>NC_090443.1:142198374-142823374 GCF_031143425.1 Pleurodeles waltl
CGAGGACGCCGGCTCAGAATTGAGCCGGCGGAGTGGGAAGGTGCGACGGGTGCAGTGGCACCCGTCGCGTATTTCAGTGTCTGCATAGCAGACACTGAAATACTTTGTGGGGCCCTCTTACGGGGGCCCCTGCAGTGCCCATGCCATTGGCATGGGCACTGCAGGGGCCCCCAGGGGCCCCGCGGCACCCCCTACCCCATCCTGTTCCTGGCGGGAGACCCGCCAGGAACAGGATGGCGGTAGGGGGTGTCAGAATCCCCATGGCGGCGGAGCGCGCTCCGCCGCCATGGAGGATTCTCAAGGGCAGCGGAAAGTCGGCGGTACACCGCCGACTTTCCGTTTCTGGCCGCGGCTGAACCGCCGCAGTCAGAATGCCCAGCGGTGCACCGCCAGCCTGTTGGCGGTGCTACCGCGGTCATTCGCCCTGGCGGTTTTTACCGCCAGGGTTAGAATGACCCCCTATGTCTGGAGCACAGACAACAATGATACACTTAATGCAGGTCTGTGACTGATTGTGGCGCCATGTGGAGTCAGTGCGGAGCTGCATGCACTATCTGTCCGATTGTGATAACAGTGGTACCAGATACTCAGGATCCAGTCTGGCGTTTCGGAAATAATCTAAATCTACAAGTTAGAAGTCTCCAACAGGTTTCTTCAAGGGTTTAGCTTGATATTGTGTAGAAACATTAAAGTTTGAAATCCCATTAAGTCTTTCCCTGGGTGGCTGTCTCTTATGTGGAGGAGACTTTCAAGTGCTGCTGAGCATCAGGTACGTAAAGAGGAATGAAATGTTTCATTTCAAGAGGCCAGTTAGTGGTTAAATGAAAAAGGAGGGAACCTTAGTGGATACCTTGTTGAAAAGGTCTAAGTCTAGAGAGAGAGAGAGAAAGACAGAGTTCAAAAGTTTAACTTGTTGAGAATGGATGGCAAGATACCAATCCACCAGAACTGACCATGGCCTGTAAACACAGCCAAGAGGTCGGAAGGCAAGATTGATTATGTTAAAGATTCTGTTGACCTACAAATATAGTTACTGAATCATTTTGGATTACTAAGTTAAGCGAACACCATACTTCACTGTTTTTTAGGGCTGTGGTTAATTCAGGTACATCTGGGAACAAAGATAACAATGGAAAACTTTTTTTTTTACTTTCTTGTTAAAGAACTGTGACATATTTTTGTAATTCTCTTTAGGATATCACAAGATGAATGAGGGCATATGTTATTTCCCATGATGGTGTTTTTTTTTCAGTTCTAAAGAAAGTTGCCTTGTCACTAATGAGATGATGAATTTGTTTTCTGCCATACATGCTCAGTGGCTCTGAAATTCTGAAGGAGATTGTTTTGTGACCATTTTCATGACACTGTTGTTTTGCCTGTTTAGTTCTTTGACCTGCAAGTTAATTAAATACACCTGTCATAAATTGGTTAAAATTGCCCATCAACAAACTTACTTCAAGTTAACAATCAGTGGTTATCCGTTTTGATGGAATTTTGAATTTCAGGGTCAATTAATTCACGTTGGTGAAGTTTTGAACCCAAATGTATTTATTTGTTTGATTTGTCCCCATATTTCTATTTAGGTACAGAGAATGCAGAAAACAATGATAAACTGATCAATCCATTCTAGTGGAACAAGGTCCTTGGCCATTATGGAGTCCTTTTTGGCAATAAGGATTGTGCTCTCTTCATGAACGGGTGGTGGGCAATATTGAATGGAGTCAATGTATTTGAGAAAGAGGGATAGTTGTGATGTGCAGTATCATTTTTGTCACCCAAATGGAGGCGGAAGCATTTTTAATTAATTCTATCAATTTCTCAGTGAATGGAGGGTCTTTCACTTGGTGGGTGGTAGACAAGGTGAAATATTGCAAGATTTTATTTTTTTAGCTGTTCTGATCTCAGCAGACCTATAATTACAGGTGGAAAAGTGATCCATTTTCAGAT
This sequence comes from Pleurodeles waltl, assembly GCF_031143425.1. Classification (NCBI taxonomy): domain Eukaryota; kingdom Metazoa; phylum Chordata; class Amphibia; order Caudata; family Salamandridae; genus Pleurodeles; species Pleurodeles waltl. Next base: position 142,200,322 of record NC_090443.1, read on the forward strand.
GTTTGCATTTTATCCCACATCTGTGTATTAGAGCAAGACTGGGATCTACTTTTCCTTCATGACATAGGCAAATGATTGTAAAGTCTCTGGGGATGAGTAGTTTGAGTAAAGCTTGGACAACATGTGTGGGACTGGTTTCTGTTAAGAATAGCAAGTCACTGGTACTTGTTTATGTTCCACCTATCAGATGAAGAATATGCTTGGTCATAGATCTGCAGTTTTTGTGTAGATATTTAACAGAAGAGAATTTTGTCTTCTTTATGAGAGTAAAGGAGATTGAAATTTGAATACATTTTTTAAGATTCATATTGTTTCTTTTGAACAGCTATAGCTAATCTCCTAATAGAATTGAGAGACTAGTATGAGGTTTTTGAGTTCGTGGAAATAGGTCTTGTTGAGACCTGTTCTTGGATGCCACACTTGGAGAGTACTTGCTGAGATCGTTTAGGGCATTGATCCATATTGCTTCACGGTGATCCCCAGAAAGGGATCCTCAAGTGAGTGAGGATGATTTCCATAAAGGTGGTAGATAATAGTGTTTTCTAGTTTAGAACTGTTTTTTCTTATGGTTGAAAGGGAGATCATATACTTTAATTATGGGATTATAGGGTCAAGTTTTTATGTGAGGGATTTCAAAATCAAGAAGGTGGTGCTGGGTTATTCAGGAAGGGAAGATACACCTTTGGAGGGAATGATTAGAGTGTGCCAGGCTGACTGGAAGCATTCATGTGCTTTCCGTATCCTAGACAGTTTGGTCTGGAGAAAGACTGGTTGTCTGAGGAAAGAGCTGTGGCAAGAGAGTTCCTGGTACAGGAGGTCTTAGAATATAGTCTTGGTGACTGGGTTCATGACTGTTGAAAATCTATTTAGGGAGGAGATTTGGAATCTTCTGGCTGGCAAAAACTGGGATATGTGAGGGAGAGGTTTCCATATTTGGAGTCCTATAGGACTAAGATACTGTTTCAGAACTGAGGTCCTTGGGTACTTAATTACTAAGGTTCATTCGTTCTGAAATATTACGAGTGGAAGAAACTTTATGTTCCAGTACTGGAGCAAATTCTGGTGTACTGTTAGGTGCATTTCCCATACTGATTCGGAGTAGAGTACTGAGCTGGGCATGGAGACTGGAGTGGTAATTGATGTGGGGCAGGGCTTAATTTGAGCTGATGTTTGCCAATACTCAGCATTGGCACTTAATTCTCAACCCCAACAATCTCAATTTATGAAAGTCCATCATATGGTAGTGCTGTTAGTCTACATTTGAGATCAGCATACCAGCAGTGTGTTCATCAAAGTAGTGTACACTAAAAATACATAATACCAGATGGACCATGTCATTCTGACAGCTTTGGTGCACTGTGTAGTCTTGAAGGAGTGTGTTGACTAGTTGTTGTGTTATACTGACGTTTCACAGTTATGGCATGGGCATTGGCTTGTGCTACCTGCAGCAGTCTTCTGAGAAATGCCTTGGGCTGTGGCAGTACTGCACTGTGCAGGGTTTGTATGGTGAAGGGGGAATGGGAGCAGCTATTTAGTCTGTAGAAAAGCAACATGAAGTTCTGGTCGTACCAAGCAAGAGCTTTGTCAGTCCGGGGAATTATGATCTTGCCAGTGATTAAGATTATTATCACAGGTTTGCTGTTTATGAATGCTAAGGTGTAAATGAAAAGTTTTTCCCAAGAGGTATCTGCTTTATGTCTGCAACTTTCAGCTGTTGGTGTGTGGGACAAAGTTCAGCTTTGCAAGTATTCTACCTTTGGTTGCCTGTTTTGCATCATGATTAAATGACAGAAGTGGACTGCAAAGAGTAACCAGCATATATGTTTTTATTATAGCATGCCCACAGCTGATTCCAGTTGCACCACGTGCAAAGGGGAAGTGCATTTCTCATTTAACTCATGTGCAGATGTTTTTTTGATAAATAATTTTCTTGAGTTTTGAACTGATAAAACACTAAGGGGGTGATTCTAACTCCGCCGCCCGCCAAAGTTCCGCCGGCAGAATACCGCTACGCGGTCAGAAGACCGCCGCGGTAATTCTGAGTTTCCCGCTGGGCTGGCGGGCGACCGCCAGAAGGCCGCTCGCCAGCCCAGCGGGAAACCCCTTCCCACGAGGATGCCGGCTCCGAATGGAGCCGGCGGAGTGGGAAGGGTGCGACGGGTGCAGTTGCACCCGTCGCGATTTTCAGTGTCTGCTATGCAGACACTGAAAATCTTAGTGGGGCCCTGTTAGGGGGCCCCTGCAGTGCCCATGCCATTGGCATGGGCACTGCAGGGGCCCCCAGGGGCCCCACGACACCCGTTACCGCCAGCCAGGTTCTGGCGGTCAAAACCGCCAGAACCAGGCTGGCGGTAAGGGGGTCGGAATCCCCATGGCGGCGCTGCCTGCAGCGCCGCCATGGAGGATTCCTCAGGGCAGCGGGAAACCGGCGGGACACCGCCGGTTTTTCGTTTCTGACCGCGGCTGTACCGTCGCAGTCAGAATGCCCTGGGATGCACCGCCAGCCTGTTGGCGGTGCATCCGTAGTCGTTGGCCCTGGTGGTAGTCTACCGCCAGGGTCAGAATGACCCCCTAAGCGTCACAAGAGGAATAGACATGTAAGATACACCATAGTGAGAAATTGCGGGATACAATAATACGGTATTTGAACAGGAGGCAACAGAACAGGATACATCATTATAAAAATTTACTCCAGCTGGCCCTACATTTCCTCCATATTCAGTCACTGTGAACGGTCAGTTGGTGGCCGTCTGTTTGCAATGCAAATAAATAAACAGAAATCTTGAAGGGTTACTCTTGCATTTATTTGGTGCTCTTTTGGAATGTTAGGTATATAACTGTTTTGGTTGTAGGTGTTCCCCTCAGGCTCGACTTCTTCTTCTCAATAACGTGTCTGCTTTCTCTTCAGGTGGTGCAGCTGGTGGGACGCCTTCGTACCTCGGCCAAACAGCACAGGAAAGGAATCAGGTAAGTGTTCCCTTTGGGTTAGGGTTTAGTGAGGGGTGTAGTGCTCTCAAGGGGAGAATGGAGGTGAGAAGGGGTTCACTTGTGTAAACTTTTGACTCCTTGGTGCTCCCCAGTTTCTACGTCGATGAAGGGGTCGGATAATGCCTTGGTGCTTGTCTGTATGACCTAGCAGACGCCCTCCCATAATATGGACCATACCTTAAGACAGCCACATCCCTCCTGGAACGTGCCTCGAAGCATGCACCTGAGGTCCTGCTCTCCTCCTTTGGCTTTTCCTCGTCTGTGCCGGTCCTCCTGGCCTCGGTCATCTCTCCACAAGTCCCCATCACCACTCCTCCGTCAAATGCTGCTGTTCCTTGCGTCGCGTTCTACTCCTCCTTCTTGCTTTCCTGGCATCCGTTCTCATCTCCCTTGTTGCCTCTCTTAACCCAGAAGTTGCAGAGACTTCTGCGTGATGGTCTATCTGTAGTCCCCCAGGGGGACCAGGGAAGCAGCCACTCTCTGGCCAAGCTTTCTGCCTAGTTCTGCCTCTCAGAGGCTTCCCAGTTACAGACGTTTCCAGGGGCACTCTAGGGCCTCAAACACACATTTAATCTATTGTGCACACCAGTCTACTCCATGTCACCACTGCAACAGCGTAGGGGGTACCGGGTCCTTCCAGTGAACCACGATTTCACATTTAGCCACCAAAGTGGCCACACCCAGAAAGGCATGGTCTGCCTTCAAGCTTCCGGAATAAAAAAAAGTTCTAGCTTACGCGTCAAGAATTTTCCATTCTATTAAGGACACGGAGGCGAGGATTATGCTATCTCCTTCTTTACTGACCCAAAAACAGCAGCCAATCAAATTACAGAAAAAACATTAACTACATTTCCCATGAGGCATAAGCCTGCTATCACATGGTCCAATCACCTCCCATGCCCTCTGTCCATAAATGTCTTGACCCCCAACGTCACTTCCTCTTTCTTTGTCCAAATCCTACAATAATGAACTTCAGAAACGAAACTTCTTACATAGTCAAAGAGGCAAAGGTTCTCAAACTCCTAAGTGTAATACGATCCGAACTCCACTGGAACCAAAACTCCTCAATTGAACCGGACAACAGGTCCGCAAAACGATATTTTCAGAGGAATTTACCAAAGGTTTCAAGTATTCTTCTGATCAGAACCTAAGAAAAATAATATAAGCAAATATACAATCAATAAATAATGACAAACATTCTTTACTCTAACAGAATTGTTTCTGTGGGAGGGATAATCCTCGCCTCCGTGTCCTTAATAGAATTGAAAATTCTTGACGCGTAAGCTAGAAATTTTGTTATTCTATTTCAGGACCGGAGGCTCCGATTATGCTTGTTTAAAGCGGACTAATAACTACAGAAGCAACATCTACTACAGGTTTATGATAACATTTGTGAAACGTAGATTCTGACGACCGATCAGCCGCCTTCATAATGTCCTCTAGACGATAACCTAGTGCATATTTCTTGGATGCCATTGCCCCTCTCACTGAGTGAGCTCCAAATTGATTAATATCTATCCCAGCTTCATTCATTAACCTTTTAACCCATCGAGACAATGTGGCTGACGAGACTGGTTTGAAAGGTTTTTGCAAAGCGATAAGCAACTGACCAGTAGCATCCTGTCTAAATTGCTCTGTAACCACTTCATTTTCTTTTAAACATTGAACAACACAAAGGGCCTGATTATGACCCTGGCGGACGGCGGAGGCCGTCCGCCAAGGTACCGCCGCTGAATGACCGCACCGCGGTCAAAAGACCGCGGCGGCCATTTAGACATTTCCTCTGGGCCGGCGGGCGCTCTCCAAAAGAGCACCCGCCGGCCCAGAGGAAATGCCCCTGCAACGAGGACGCCGGCTCAGAATTGAGCCGGCGGAGTTGCAGGGGTGCGACGGGTGCAGTTGCACCCGTCGCGTATTTCAGTGTCTGCTTAGCAGACACTGAAATACTTTGCGGGGCCCTCTTACGGGAGCCCCTGCCATGCCCATGCCATTGGCATGGGCACGGCAGGGGCCCCCAGGGGCCCCGCGGCACCCCCTACCGCCATCCTGTTCCTGGCGGGCGAACCGCCAGGAACAGGATGGCGGTAGGGGGTGTCAGAATCCCCCATGGCGGCGCAGCAAGGGGATTCTAAGGGCAGCGGTAAACTGGCGGGAGACCGCCGGTTTGCCTCTTCTGACCGCGGCCGAACCGCCGCGGTCAGAATGCCCTGCGGGGCACCGCCGGCCTGTCGGCGGTGCTCCCGCCGACCCTGGCCCCAGCGGTCTTAGACCGCCGGGGTCAGAATGACCCCCAAAGTCTGTTTGGTAATATTAAATGTAATCCCTTCAGGTGAATACACCCTACCAGCCAAATCCAAGGCCTTGACATCCGATACACGCTTACAAGAGATCAATAACATAAGAGATAATAACATTGTCAATTTAGCTGAAATCTGTTTACGAGACAGGAATCTATTGGCTGGCCAGGAATCCAAAAACCTCAGTATAATATTGATGTCCCACAAAACCGAATACTTGGTTTGTGGAGGATTAGATAAACGAATACCTCTAAGTAACTTACAGATAAGAGGATGTTCACCAGCAGGTTTACCATCCAAGTGAGCATGACCAGCTAAAATGGCCGATCCACAGTTATTGATGGTTCTATAAGCTGATCCTGAACTTGCCAATTCTGCTAAAAAGTTAATTATCATTTCAACACTTGAGTCCACGGGATTGAGGTCCCGTCTATCACACCAACTAGTCCATCTGCGCCCTGCGGACGCGTATCTTTTATGGGTGCCTGATGCCCATGCTTGCCTGATGAAATCAGCAGCCTGTTGCGAAATTCCTGGGGCATTCCATCTTGCCCTGAAACCCTCCAAGCCATCAATGTTAGTTTCTCTGAAATGATCATTGGATGTTGATGGTTCCCAGGGTTCAAAAGAAGATCCGGACATGGAGGAATGAGAAGAGGTAGAGCGCAGGTTAACTGAAGAGCAAGCGGGAACCAAGGCTGAGCTCTCCAAAAGGGAGTCACTAATATGATCTCCGTTTTCTGACACCTTATCTGAGAGAGGACTCTAGGGATCATTAGAAAAGGGGGGAAGGCATATCTCTGAAAATTTGACCAATCCTGAAGAAATGCATCCGTCGCCAATGCCAGAGGGTTCGGGCGCCAGCTGAAGAACTTCGGCATCTGTGTATTGAGCCAAGAGGCAAAGAGATCCACTTCGCATGGGCCGCATATCTTGGATATCTGTAGGAAAATTATCGGATCTAGTCTCCAGTCGCTGGAATCGGTCAGGTACCTGGAGTTCCAGTCCGCTATTGCATTCTGATCTCCTGGGAGATATTCCGCCATGACAGTCAGGCGATGACTAAGACAATAATGCCAGAACTCTTTGGCAATCTCTGCCAGTGTTCTGGATTTTGTGCCCCCTAGTTTGTTGACGTACTTCACTGCAGATATGTTGTCCATTTGTAACAAGATGCAGTAGTCTGTCTTCTGAGGAGTAAGGCTCCTGATGGCAAATGACCCTGCTAGGAGCTCTAGACAATTGATATGGAGAATCTGCTCCCAAGTCGACCAACGACCTCCAGTTACTACTGAGTTGCATCGGGCTCCCCATCCCCATCAGCTGGCATCAGATTCTATCACTATTTCTGGGAGAGAACCGAAAATCGCTCTGCCGTTCCAAGCTTCCATGTGTTGGAGCCACCAACGAATTTCTGCTTTTACCTCGTCGGTCAGGGGAATCAACTCTGAGTAACTCAGACCCTGTTGCAAATGTCTGATCTTGAGTCTCTGTAGGGCTCGATAATGTAGTGGGGCTGGGAAGATTGCCTGAATCGAAGAGGCCAGAAGGCCCACTATTCTGGCAATGTTCCTCAAAGAAATCATCTGAGTGGACAGAGCAGATCTCAATTCTCTCTTGATACCTCAAATTTTCTGAGGGGGGAGAATCAGAAGGGAGCGGACGGGATCTATCCTGAATCCCAAGAAATCTATCACCTGGGAGGGATTCAATAATGACTTCTGCACATTTATAAGGAAACCCAAATCCTGCAGAAGACTGATGGTCCATTCCATATGAATCAAGAGCGTTTGAGGGCTCTGAGCCATCAGAAGAATGTCGTCCAGATAAATTATCAGTCTGACTCCCTTGGTTCTCAGCCATTCCATCACTGGCCTCAACAGTTTTGTGAAGCACCAAGGGGCCGATGAGAGGTCGAAAGGAAGCGCATTGAATTCTAGACAGTGTCCCTTCCCTAGGAATTGTAGGAACCTCCTGTGAGGGGGGAAGATGGGGACCGAAATGTAAGCGTCTTTCAGATCGAGACGAACCATCCAATCTCCCTCTAAAAGAATGTCTCGTAGCAAGTGGATTTCTTCCATCTTGAAGTGTCTGTATAATATCCCGTAGTTGAATTCCTTTAGATTCAAAACTAGACGATGACCTCTGTCCTTTTTGTCTATGACAAAGATGGGACTGAGGAAGTCTGATGGATGAGGAGTTGAAAAACTCACTGCTCCTTTGTGTAATAAGGCCTGAACCTCTGAGTCTATAAAAGTCTGGTCTGCGAGGGAAAAATACATTTGTGTTGGAGGGGAGAGTTGAACAAGGGTTTCTAGGAACTCTAGATGGAACCCTAATAGTCTGAAGAATCCAGGGATCTCCTGAAATCCTTTTCCAATTTTCAAGGAATAAACCCACTCTGCCCCCAAGACGTACTTGAGAATAATGAATAATGCTCACTTGAATAACTGGATTCTTGGATCGCTCCCTGTTGACCCCTGCGGGCCCTTTTCTATATCTGGGGTGGCCCCCTTGATTGCGAGTGGGGTAGAAGGTGGTGTCCGATTGGTGGGAGTACCAGTTTCCTCTCCCTCTAGGGTAGTGGTATTGAGAGCTTTGAAAGGATCCCCGGCAGGCATACGCCCTCCGAAACGTCCGGCCCTGGCAAAAAGGTTTCTTTTGAACACTTTTTTAAGCAACATTTGCACTTTATCTAGAGATGAGAATGTGGAGCAAAATTTAGCTAAATCCTTTATGAAGGATGAACCGAGCAGGAGGCCATCAGCCGATGGGCCAGCTTCAGAAGTTGCCAGGTCTGTTAATTTCGGATCAATTCTCATGAGGATTGATTTACGTCGTTCTGACAAAATCGCGCAATTTGCATTGCCCAAAAGACAAAGGGATCTCTGGGCCCAACCAATCAGAACATCAGTGTCCACTGGGGCACCCGACTCTGGCAAGAAAAGCCATGTCTAGGATCTTAGTCAAGGGGTCTGTGACATCAAGTAATTTATCTTGGCAGATCCGCCAAGACCTGTCTAATCCTTTCTTGAGGTCTTTGCCAAACTTTTTCATAAAGGTGACCATGGTGGGGTCGATGTCAGGGGTGTCCGTCACCTTCTCTTCTACATCCCGTCTAGGACATTCAGCACTAAGGCGTGAATGGACCTCTTTGTCAAAACTCCTCCTGATATTGCCGTGAACGTATTGCGCCACTTCTGAAGATGGAACCCAGTTGGAGGCCCTAGGATGTTTGATTCCCGTTGGATCGAAATCCAGGGTTTTAGATGTGGATGCTTCTTTCCTGGGTTTTTTATTGTGGACCGGAGACTCCGGTTCGTCTGAGTCACTGGAGTTGGTGTCAGAATCAGAAGAGGACTGAGAGGATACCACATCCTTTGAGGAACTATAATTATGTTCAGTGGAGTGTTTCTTAAACAATTTATTAAATGCATCTGCATGTAAACCAGTAACAGTGTCTTCGTTTCCTTCCAAATTCTTGGTTTTGGCTTTGCATTTTCTCTCATTAGAAGATGACTGTTGTTCATTAAGCCAACCCTGGGATTTGGCGTAGTCAAAGAGTTGCCCTGAAAAGGGTCCTAGAGCTCTTACCAGTGCGTCATTTACAGATTGTTGGACAGTATTATCAAGGGCTTCCACCAAGTTTACTTCAAGTTGATTGCCCAACTCTTCAGGGTAGTACCCTGTTTCATTTTCACTCCACTGAGCCATCAGGAGGTGCGTTAGTAGTCTTAAGAAGAAGAACAAATGAGGAGGAGTGCAAACCCCTGACAGGCAAAGTAAGCCCAATTAAAGCGTGGAGGGAGCAGCCTGTGAATAGCACTCTACGCAGAGCCTCATAAATTATTACAGCCCAAGTTATTTTATTTTCTATATAAACTGGGCGTCGGGGAGCATGAAAAACAACACTGGACTTCTTAATCCGGGCTTACTGGCGCTCCGCGCATCTGCAAACGAGCCGATTCATCAAAGTGAAAGTGATGGGATCGGCTTGTAATGTGCGCGCAAAGCGTGAGCATAGAAATAAAAAAGGGACTACATGGCCATGTAGTAAGCTCCCGCTCCTGCTCCACAGGGCTAAAATGAAATCGGCACGGAGCCGTACTCTATGAGCGCGAAACGTGCTAAAAAAAACGGGTCACAGCGAGCGAAATCGTGTCGCTACCAAACAAGAAATACAGCTGATATAATCAACATTTAACATACAAATACAAAGAGAATGAAAAACGTCACTTATCTGCTGCGGAGCAGCAAGGAAAGAGGAAGTGACGTTGGGGGTCAAGACATTTATGGACAGAGGGCATGGGAGGTGATTGGACCATGTGATAGCAGGCTTATGCCTCATGGGAAATGTAGTTAATGTTTTTTCTGTAATTTGATTGGCTGCTGTTTTTGGGTCAGTAAATAAGGAGATAGCATAATCGGAGCTTCCGGTCCTGAAACAGAATCCTCCGTGACTCCCAGGAGCAGCATCAAAGGCGAGAGGTGCACCTCCCTGCCCAACACCTCTGTCAACTTGCCCACTATAGCAGTCTAATATTTTTGACTTTCTAGGCAGTGCCACACCATGTCCGCTGGGGCATGTGAACAGCAGGAGCATGTGAGATTCAGGCAGAGGCCTGTCTGGTTTAGCCTGGCCAGGGAAAGGAATGGGCAGTTGAAACAGTATATTTTGATCAAGCAGAGCCTGGATAAAATTCTTATGACTTGGGGAGCCATCCCTCCCAATGTGTCTGGAGGTAGTTCAGTGTGCCAGGGGCATTGATAACGATGGTACAATAGATGTGTGAGATCCCTCCCCTCTCCAGGGTGTCCAAAAGGAGCTTAGCGTCCAGGGGGTTGAATTCGGGATGGGGTGTCATGTGGCACGTGGGTGTGGATTGCATGTTGTAGGTATTTATAAAACTGTGAGGGGGTAAATGTGTAGGTGTCCCATTGCTCTTGAAAGGTGCACATGTCTGTCCCAGACCACACGTCACCCAGTTGGGTTCTACCAATAGTATTCCACCACAAAGCCTGTCAGATTTGCCACTTTGTTTGCCATGTAATATGCCACAGGGGAGTCTGTAACATGAGCTTAGCATCCCATTTGGTATGACGGAGTGTCGCCGTCCAGGCAAGGGAAACCACCCTAGTCACCACAGGGACCAAGGAGGGGAGCGGCAGAGCATGGCCATATCTCAGGGGAACCCCAGGGTGATCAGTTCCACCTGGTATGCAGGGTCAGACCATCCTTGCCTAAACCAATCATTAATCACCAAGAGCTATGAGGCTAGGTAGTAGAGGTTGCCCATCCCTAGTCCTACGTCTTAAGGGGCACGTGGACAGTTGGCAAGTGCCAGGTGCAGCCTGGAAATATGTCAGAGAAACGAGTATGCCAATCTTTTTTGCCCCCAAAACCATTGATGAGGTATCAAGATCGAAAGATTTTGGAATATATAGAGAAACCTCTGCAGCACCATCAGTTGAACAGGGCGAGACTTCCAATCACATTGAGCTGGAGGGGATGCCTTTTCAGGAGATCTTATTTTACTTTCCTCATCAGGGGACCAAGGTTAAGGGACCAAGTGAGCTTAGAGTGGAGTGCCACCAATATGCCCATATACCAGAAGCTTAGACGGTGCACAGGGATATTGTCTTGCCAGGCCACACAGTCTTGAGTCAGAGCCACAGGCACTAGGACTGATTTTGCCAGAGTGACATAGAGGCTGAAGGTCTCACCAAAGAGCTGGAGAATCTGAAGGAAGCGAGGGCCACTCATCTCCGGGTCTGCCAGGAAGAGAAGAACATCATCCGTGTATAGCGCAATGCGGTCCCAGTGGCCTTAGCCCACCCCCGCACCAGGGCATCGCATTGAAGGAGGCAAGTGAGTGGTTCTATCACCAATGTGAAGAGGAGGGGAGACAGGCGGCAACCCTGTTAGGTTCCTCGTTGTATGGGGAAAACATTGCAGAGCACACCATTCACCCACCAGGACCTGTGCCATTGAGTTAGGGTAGAGCGTGCGGACTAAGCCCAAACTGTGGTCCAAAGCAAACCCGCAGCAACACATTGTCAAGGTAGGCCCAGGCCACTGTGTTAAAAGCCTCTTAAAAATCTAGGAGGAGAAGAAGGGCTAAGTGAGACATAAGCAGATGGTGGTGGCAAGAACCACATGGAGCCTCCTAAGGCAGTGCACCCTGCTCCTGGCTGGCATGAAGCTGCATTGGTCAGGATGTAGAAGTGTGTGAAGGACGTGTTTGAGACGAGTGGACAGGATGGTTGTAAAAACCTTGATGAGGAGATCAGATGGTAGTCGGAGCAGGAGGTCAACAGGGACTGCATCTTTGGAATGGCCACAATAGTGGTGGTGTTGATCTCAGGTGGAAAGGCACCAGTCTCTGATACCTCTTTGTAGAGAGCAAGCAGTCAAGGGGTAAGGGTATCTCTGAATATGGTATAGTACTCTGTGGGAAACCCATCAGGACCAGAGGTCTTCCTGGAGGCGATGGTGGAGATAGCTGCTCCCACCACCTCCGCTAACAAGGGCTGATCCAGCATCAGAGTCTCAGAGTGTGGCAACTGAGGGAGGGGTATTTCATCCAGCAAGTGGGGGCTAGTATCGGCTTCTAATTTAGGTGTTGATGTGTAGAGGTGGCTGTAGTATTCTGCAAACATTTGGGCGATACTCCAAGAAGTGCGGTGATGACAGCTGTGTTCGCCGGTGATTTCTGAATCACCCTATTCGCCTGAGGGTGGGAAGCCAGCTATTACAACAACTTACCATTTTTGTCCCTCACCCATAAACCCTAGCCGTCAAGGCACGCCACATTTGCTCCAATGCCTCAAGCGTCATAATGTGGATTTCTTCACGCACTAGTTCTAGTTTCCGGAGGATTTCATTCGTTGGGAACAAGATTTTTAACTCAGTTTCATGGGCTTGCATATAGGACTAAAGATACCAGGCGTTAATGGTGTGTGGATCGAAACCAAAATGGAGGAGTAAGGGAGCATGATCCGATATCCTGCATGGGAGGATCTGGGATACCATGCGGCAATCAGCGGTAACTGCAGAGGGAGCCTATGATCCCAGGTTGTCCGAGGGTATTATTCCCAAATACACAGAGGGGGATGCCATAGACAAGTAGCTGGCATCCTATGAGAGAGCTCTCAGGATGATAAGGGTGGGTGCACAACATTGGGGGTCTTTGATATGTGAACTAATTCCAACAGTAGGGAGAGATAGGCTAATGACACCTGAGGATGAGGTGCCTGAGTCTTATATCTGCATGAATGAGGCACCCAGAAGAGAATAGGCAAACGTTTAGAAGCATACACAAGAGTACAACACAGACATGGGTTGACCTTGTAGAAGTCTCTGAGAAGTCACTGGAAGGCAGGATTAAAGGTAACACGGTGGATACCTATAAGGGACTCTACAGGGAGTGCAGAATTATTAGGCAAGTTGTATTTTTGAGGATTAATTTTATTATTGAACAACAACCATGTTCTCAATGAACCCAAAAAACTCATTAATATCAAAGCTGAATATTTTTGGAAGTAGTTTTTAGTTTGTTTTTAGTTTTAGCTATGTTAGGGGGATATCTGTGTGTGCAGGTGACTATTACTGTGCATAATTATTAGGCAACTTAACAAAAAACAAATATATACCCATTTCAATTATTTATTATTACCAGTGAAACCAATATAACATCTCAACATTCACAAATATACATTTCTGACATTCAAAACAAAAACAAATCAGTGACCAATATAGCCACCTTTCTTTGCAAGGACACTCAAAAGCCTGCCATCCATGGATTCTGTCAGTGTTTTGATCTGTTCACCATCAACATTGCGTGCAGCAGCAACCACAGCCTCCCAGACACTGTTCAGAGAGGTGTACTGTTTTCCCTCCTTGTAAATCTCAGATTTGATGATGGACCACAGGTTCTCAATGGGGTTCAGATCAGGTGAACAAGGAGGCCATGTCATTAGATTTCCTTCTTTTATACCCTTTCTTGCCAGCCACGCTGTGGAGTACTTGGACGCGTGTGATGGAGCATTGTCCTGCATGAAAATCATGTTTTTCTTGAAGGATGCAGACTTCTTCCTGTACCACTGCTTGAAGAAGGTGTCTTCCAGGAACTGGCAGTAGGACTGGGAGTTGAGCTTGACTCCATCCTCAACCCGAAAAGGCCCCACAAGCTCATCTTTGATGATACCAGCCCAAACCAGTACTCCACCTCCACCTTGCTGGCGTCTGAGTCGGACTGGAGCTCTCTGCCCTTTACCAATCCAGCCACGGGCCCATCCATCTGGCCCATCAAGACTCACTCTCATTTCATCAGTCCATAAAACCTTAGAAAAATCAGTCTTGAGATCTTTCTTGGCCCAGTCTTGACGTTTCAGCTTGTGTGTCTTGTTCAGTGGTGGTCGTCTTTCAGCCTTTCTTACCTTGGCCATGTCTCTGAGTATTGCACACCTTGTGCTTTTGGGCACTCCAGTGATGTTGCAGCTCTAAAATATGGCCAAACTGGTGGCAAGTGGCATCGTGGCAGCTGCACGCTTGACTTTTCTCAGCTCATGGGCAGTTATTTTGCGCCTTGGTTTTTCCACACGCTTCTTGCGACCCTGTTGACTATTTTGAATGAAACGCTTGATTGTTCGATGATCACGCTTCAGAAGCTTTGCAATTTTAAGAGTGCTGCATCCCTCTGCAAGATATCTCACTATTTTTGACTTTTCTGAGCCTGTCAAGTCCTTCTTTTGACCCATTTTGCCAAAGGAAAGGAAGTAGCCTAATAATTATGCACACCTGATATAGGGTGTTGATGTCATTAGACCACACCCCTTCTCATTACAGAGATGCACATCACCTAATATGCTTAATTGGTAGTAGGCTTTCGAGCCTATACAGCTTGGAGTAAGACAACATGCATAAAGAGGATGATGTGGTCAAAATACTCATTTGCCTAATAATTCTGCACTCCCTGTACAATTTAGTGGTGAAGAGGAACAAGTTACTTACCTTCGGTAATGCTTTTTCTGGTGGATACAGTATCTACCTGTGAATTGCTCACCTTTTGAATATTCCCAATGTATCAGCATTTGACAGAAATGTTATTTCTTTTTTAGCTCTCCACATCGATGAGAACGTCACAATGGAATGGCTCCGCAAGCAACTCTCCGGCATCAGTTTCACCCACTTTTTTTTTACAGTGCCTTTGAGGCGAACGGGTAAACACCCAAGTCACAAGCACAATATGTGTGAACGCCACACAAGAATTTATATATAGATCCATATATATATATATATATATATATATATATACACACACACATTTGTATTCAAAATATGCAACCACTTTCTTTCTCAATATATCTGGACAGGCAACGTATTGGGCATATTCAAAAGGTGATGAATCTACAGGTAGATGTATCTATCAGAAACACATTCTTACGAATTGTACCTCAGAGAAGTTACACCAGCATCATGTAGACTCCCAAGTCCCAATGTTGTGAATGTGAGAAAGGGGACAGCCACTCCCTCCCTGGCCCCCGGGCTAGAGGGGGCAAGTTTTAAAAGTCAGAAAAGCCCAAAGAGTCCCCAAAAGTCAGAAAAGCCCAAAGAGACCCCAAATGATGCTCAAGGAGTGGAGCCTAGAGCCACATCCCAATCAAAGGGGAGGGGGGCACTTAAGAAATAATTGTGATCCATCAAAGGCTGGGGTGTCCTATGGCTATAAACAGGGTGCAAGAGGTGTGATTCTGCATGAACCAAAAAGTCACCCTCTGGTGACACTCCCAAGGGTATTGCCAGTGTAGGGATTGGAGAGTAGGTTGTCCCTGAGAGATTTGCCTGACCTGGCAGATCTCAAAGAGGCAGGTCATCCCTACAGAGAAGACTTGAGTCAGGGACAGAAGACGTGTCCCACTCTTGAGGGCCTGAGACAGTTGGCTGTCAGACAGGCGGAAGATGTCAGTGGGACCCATAAGGTATACTGCGAAGAGGGAATCCTGTACAGTGATACAAGGGAATCCAAACCAAGGGCAACCGGGAGACTGGTTGTCCCCCAACAATACAGAGAATTCCTCCTTAACCTGGCCCATAACATCCCCTTAGCTGGACATCTGGGGCAGAACCTGGGACAACCGGTTGGTCAACCTTTTTTACTGGCCACTGATGACAGAATAAATAAGGGAGTTCTGTCGCTCATGTGTTGCATGCCAAGCCAGTGGAAAAGCACATAGCAAGCCAAAGGCCCCCCTTATACAATTAACTGTTGTGGGGACTCCCTTTGAGAGGGTGAGGATTGATATTGGTGGTCGCCTAGACTGATCTACTGCCTCTGGACATAGGTTTATCCTAGTGGTTGTGGACCTTGCCACTAGGTATCCAGAAGTCATACCCCTTAGAACAGTTTCTGTCCCTGCAGTAGCTAGAGCCCTACCTGGTATTTTTACATGGGTTGGGTTCAGTATAAAAAGAAATATCATTTTACATACTAAAACAATATGATATACTGGTTGCAGGACATAGCCATTTACAAAGCAGTTCTTTTACAATATGTAATTAAGCACTGTTTAGAACTGTCTGTGTTGACTAATACATCATACAGTGCATAAAGTGCAATTACCTGCATCAATTCAAGCATTCAATGTCTATATGTGGCCAATTTTGTGCTGATCATGATACAGAGTGCAGGTGTATAACCCGCTACACCCAACCACACAACAGCACCCTCACCAATACACCTACAACACCTCACCTAAAACACACACCATGGCCCTCCTTAAGCACCCACACTTCACAGATAGGGAGCGAAGGACCATAGTGGGCGAAATACTCATGGTCGAGCCAAAGGATGGATGCAGCAGTCCTAGAGGTGATATCTGAGGCCCTAGGAGCATTCCACCATACCCAGGACAGGATGGGCAAGATCCTGGCCACCTTGGAACAGAATCAAAGGCTGCAGGTAGCACACCACCAGGAGGCCATGGAAAATGGAAAGAGCTCAATGCCACCATGCCCTCCATTGCAGGGGTGCTGCAGGACCAGTACCACAGCCAGCCTGAGTCCTCTACCCACCTGTAAGCCCCCACCACTAGCCAGGAAACTGTCCTGCCCTCTACATCTGCAGCAGCTACTGGACTGGTGGCACTGCCAGGGGACACACAGGAAACCAGCACCCCTACACCTGCAGCCCCGCTCCAGCCACGAAAACGTGCCCTCAAACCCAGACATGGCACAGAAACACCAGCCAAGACCAAGCTCACTGCAAGGAAGTGACTGTGCCCTGAACTGTCTTCCTTGTGTGCCACTGTGCTCCCTTGTTGACTTGTAACTGCAATCACACCATCTACCAATGTCTACATGGAACAAAACCCTGTGGTACCAACAGCTGAGCATATGTACCTGAGCATCTTTTTTCACCATGTGCCCACTCCTTTCACTGTCCCAACACTTATGTATATTTTGCCATACAATAAATACATCTATGCACTCAAATCGTATATCCCTCGTCATTATGAGATATTAATTGTGAGTGTGTATGCATTAGCCAGTCAATTTCATAATCATACCTTTATTGCAGGAGGGGATCCAACGCAATGTAGTGTCTGAAGTATGTCACACTGCACATAATATTGGGTTACCTGGCACATGCCACTTCAGTCATCAGTTAACAGTGTCACTGGCTAAAGACACCACATTACCAATTAAATGAGTCAGATTGAAATATGAAGTGAAGACATCAGCATCATTGAACAGTACCTTATGGTCAATGTAAGTATAGTCGGATCAGCTAGTTCCTGGAGTTATCTTCCCCCTCTCCTTCGTCACCATCACTCTCATCCCCTCTCTGAGTTTGCTGGGCTGGTTGGACAGCACCCTCCTCTTTCAGATGTGGGATAGCTTTCCTCACAGACAGGTTGAGCAGCATGCAGGAGGCCACCACTATCGTACACACCTTGTCAGGTACGTAGCACAGGGATCCCCCAGGGAGATGGAGGTAACTAAATCTAGCCTTCAGGAGACCTATAGTGCGCTCAATCACTCTCCATAATTCCTCTCTGCATTTGTTCTGGGATTCCTCACAGGTGTCAGGTGCCATTGCAAGTTGGGGTAGCCAGAATCACCTGCAAAAGTGGGCGAAACAGGACCTTAACAAACTGACACACACATTGGCTGGCTGTCAGCTATGTACAAATCCAGTGTCATACACACTCACCTATTAGCTATTCTCTGTCCCCTTGTAGTTATTCCATCATGTGTGGCACACTGCTGTTTCTCAGGACAATGTAATCATGGACTGAGCCTGGAAACCTGGCATTGACGTGATATGTACTGGTCAGCATTACACACCAATTGTATATTCATGGAGTGATAGTTCTTCAGATTCCTGTGCATCTGTTCATTCACTCTTGGGGGTATGATTGCTATGTGGGTTCCATCAATGGCACCAATCACATGGGGGATGTTAGCAAAGGCATAAAATCCAGATTTGATGGCAGGAAGTTCAGCCCATTGGGGAAACTGGACATATGTTTGCAGGTGTTGGACAAATGCATCCAGGAATTTTGACAGGATGAGGCTGAACATTGGCTATGTGAGACCCCTGCACCCATGCCCACTGTCACCTGAAATGAGCCTGTAGCCAACAAATGGAGTACAGATAGCACTTGCACAGTTGTAGGGATAACATGCTGATTCTGATTAGCCAGTTTCATAACATGATCCATTAATGCACAGAGGTCATAGGCAGTAGATCTATTGAGTCTGTGGGTGACAATGAAGTGACGTTCCTCCAAAGTTTCCAAATCAACAAGAGGTCTGTAAACAGATGGGGCCCTCCCTCGCCACATGGGTCTGTACCTATGGGGGAGTTAAGAACACATATTGAGTGTGAAAATACACTTGCATTACATGATGTCACTGTATCTTTGTAAGTGTGACACGTAGGTAACACACACAGAAGCAAAGTATGAAGTACACCGTCAGGCATTTGTGCGCTGCGTTAACTCTGTCATAATGGCATCCCACTGTGGATACAATTCCAAAGATGGGTGCATGTTAGGATCCTAGACTCATGTCAGCAAGCAACTAAGGTTGGAGATTTTGAGGCCCTGGATGAGGCCCCTGGCCAGGCTATGGTGACGTGGTGGTAGCAAAATGGCAGCCTTCTGCCATTCAGGTATGATAGAGTGGAAGTGACTTCATTCCACTGGTATTAGTCGTCATGGCGGAAGACGGTGTTCACCGCCGTGCACCCGATCATTGGATTACATGGATGTCAATGGGGAGCCTGGGCCAATCATGATCACCGTTGGTGACGGAGCACTCCGCCGCGCTACCAACGCCATTTCGTCAGACCCTTGGCACTTGACTCCTGATTCCCGTGCAGGGTAATATTCCACTGCGTGTGCTGCTGTGTCCTGACTCTGGTCCCTGAGATGGCCCGGGTCACAGGGGAATGGGCCCCAGCCTTCACCACGGAGGTGCTGGAGAAGTAGTGTGTCTGCCAGTTTTTGGCTTGGAAATTGTCCATTTGTATGTCTCCATAGTCCATGACAGGTTGAACGGGCAAGGCTTTTGTGTATGGGGCACCAACACTGACGTCTGTTTCTTTACTCTGTGTGTCCCATGCAGGTCAGTGCCCATCAGAAAAGAGGACTGTAGCAAGCCATTGCCAAGGAAGTGCGGACCCTGGGGGTCTACAACCAGCAGAGCACCCACTGCAGGAAGTAGTGGGAGGACCTGAGACCCTGGGCCAAGAAGACCGGAGAGGCCCAGCTGGGGAAGGCATCCCAATGAGGAAGGGGTGACCCCTACTGGCCCGCATTCTGGCAGTGGCCTATCCGGATTTGGATGGGTGCTTGAAGACAGCACAGTAGCCACAAGAGGGTGAGTACCTACACTGTTGTGATACTGCTTTGATGGATGCATGGTGGTGCTGTGGTATGTATCCATTCTAGTGCCAGGCACTTGGACAGGTGTGCTCCTGCAGTCCTGCCCCCTCCAAGTCCCTGGAATGGTGTGAGGGCTAGTTCCTCTTTTTTTCACCTGGTATGCTTTGTGGCCTCATGGACTTGTAAGTGCATTGGTTGGGCGGGGTCTCCCATGGGTGTACTCCACACAGTGTATCAGGTCCGTGTTTTCTGTGGGTAATGTGGTGTATTCTGGGGTAATGGCCACTAGTCAGGGGCACAGTCATGACGTATGTTTTAGGTGCTGCATGTAGGTCTGTGACCTGGATGTGAGTGTGTGTGGGCCTGAGATGTACATATTTTCAGTTTCTGACAAAGTTCTCCCTTGTTTTGTCTCTCCACCCCTGTGCTTGTGTCCTTTGTGTACATCAGCATCATCTGGCGAGGGAGCAGTGGCACCGGCGAGTGGGGATGCAGCAGCCCACAGTTCCAAGGAGGCAGAGTCGAGCGACGCCAAGGGGACCAGTGGGTTGGAGGGCGAGGGGAGTACCACGGGGGAGGAAACTACCACTGGAGGTAGTGACTCTGATACCTCCTCCGATGGGAGCTCCCTTTGGTGGCGGACCTTACTGGGCACACCCATTCTATGCCATCTTCCACCACCCCCCATGCCATCACCGCCCTCCCAGTTCCTCCCCACCCAGTTGCCCGTGCCCGCTCACCCAGGAGGGTGGGCATCTCCTTCGCCCCAGGCACCTCATCCCCTGCCCCAGTCAGCCCTGCTGCCCTCATGGAGGAGGCTATTGACCTCCTGAGAACCATCGCTGTAGGGCCGACAACCATTGTGAATACCAGCCAGGGGCTAGCATCCCAGATGCAGCAATGCATTCCTGGAGGGCATTCACGGTGCCATGTCTGGCCTACAGAGATCTTTTCAGGCTCTGGCCTCCTCTTTGACGGCAGCCAGTGTCCCCCCTCCCTCCACCTCTACCCATTCGAGCACCCCACTCCCTTCACCCATCCCAAGCACACGTACAGACTGCCATGCACACAGACCAACACACAAGAAGCACACAGAGAAACACAAGCACCACACTTCCCACCACAGGCAGGCACACACCCAACATACCAAAGCATACACAACAACAATCACTTCCCCCAGTGTGTCAACCTCCCCCGCCACCCTGTCTGTCTCCTCACCATGCACACCCACACGCACTGCACCCTTAGTCACTGCTGCTGTCCCCATTCATGCAGTCACCACAACATCTGACATCCAGACATGTACCCCAGACACCACAACTGCACTCACCATGACTACATTGACAGACACTTTGCAGCACACTCACCAGACCTGCAGATACCCATACAGCATCCATCTACACTGGCAGCCTGTCTTCTCCCACTGTGTCCACCCCCCTCCTCCCAAAACACTCAAACATTCGCAGACATCCACACCACACACATCCACCACACATCAGAATACTTTACAGGCACCTGCATCCATGTCTGGCACCTATACACCTGATACAAGCACTCCCTTAACCTCCACTCCAAGACCTGCCTCCAAATCCCCTCCAACTGTCCCTAAGAAACTTTTCCTCTCATGTATTGACCTGTTCGAACCCACTGGCCCACCCAGTCTCATCCCTAAACGTGCCCATCTCTTTGCCCAGTCCACTCCTTCCACGTCCAAGTCTGCCCCAGTCTGCCCTTCTCATTCCAGTGCCCCTTCCCCAAGGAGGAAGAAGCCCTGTGTTGTCCCAGGTCCCTCTGCCACACCTCAGTCCAAGCCTACTCCCCCTCCTTCCAAGAGCAAGTCCAAACCCCCTCCACCTCCCAAACCTAAGCCCAAGCCCCACCCCTTCCAGACTAAAGTCCCCACTCCCACCCCGCCACCCCCTGCCCCTGTTCACTGAGGTGCCTGGCTGCCCCATTGATGCCCCTTTCAAGTGGAGTACCCTTTGCACATGTGGGAGTCAAGTTTGGCCTATTTTGGCCCTTCAGGGTATTTACAATGGACTGGCCAATGGCCTTATTTGGACATTACTTTTTTTCCATGTGAATACATTTAAGTGCCCAGTAGTGCTGTTGGAACAATATAGTGACGTTGTTCAGCGTTACACTGTGGGGGTGTGGTGTGCACATGTGTGTACTTTGGTGCAGGTCTTTGTTGCCTTGAGTCTGGTAAGTATATCTTGTTTTCGTATGTGTGGCTTGGGATGTGGAAGGGGATGGGAGTGCGTTGCAATTGTGTAACTTTGTCCTTTCTTCCCATGTTTACTAGGTTGTGGTACTTACTGTTGTCGTCTTTGTCAGCGTCACAGTCCTGGAGGTATAAAGCAAGGAGCAGCACTGGCATTATTTCCAACTCTCTCTCCATGTCTGTGTTGGCCTGTTGTGTGTGCCTCCCGTGAGTGTTTCCTTTTATACTGTTTGTTTCCGCCACACTTTGCCTGGCGGTGGTTCCTGCCCGGAACTGATGGCAGTCTTGTTTTTCATTATTTGGTGGGCGGGGAAGGACCTTTCCACTGGCCTGTGGGCGGCCTCCTTTGTCCTCGTCAGGACTACAAAGATGGCGGTGTGTGGATGGACCGCTACTTGTTTCTCATTGGCTTCATTATTTGGCGGTCCGGACCACCAGCCTGTTGGCGGTAGTTACTGGCACCGTCGGCAGGGCGGTGTTTAACGCCATGTTCATAATGACCACCATAGTCTGGCCAACAGGTACCTGTGTTGCATATTTTTCACCCATAAAAGATACAGATCAATAAAAATACAGGTTTTAATTTGGGCATAAGCTACAACCGTGGACAGACTAGAATTTTTTGCCATCCTTTACACATCTATCTAGGAAGACTTTCACCAGATGTTTTCGAAAGCTGGTCCTAAAGGTGGTAGGTTTCAGGGGCAGCTCATCTTTGATATGTATGACAGCCAAGCTATTTTAGAGCTCTTTTTTAGAGCCAGGCAATCACTCAGGACTGCACAATTTAATGCAGTCTCCTCCTTCTTCCATATCTTTAACCATAAAAGAAGGGGCTGCAGCAACACAAAATCACTCATAGGCCCAAGCCCAAATTCCAGTTGGCATATATAATTCCTAGTGAATTTGGGTACAGCAAGCGGTCATTTCATGGACCCAATTTCCACTTTCTCCACCCAAGGCTCATCACCACTGCCCCAAACACCAGCGCCATATGTTGCACCGGAGCGACATTTAGCAATGTAGGTTTCCAGTAACTCTTTAATGGGTTTGCTGCTTAACCAAAAACTGCTTCTGTACTGGCTAAGGCAGCTGCCCTGCCTTCCTTCAAAGTGTGCCAGCTTAATCTATCATCGAACAATACGTCCAAATAGGGATACAATGAAACCTTACTAATCTTAGTCCTGTTGACAAAAAGTCCTGCAAGCCCTAGCAGATAACCGAAAGCCATAACATGAGTTTTAGACTGAGTGACTGATAAATTTAAGCTGGACATGAAAATAAAAAAAAATGATCTAGTAGTTGCTGCAGCCTATTTGAAGTTCTTGCCATCAGGTATCATCGGCGTAGGCCAAAGCCAGTGTACTACACCTGTCTACCATTGGGCAATCAGTGTTAATATTCAAAAAATGCTTCTCTGAATCATTAACATATAAAAAAGGAGAAATGGGGCCAACATGCAGCGTTGGCGCACACGACGTTCTAGTCTAAAACTTTCTGTAGTTTCCCCTGCTGGGCCATATCTCACACTTGCAGTAACTGCCCCATGGAGATCCCTCAGAAAGTCTATAATGGTGGGATCGACCCCCATCTCAGCCATTATTGCCTAGAGGTTCAACCTACTGACTGAGTCATAGGCTGAGCTCTAGTCCAGGTAAGCCACATAACATTTGCCAGCAGATACTTGTTTATTAACATGTACGATATAATGCATTGCTCTACAGCCCCCAGACCAGCACAGAACCCAAACTGGAGAGCAGAGAAGATGTTGTTTTCATTCGCCCAAATGTGCAGATGGTCCAATGGGACCCTTCCCATTACCTTAGCTGTCGAGTGTATTAACAAAATCGTCTGGTAACACTTTGGGTCATCCTTAGATCTTTTTTTAAAAAATCGGTACTATTCTTGCATGTGACCATGCCTTTGGGAGCTCGTATGTATTCTCCCCTTTCCCAAAATCTTCCTCCCACCAGAATCAGTGCTCGGGGCTGAGATATGCCCCCTGAGCACTGATGCAGTGAAAGAAAAACAAGCTCATTGGCTCGTTTTACCTTCACTTTAGTGTAAAGATGTCCGAGCTCCCTGTACGCTGAACGTCATTACACACAAAATAAATAAATAAACTGGCTGGTCGGGAAGTATTTCCTGAGAAGAAACAATTTAACAAATGTCAAATATTAAAGGAATCCCTCTGGTGCTAAGCCCCAGAGGGTCCCTTAGGTGCCTCCCCAGTGTTGGACAATGGTCGACACCCGCACTGGGGAGGTATTGTTGCCATCGGCTTCACCTATAGGGTTAACGGGATTTAAAAAGAAAGCTGAAAGTGGAAAATAGTGCAGGATCTTTGCAAAGGTATTATCGTAGTCCCATACTGTATCGAATCCTGTCATTTTGTACTAAATCCTTGCATATGCGTAGTAGCTAACAATCACATATTTCTGTCAAGCGTTCTTTTCCATTCCTGTTCAGGAGGACAGTCGGTATTTCTTTGTGTTCCGAATTTTAAATAAATTAATCGTCTGACATTGTATCCCACAGGGCAGTACAGAAGATACATACAGTACATTGACAACCTGATGGGTCAAATAAAAAAAAAGGAAAATATTGTAAACTGATACAATTACACTCCTTAACCACCTTGCAGAAAATGATGAAGGTATCCACAGCAAAACTGTAATATTGCCATAACGACGTTATTTACTTGGATCACAAAATGGGAAAAAATAAGGAATGTTTCCACAGAGCACATCTCTGTGGTTCTGAGGATGTAGCCACTAACGACTCAAAGACATGAGGATGTTTTGGGGAATGGTTGGCTACTGTCAGTGGATTCCAAATGTTTACCTGACTGCAATGCTTTTACAGAGGATTACTCACAGTGATGCAATGTCACTGATTCAGTGCCTTGGGACAATTAATCCACAAATTACTTCCCAAGGCTCATAGTCTTTGTACTGCATCCACACTTGGAATGGCGGTAAAAAATATTTGTACTTCTTCTGCCATGAGAAAGGTGGTAACTTCTGCTACTCACTAAGCAACATGGCAGAGCTATTTCACACGCATTGGATCCGGTAGCTGCTGCACTTCCAGGCTGTTAGAGGAGCTTTGCGGTTGCATGTCTTGCTATTCAGCAGAGTGAAGGCACTGTGAGGAGTTCAACACTTATTGTGTTAGTCCCTCATCCAGTTGAGATTCTGCGGACTCATACTCCAAGTCAGCATCTAAGAAATAGTCACTTGACAGAGTAAGAACAAATTATTTTTGCAGCAGAAAACATTTTAATTAAGTATCGCCACTCTCTTTCAAATGCTTGATGGAGAAGATACTGTAGCTAGAAACAATGATTAGGACCATGATTGGATCAATGTGACAGAATTGTGTACTAAACCAACCATACATTCAAGATGCAACACTCAAATTGGATGATTTTTTTTATAGACGCGCACCAGTCTGAGAAACCATCAGGGAATTCTGAGGGCAGAATATGCAGCTTGCACAATAGCATACATTGCTGAAGCATCATATTTATGTAATGTAACCTCTGCACAAGCAGCAGAATTCATTTTCCAATACAAGAGCAATGCTGCATGGCCACCGGATTGAGTGTTACAATCAGTAGAGAGGGCCAATATTGTTCTGAAGTGGTCTATGATTTTTACCAGCTGTGGTCACCTAGCAGTTTCTTAACATTCTCTGGCACCCCTGATTAGAAATTAACCAAGAATTGCAGATTTGTTGTATGCACTTCATTTACCCAAGGAAGTTGCGGCTGTAAAATGTGAAGCACATAGGAGTATGTTTGTGATATGTTTCCATGGTTACGCTTGGCAAACGATTTGGTGCCAGAGTTGCAAAATAACTAATTCTGACAAAGAGAGTATAAATTGCTTCTTGTCTGCAACAGTCCAAACGTTAGAGGTGTTCAACTCTGCAAAATAATGTGCCTGAGGATGAAAATAAAAGGGGGTTGCATCAAGATGAGAATGGAATATGAGGTCACCTGAAAATATCTTTTTTTACCAAATTGTATTCCGAAGCAGATGAGGTACATGCACAGTACTACTCATATTGGACGTAATGGCATGTTGCGTACTTTTAAGAAAGGTGGCTTAGTCCTCATTTCAGACCTGCAGCTGAAGATTTGTCAGTGTTGTGTTTCTTGCCAACAGCTGAGCATTGAAAAAAAGACTGCAGTGACTTTAAGTCACATTAGGCAGATATATTTTGTGGAAAACTCAACGTGCAATGGATTTTGTTACATTTTGGTCATTGTTTGCCTTTTATTCCAGGTGAGTGGAGGCCTATCCAATTAGGAAATGTGACAGTGTACCTGTAGCCAAGCTCTTGTTGAGGGAATTGATCCTTACATTATGTTTAAACACTTCTTTAGAATCCGATAGGGGAACTCACTTTAAAGGTGAATTTCTTTTAAGACACTTTTTGTTCTTTACATTAAAACAATGATGTACAGCTTTTTTACCATGCAGTCAAAATCAGAGTAAATAATGCTGTTCTCAGATCACTCATGATAAAGTATATTGCTTTATGCCTGATGTACGTCCCTGATTGTGGCCCCTCCACATTTCCCATACCTTTTTGTACTTCTGAGGGAAGCCCCAGGATGTACATGTTCCTCAGCTTTCGTGCAATAGTTCTCGCCTCTACTCCACTCCTCTATAGAGGGAGCAGCATGTGATCTCCGACAGCGAGCAATGTCTTGTTTCGCAATCACAAATCCTGCGGCCACAAGGAGTCTTGTAGCTGCCATTTTAGGCTCAGGTTAGATTGTTCTACTGACAATTATGAATAATGTTTTTTTGTATTTTTATATAACTGGATAGCTCCAAATAGTATGATAGAATGTTCCTACCTCTTTTTAACACATTAGGCCAGTGGTTCCCAACCTGTGGTCCAGAGACCCCTGGGGGTCCGCGACTGCTTAGAAAATTAACAGATTAGGTCCACAGCTTTTAGTAATGACTCAGCCGGGGGACCTCGGATTCCAATAATGATTCAGTGGGGGTTCCCTTGTTCCACTAATGATAAAGTGGGGATCCACAGAAGTCAAAAGGTTGGGAACCATTGCATTAGCCAATAGGGGGTCAATCTCCTTTCTCATCAATGTGGTGGGACTATAATAAATTCAGTAAAAGTATTTCGTTTATATGAGTATGAGACACATACATATAACAAGGACTCTAGGAGCCACCTTTGTCTCTACCCAGTCCACATCGTACATGGGAACTACATCCTGCAACCGATCTGTCTCACAGTTGAGCTAGTGGGTCGGGGGAATTGGCCACCAGTGTTCAACATATTCTAGATATTCTCTTGCTTCCCAGCTGTGTTACTGTCGATTGAGGTTCCAGTGGGTTATGCTTTGGGAGGTCCACTAGCTCCGCAGCTCCTCAGCGTGTGCTTGTAAAATAGGTCGCAAATAAAGGTTTTGATAGGATTGAGATTTAAGAATTGCATATGCGCCCATTTCCTTTTTTTATTGTTATTTGCATCAAGTACAAACAAGAAGTAGAGTAAAACAAGCTCTGAGTACAACACAACTAGGAAAACCATCAACAAGCCACTCAGACATGCCTAGGATGAATGTAACAATTCACACTGATCTCATCAAGACAAGTAAATATTCCAGTATAGTCTCTCCCAGCATGCCAGCCGGCATTACACAAGCAGTTCCTCTCTCACACTCATGGCAGTAGGCAGCATCCCACAGCCAATGGGCCAGTCGAGTTGTGGGACACCTGCCCCAATGAATGGCCACTCTACACTTAGCCAGCAACAGCAAGAAGGTAAGGATTCTGCAGGGGCATTTTTTACATATCCAAGCAGCATCATCATTGGCTTGTGCTCAGGTGTATAGTTTGTGATCAACACGATAGCATGGGGGAATTCCCATGTCAAATGCAAGAAGTTAGCATTAGGCGCAGCGTAAGACATCATGCACACCTCTCTCATGTAGCTGAGTAGGTGTACGGTAAAGTCTGCACAAGTTTTCAAAATGAACTAGGCGAAGCCTGTAGTTTGGAGAAAGGGCCAAGGATTGAGAGCAACACTAACACTACTGTCCCTCACTAATAGGGGTTGCCAAGTCGGCAGACCAGGCCATCTGCTCGCAGTGGGAGTGCAGATTGGTGCATTCTCCTGCATCCTATTGTAGAGATGCACGATGAGTTTGCACATCAAGGGAAACACAGACTCAAAAACTCGCGTGGCTTCATTAAGTGGGAATATGATGAACTTCGACTAATTGATAGTAATGCCGGCAAAATGAATACTTTTCCACATAAGAGGGTTCAGATTGGTATGGGGGTCCTGGACAAACAGGGAGACATCATCGGTGTACATGAAGACCAAGATTCTCCTAGGGGTGAAAGTAAACCAGCGGTGCAAGGGACACTGCCACAGCCGGGCAGCTAAGGCTCCATCACAAAGCAAAAAGAATGGGTAACAGTGGGCAGCCCTGTCGCATCCCACGTGTGACCTCAAAGGGGGGGGGGAGGGATGATCATACCATTGATGTGCAGTCAGGCTACAGGTTGAGCATAAAGTACTTTACTCAACCAATGGAAGGTGTTGCGGATGCCAATGTGATAGATGGTGAAAGAGTTAAGCCCAGTCGAGCAAATCAAATGCATTTGTGGCGTCTAGGAACACCGCTGCCATGTCAAGATAGGGATCAAGTGAGTATAAAAGTGTGAGCAAGGTTTGTAGTTTGTGTGCCATTTTAGAGCCTCTATGAAGCCAGATTGATCAGGGCGAGCAACATTTGGCATCAGGGGGAGAACCTGAGAGGCAATAAGTTTCTCTAGTATTATATTGTCTAAGTTAATTATTGAAAGAGGTCAGTAGGTGTTGCAGCCCTGGGGGTCTTATCATGCTTCATGATTGCAACAATAAAAGCCCCTCGAAGAGAGGGTGGAAGCACGCCACACAATAGGGGGTCCTCGTAGATGGCCAAGAGGTAGGAAGAAAGGAGAAGGGCATATTCTTTTTTTTTTTAAGTAGCCATCAGGCTGTCCAGGTCCGGCACCCTATATCCAGGCATATCAATTAATGACCTGTATTACAATCTCCACCCTAAAGGGTTCATTTAGATATCAATGCTGTCTGTTGTGTAACCATAGCGGCTGCACAGAAACCAGGTAGGAGGTCAGGTCTGACAAGATGGGAGACAGAGATTAAGTATTTAAGGTAGAAATGGGTCACAGAACGCTGTAGAGCTGCAACACACACGAGTGTAGTCTACTGGTAATGCACCAGCTTCAAAATGTGGTCACTTGCCCAGGGTTTGCGCAGCAGAACAGCCAGCATCTTTCTGGCCCTATGTCCTCCCCCATAATGCTGAGCATATGCCTCCCTCCCAAGGCAGTGCATTTCTCACAGCGCTGCAGCATCATAGGCCAAGATCTACTTCGGATGGATGCAAGAATGGTCTCGCTATTCGTGGCGAAAAATTGCGGCTCCAAAACCCTAATGTTTTCCTCCAAGCATACAAGATCTTCATGCAGCGTCTTAATTAACTCTGTGGGAGGCAGACTTCATCAGAACAAGGGCATGGTCAGACAGAGTCCTAGAAGGTGCGTTACATTAGTAGTCCAAGTGACAACATCTCTAGTGAGATAAGATAAGATAATCTTTATTGCTTGATTAATAAAAACCATTGCAATATGATACAAAGTTAGAACTTTTATTCGGGGCGAATAAAATAAAACCATGGGACCATGTGAGCGAGTGACCGGCACAATGACTTCTTCAGGTTCTAACAAAACAGAACTGTCCCTTGCAATACTTGGCGTGTTTTAAAAAAAAAAATTTTTGTTTCACGATTGCTGACTACAAAACTCATTTCGTGAAGGGGCCTTAAATACTTAAAACGTTTACTGGATCAAACCAGCCTAGCGGTCTAGACGATCTTAAGATAGAGGGAAAAAAAAGAGACACAGCTCTATGTATCATGGCTAATGCCCCGAACCGACCTTGGTCAGTTTCTTTTGAAATAGTTTTAAAAACTACCCCCACTGAGTCACCCTTGAGCCAGGTAATGACCGGGGGTCTGCAGGAGCAAATGTGATTTGTTAAAAAGGCTGGTTTTAGCAGCTTCCCTTCTTTCGGGACCTAGAACTGGGCAGATACAAAAGGGGTGCAGCAGTGATTCCGGACGGTAACCACAAATGCAGCAGTTCTGGTTAGGGTGCTGCTCTTTACAGGATGGGCGAGCGTCTTTGGTGTCAAAAAAGCCCATGCGATACAGCAAAAATTGTTGTTTTATTTGGGTGGAAAGTGTTCAGTTAAATAGCGTTGAGGAGATGGGAGGGAATAGGACCCTAGGACTGCCCAGGCATGCCATCTTTTGGCTAGGGAAGCTTTGTCAGTGATGAGAGAAAGCGAGCGAACTGAGAGGTGGACTAATCTCTTAAATTCAGATTTTCCTACGCCGCTTTTCCAAACATCTTTCACGCCCAGGCTGTTGATTACTTGATTTAAGTAGCTTCCCCAGGAGATTTTTCTATTACAGCTTTGTTGAGCCTGGACTTCTTGCCAGCAGGAATGAAGTATGGAGGTATTATTTGCCAGCCGTAACCTCCACGATGCTTTAAGGAACACTCCCGGACACTGAAAGATCTGATTTGGTAGGCCCATCTCCAGCCTTAACTGAGCGGGAGAGAATTTTTTTGGTATGTTGAAAATGGCCTTGTAAGTTCTAACTTGGCTACTGTTTAGTGATGAGATCTCCCAGCCCTGTAATATTTCGGTCCCATAAGAAATGGCTGGGAGCAACTGGGCTGACATGATTTTTAGAAGGTGCAACCAATTTGGGTAATTAAACTTTCTCTTAAGCAGCTTGAAACTATAGGTTAATGAGTTGGCCTTTGCCTGGATTGACAGCAGATGGTGTTTCCATTTCAGGTGTGGTTCGAGATGGACTCCCAAATATTTGTAAGATTGCACCACCCCCACATTTTTATCTCCTAGGAACCAATTGTAAGATTTGTAATTCGTCCAGAGGAGCCTCATCAGTTTTGTTTTGGCCAGGTGAATTTCTAGACCTTGCTGGTCCATGAAGGTTTTTAGTGCCGATAGGCTCTGTTGCACGCCTCGTGGA
Organism: Pleurodeles waltl; assembly: GCF_031143425.1. Taxonomy (NCBI): domain Eukaryota; kingdom Metazoa; phylum Chordata; class Amphibia; order Caudata; family Salamandridae; genus Pleurodeles; species Pleurodeles waltl. Next base: position 142,230,845 of record NC_090443.1, read on the forward strand.
GTGTGACTAAAAAGTAAAATGTCATCAGCATATTGCAGGAATCAGATTTTCTCTGGTCCAAGAGCTGGGGGGTGACAGTTTACTTTTGCCACTAAACCGGCGAGGTCTGACAGATATAAGTTAAAAATGACAGATTAGCCAATAATCTATTCTGGATCAGGTGTTGTGTGTTGATCCTATGCATATGCCCTCTGCACTAGAAGGATGGCGAGCATGCCAGATGTCAGTGAGATCATTGTCTGCAATTGCCCCTGGCACCAGCACTGTGATGCTTTTCCTCGGCACAAGGACCTCACATTCCCGTCGATGGAAGCCTTGAGGAGGACGCTGAAACTGAGCATAGCAACCTCTGCGCTCATCAGAACCGACGCATCCCTTCAACTGCACCTGAGCTGCTCGATGTCTACACAGGAGGAACTTGCACTGCAGCTCCACCTCATCTAGGGAACGACGCATCACTGCTGTTGCCTGGGAAAAAGCTGTAGTTCCCCGCGTAGTTCGGGAAATGCACATCACTCCGCAACCCGAATTTAAATTACTTTTTTTCAGCTGGCCCAACAGGGTCACCGCGCTCTATGATGGTCAGCCTGAACTTTTGACTTTGACCTGGTCTAGTGTGACCAGATGTCCCTAGTTTATACCTTTTGCTTCTAAGAGGTATTTTACAGTTTATTCTTTAAAAATGTATTACTGAAGTTCTACTTATTGGATGTTTGTCGTTTTGGGCTTGTTTTTTTTTATAGAGTTCTAGCTTTCTAACCTGGTGTGGGGTTCTTTTCATGTGGTGTTTTTACCGGTTTATGAAGTGTTGCACAAATACCCTACACATTGCCTTCCAGTTAAGCCTGATTTCTATGTGCCAAACTACCAGAGGTCAAGCACAGGTTAATTTGGGGTTTGCTTGTGTAATCTGACAAGAACTGTGGCTGTTGCTTGACCAGGGCTCACACCCCAGTCAACCAACAACCCAATTTCTCACAATTAGTAATAGTGTTTCATGCGAAGCGAAGGGTCTTTAGGAGTTGTGGGAAACAGTTAGTTCACGGTACAGTGTGATTGAGAATGGAATTTCAAAGTTTGGTGAATGGTTTAGTGATGTGGGTGGTGGAATGTTGAAAAAGGTTACAACACCACTAATTATATTCAGATTTTGTGTAATAGATTTAATACTTATCAAGTTCTTTAGAGTAATGTGTTGTAGGAAGGGGTTAAATTAAGAGTCCACGAAAGAAGAAATGACAAATGGTAAAAAATGAAAAAGTGGTGAATATGAGCTGGAAGACATCAAAGCTAAAATGTTTGACAAATTATATGCATGAGTGGGTTATAAAATGGTTGTGAAGTGTGGTTTGTGATGATGGTTATTGTTGGTGGAAATTGCAGAAGCAAATTTCATAACTAATAATTCTTGTACTTAACAATAGAGAGACACAAATGCAATGTCCTTTTTATATTAAGAAACAATGTTTTTACATTGGCATGAGTAGATCTTGTCATGTTTTAAATGCATGTGATGTGTAGAAGTTAAATACTGTCATGTTTTCTCTTTTTCTGCCTGTGCACCGAAAAGCCATACATATGACTTTCTATATTTCATTTATTAGACAAAATTCAGTTTGCTTTATGGTTCTGCTTGCACTGTGGGGGTTATTACAACTTTGGAGGAGGTGTTAATCCGTCCCAAAAGTGACGGTAAAGTGACAGATATACCACCAGCCGTATTACGAGTCCATTATATCCTATGGAACTCGTAATACGGCTGGTGGTATATCCGTCACATTTGGGACAGATTAACACCTCCTCCAAAGTTGTAATAATCCCCTGTATCTGCTAGAATATTTATTTGTGATGTTCTTGAAAGAAGGAATGAACAAATGTATTCAGTTGAAGACCTCATCCTTTGGCTGAACTGAGGTATTTTTTATATTTTAAATGTGCTTTTGTTTTCTGTTGAAGGGCATAATGCACGATTATTCAATAGATTTAGAGCAAACATCATCCTACCATGTGATGCGATTTCAGTTTTATTACAAGATAGCTCAATGGATTGTTTATGTGAAACAAGAGCAACTGTATGCTTTCACAGCCTGAAAACATATAAAAACGTTTCTCAGTCCCTCTTAGAGAGCAGACTCCATGTTAATCCATTAATTTATATCTTCACTAAGAATATATTCCACATACGTCTCCCCTGCCTTATCATTGAACAGTCTTTATGACAAATGCTTTTTGATCCTTTGATTTGTGGTAGATAGTTAACTGTTTCTGGCTAATAATTAGATTAGGGCTCAGCTTTCACTAGCAATGCTATTTAACACTTATTTGTATTTTGAATATTTTGAATTGCCGAACTAATCATTGCCTTTTGCCTTCTGCAGTGATTCTTAATTAAACCCCATTGGTTTGTAATTTGAATTTTGTCTTGTGAGGATTTTACCACATAATTTCTCTAGGTTTACATGAATTTGTGCTTGGGGCTCTTTTCTCTAAAGACTCGCACACAGCTTTGATCCATCAATCAGCCCTTTGGAAGCTGAAAAGTGCCAAAATAAGCACTGGGCTCTGTGTCAAACTCAGTACAGACAGTCAACATCATAACCACAAGAGATGACACAAACCTCTGCTTTGAATCACAAATTAATGAGTTGGTAAAAAAAAAACAGTATTCACTATTGAGGAAACAACTCTTGCTTCTGGAAACTGACCATCACGTGGAATTAACCTGAGCCTGGTGATGTTTTGGTTGTACTTTTGCAACACATTTTACAGTGGGTGTCCCTAAAAAGTCTGCAGAATAGACTTTAGTGGTTGCAACCTGAGCCTAGCCTCAATGACAGCAATTTATAAAAACCAGTCACAATGGCTTTAAGACGAAGCCACGATCAAATCAGATGCCTTTGTCCCTTGCACTTATGAACAACCTACTTACCTTAAGTAAAACTCTCCCTGGTGGGTAGTGTATCTAACCAAAGATTCCTCACCTTAGAATAATCCCCAGATGTCAGATTACAACCAATAAACTCCCAAAGCAGTACTCCTGTGCACTGCAAGGTGGCGTTCAGTGGCGTTCAGTGGCTCTGCACTCACTCCACATCACCCCAAAGTGACAGAGCGGAGCCGAATATATGTGCCACCCCTGTGCACTGGTGTTAGTTTCTTGTCTTTTATGTTTTCTCACCCTCACATGCAGAGGGTGAACAATTGTTAGCAACAGCATGCCAAGTATTCATTTGTGATGTTTTTAGATGTTAAAAAGAGGCCACTCCGTAGAACGGGGAGGTGGGATTGTAAAGGGCAATGCTTAATTTGTGCTTGTTGATTCCGGTGCTGAGCACCGGCATTTGTTTTTGAGGGCCGGCGCTTAGTCTTCTGCCTCAGGCATTTACTGCGAGCAAAAGACACATATGGGAAAGACGGATAAAGACAAAAATGAAAAAGCGTCACAATGGGAGAAAACAGAAAGCTGCAAGAGTGAGCTGAAGGGGCAGGGGGAGGCTTTAAATGGATTGATGAGGCCTGAGAAGGATTCAGGATTACGCTGCCTCAGTATCCCGTGCTCGCACATTTAAATACAGCAGCCGCGTGCTTCAGAGGAGGGCTTTGGGCACTGGCACTTTGTTATTTACAAATTAAGCACTGGTAAAGGGGTATCTATGGTTAAATGGAGTATCCACCAAAAATGAGCATTACCGAAGGTAAGTAACTTGTTCTTCTGATTGATAGTGCAAACTGCAGATTCGTCACCTTAGAATAGATACCACAGCAATACCTTTCCAGGTAGAGGGTCAGTGGAGTGGGCTGCAACCAAAAAGTCTTGCAGAACCAAGTGGCAAAATGCCCTTCCCATCGATCTGGCTGTCAAGGCAGTAGTGGTTTCTGAACATATGCTCCGGCACTCATGTCACAGGCTGGCTGAAGTCAAGGACTTATACTCAATGTGCCAATGCAGCAGTAGCAATCTTTGACCCTACTAGGTGATTTCATTTCAGGAGGATGCCCAGGCAATCCAGCCACCCTGAAAGACATGAGGGCCCTCATTACAACCCTGGCGGTAAATCCCGCTTCCCGCCGTGCAGAACACCGCCAACATACCGCAGCGGCCGCAGAATTCCGCTACAGGTATTACGACCCATAGCTCGGAATCCGCCCCAATACAGACACCCACACAAGTCCGCCACACCAAAGGTCAGTGATAAACTGGCGAGAACAAAACCGACACCGTCACACCAACAGGAATACGCCCACACTATCACGACCCACGAATCAACGCGGCGGTCTTTCAACCGCGGTATTCCATTGGCGGTACACACCGCTGCGCTCAAAATACACACACATTTACAAAACACAACCAAATTGGACAATTCGAAATACACACACTTGATACACATACACACACCCAATGCAATATAAAACACACACCCACATCACCCACAAACCCTTACAACAACATTTTTGAAAGAAGGCCAGAGAGAGACACTACCTAAAACAACACCAGCACCCACAGACACACAACACCATCACTTACACAACATCCACGCACCTCAAACAACACACACCAAAACATCCCCTCACACATCACAACCAACACCACCTCACACATCACACACACCACATCATGGCACCTCAACGACACCCCAGGTTTTCTGAGGAGGAGCTCAGGGTCATGGTGGAGGAAATCGTCCGGGTAGAGCCACAGCTATTCGGATCACAGGTGCAGCAGACATCCCTTGCTAGGAAGATGGAGCTATGGCGGAGAATAGTCGACAGGGTGAACGCAGTTGGACAGCATCCAAGAACACGGGATAACATCAGGAAGAGGTGGAACGACCTACAGAGGACTGGCGGTGGACCCCCACCTCCTCCCCCACAACTAGCAACATGGGAGGAGCAAGTCTTGGCAATTATGCATCCTGAGGGCCTCGCAGGAGTAGCAGGAGGACTGGACTCTGGTAAGACATATCTTTACTACTTTATCCCCCACACCCCACTTGCATGCCATCACATACCCCCACCCTTACCCTCACACCCATCACCCCAACAACCCACAGATACCCCACTAACACAACCCAGACATCCCAAAACCAAGCCCTGCATGTAACACCAATGCATGGACACCCATCACCAAAGCATGTCCACTACAGAGACTCACTCATGCCCCAAAATCACCAATCACACACGGACCAAGCCAATAAAGCAAGCACAGGAGTAGAGGGTCACTCACCCATTGCACAAGATGGCACACACAATTACAATAACTATGCATTTACACCCCAACAGGACCCATACCCAACGTCACCGGACAGGAGGTGCCAGCAACATCCAGTCCCCCCACAGAAGAGACCCACAGTGATGACAGCAGCTCTGCACACCTGGATCAAGATGACCAGGCCGGCCCATTAGGGACCTCAGGACAGTCGGTTCCCCTGACACAGTCACAAACTACCGTAGAGCCTCCCCCCTCAGAAAACACCAGCACAGCACCCACCCAGCGGGACTATCCCTCTGTCCCCAGGACACGTCAATCAGCAGTGTGTCTACCACTACAGGGAACCCAGGCAACCCCACAAACACAGGACGATCAGGGAGGCCTGGGGGCAGTTGCAGTGGGCACACGGTTCAGGGGACAGAGGCACAGGATAACATGGAAGCTGGGAGGACTGCTATGCGACGGGGAGGACAGGCCGAGGGAATCCACTTTCCACAAGGCACTCTCCAACATCATGGGAGCATACCACCATTCCCAGGACACCATGGGCACGGTACTGGCCAAGTTTCAGGAGACCCAGCGGCTGCAGGAGGAACACTACCTGGGGATCAGGGAGGACTTGAAGTCCATCAACACCACCCTGGTCACCATTGCAGGGGTGCTGGCAGACCTTGTCAACACCATGAGGGACACGGTGGCACACCAACGGGCCCCTGACACTAGCCTGGATGATGAACAGCCCTCCACCTCCGCCAGCACTAGTGGACAGGATGCCCCACCACAGGAACAACAGGACACCAGCACCCCACCCCCTGCAGATGGGGAAACCACCCCACAAACGGTCCCTGAGATCCAGGAACAAGACAGAGAACATTGCCAAGGCCCCCCCCAGGAAATAAGACTCTCCTGAATGTCACCCATCTATCCCACTATGTCACCCTGTCCATCCTTAAACTGCCATAGCTCAACTTCCTATGCCCCTTTGGAAAATGCACCTGTGAAACAAATAGACTGGACTCTGCCATGCACATACCTCCACCATCACCCCAGCCCATTTCACAACCCCCGCCACTTATTTGCACAGGAATAAACACACTTCAATCACAAAACAATCTGGAGTCCGTCTGTGCTTTCACAAATGTGTAATTACAATATCAATGGAACATAGCAATGTCAATTTACTGGTTCACATACAAATGTAACACAGCTGTAGGCCAGGTTAAACGTAGCAGAGGGCACAAAGTGGGACCCAGATCTGTGAAATGGAAAGTCAAAATGACAAGTCAGTGCCCATACACTGAGTGAAAATGACAGACTTATGCTAGCTCCAACAACAGTATGAGATGTGGGAAGCAGTAACATCTTATTACCTGTGTCTCACTGGAAGTATTGCATGATGATGTTGTTTCGGTTGTCGATATCCTCTTCTTTTGCCTCCTCTTCTTCACTGTCCACAGGCTCCACAGCTGCCACAAGTCCACCATCTGGCCCATCCTCCTGCAGAAAAGGCACCTGGTGTCGCAAAGCCAGGTTGTGCAGCATACAGCAGGCCATGATTATCTGGCACACCTTCTTCGGTGAGTAGTATAGGGAACCACCTGTCAAATGGAGGCACCAGAATATGGCCTTCAGGAGGCTGAAGGTGCGTTCAATTATCCTCCTAGTTCATCCATGTGCCTCACTGTAAAGTTCCTCTGCCCTTGTCCTGGGATTCCTCACTGGGATCAGTAGCCATGACAGGTTGGGGTAACCAGAGTCACCTGCAAATGTTGAGGGACAACTGTTAGACACACACTAACCCTTAGGGACAACCCCAGACCCAGACACCTATGTCAACTGTATTGGGACCCTGGCTTCACCTATTAGCCACACACGGTGCCTCAGGAGTTGCCCCATCACACAAGGGATGCTGCTATTCCTCAAAATGTAAGCGTCATGCACAAAGCAAGGATACTTGGCATTCACATGGGAGATGTACTGGTCTGCCAAACACACCATCTGCACATTCATCAAATGGTAGCTCTTCCGGTTTCTGTAAACCTGTTCATTCCTGCGGGGGGGAGGGGGACAGATGCCACATGTGTACCATCAATGGCACCAATGATGTTAGGGATATGTCCCAAGGCATAGAAGTCACCTTTCACTGTGGGCAAATCCTCCACCTGAGGGAAAATGATGTAGTTGCGCATGTGTTTCAGCAGGGCAGATAACACTCTGGACAACACGTTAGAGAACATTGGCTGGGACATCCCTGATGCCATGGCCACTATTGTTTGAAAAGACCCACTGGCCACGAAATGGAGTACAGACAGGACTTGCACTAGAGGGGGTATCCCTGAGGGATGGCGGATAGCTGGCATCAGGTCTGGCTCCAACTGGGCACACAGTTCCTGGATTGTTGCACGATCAAGTCTGTATGTGATGATTATGTGTCCCTCTTCCATTGTCGACAGGTCCACCAGGGGTCTGTACACCAGAGGATGCCGTCATCTCATCACCTGACCCAGCAGATGTGCCCTATGGAGGAGAACAGCGAGCAGAGAGTCATCCAACACTGAGGTATCACAATGTGTGATTTGCAGAAATGTTAGTAATCCACTATGTGCCAGTATCTGTCTGTTTTCCCGGCCTAGATAGGTGTGACGCAGTTTATTTCCATGCCATGTGGCCCCCTGAAATGGCAGCTGCCTGACCTGTAAGGTGGGACAAGGGGATTTAAGGTAACTGCGCTGGCGTTGTACACCGTCGCGGTGGGTGGTCGAAGACCACGACACAATTCTGCATTGTTTAACATTGGCCCTATGGGTTTCATGAGCCAATGACGATGTACGCCGACGGTACGCACCGCCGCGGACGTGACCGCCATTTTCTCTCTGTTCACTCACTTGATACCTGACCTTCAACAGGAGAGGACTTACACTGCAAGTGCTGCTGTGACCTGTGTCTGGAAGCGACGATGGCTACACTGTCTGGGGAAAGGGCCCCTGCCTTCACTTCGGAGGAGTTGGAGAAACTAGTGGATGGGGTCCTCCCCCAGTAAACGCAACTCTATGGTCCTCCAGACAAACAGGTGAGTACACTGTGATCATGCTGCATGGGCAATGCCTGCTTTGAGTGGTGTGGATGGAAGAAAAATGGGAGGTGGGGGGGCTGAGGCCTGCATGTGCGGATGGGCATGGGTGGGAACTGGTGGGCAATGACTATGACGGTCCGGACGGAGTAATTTCCTTTCCCCCTATACCATTCCTCTAGGTCAGCGCCCATCAGAAGAAGGGTATTTGGCGTGCCATCGGCAAGGACATCCGGACCCTCGGGGTCTACCACAGACGGAGCACCCACTGCCGTAAAAGATGGGAGGACCTGCGCCGCTGGAGCAAGAAGACGGCGGAGGCCCAGCTGGGAGTGGCCTCCCAACGTGGAAGCCCGTCGCACCATGACCCTCCTGATGTCCTGAATCCTGGCAGTGGCATATCCGGAGTTGGATGGGCACTTGAGGGCATCCCAGCAGCCACAGGGGGTGAGTACACTCTCATTCAACTGACTCTGCACGCATAACGAGGTGGGCAGTGAGTTCCCCTAGGCAAGGGCGAACTTGGTAGGCAAGATCCCTTGTGAGGCAGGCTATGTGGCACCCCAACCCCACTAGTGGTAAGAGCCATCTACACCTAGTCAGGCTCCTGTGGGTTCCAGGTGTACAGCAATTGGGCTTAGGCCTCATACCCCATGGGCATGTGAAATTTCTAGGAACTGTTAGTGCATGGCGTAGTGCAGAGGGCTGCTCCATGTGTGTTGTGTCTGCCAACGGTAGTGGTGTTGCATGCACTGAGCATGTTTTTCTTCTGTCCTCCCCGCTATTGGTGGTCTCCCTGTTCTTGTGTGCAATAGCATCATCAGGCGGAGGAGCACTGGCACCGGAGCAGGCGGGAGCTACAACCCACTTAGCCCTGGAGGGTGAAGCAACAGAGTCTGAAGCCACCAGTGGGACGGAGGGCGAGGGGAGCTCCACGGCGGGGACAGGAGCATACACCAGTGACAGCGACTCCTCCTCTGATGGGAGATCCCTTGCGGTGGCGGGCACCTCTGTGCCCACCGCCTCAACAGGTACAGCCGCCACCCCTCCTACTAGCACCGCCCTCCCAGCAGCCCCTCAGCGTGTGTCCCGTGCCTGCTCACCCAGAAGGGTGGGCATCTCCTTCGCCCCAGGCACCTCAGTCCCTGGCCCAGTCAGCCCTGCTGCCCTCAGTGAGGAGGCTATTGATCTCCTGCGATCCCTCACTGTTGGGCAATCTACCAATTTGAATGCCATTCAGGGTGTTGAGAGGCATTTGCAATAAACAAATGCATAACTGGAGGGCATTCATTCTGGGAAGGTGGCCCAACAGAGAGCATTTCAGACTCTGTCCTCAGCACTGATGGCAGCCATGGTCCCTGTGTCCAGTCTCCCCCCTCCAACTTCCTCCAGCCAGACCCAATCCCCTGTACCTCAGCCTATCCCAAGCACACCATCAGACCAGCATGCACACACATCAATACACAAGAGTGGACATGGCAAACATAAGCACCACACACCCCACAGGCACTCACACAAGCACCATCCCCATGCAGACACACCAACATCCACTGTCCCCACTGTTTCCCCCTCCACGTCCTCCTCCTCCCTCCCTGTCTCGTCTCCACTCACACCTGCATGCACTACATCCTCAGCCACTACCTCCATCACCAGCACGCCCATCACCACACACCGCTCACGTGCAATCACCTCCCCCACTACCATTCACACATCCCCATTGTCCTCTCCCAGTGTGTCTGTGAGCCCTCCTCCCAAGGTACACAAACGCAGGCACACACCCACCCAACAGCCATCCACCTCACAACAGCCTCCGGCCCATGCACCTTCACCCAAATTCAGCAGACGTACACCTCCTACAACCATTACCTCTTCCTCCACTCCCAAACTCCCAAACCCCCTCCATCTTCCCGTCCCAATGTGTCTAAAAAACTTTTCCAGGCAAACTTTGACCTCTTCCCTTCACCTCCCCCCATCCTTCCCCTAGGGCCAGGCTTTCCAAGTCCCATTACAGCACCTCAGCCACCAAATCCCCAGGCACAGTGGTGCCAGGAACTGCAGGGTCATCGAGTGCGCCACCCATCAGGGCTGCCAGTGTGCCATGTAGTGAGGGCAAGGAAATTCCGCCACCTGCCAAGTTGAAAAAGGTGCCCACATCCCAGAGGGAGAAGCTGAAACAACCAGCCACCAAGGCGTAAGCAAAAATAAAAGGGGATAGTGGCAAGACAACTGCGGCACCATCAAAGGTGGGGAAGGGCCAAAAGCAGAAGAGCAGGTCAGGAGAGGGCATGGTGGCACCGACTGAAGGACCAGTGTCACACCTTCTGTCCATGACCACACCAACCTGTACGGCGGCGAACACCACTAGCTGCCCCGCCACCACAACCGCCACCTGCACCGCCACCACAACCGCCACCTGCACCGCCACCGCCACGTCTACAGCCTCAGCCCCAGTGGGCAGCCATCCGAGGCTGCAGGATACGTCCTTCTGTGTCCCTCAGCAGGTGCTGACCCATGCACTGCTTCCAGAACCGCCGCCACAGACACCGCCACAAGCACTGACGCCACAGACACCGCCACCAGCCCCGGGACGTGCTCGGACAGTGGCACCACCGCTGACATGGCTACCATCCCTAGTGGTCAGTCGTCCGAGGCTGGAGGAGAGTTCCTAGACCCTGGGCAGCTTCCATGAGGCATGACTTCCATCACTGTTTGCACCTGCAGGTGGAAGGCGAAGCCGCAGCAGTGTGAGTTATGTCTCTGCCTCCATGGCACTGCACGACGAGCACTCTGGGCACAAAGCCCGCTCCAAAACCTGTGGAGAGATACATCCACTACCTCAGTCCTTGGCAGGATGAAGCACTCTGGGCACCAGGCCCCCTCCAGAACCAGTGGAGAGATACATCCACTACCTCAGTCCTTGGCAGGATGAAGCACTCTGGGCACAAAGCCCCCTCCAGAACCAGTGGAGACTGTTATCCACTTGAAAGACTGTGGCTGGCACTCCCCAGGATAAAGCAGTGGGCAAACCACCCACTGGAAAGACTTGAGAGATTGTGGCTTTGCACTCCCCAGGATACAGCAATGGGCATGGAGCCCCCTCGTGCAGCAATGGCGTTGTGATTTCATCTGGCTGAGGTGCTCCCCCTCCCCCTGAGGTGCCTGTATATTTTCAGTGTGATGCCCCAGCAGTGTTCTCTCTGTTTCGAGTCAGGTATCATGTGTGGGCTTCGCCCATGCATTTTGGGCCCAGTGGTCCATGGACAATGATTGGTACACTATCCGGACTTGTGTAATTGGTGTACATATTTGTATATACTGAATTTTGCATTTTGACTATCTGATTTTTCATGATTACACTGGTTACAATCATTTCCTTTTGTTCTTGCTTTCTTCCAGGGGTTGGGGGGGTGTATATGTAATGTTGCTGCATGTATTTGTGTGTATGTTGTTGTGGGTGAGGGTGGGGGTTTTGCGTGTTGCTTGTGTGTGTCACTCTCTCCCCCCGTGTTGTAGGTGCAGTACTCACCGTGGTCATCGCCACCGCCGCCGTTCGTAATCCTGGTAGATGAGAAGATACACCAGCATGGGAGGTGCGTGTTACTCGCGCTCCATGGAGTCCTGGTTCCTCGTTGGGTGTCGAGAGGTGAGTGTTCTCCCTTCTGTGTACTGTTTCCACCATGCTTTTGATCGCGTTGGTACCGCCACGGAAAAGGTGGCGGATAGGCGTCTTGAAATACAATGGGCGGTACTTTGTCTTCCGCCTATCTGTTGGCGGTGATCGCCACTGTGTTTGTTTCTAACACATGGCGGTCTGAGTGTTAAAGTGGCTGTCTATGTTGGCAGTTTCCGCCATGATTGTGATTCCATTTCTTTTTACCGCCGGCCTGTTGGCGGTATTACTGCCGCTTTAACACCGACCGCCAGGGTTGTAATGAGGGCCAAAGTCTCCTCTCACAGGAACCAGAACCCTATTCCACCCTGCCTGTTGTAGTAACACATGGTGGTGGTATTGTCTGTGAGAATCTGCTGCTGCCTCCCCTTGATAAATGGTAGGAAGCCCTTCATGTGTCAGATGAATGGCCCGCAATTTGAACAGATTGATGTGGAGTTGACTCTCCACCTGAGATCAAAGTCCCTTTATCTCCACCTCCTACAGGTAACCTAAGTCCAGCAGGGATGCATCCACCACCACCTCAGCTGTGGGTGAGAAAGGGAAAAGGGCCTGCTGCTGGTTCAAGTGTGTTTGAGCAGCCATAACTTCAAGCCATGAGCTGGCTCCTCTGAGACCAAGGTGACATTGACCAGATTGCCTTGTACAGGGTCCTTTCAACTTCAGATTTCATAGCAGTGCACACATATGCCACCTGGCATAGCTGATGAGGAGAATACAGGAGGTTAAGAGGCCAAGAAGCCTCAAAGCTACTCTTACTGTGATACAGGACCAAGTCTAGACATCTGGACCATTACCCAAATGCCCTGGATCCTTTGGACTATGGCTCGCTGATGGTGAACCCCATCGATCTCAAGCAGTTCGCTGTCATCTAGTGGTGGTCCATGACTGCTGTGAGCCTGCTATCAACAGCCAGTCATTGAGAAATGGGAATACTGGTTTCATCGATCACCAAAGATGAGCAGCGACTGCTGCCATCACTTTTGTAAACACCTGAAGGGCGTAGGTGAAGCCAAAGGCAAGCACAGCAAACCGTAAATGCTCCTCGTCTGTAAGACTGTAGGGCGGGTATATGAAAATACATAACCTACAGGCCCAACACCACCAGAAATATGCCTGGATACAGAACCAGATCTGAGCCAGAGTAAGCATTTTGAATTTGTCTTTCAAGAGGGGATTCAGAGGCCAAAGGTCCAGAATAGGTCTGCGGACCCCCTATCCACATAAGGGATGAGTTAATAGTGAGAGTAAAACCCCACTCTGCGTTCCCAATCCAGAAACATCTCTATAGCCCCTTTGGAGAGCAAAAACTGCACTGCGGGGCATAGCTATTTTTAACAATCTGTTAGATCCATCTGACGGATCTGATGGATTGATAACTCAGGAGGAAATGTTGAATCCTGCTGCCCAAAGGTTAGGCATGTGCCACTAGGGGCAAATTAAAATTATGTCTGTTTTTAGTGGGAAATAAAAATGATGGACTGAGGCCCATGCCGGGCTTGGCTCTGCCTGCCAGATTCATGTCCACATCCTTGAAAGGACTGAGGTGTCTGCTGCATCTCTGGTTGGTAAGGCCGTCTTGGTGTATATGCCAGCACTCTGCACTAGTCTCTAACTTTTCTAAATTAATGTGGGAACTGTTTGGCAGGGGCCAAAACCCCCAGGAGTGTGCTGGAGCTCTGCTGTTCTTAAAGTGCTTCAACACAGTCAACCTTATCAAAAAATAGGTGGCACCCAACAAAAGGCATATCCATGAGAGGTATATCTATATATTGCTGGAAAATCCTATTGAACTTTTCCATGCACAAAACCGAAGGACAATACTAATACCTACTGCTCTCCCATGACAGTCCCTAGTATCCACATCAGCACATCCTGTCCATCATGAATCATGTGGGCTTAAGGTGTTCTAGAACTGCTCGCAAGATTTTGCTGGCCATGTCCCAAAGGGCATGAGTATAAAGGCCCAGCAAACAAGCAGTGGGTTAGGGATCACCTTAATGGTCGAAACCTGTACAATAAGAATCTCTAGAGTTAGGTGCTTTGTGAAAAAAAAACAGCTCACGTACACTGCTTTGTGAGACCGGTCTCCTGTCTATTCACCGGCAGACCAGAGCAAGGCTTCAACTAAGTGGCCTCAAAGTATCAGTTCGAGCATCTTTAAAAGGAAGCAAGGGCCCAGACATTTGTGGCCCATGCTGCAAGATCTCAGTTAAACATTTATTTTAGTCTCAACTGCAGTCCATTGCTTCCGCTACTCTATGAATGACCACCAGAAATGATGTATTTTCTTCCATTGGTGGCCCAAGTGGAATGTATAAAACATAATCTACATAGTGAGAGGGGTGCAAGCCATCACCATCAAAATCCATATCTTGGGGTGCCCCAAGCTCTGGTATACGATTAGAGTCAGAACCAAAGAGATAATGGAGCCTCTGCTGGTAGGTGCAACGTGGCAGAGGCAATGGGTTAGAGTTAGGTTGCACAACGACCAGTTGCACTTTTCTTATTTGGTAGGGCAACATCGGTTGGGTTCGAGTTGAAGTTGGTTTGGATCTGACATTGGTGTTAGCCCTGGGTCATCCATATGTGCCAAAGGCATAGCCCTTAGTGCTAAGGAAGCAGTAACCATTGTGGATCTTGGGGCCGAAGTAGATGTATGAACCAGCGTCGGTTCGGGCCCTGTCATACCCATGACCCATGTCCCAAAAGGGCAGGTGGCACCGAAATGTAAGCACAACACAAACCCAGACCTTTTTGTGTGATTGTGGTGAAAGTGTCTGTTATTAGTTGAATTTAGGGTGGGGGGGGGGTGTGTGGGGTCAACGGAAGTTATCAGAAGGGACCCAGCACATTATATGTGTGTGCATTATGGGCAAAGTACATTTAAGTATTTGGTTAACTATTTGCGTGAGATGGATGCTGCAGAGCTCGGGTGCATCGGATGACTCCCAGCCATTCCCGCACATGACAGGAAATCCTGCTGGTGCAGGCATCAGAGGATTACCTTCTGCAAAGAAACAGCCTCATGAGCTGGGGCAGAGGTTTCCCAGCTCCTAAGACCATTCCTTTGTTTTCAGTGAAATGACGAACTGCGCACATGGCACTCTATCTCAGCCCTCAGAGCACCTAGGCAGATGGGAGAGGTATAATTGGAAAGGGGAGAATCTCCTCTTCCCAATGGTATCCTTGTCTAGTAGATCTCTTCTTGGGGATTGCCACAGGAGGCCAAACCCCAAGCAGGGATCCACTCCCCTAGACTCCAGGGAGAGGGGAGCAGCCTCTTGAGCACAGGCTTAAGCTCCCACCTCCCATATTTTTTGTGCCAGTTGAGTCTTTCTGCCACCCTCCTCCCTGGGAGACAGATTGTGGCAATAACCCCTGATCTGCCCCCCACACACCCTGGAGGGAGCAGAAATCCCACTAGGCACCAGGGATTATTTTTTTCATACTTAGGGGAGGGTGTTGCCCAGAATGGGCATACCAATGCCCCAACCACCCTAAACACAAATGGGAACACAGTCTTTCTGCCAATCATGGGGGACAGATGGGGGTTATTACACAAATCTTACCCGGGGGGGGGGGCAAAAAGGCCACCATACAAGAGGGATTCTTATTATTATTTTAAAAGGGGGTGGGAGGGTGCCCACAATCGGCAAGGCCATGCCCCCACCCAACATAAATGGGGACTAAAGTCTTTCTGCCTTCCCAGGGCGCAGATGGGGGCAACAGTCCCCGATCCACCCCCCAGGAGTTTTGGGGTGGGGGGGCAGATATCCCACTAGGTACCAGTTTTGTTTTTTAATACATAGGGATGAGGGCTTCCCAAAATGAGCATGCCAATGCCCTCACCCCCAAACACAAATGAGTACAGTCTTTCTGCTTCCTAGGGGGAAAACGGGGGTTATTACCCCTGAACTGCCACCAGGGGGGAAGAAAGCCTGCTAGACACCAGGGACTATTATTTTTATTAGTGTAGGGGTGGGAGACGCCTAGAATTGGCATGGCAATACCCCCAAAATACAACACAGTCTTTCTGCACCCCTGGTGGGCAGAGGGGGATCATTATCCCCAAGGTGTCCCCCAGGAGAGGCAGAAAGCCCACTAGGCACCAGGGATTTATTTATTTTTTTTAAAGAGGTGTGGGGACATGGTCTTGCCCCCACGCCAAATATATGGGGACAAAGTCAGACAGCCCACTAGATGCCAGGGAATTAAAAAAAAAAAAAACATAGGGTGGGGGCTGCCCACCACCATGGGCATGGTTGTGCCCCCACCCCAACTGAAGGGGGCAACAGTCTTTCTGCTCCCCCTGCAGACTAAAGCATCTCGTCCCAATGGTAAGCAAGACAACACTTGACTCATTTGGGTGTTGATTTTACATATGGGCCAGGAAAGCTTGGCTAACCCCAATATTGTCCCACTTATAATGGTGAATGACTGCACTTTTTGAGCTTATGTAGGCTGCCACTTGGAAAAACCTACTAGACCCAGACACTTCTGAAAACTAGACATCTTAAGAGATCTGGGGAAGTCCAGGATGGTGTGCTTCACATGCATCCCACAGCATTTTCGTACCGTAAATGCCATGCAAACCTCCAACTTTGCCTGAAGTCACACATTTTCCCTACATTTCTTCAATGGAAACATCTGGAATCCACAGGAATCCACAAAATTCCTACCACTCAGCATTGCCACACCTGTGCCGATAAAAACTCTGCCCCACTTTGCTCTGGGTACCCTGGGTTCTTGGGGAACCTACAAACCTGATATAGCTCAGCACCCAGAAGTGTCAAGCAGATGTAATGGTATATTGCTTTTGTTAATCTGCGATTGTGACAAAGTTACAGATGAAAATGTTGTCACACATGCCTGTTTTTTCCTACTCATTTTCAATATTTATTTTTTCCAACAGTTATTTTTCCTTGGCAAAACCTTGCTTAATTCAGAATTTTTTCCACTTTCCAGAAATCTATAGATTTTCTGGATCACCCATGGGTTTCAAACTGGTTTCCATCACAAACTGAAAGTACAAACAATAGAGAAAATAGGCTACCACTTAGAAAAATGCTAAAACTGTACAACAAATTTGTTTCCTTGAATCAGCTTTGCATGTTCCTGAAAGTTGGGAAGATGGTGGCTTTAGTACAGCAAATTGTTTGTGGATGCCATTCTTGGGAAAAAAACAGACACTTATCTGGAGCACTTTTCTCGAAAAACTCAATTTTGTTATATTTTGCCTATTTTCTCAGTCCCCTGCCGGGGAACCCACAAACCTTTGGCACCTATAAAATCTCCAGGTATTGGAAAAAAGGGACACCATTTCGGCATGGATAGCTTATATGTGCAAAAAGTTATGGAGGCCCAAGCGCGAACTACCACAAATAGCCAAAAAGGGCTCAGTGCTGGGGGTGGGGAATAGGCCTAGCAGTGAAAGAGTTAAATGACACTAGTGCACATAAATATATTTCTATTAGAGAGAATGTTTGTTTTGGATTAAAAAAAGAGCACTTAGGGGTAGATTTAGAAGCAAAGAAAAGTGGGACGTCAATGAAAGGTATGTTTTGATTGGTATGAAGAAACCTCTAAAATTACAAAAGGGTTGGTTGCGGAGTAATGTCCACAGTGACCAACATATGCTTTTGCAGTTGTGGCAGAGCTTGCAATCAGCCATTTTGGGTGGGGACACAAGAACCCTAGCTCCCTGCTGTAATTGTTTAAAAGGTGTCAGAAAACTGAAAAAGTTGAGAGCAAAGGTTCAAATAAGCATTGGAAGACCCTGAAAGAATGAAACAGACATCATTGAGCAGTTTTGATGCTTAAACGTGTCGCCGCTCCTTCAGTTCCAGGATGGTGTGGAGTCAGTGTGGAGCTGAACAATGCCATCTTGCGGCACTGGGGAGCACTGATTTGGAAAAGATTTCCAGATCCAGTCTGGCGCATGCAGAGAACTCTACATTGAGGAATCTCCAATTAGAAGTCAAAGGCACTGCGAGATTCCAGATCTGCAGCCTCAGATCACAACCACAGCAAAAACAATACAACACAATGAAACACAGAGTCAGTTATCTAGGAGTGTGAATAACTGATCTTGTGGACTGTCCTCAAATGGACACGGAGAGGAACTCAACCTTTTATGTTTCAAGAAATGGCTGAAAACACAACTATTCACATGCACCTTTGACTAGCCAAATCAACCTAAGTTTCAGAACCCACAACAGACACACTACCTACTCATCCGTGAAATACAGTATGCAAGTCAACCATGATTCAAAATCTTAATTTTTACCACTCTATATATTGTCTATCATGGACTAAACCTTCCCCACATCGCCTAACCTCTTCCCTCAATTTTAACAAAGGCAGCAGGATCCGTGTCCATGGGAATGTAATACAGCTTCAAGAGGCTGAGGTTATGTGTGGGTATATTTAGGTCAGCACAGATGAAAGAATTAGGCACATGCTGAGTTGAGACGTGCTTTGCTTACGCCTGCTAGAACCTTCGTCAGAAAATATGCAAATCTTAAAGCGGCACAGCCTGAGAGCAAATTGCTACTACTCTGTGTCTGTATTTCTTATTTTTTCTAAAGGACTCACCCACAATTTAGCATCTATGTGAGGCTTTCTGTTAGAGAGCTCAGAAAGTTTGGAAGCAGGTCCTGATTGACTATCTAATCTAGTTTAGGTGTGAAGGGTTAAGCAAGCCATTAATCTTCCTTTTGCACTCAAGTTACATTTATATATAAGGGAATATTCGGTGAAAATTATGGTTTAGGTTCTCAGTTGAGGCGTGTAGGAAGTTGGCTCTGTATATACTATTTCAAAGTAAGAAATAGTGTGCACAGAGTTCAAGAGTTTCCCTTAGAGGTAAGATAGTGGCAAAAGTAGATAATTCTAATGCTCTATTTTGTGGTAGTGTGGTCGAGCAGTAGGCTTATCAGAGGGTAGTGTTAAGCATTTGTTGTACACACACAGGCAATACATGAGGAACACACACTCAAAGACGTACTCCAGGCCAATAGGTTTTTATATTGAAAAAAATATTTTCTTAGATTATTTTAAGAACCACAGGTTCAAGATTTACATCAAACACTTTAAATGTAAGGTACTTCACTTACATACTTTAGGAACTTTGAATGAAAACAATATAATGTACAGACTTTGTAAAAATGGCAATAAGCTATTTTCAAAGTGGACACAGTGCAAAAATCAACAGTTTCTGGGGGAGGTAAGTAAAGGTTAGTTTAGGAGGTAAGTAAAACACTTACAAGTCTCAGTCCTGGGGCATAGGTATCCCACCGTTGGGGGTTCAAGGCAACCCCAAAGTTACCACACCAGCAGCTCAGGGCCAGTCAGGTGCAGAGGTCAAAGAGGTGCCCAAAACACATAGGCGCATATGGAGAACAGGGGTGCTCTAGTTCCAGTCTGCCAGCAGGTAAGTACCGGCGTGCTCGGGGGGCAGACCAGGGGGGGTTTGTAGAGCACAAGTAGGCACACAAAAGACAATTCAGCGGCACAGGGGCGGCCGGGTGCAGTGTGCAAAGCAGGGGTCGGGTTTTGTATAGGTTTTAATGAAGGGACCTGGGGGTCACTCTAGCGGTGCAGGCAGGCACAGGGGGGGCTTCTCGGGACAGTGACCACCTGGTCGAGGCAGAGGTCACCTGGGGGTCACTCCTGTGTCGAAGTTCAGTTCCTTCAGGTCCTGGGGGCTGCGGGTGCAGTGTTGGTTCCAGGCGTCGGGTCCCTTGTTACAGGCAGTCACGGTCAGGGGGAGCCTCTGGATTCTCTCTGCAGGCGTCGCTGTGGGGGTTCAGGGGGGTCATCTCTGGTTACTCACGGGCTCGCAGTCACCGGGGAGTCCTCCCTGAAGCGTTGGTTTTCTGCAGGTCGAGCCGGAGGCGTCGGGTGCAGAGTGTAGAGTCTCACGCTTCCGGCTGGAAACGTGAAGTCCTTGGAAGTTGCTTCTTTGTTGCTTAGAAGTAGCTGATTTTGAACAGGGCCGCTGTTCACAAGAGTTTCTTGGTCCTTTAGTCCAGGGCAGTCCTCTGAGGCTTCAGAGGTCGCTGGTCCCTGTCGGATGCGTCGCTGGAGCAGGTTTTCGAAGTTGGAGACAGGCCGGTAGGGCTGGGGCCAAATCAGTTGTCATCTTCCTCCTTCTCTGCAGGCTTGTAGGTCAGCAGTCCTTCTTCTTTCTTCAGGTTGCAGGAATTTGATTTCCTGGGATCTGGGGTGCCCCTAAATACTACATTTAGGGGGGTGTTTAGGTCTGGGAAGGCAGTAGCCAATGGCTACTGTCCTGGAGGGTGGCTACACCCTCTTTGTGCCTCCTCCCTGTGGGGAGGGGGGCACATCCCTAATCCTATTGGGGGAATCCTCCAAACTCAAGATGGAGGATTTCCCAAGGCAGGGGTCACCTCAGCTAGGGACACCTAAGGGGCTGTTCTGACTGGTGGGTGACTCTTCCTTGTTTTTCTCATTATCTCCTCCAGCCTTGCTGCCAAAAGTGGGGGCAGTGGCCGGAGGGGCGGGCATCTCCACTAGCTGGGATGCCCTGGGGCACTGTAAAAAAAGGGGTGAGCCTTTGAGGCTCACCGCCAGGTGTTACAGTTCCTGCAGGGAGAGGTGAGAAGCACCTCCACCCAGTACAGGCTTTGTTCCTGGCCACAGAGTGACAAAGGCACTCTCCCCATGTGGCCAGCAACATGTCTGGTGTGTGGCAGACTAGAATTCGGGTAGGTATTCAGGGGACATCTCTAAGATGCCCTCTGGGTGTATTTTACAATAAATTGCACACTGGCATCATTGTGCATTTATTGTGCTGAGAAGTTTGATACCAAACTTCCAGTTTTCAGTGTAGCCATTATGGAACTGTGGAGTCATGTTTGACAAACTCCCAGACCATATACTCTTATAGCTACCCTGCACTTACAATGTCTAAGGTTTTGCTTAGACACTGTAGGGGCATAGTGCTCATGCACATATGCCCTCACCTGTGGGATAGTGCACCCTGCCTTATGGCTGTAAGGCCTGCTAGAGGGGTGACTTACCTATGCCACAGGCAGTGTGAGGTTGGCAAGACATTCTGAGGGGAGTGCCATGTCGACTTAGTCATTTTCTCCCCACCAGCACACACAAACTGTGAGGCAGTGTGCATGTGCTGAGTGAGGGGTCCCCAGGGTGGCATAAGACATGCTGCAACCCTTAGAGACCTTCCCTGGTATCAGGGGCCCTTGGTATCAGGGGTACCAGTTACAAGGGACTTACCTGAGTGCCAGGGTTGTGCCAATTGTGGAGACAAAGGTACAGTTTAGGGAAAGAAAACTGGTGCTTGGGCCTGGTTAGAAGGGTCCCAGCACACTTTCAAATCATAACTTAGCATCAGCAAAGGTAAAACGTTAGGGGGTAACCATGCCAAGGAGGCATTTCCTTACACAACCCCCCCCCCAAACGAAAGAGGATGAGACTAACCTTTCCCAAGAGAGTCTTCATTTTCTAAGTGGAAGAACCAGAAAAGGCCTCCCTCTCAATGGCACTCCAACGCTGCTCCCTGGGGAGTAACCTCCTGCTAATAAAAGTAACAGGCTGGTCAAGGCCATCATCATTTGTTTGGGACAGGACTGCTCCTATCCCATGTTCAGAGGCATCCGTCTGCACTATGAACTGCTTAGAGTAATATGGAGCTTTCAAAACTGGTGCTGTGCACATTGCTTGCTTCAGGGTGTCAAAGGCTTTTTGACAGTCCAAGATCCAGTTAACTTTCTTGGGAATTTTCTTGGAGGTAAGTTCTGTGAGGGGGGTCACTATTGATCCATAATCCTTCACAAACCTCCTATAGTACCCAGTCAAGCCAAAGAATGCCTTGACTTGAGTCTGGGGTTTTGGAGCTACCCAGTCCAGAATAGTCTGGATCTTGGGTTGGAGTGGCTGAACTTGGCCTCCACCTACAAGGTGTCCCAAGTAAACCACAGTACCCTAACCTATATGACTTTTAGATGCCTTGATAGAGAGGCTGTTTTCTCTTTTGCTCCTGGTGCCATTCTTATTTGCCAGTACCCTGCTGTCAAGTCAAAGGTACTCAGGTATTTGGCAACACCCAATTGTACTCAGGTATTTGGCAACACCCAATTTGTCAATCAGCTCATCTGTACTTGGAATGGGGTGAGCATCTGTCTTGGTGACAGAATTAAGCTCTCTGTAGCCCACACAGAACCTCATCTCCCTCGTGCCATCTTTGGTGTGAGGTTTGGAGACCAAGACCACTGGGTTAGCCCAGGGACTGTCATAGTGCTCGATCACTCCCAACTCCAGCATCTTGAGGACTTCCACTTTGATGCTTTCCCTAACTTGGTCAGACTGTCTGAATATTTTGTTTTTGACAGGTATGCTGTCTCCTGTGTCCACATCATGGGTACACAGGTGTGTCTGACCAGGGGTTACGGAAAAGAGCTCAGCAAACTGTTTGAGGACTTGCCTGCAGTCAGCCTGCTGTTGGCCCGAGAGGGTGTCTGAGTAGGTCACTCCATCTACTGTGCCATCTTTAGCGTCAGTGGAGAGGACATCAGGGAGAGGTTCAATCTCTGCTTCCTAGTCCCCATCTGTAACCATTACCATGTTTACATCTGCCCTGTCATGGAACAGTTTTAGGCAGTTAACATGGATCACCCTCTCGGGGGTCCTGCTAGTGCCTAGGTCCACCAGGTAGGTGACCTGACTCTTTTTCTCTAGCACTGGGTAAGGGCCACTCCATTTGTCCTGAAGTGCCCTGGGAGCCACAGGCTCCAGAACCGAGACTTTCTGCCGTGGCTGAAACTCAACCATAGCAGCCTTTTGGTCATACCAGATCGTCTGGAGTTATTGGCTGGCCCTCAAGGTTTTTACTTGCCTTTTCCATGTGCTCTGCCATCCTGGAACGTAGGCCTGGTAAATAGTCCACTATATCTTGCTTAGGCTCATGGAGAGGTCTCTCCCAGCCTTCTTTCACAAGGGCTAGTGGTCCCCTAACAGGATGGCCAAACAGAAGTTCAAAGGGGGAAAACCCTACTCCCTTCTGAGGCAACACTCTGTAGGCGAAAAGCAGGCATGGCAAGAACACACCCCATCTCCTTTTGAGTTTTCAGGGAGCCCCATGATCATGCCCTTCAATGTCTTGTTGAATCTCTCAACAAGACCATTGGTTTGATGATGGTATGGTGTGGTGAATTTGTAAGTCACCCCACACTCATTCCACATCTGTTTCAGGTAAGCTGACATGAAGTTGGTATCTCTGTCAGAAAACACCTCCTTAGGAAATCCCACTCTGGTAAAAATACCAATGAGTGCTTTGGCTACTGCAGGGGCAGTAGTGGACCTAAGGGGAATTGCTTCAGGGTACCTAGTAGCATGATGCACTACTACTAGGATATACGGATTCCCTGATGCTGTGGGAGGTTCAAGTGGACCCACTATATCCACTCCCACTCTTTCAAAGGGGACCCCCACCACTGGAAGTGGAATGAGGGGGGGCTTTGGGTGTCCACCTGTCTTACCACTGGCTTGACAGGTGGCACAGGAGGCACAAAACTCCTTTACCTTCTGTGACATATTGCACCAATAGAAATGGTTGACTAACCTCTCCCATGTCTTGGTTTGTCCCAAATGCCCAGCAAGGGGAACGTCATGGGCTAAGGTCAGAATGAACTCCCTAAACTCCTGAGGCACTACCACTCTCCTAGTGGCACCAGGTTTGGGGTCTCTTGCCTCAGTGTAAAGGAGTCCATCTTCCCAATAGACCCTGTGTGTTCCACTGACAATTACTTTTTCTTGTTCAGCAGCTTGCTGCCTTAGGCCTTCAAGAGAGGGACAAGTTTATTGCACCTTGCACAGCTGTTCCCTTGAGGGTCCCCCTGGGCACAAGAGCGCAACCTGGCAAGGTTCTAACTCCATAGGCTCAGTTCCCTCAGGGGATAGAACTGCTTCCTGAGAAGAGAGGTTCTGTTCCTTTTTCTGTGCTGAAGCTGGTTCCCCAGTCTTCTTTCCTTTTCTCTTGGAGGGTTGGGCCATTATTCCAGACTCCAACACCTCTTTTTCACCCTGAGCTCTGCACTGTGCCCTAGTCTTGACACACACCAGTTCAGGGATACCCAGCATGGGTGCATGGGTTTTGAGTTCTACCTCAGCCCATGCTGAGGACTCCAGATCATTTCCAAGCAGACATTCAACTGGTATAGCAGAAGAGACTACAACCTGTTTCAGGCCAGTGACCCCTCCCCATTCTAAACTTACCATAGCCATGGGATGTACTTTAGTCTGATTGTCAGCATTGGCGACTGGATAAGTTTGTCCAATCAGGTGTTGTCCTGGCGAAAACAGTTTGTCCGTCACCATAGTGACACTGGCACCTGTATCCCTCAGGGCGTCTACTCCAGTCCCATTAATAAAGAGCTGCTGCCTGTATTTTTGCATGTTAGGCGGCCAGGCAGCTGGTGTGGCTAAGTCCACCCCATCCTCAGAGACTAATGTAGCTTCAGTGTGGACCCTGATTTGCTCTGGGCACACTGTTGATCCCACCTGGAGATTGGCTATTCCAGTGCTAACTAGAGTAGTAATTGAAGTGGAACCTTTCTTGGGACAGGCCTTGTCTCCAGTTTGATGTCCACGCTGACTACAGCTGCGACAGCAGGCCTTTTTGGGATCAAAGTTTTTACCCTTGTACCCAAATGAGGATTGTGAAGAGGCTTTGGACCCACCCTCCTTTGCAGGTTTTTGGGGCCATGTAAAAGACTCTTTACTTTTTCCCTCGGATGTCTCAACATTCTTGCCCTGGGGAGGCTTTGTGACCCCTTTCTTTTGGTCACCCCGTGGAAGTCTTGGTCACCCTTGTCTTGACCCAGTGGTCTGCCTTCTTTTCCAATTCTTGGGGAGAAATTGGACCTAGGTCTACCAGATGCTGATGCAGTTTATCATTGAAACAATTACTTAAAAGGTGTTCCTTCATAAACAAATTATACAGCTCTTCATAATCATTTACACCACTGCCATTAATTCAACCATCTAGTGTTTTGACTGAGAAGTCAACAAAATCAACCCAGGTCTGGCTCGAGGATTTTTGAGCCCCCCTGAACCTAATCCTGTACTCCTCAGTTGAGAATCCAAAACCCTCAATCAGGGTGGCCTTCACGAGGTCATAGGATTCTGCATCTTTACCAGAGAGTGTGAGGAGTCTATCCCTACACTTTACAGTGAATATTTCCCAAAGGAGAGCACCCTAGTGAGATCTGTTTACTTTTCTGGTTGCACAAGCCCTCTCAAAAGCTGTGAACCATTTGGTGATGTCTTCACCATCTTCATATTTTGTTACAATCCCTTTGGGGATTTTTAGCATGTCAGTATTCTCTCTGACCCTATTTAAGTTGCTGCCACCATTGATTTTTTTTCTCCATAAATCTGTTTATTGTTATTTTTGTTAGTTTACATTTCTCATCTTATCTCAGTTAGTGTTTAATACATTGCAGTTTAATGTGCTTTTATAATACATAGTTGTTGTATATTTTTATTACCACAGTTTCATGTTTGTATGACATTTGCTTAGTTTTGTCCTTGCGTTTGTTTGGTTGTTGATCACATCTGCAATTCTTGTAAAAGTGATAATGTTTTGGCTGAGGTATTAGACTGCAGTATTTGGTTAAGAGAAGTATGTAGGGCAACCATTATGTTTTTCGTATAGATTAACTTTAAAGTGAGGAAGGGTGAAAGAAAAAAGGAACTTGTGTAACAATAACTTTAACTTTAGCCGATGTCCATATCTATGTGATTGATTTAAATTTCGCTGTTTTCCTGTCTGGTTGGGGATTTCTAGTGACGATTCAATTTGTAGTTGGGGGGTTGGGGTGTTTCGTGGGAGTCGCTACTTATTTCCTTCTCAGTTCTCAATGTCCTAGTTTGTTCGGTTACGCTATGTGTTTTATTCACTTACGTGGTGTGGTATTCTCGTTTGTGATTTTTAAGTTAGCGGTGGTCTGATCTCTCCCCTGTCGGGTGTGATTCAGTGCTGTGTAATTGGGTTAGGAGGTCCTCCCAGTTGACAGATATCAGGTGCTGACGTAGCCCTAGGGTTTCTTCACGTTTGAGTGCTATGTGCTCTGCTCCCGCCCACACCCTGAGTGAGCGTCTCCAAGCTTGTATCGGTGGGGGGTCTGGAGATTTCCATCTTTGGGTCACCAGCCGTTTCGCAACAATTAGTCCCAGATCTATGAAACGTGTTTCTGCTCTGTGTTGCTTGCTTCTGGGGAATAGTCCCAGGATGCAAGTCTCCCACGTAAAGGGTATTTGTTGTGTAATGCATGTGGCTAGGTTGTCTGTCACCTCCTTCCAGTAGGCGCCTAGGTTAGGACACGACCAGATCATGTGTAGCATGTCTACTCCAATTTCACGGCATCTAGGACAGGCTGCGTCCTGGCGGTTAAAATATTTGTTTACGTGTGCAGGTGTGAGGTAAGCTCTGTTCACGATATAATACTGGATTAGCTTAAATCGCGAGTTGCGTGGTATATTGAGGTGGCCTGAGATGGCAGTTCTCCATTTTGTTATCGCGATGGGTTCGCCCGAGTCTGTTTCCCATGTCATACGTAGTGTTTCGTTTTCAGTGGCAGTTTGGATTCTCAGGGCATCTGCTAACCAGCTGACCTGATGTTGGCCGCAGCCCACCACTTGCAGGTATTGAATCAGCAGGTGGGTGGGTGGGGGTGTTGTGATGTCTCCCCACCTGTAACTCAAAGATCCCACCAGTGAGCAGTATAGGAGGAATTGGCCGGACGGGAGCCCCATTTCTTGGAGCTTGGCAAATGGTAATAGTTGGTTGTCGTCATATATGTCACCTAGTGTGTGTAATTCTAGCTCATGCCATGTGCGCAGTTCTGGGTCTGATGTGACCCTAGTGCCCCTTGGTGTACCCACCAGTGCTAGTGCTGGTGCGAATGGGGTCGACGGCTTCGTAAGGCGAAGTGATCTATGATAGCATTTGTGTGCTGTTCTAAGGAACATTTGTCGAGGGGTTCGCGGGTGTGTGATCGGGTGGAATAAATGTTGTATTTGTTGGAGCGAGTATGGTCTTGTCTCTGTTGCTGTATCGGCCAGCTGTTTACCAGCCAGCCATCTGGATATCCATTGAAGCTGGGCTGCTAGGTAATAGTGTTCCAGATTGGGGACCGCAAGCCCACCCTTATCAGTCGGTAGGTACAGTTTTTTAAGGGCTACTCTACAGCGACCATTATTCCATATAAATTCGCTCAGCCCTGTTTCCAGTGTTTTAAAGAAGGCGGGGGAGACATAGGGGGTGATTCTCACCCTGGTGGGCGGCGGAAGCCGCCCGCCAGAGTTCCCCCTCCAAAATACCGCTCCGCGGTCGAAAGACCGCTGAGGGTATTTTGGGTTTTGCACTGGGCTGGCGGGCGACCGCCAAAAGGCCGCCCGCCAGTCCAGTGCAAAAAACCCTTCCCACGAGGACGCCGGGTCAGAATTGAGCCGGCGGAGTGGGAAGGTGCGACGGGTGCACCTTTGTAAAAATGGCAATAAGCTATTTTCAAAGTGGACACTGCAAAAATCAACAGTTCCTAGGGGAGGTAAGTAAAGGTTAGTTTAGGAGGTAAGTAAAACACTTACAAGTCTCAGTCCTGGGGCATAGGTAGCCCACCGTTGGGGGTTCAAGGCAACCCCAAAGTTACCACACCAGCAGCTCAGGGCCAGTCAGGTGCAGAGGTCAAAGAGGTGCCCAAAACACATAGGCGCATATGGAGAACAGGGGTGCTCTAGTTCCAGTCTGCCAGCAGGTAAGTACCTGCGTGCTCGGGGGGCAGACCAGGGGGGGTTTGTAGAGCACTGGGGGGGCACAAGTAGGCACACAAAAGCCACTTCAGCGGCACAGGGGAGGCCGGGTGCAGTGTGCAAAGCAGGGGTCGGGTTTTGTATAGGTTTTAATGAAGGGACCTGGGGGTCACTCTAGCGGTGCAGGCAGGCACAGGGGGGGCTTCTCGGGACAGTGACCACCTGGTCGAGGCAGAGGTCACCTGGGGGTCACTCCTGTGTCGAAGTTCAGTTCCTTCAGGTCCTGGGGGCTGCGGGTGCAGTGTTGGTTCCAGGCGTCGGGTCCCTTGTTACAGGCAGTCACGGTCAGGGGGAGCCTCTGGATTCTCTCTGCAGGCGTCGCTGTGGGGGTTCAGGGGGGTCATCTCTGGTTACTCACGGGCTCGCAGTCACTGGGGAGTCCTCCCTGAAGCGTTGGTTTTCTGCAGGTCGAGCCGGAGGCGTCGGGTGCAGAGTGTAGAGTCTCACGCTTCCGGCGGGAAACGTGAAGTCCTTGGAAGTTGCTTCTTTGTTGCTTAGAAGTAGCTGATTTTGAACAGGGCCGCTGTTCACAAGAGTTTCTTGGTCCTGTAGTCCAGGGCAGTCCTCTGAGGCTTCAGAGGTCGCTGGTCCCTGTCGGATGCGTCGCTGGAGCAGGTTTTCGAAGTTGGAGACAGGCCGGTAGGGCTGGGGCCAAATCAGTTGTCATCTTCCTCCTTCTCTGCAGGCTTGTAGGTCAGCAGTCCTTCTTCTTTCTTCAGGTTGCAGGAATTTGATTTCCTGGGATCTGGGGTGCCCCTAAATACTACATTTAGGGGGGTGTTTAGGTCTGGGAAGGCAGTAGCCAATGGCTACTGTCCTGGAGGGTGGCTACACCCTCTTTGTGCCTCCTACCTGTGGGGAGGGGGGCACATCCCTAATCCTATTGGGGGAATCCTCCAAACTCAAGATGGAGGATTTCCCAAGGCAGGGGTCACCTCAGCTAGGGACACCTAAGGGGCTGTTCTGACTGGTGGGTGACTCTTCCTTGTTTTTCTCATTATCTCCTCCAGCCTTGCTGCCAAAAGTGGGGGCAGTGGCCGGAGGGGCGGGCATCTCGACTAGCTGGGATGCCCTGGGGTGCTGTAAAAATAGGGGTGAGCCTTTGAGGCTCACCGCCAGGTGTTACAGTTCCTGCAGGGGGAGGTGAGAAGCACCTCCACCCAGTACAGGCTTTGTTCCTGGCCACAGAGTGACAAAGGCACTCTCCCCATGTGGCCAGCAACATGTCTGGTGTGTGGCAGACTAGAATTCGGGTAGGTATTCAGGGGACATCTCTAAGATGCCCTCTGGGTGTATTTTACAATAAATTGCACACTGGCATCATTGTGCATTTATTGTGCTGAGAAGTTTGATACCAAACTTCCAGTTTTCAGTGTAGCCATTATGGAACTGTGGAGTCATGTTTGACAAACTCCCAGACCATATACTCTTATAGCTACCCTGCACTTACAATGTCTAAGGTTTTGCTTAGACACTGTAGGGGCATAGTGCTCATGCACATATGCCCTCACCTGTGGGATAGTGCACCCTGCCTTATGGCTGTAAGGCCTGCTAGAGGGGTGACTTACCTATGCCACAGGCAGTGTGAGGTTGGCAAGACACTCTGAGGGGAGTGCCATGTCGACTTAGTCATTTTCTCCCCACCAGCACACACAAACTGTGAGGCAGTGTGCATGTGCTGAGTGAGGGGTCCCCAGGGTGGCATAAGACATGCTGCAACCCTTAGAGACCTTCCCTGGTATCAGGGGCCCTTGGTATCAGGGGTACCAGTTACAAGGGACTTACCTGAGTGCCAGGGTTGTGCCAATTGTGGAGACAAAGGTACAGTTTAGGGAAAGAAAACTGGTGCTGGGGCCTGGTTAGAAGGGTCCCAGCACACTTTCAAATCATAACTTAGCATCAGCAAAGGTAAAACGTGAGGGGGTAACCATGCCAAGGAGGCATTTCCTTACACAACACCCCCCCCCCCAAACGAAAGAGGATGAGACTAACCTTTCCCAAGAGAGTCTTTATTTTCTAAGTGGAAGAACCAGAAAAGGCCTCCCTCTCAATGGCACTCCAACGCTGCTCCCTGGGGAGTAACCTCCTGCTAATAAAAGTAACAGGCTGGTCAAGGCCATCACCATTTGTTTGGGACAGGACTGCTCCTATCCCATGTTCAGAGGATCCGTCTGCACTATGAACTGCTTAGAGTAATATGGAGCTTTCAAAACTGGTGCTGTGCACATTGCTTGCTTCAGGGTGTCAAAGGCTTTTTGACAGTCCAAGATCCAGTTAACTTTCTTGGGAATTTTCTTGGAGGTAAGTTCTGTGAGGGGGGTCACTATTGATCCATAATCCTTCACAAACCTCCTATAGTACCCAGTCAAGCCAAAGAATGCCCTGACTTGAGTCTGGGGTTTTGGAGCTACCCAGTCCAGAATAGTCTGGATCTTGGGTTGGAGTGGCTGAACTTGGCCTCCACCTACAAGGTGTCCCAAGTAAACCACAGTACCCCAACCTATCTGACTTTTGGATGCCTTGATAGAGAGGCTATTTTCTCTTTTGCTCCTGGTGCCATTCTTATTTGCCAGTACCCTGCTGTCAAGTCAAAGGTACTCAGGTATTTGGCAACACCCAATTGTACTCAGGTATTTGGCAACACCCAATTTGTCAATCAGCTCATCTGTACTTGGAATGGGGTGAGCATCTGTCTTGGTGACAGAATTAAGCTCTCTGTAGCCCACACAGAACCTCATCTCCCTCGTGCCATCTTTGGTGTGAGGTTTGGAGACCAAGACCACTGGGTTAGCCCAGGGACTGTCATAGTGCTCGATCACTCCCAACTCCAGCATCTTGAGGACTTCCACTTTGATGCTTTCCCTAACTTGGTCAGACTGTCTGAATATTTTGTTTTTGACAGGTATGCTGTCTCCTGTGTCCACATCATGGGTACACAGGTGTGTCTGACCAGGGGTTACGGAAAAGAGCTCAGCAAACTGTTTGAGGACTTGCCTGCAGTCAGCTTGCTGTTGGCCCGAGAGGGTGTCTGAGTAGGTCACTCCATCTACTGTGCCATCTTTAGCGTCAGTGGAGAGGACATCAGGGAGAGGTTCAATCTCTGCTTCCTAGTCCCCATCTGTAACCATTACCATGTTTACATCTGCCCTGTCATGGAACAGTTTTAGGCAGTTAACATGGATCACCCTCTCAGGGGTCCTGCTAGTGCCTAGGTCCACCAGGTAGGTGACCTGACTCTTTTTCTCTAGCACTGGGTAAGGGCCACTCCATTTGTCCTGAAGTGCCCTGGGAGCCACAGGCTCCAGAACCGAGACTTTCTGCCGTGGCTGAAACTCAACCATAGCAGCCTTTTGGTCATAACAGATCGTCTGGAGTTATTGGCTGGCCCTCAAGGTTTTTACTTTCCTTTTCCATGTGCTCTGCCATCCTGGAACGTAGGCCTAGTAAATAGTCCACTATATCTTGCTTAGGCTCATGGAGAGGTCTCTCCCAGCCTTCTTTCACAAGGGCTAGTGGTCACCTAACAGGATGGCCAAACAGAAGTTCAAAGGGGGAAAACCCTACTCCCTTCTGAGGCAACACTCTGTAGGCGAAAAGCAGGCATGGCAAGAACACACCCCATCTCCTTTTGAGTTTTCAGGGAGCCCCATGATCATGCCCTTCAATGTCTTGTTGAATCTCTCAACAAGACCATTGGTTTGATGATGGTATGGTGTGGTGAATTTGTAAGTCACCCCACACTCATTCCACATCTGTTTCAGGTAAGCTGACATGAAGTTGGTATCTCTGTCAGAAAACACCTCCTTAGGAAATCCCACTCTGGTAAAAATACCAATGAGTGCTTTGGCTACTGCAGGGGCAGTAGTGGACCTAAGGGGAATTGCTTCAGGGTACCTAGTAGCATGATGCACTACTACTAGGATATACTGATTCCCTGATGCTGTGGGAGGTTCAAGTGGACCCACTATATCCACTCCCACTCTTTCAAAGGGGACCCCCACCACTGGAAGTGGAATGAGGGGGGCTTTGGGTGTCCACCTGTCTTACCACTGGCTTGACAGGTGGCACTGGAGGCACAAAACTCCTTTACCTTCTGGGACATATTGGACCAATAGAAATGGTTGACTAACCTCTCCCATGTCTTGGTTTGTCCCAAATGCCCAGCAAGGGGAACGTCATGGGCTAAGGTCAGAATGAACTCCCTAAACTCCTGAGGCACTACCACTCTCCTAGTGGCACCGGGTTTGGGGTCTCTTGCCTCAGTGTAAAGGAGTCCATCTTCCCAATAGACCCTGTGTGTTCCACTGACAATTACTTTTTCTTGTTCAGCAGCTTGCTGCCTTAGGCCTTCAAGAGAGGGACAAGTTTATTGCACCTTGCACAGCTGTTCCCTTGAGGGTCCCCCTGGGCACAAGAGCGCAACCTGGCAAGGTTCTAACTCCATAGGCTCAGTTCCCTCAGGGGATAGAACTGCTTCCTGAGAAGAGAGGTTCTGTTCCTTTTTCTGTGCTGAAGCTGGTTCCCCAGTCTTCTTTCCTTTTCTCTTGGAGGGTTGGGCCATTATTCCAGACTCCAATACCTCTTTTTCACCCTGAGCTCTGCACTGTGCCCTAGTCTTGACACACACCAGTTCAGGGATACCCAGCATGGGTGCATGGGTTTTGAGTTCTACCTCAGCCCATGCTGAGGACTCCAGATCATTTCCAAGCAGACATTCAACTGGTATAGCAGAAGAGACTATAACCTGTTTCAGGCCAGTGACCCCTCCCCATTCTAAACTTACCATAGCCATGGGATGTACTTTAGTCTGATTGTCAGCATTGGTGACTGGATACGTTTGTTCAATCAGGTGTTGTCCTGGCGAAAACAGTTTGTCTGTCACCATAGTGACACTGGCACCTGTATCCCTCAGGGCGTCTACTCCAGTCCCATTAATAAAGAGCTGCTGCCTGTATTTTTGCATGTTAGGCGGCCAGGCAGCTGGTGTGGCTAAGTCCACCCCATCCTCAGAGACTAATGTAGCTTCAGTGTGGACCCTGATTTGCTCTGGGCACACTGTTGATCCCACCTGGAGATTGGCTATTCCAGTGCTAACTAGAGTAGTAATTGAAGTGGAACCTTTCTTGGGACAGGCCTTGTCTCCAGTTTGATGTCCACGCTGACTACAGCTGCGACAGCAGGCCTTTTTGGGATCAAAGTTTTTACCCTTGTACCCAAATGAGGATTGTGAAGAGGCTTTGGACCCACCCTCCTTTGCAGGTTTTTGGGGCCATGTAAAAGACTCTTTACTTTTTCCCTCGGATGTCTCAACATTCTTGCCCTGGGGAGGCTTTGTGACTCCTTTCTTTTGGTCACCCCGTGGAAGTCTTGGTCACCCTTGTCTTGACCCAGTGGTCTGCCTTCTTTTCCAATTCTTGGGGAGAAATTGGACCTAGGTCTACCAGATGCTGATGCAGTTTATCATTGAAACAATTACTTAAAAGGTGTTCCTTCATAAACAAATTATACAGCTCTTCATAATCATTTACACCACTGCCATTAATTCAACCATCTAGTGTTTTGACTGAGAAGTCAACAAAATCAACCCAGGTCTGGCTCGAGGATTTTTGAGCCCCCCTGAACCTAATCCTGTACTCCTCAGTTGAGAATCCAAAACCCTCAATCAGGGTGGCCTTCACGAGGTCATAGGATTCTGCATCTTTACCAGAGAGTGTGAGGAGTCTATCCCTACACTTTACAGTGAATATTTCCCAAAGGAGAGCACCCTAGTGAGATCTGTTTACTTTTCTGGTTGCACAAGCCCTCTCAAAAGCTGTGAACCATTTGGTGATGTCTTCACCATCTTCATATTTTGTTACAATCCCTTTGGGGATTTTTAGCATGTCAGTATTCTCTCTGACCCTATTTAAGTTGCTGCCACCATTGATTTTTTTTTCCATAAATCTGTTTATTGTTATTTTTGTTAGTTTACATTTCTCATCTTATCTCAGTTAGTGTTTAATACATTGCAGTTTAATGTGCTTTTATAATACATAGTTGTTGTATATTTTTATTACCACAGTTTCATGTTTGTATGACATTTGCTTCGTTTTGTCCTTGCGTTTGTTTGGTTGTTGATCACATCTGCAATTCTTGTAAAAGTGATAATGTTTTGGCTGAGGTATTAGACTGCAGTATTTGGTTAAGAGAAGTATGTAGGGCAACCATTATGTTTTTCGTATAGATTAACTTTAAAGTGAGGAAGGGTGAAAGAAAAAAGGAACTTGTGTAACAATAACTTTAACTTTAGCCGATGTCCATATCTATGTGATTGATTTAAATTTAGCTGTTTTCCTGTCTGGTTGGGGATTTCTAGTGACGATTCAATTTGTAGTTGGGGGGTTGGGGTGTTTCGTGGGAGTCGCTACTTATTTCCTTCTCAGTTCTCAATGTCCTAGTTTGTTCGGTTACGCTATGTGTTTTATTCACTTACGTGGTGTGGTATTCTCGTTTGTGATTTTTAAGTTAGCGGTGGTCTGATCTCTCCCCTGTCGGGTGTGATTCAGTGCTGTGTAATTGGGTTAGGAGGTCCTCCCAGTTGACAGATATCAGGTGCTGACGTAGCCCTAGGGTTTCTTCACGTTTGAGTGCTATGTGCTCTGCTCCCGCCCACACCCTGAGTGAGCGTCTCCAAGCTTGTATCGGTGGGGGGTTTGGAGATTTCCATCTTTGGGTCACCAGCCGTTTCGCAATAATTAGTCCCAGATCTATGAAACGTGTTTCTGCTCTGTGTTGCTTGCTTCTGGGGAATAGTCCCAGGATGCAAGTCTCCCACGTAAAGGGTATTTGTTGTGTAATGCATGTGGCTAGGTTGTCTGTCACCTCCTTCCAGTAGGCGCCTAGGTTAGGACACAACCAGATCATGTGTAGCATGTCTACTCCAATTTCACGGCATCTAGGACAGGCTGCGTCCTGGCGGTTAAAATATTTGTTTACGTGTGCAGGTGTGAGGTAAGCTCTGTTCACGATATAATACTGGATTAGCTTAAATCGCGAGTTGCGTGGTATATTGAGGTGGCCTGAGATGGCAGTTCTCCATTTTGTTATCGCGATGGGTTCGCCCGAGTCTGTTTCCCATGTCATACGTAGTGTTTCGTTTTCAGTGGCAGTTTGGATTCTCAGGGCATCTGCTAACCAGCTGACCTGATGTTGGCCGCAGCCCACCACTTGCAGGTATTGAATCAGCAGGTGGGTGGGTGGGGGTGTTGTGATGTCTCCCCACCTGGAACTCAAAGATCCCACCAGTGAGCAGTATAGGAGGAATTGGCCGGACGGGAGCCCCATTTCTTGGAGCTTGGCAAATGGTAATAGTTGGTTGTCGTCATATATGTCACCTAGTGTGTGTAATTCTAGCTCATGCCATGTGCGCAGTTCTGTGTCTGATGTGACCCTAGTGCCCCTTGGTGTACCCACCAGTGCTAGTGCTGGTGCGAATGGGGTCGACGGCTTCGTAAGGCGAAGTGATCTATGATAGCATTTGTGTGCTGTTCTAAGGAACATTTGTCGATGGGTTCGCGGGTGTGTGATCGGGTGGAATAAATGTTGTATTTGTTGGAGCGAGTATGGTCTTGTCTCTGTTGCTGTATCAGCCAGCTGTTTACCAGCCAGCCATCTGGATATCCATTGAAGCTGGGCTGCTAGGTAATAGTGTTCCAGATTGGGGACCGCAAGCCCACCCTTATCAGTCAGTAGGTACAGTTTTTTAAGGGCTACTCTACAGCGACCATTATTCCATATAAATTCGCTCAGCCCTGTTTCCAGTGTTTTAAGGAAGGCGGGGGAGACATAGGGGGTGATTCTCACCCTGGCGGGCGGCAGAGTTCCCCCTCCAAAATACCGCTCCGCGGTCGAAAGACCGCTGAGGGTATTTTGGGTTTTGCACTGGGCTGGCAGGCGACCGCCAAAAGGCCGCCCGCCAGCCCAGTGCAAAACACCCTTCCCACGAGGACGCCGGCTCAGAATTGAGCCGGCGGAGTGGGAAGGTGCGACGGGTGCAGTTGCAGACACTGAAATTCTTTTTGGGGCCCTCTTACGGGGGCCCCGCGACACCCCATACCGCCATCCTGTTCCTGGCGGGAGAACCGCCAGGAACAGGATAGCGGTATGGGGTGTCAGAATCCTCAAGCTGCGCCGCCATGGAGGATTCATTTGGGCAGCGGAAAACCGGCGGGAGACCGCCGGTTTTCCACTTCTGACCGCGGCCGAACCGCCGCGGTCAGAATGCCCAGCGGGGCACCGCCAGCCTGTTGGCGGTGCCCCCGTCATTTTAGCCCTGGCGGTCTTGGACCGCCAGGGTTAGAATGACCCCCATAATGTGGTAGGTTAGAGAAGAAGTATAAGAGTCGCAGGAGCACCACCATTTTTAGGAGTGCTATCCTACCCGCCACTGATAGTGGCAGTGTTCTCCAGAAGGTCATTTGGGATCTGATTGAGGATGTTGCTTTTACCAGATTACCCTCGAATATATCTTCTTCGCTATGATAGATCCTAATGCCCAAGTATCTAAAGGTGTTTGGCTGCCAGATAACTGGGCTTTCTGTTAGGGTGAGTCTTGGGTTTGATAGGCCTGGGTCGAATGGGAAGAGGCTCGACTTAGACCAATTGACCCTAAGTCCTGATAGCTGCGCAAATTGCTTCAAGAGTGTGCCAACCCTCTGCGGGATTCGCGTGATGTCTCTAAAGTATAGTAGGAGGTCGTCAGCATACAGCGACACTATGTGTAAGCCGTCTCCCCAGTTGGATCCCCCTTCGCATAGGGTGGCCGCTAGAGGCTCCATTGCGAGTGAGAATAGTAACGGTGAGAGGGGGCAGCCCTGTCTCGTGCCTCTGCCCACCCGGATTGGTTCTGATATCTCAGGGCCCAGACCCACCCTTATCGTTGGTCTGGTGTATAGTAGTTTAGTTAGGCGGGTAAAAAATGGTGCTATGTCATATTTTTGCAGCACCTTGAACAAGTAAGGCCATTCCAGAGAATCGAAAGCTTTCTCTAGGTCGAGGACCAGGCAGCCCGCCCGCGGCCAGGCCTGTCTGGCATATTCCATAACCCGGAACAGTCTTCTGATATTTTGGGAGGTGTCTCTGGCTGGTACAAATCCGTTTTGGTCAGGATGTGTCAGTTCTGGGACGCTTGGTGCCAGTCTTGTTGCTAATATCTTGGCTAGTATTTTGTAATCAGTGTTTAGCATTGCTAGTGGTCTGTATGAGCCCATATCTATTGGGTCTCTTCCAGGTTTAGGAAGAGAGACAAGTAATGCCTCCCTTTGGACAGGTGGCCCTTTTGCTCGGCTGTCTCGTACACCCGTAGTAATTTAGGCGCCAGATGTATGGTAAATGCTTTATAAAAGTCTGCTGGTAGCCCATCTGGGCCTGGTGTCTTGCCTGGATTGAGGTCCTTGATACTGGCTTCGATTTCCTCTAGGTCAAGAGGTGCCTCGAGAGTTTCAATCTGGTCATTTTTTAGTTTTGGGAGTTTCACTTTGGCAAGAAATTCCATACTGGAGTCTTCTCCAGGGGTTATTCTTGTGGTGTAGAGGGTTGTATAGTGTCTTGTAAATTCGGTTTGTATCTCTGCAGGTGTGTATACTATTTCCCCTGTGTGTGAGCGAATTTCCATTATTGGTTTTCTCTCACAGTCCCGCCGTGTCAGCCAGGCGAGCAATTTACCTGACTTATCCGCTGATGCATGGGTTCTCGCAGAGTGTGCGGTGTAGTTTAGACATCTCAGACGCTCTAGTAGTGTCTGGTGATCTGTGTGCAACGCTGCTAGTCTCACCTTTTCAGCTTGGTTATTAGTGATTTCATCTTCTGATTGTGGTAAAACCTGTTCTATTTGGGCCAAATCGCGTTCAATGGTTTTGCGCATGTTGCATTGGGTTCCTAGGCAATGAACTCGGATAAAGACTTTAAATGCATCCCATTCGATAATCCCGAGGTGGCTGTGCCTTCATTTTGTTCAAAATATTCTAGAATTGCAGTGCTTAATGATGCTCTAAAATCACGGTCTTCTAGGAGTTCTGGCCTTAGTTTCCACGTGGGGATAGGTGGGCAGGAAGATCCCCAGCACAGCCGCGCTGTTAAGGGGTTATGATCAGAGTGTGTGCGTCCCATGTACAACCGGGTTTTCTATTACTGGGGCGAGGTTCGCAGTGCAGAATATGTAGTCTAATCGTACGTGCAAGGAATGCGGGGCATAGTAGAAGGAGTAGGTTCTGTCCTCTCTGTGTTTTTGTCTCCATACATCTATTAATTGCCATTGTTGGGTCCAGTTTACCAGGCCTCGTGAGGCAGCCACCACTGGGGATGTTGGTAGTGGTGGGAAAGAGCGGTCTAGTTCTATGTCTTGCACGCTGTTGAAGTCTCCCCCAAGTATCCACGGGAGTGTGCTCCAGTGTGCCAGGTGGTGTGTTAGGGTGTGTAGAAAAGTAGTTTGTTCTGTGTTTGGGGCATATATGGAGCCCAATATGATTGTGCGTCCTGCCAGTTTCCCTTTGACGAGTACATATCTACCCTGCGGGTCTATGATTTGTTCTTCCATCGCAAAGGGGATGCCTGCTCTTATCCAGATAAGCGTACCACTGGCATAAGCAGAGTATCCTGTCCCGTATAATTGCCCTCTCCAGCGCTGGCGCAGTCTGAGGATTTCCTGGTCTATTAGATGTGTCTCTTGTAGGAGCACTATTTGAACTGAGTGTCTTTTAAGGTAGGGGTAGATGGCATATCGCCGTTTGGGGGAATGTATACCTCTTACATTCCAGGTAATTGTTGTGTATGTAGTCATGTGTGAAGTGTTAGGTCTTTCTTTCCCCTCACCCACCTGAGTTTCCTGAGCTGTACTATTTTGTTAACTTTCCATTCCCAGTTGGAGTTTAAAAAGGTTATGGGGGTCATTACAACATTGGCGGTAAAAGCCGCTTACCGCCGTGCAGAAGACCGCCAATACACCGCCGCGGGAGACCGCCACAGCTATTATGACACACATCACGGATTCCGCTGAAATTCAGACACCCACACAAGTCCGCCACACCAAAGGTCAGCGATAAATATGAGGAAACAAATCCTCCACCTCCACGCCAACAGAAACACGCCCATGCTATTACGACCCACGAATCCACGCGGCAGTCTTTCAACCGCGGTATTCCATTGGCGGTACACACCGCCGCGCTCAAAATACACACACAGCTCCAAAACACCTCCACATTGGACAATTACAAATACACACACATGATACACATACACACACCACTCCCACACACCCAACACAATATAAAACACACACCCACAAACCCCTGCGACCACAAATTAGAGACCAAGGCCAGAGAGAGACAGCACAGAATAGATAACACCATCACACAGAGGCACACTACACCATCCCCCACACAACATCCACGCACAAAACACCACATACAACTACACTCACCACACTCATCAACACATACACCACCCCACACATCACACACACCACCCCATGGCACGCCAAAGACACCCCCGCTTCTCCGAGGAGGAGCTCAGGGTCATGGTCGAGGAAATCATCAGGGTAGAGCCTCAGCTATTTGGCTCACAGGTACAGTACACATCCATAGCCAGGAAGATGGAGCTATGGCAAAGAATAGTCGACAGGGTCAACGCTGTGGGACAGCACCAAAGAAATAGGGTAGACATCAGGAAGAGGTGGAACGACCTACGGGGTAAGGTGCGTTCCACGGTATCCAGGCACCACATTGCGGTACAGCGGACTGGCGGCGGACCCCCACCACCTCCCCCACAACTAACAACATGGGAGGAGCAAGTCTTGTCCATCTTGCATCCTGAGGGCCTCGCAGGAGTCATTGGAGGAACGGACACTGGTAAGTTAAATCTTCACTATCATATCCCCCATCCTACCTGCATGCTATCACACACCCCCACCCTCACTCCCTCCCCTATCATCCTTACTCCTCACTAATCTACCCATAACACCAACCACCCATCCCAACCCCAAGACCTGCATGACACAACTAAGCATGGACACCCATCACTAAAGCATGCCCACTGCACAGACCCACAACACCCCCCAACCATCACCACACAAGCCCCCACACAGGAATGCCTGCACTGGGGTTCACGCACACCCAACCATTGCACACCATGAAACACACACATGCAATAATCATGTACTTATACCCCCGCAGGAACCCGAAGGAACGTCACCACACCAGAGGGTCCAGACAACACCACTCCACCCCCAGAAGAGGCCCACAGTGACGACAGCAGCTCTGCCCTACTGGATCTTGATGACCAGCCCGGACCATCGTGGGCCTCAGGACAGTCGGTTCCCCTTGCCCAGCCACAGCCCAACACCGAGCTTACACCCTCTGGTAACCCCAGCACAGCACCCACCCAGCGGGCCCATACCTCCCTACCCAGGACAGGTCAATCAGCGGTGTGTCCACCACTACAGGGCACCCAGGCTAACCCACCACCCCAACAACAACAGGGACCTGGGGGCAGTGGTAGTGGGCACACGGTCCAGGGGACGGAGGCACAGGAACACCGGGGAACTAGGAGGGCTGCTGTGCGACAGAGGGAGGACAGGCCAAGGGAACCTACTCTCAACGAGGCCCTATCCTCCATCATGGGAGCATACCACCACTCACAGGAGACGATGGCAATGGTCCTGGACAAGTTGCAGGAGACCCTGCGTCTGTAGGAGGAGCAGTATTTGGGGTTCAGGGAGGAGCTCAGGACCATCGCCTCCGCCCTGGGCACCATCGTAGGGGTGCTGACGGACATTCAAAAGACCTTGAGGGACACCGTAGCACTCCAAGGGGCCCCTAACACTAGCCAGGACGATGAAATGCCCACCACCTCCGCCGGCGCTAGTGGACAGGACGCCCCGCCACAGGACCACCACACCAGCACCCCACCCCCTGCAGATGGACAACCACCACGAAAGCGGGCCCTGAGATCCAGGAACAGGACAGAGCAAGATGGCAAGACCCCCACCAGGAAATAAGACCACCCTGATTGTCCCCCCACTGTCCCACTTTGTTACCCTGTCCAGATTGGAACTGCCCCAGCTCCACTTCCAATGGCCAGATGTGAAATGTACCTGTGAGACTAATAGACAGGACTCTGCCATGGACATTCTTCCACCATGACCTCTCCCCATTTCACAACCCCCCTACATTTTTATGCACTTCAATAAACACCATTGAAACCTCAATAATATTGGAGTCAGTCAATGATTGTGAACTTTGTATTGTCAATTACAGTGTTAAAAAAGGTTACCCATTGGAAGGTCAACATACCAATGTCACACATCACAAGCCTTTCAAGGGTGCAAGCTGTTGACACGTATGTTACCACATTACTGAAACTGAAATGGAAGGGGACAACTCAGTTACCAAATAGGGAGTGAAATGTAGGTACAGGATAGAGGTAGACGGGTGAAATGTAATATAATGTGAAACATGAAATTGTACTCACCTGTGTCTCATTGAAAATATTGCTGTATGACTGACTCCCTGTTGTCGTTTTCATCTTCATCAGCTTCACCCTCATCACTGTCCACAGGCTCCACATGCTCAACCGCTGCAACAACACCGTCATCTGGATCATCCTCCTGCAGAAAAGGCACCTGGCGTCGCAATGCCAAGTTATGGAGCATGGAGCAGGCGATGATGATGTCGCACACCTTCTTCGGTGAGTAGAATAGGGACCCACCTGTCATATGGAGGCACCTGAACCTGGCCTTCAGGAGGCCGAAGGTCCGCTCGATCACTCTCCTAGTCCGCCCATGGGCCTCATTGTAGCGTTCCTCTGCCCTGGTCCTGGGATTCCTCACTGGGGTCAGTAGCCAGGACAGGTTGGGGTAACCAGAGTCCCCCAATAGCCATACACGGTGCCTCTGGAGTTCACCCATCATATCAGGGATGCTGCTATTCCGCAGGATGTAGGCGTCATGCACTGAGCCAGGGAACATAGCATTTACCTGCGAGATGTACTGGTCTGCCAAACAGACCATCTGGACATTCATGGAATGATAACTCTTCCTGTTCCTGTACACCTGTTCATTCCTGCGGGGGGCAGAGCTACCTGGGTCCCATCAATGGCACCTATGACGTTGGGGATATGTCCAAGGGCATAGAAGTCACCTTTCACTGTAGGCAAATCCGCCACCTCAGGGAAAATGATGTATCTCCTTACGAGTTTCAGCAGGGCAGACAACACTCTGGACAACACGTTGGAAAACATAGGCTGGGACATCCCTGATGCCATGGCCACTGTTGTCTGAAAAGACCCACTTGCAAGGAAATGGAGCACTGACAGCACCTGCACGTCAGGGGGGATTCCAGTCGGCTGGCGGATTGGTGACATCAGGTCTGGCTCCAACTGGGTACATAGTTCCTGGATTGTGGCACGGTCAAACCGGTAGGTCACGATGACATGTCGCTCTTCCATTGTCAACAGGTCCACCAGCGGTCGGTACACCGGCGGATTCCGCCATCTTCCAATATGTCCCAACTGACGGTGCCTAAGAATGACAACAGCGAAGAAACTGTCAGCATTCCTCCAGGTATGTACCCACAGTCACACACAAGTCTACACCAGACAATTAACCCATCCGGGAAAGGTTTTGAGTGTAGGCCTCGGTATGTGTGACGCAGTAGTAATTGAAGCCATGTGGGCCCCTGAAATGGCTGCCTGACCTCTAAACTGGGACAATGGAATTGTGGGGTAACTGTGCTGGCGTTGGACACCGTCGCAGTAGGCGGTTGTAGATCGCGGCGCAATGCTGCATTGGTTAACATTGGACCCTATGGGTCCCAGGAGCCAATGAACAGGTGCGTTGGCGGTGATGATGCGCACCGCCGCGGACGTCACCACCATTTTCTATCTCTTCAATCACTAGATACCTGACCTTCGACAGGAGAGGACCTACACTGCTAGTGCTGCTGTGACCTCGGTCTGGAAGCGACGATGGCTGCTGCGTCTGGGGAAAGGGCCCCTGCCTTCACTGCACAGGAGTTGGAGAAACTTGTGGATGGGGTCCTCCCCCAGTATACGCTACTCTACGGTCCTCCAGACCAACAGGTTAGTACACAGGGAGCACGTTGTATGGGCTAGGCCTGGGTGGAGAGGGCTGGGTGGATGAGGGAAGGGGGCAGAGTACATAGAACAGTCATGCATGGGGATGAATGGGCCACAGGGATAGAGTTGGGAGGGGGCCAATTACAACGACGGTGCTGTAGGTAATGACTGTTCCTCTTTCCTTGTGCATGTCATGTAGGTCAGCGCCCACCAGAAGAGGGACATTTGGCGTGCCATCGCCAAGGAAGTCCGGACCCTGGGGGCCCACCAGAGACGGGGCACCCACTGCCGGAAGAGATGGGAGGACATTCGCCGCTGCAGCAAGAAGACGGCGGAGGCTCAGCTGGGGATGGCCTCCCAACGTGGGAGGGGTGCCCGTCGCACCATGACCCCCCTGATGTTCCGGATCCTGGCGGTGGCCTACTCGGAGTTGGATGGGAGCTTAAGGACATCACAGCAGACACAAGGGGGTGAGTACAACCTCATCCTATGGACTTTGCATGCAGTGGAGCTGTCTGGGTGGGGGTGGTGGGCTGTGGGTGTCCCTAGGCCAGGGCGAGTTAGGTAGGCAAGCTTATGTAGGCCATGTGGCACTCTACCCCAGCAAAAAAAAAAGGCAAATTGATGTATAGTTGCCCCTTTGCCATCCATGTGGGCAGATTTCTACCATTGCCATGTAGGCCATATCCCAGAAATTGCATGTGCAGAGGGCAGGAGCACGGTGTAATGCAGGGGGCTGCTGCGTTTGTCTTGTCCGCCAACGGTAGCGGTATGCCATGCACTAAAACTCTCTTTCTTCTGTCTCCACCCTTTTTCTGCTCTCCTTGTCCTTCTGTACATCAGCATCAACAGGCGGAGGTACAGTGGCACCGGAGCACGAGGGAGCTGCATCCCACATGGCCATGAAGGGCCACACCACAGACTCTGAATTCACCAGTGGGACGGAGGGTGAGGGGAGCTTCATGTCGGCCACAGGATCACCAAACAGCGACACGTACTCGTCCGCCGATGTGAGCTCCCCTGTGGTGGCGGCACCATCTGTGCGCCCCACTTCTACAGGTACAGCCGTCACCTCCCCTACCAGCACCCTCCTCCCAGCAGCCCCTCAGCGTTCGCCCCGTGCCCGCTCACCCAGGAGGGTGGGCATCACCTTCGCCCCAGGCACCTCAGGCCCTGCCCCAGTCACCCCTGCTGCCCTCGGTGAGGAGGCCATTGACCTCCTCAGGTCACTCACTGTTGGGCAGTCTACCATTGTGAATGCCATCCAGGGTGTAGAACGAGAGTTGAAACACGGTAATGCGTTCATGGAAGGCATTCATTCTGGTCAGGCTGTCCTTCAGCGAACCCTGCAATCTCTGGCCTCAGCACTGATGGCAGCCATTGTCCCTGTGTCCAGCCTCCCCCCTCCAACTTCCTCCACCCAGACCCAATCCCCTGTACCCCAGCCCATCCCAAGCACACCTACAGACCTGCATGCACACAAGTCAACACACAAAAGTAGCTCAAGCAAACATAGGCACCACACATCCCACAGGCACTCACACAAGCATCAGACCCATACAGACACAGCAACATCCACTGTCTCCACTGTGTCCCCCTCCTCCCTCCCAGTGTCGTCTACACACACACCTGCATGCACCACATCTACAGGCACTAGGACTCACACCAGGACACCCAGCACCACAAGCCGCTCACCTGCACTCACCACCTCCACTGCCATTTACACGTCCCCTGTGTCCTCTCCCAGTGTGTCTGTGACGCCCCCTCCCAAAGTACACAAACGCTGGCAATCACTCACCCAACATCCATCCACCTCACGACAGCCTCCAGTACCTGCACCTGCACCCAAAACAGCTAAAGTGACACCTCCTAC
The DNA here is from genome assembly GCF_031143425.1 of Pleurodeles waltl. Lineage (NCBI taxonomy): Eukaryota > Metazoa > Chordata > Amphibia > Caudata > Salamandridae > Pleurodeles > Pleurodeles waltl. The sequence goes on from NC_090443.1 coordinate 142,275,630, forward strand.
AACCACCTCCTCTTCTTCCACTCCCAGACCCCCTCCAGCTACCCATCCCAGTGTACGTCAGAAACTGTCCCTATGTCAAATTGACCTTTTTACCCCCACCCCCCCTCCAATTCATCAGTCCCATCGTAGCGCCTCAGCCAAAAAGCCTCCAGTACCAGTAGTGCGTGTACCAGGTTTTTGGAGTGCCCCGTCCACCAGGGCAGGCAGTAGGACCCGGAGCCAAGGCACTGTCAGCCCACCCCCTGTAAAGGCTCCGAAATTGGAGAGTGGACGACGGGACCGTGTCAAGACTCCTGGTGGGACAAACAGTGAAATGGGATCCAAGGCGATTGGTGAGTCATCTGTAACTCAAAAGAAGGTGGGGAAGGTCCTGAGGAAGTCTCCCCAACCTGTTGTGAGTGTCACGGCAGAGAAGTGCGCCATCATTTCCGGCTGTCCAGACACAACCGCCAGCACCGTCGTTACTGGTCAGGAGACCACCGCCAGAGTCACAGCCCAGGAGGGCCCAAGTATCGTCACTGGTCCAGAGACCACCGCCAGAGTCACAGCCCAGGAGGGCCCAAGTATCGTTACTGGTCCAGAGACCACCGCCAGAGTCATAGCCCAGGAGGGCCCAAGTATCGTTACTGGTCAGGAGACCACCGCCGGAGTCACAGCCCTGGAGGGCCCAAGTATCGTAACTGGTCAGGAGACCAGCGCCAGAGTCATAGCCCAGGAGGGCCCAAGTATCGTTACTGGTCAGGAGACCACCGCCAGAGTCATAGCCCAGGAGGGCCCAAGTATCGTTACTGGTCAGGAGACCACCGCAGGAGTCACAGCCCAGGAGGGCTCAAGTATCGTAACTGGTCAGGAGACCACCGCCGGAGTCACAGCCCAGGAGGGCCCAAGTATCGTTACTGGTCAGGAGACCACCGCCAGAGTCACAGCCCAGGAGGGCCCAAGTATCGTTACTGGTCAGGAGACCACCGCCACCGCCGGAGTCACAGCCCAGGAGGGTCCAGAATCCCACAGCCCCGCTGGGCAATGATGGAACGTCAAGCCACACACCAACGTCCAGTATGGAGATCGTCATGCCACACACCAATGTCCAGTGTGGAGATCGTCATGCCACACACCAATGTCCATTGTGGAGATCGTAATGCCACACACCAATATCCGTACCAGAACCGCCATGGCAAAGCACCGCTGAACAGGGCAAAGACCGCCATGGTGAAGACCGCTGAACAGGGCAAAGACCGCCATGGTGAAGACCGCTGAACAGGGCAAAGACTGCCATGGCAAAGCACCGCTGAACAGTCCATAGCCAGCCATGGCAAAGCACCGCTGAACAAGGCCAAGACCGCCATGGTGAAGACCGCTGAACAGGGCAAAGACCGCCATGGTGAAGACCGCTGAACAGGGCAAAGACCGCCATGGCAAAGCACCGCTGAACAGTCCATAGCCAGCCATGGCAAAGCACCGCTGAACAAGGCCAAGACTGCCATGGTGAAAACCGCTGAACAGGGCAAAGACCGCCATGGCAAAGCACCGCTGAACAGTCCATAGCCAGCCATGGCAAAGCACCGCTGAACAAGGCCAAGACTGCCATGGTGAAGACCGCTGAACAGGGCAAAGACCGCCATGGCAAAGCACCGCTGAACAAGGCCAAGACTGCCATGGTGAAGACCGCTGAACAAGGCCAAGACTGCCATGGTGAAGACCGCTGAACAGGGCAAAGACTGCCATGGCAAAGCACCGCTGAACAGGGCAAAGACCGTGTGGGTATGAATAGTCCGGCACACCAGGCATTGTTCTCCCATGTGCAGCTGGGACTGTGACAGGACATGTACTTTCACGGGAGACTCATCCAGTCTGGGCACCAGTCCCACCCAGTACCAGTAGAGAACTGCATCTACTTGCAAAGATGTGTCTTTGCACTCCCCAGGATGGCACAGTGGGCAACCCACCCACTGTAGAGACTTGAGAGACTGTGGCTTTGCACTCCCCAGGATGGCACAGTGGGCAACCCACCCACTGAAGTGACTTGAGAGACTGTGGCTTTGCACTCCCCAGGATGTAACAGTGGGCAAGCCACCCACTGTAGAGACTTGAGACTGTGGCTTTGCACTCCCCAGGATGGCACAGTGGGCAACCCACCCACTGAAGTGACTTGAAAGACTGTGGCTTTGCACTCCCCAGGATACATCAATGGGCATGGAGCCCCGTCGTGGATCTGGCTTCGCATTCATGTGGCTGAGGTGCCCCCCCTTCCCTTCCCCCTGAGGTGCCTGTATTGTTTCTATCTGATGCCCCGGCAGTGTTCTCTCAGATTTTGGTCAGGTATCTATTGTGGGCGTCGCCCATGCATTTTTGGACTGTTGGTGCACGGACATTGTTGTGTACATATCTGCACTACTTCTTGTATTGTACATTTATTTTTGACAGATTTCGTGATATATATCCGTATATTTTTTAATGAGTAGTATATTGGCACAATACAAAGTTTGACCGCTATTCGCTTTGTCTTTGCATTCTTCCGGGGGGATTGTGGGTTGTTACTGTGATTTTTGTGAATGCATTGGTGTGTATGTTGTAATATGCGAGGGTGGGGGTGGGGGTGGGGGTGTTTGGTAGGTGTCCCCGTAACTTTTGCCTCCCCCATCCCCCGTGTCGTAGGTGCTGTACTCACCAGTATGTTCTGCGCCTACGTCACTGTTGGTCATAGATGAGCAGGAATGCAAGGGCAGGGAGTATTTGTAGTTCGGGCTCCATGGTGTCCTCGTTCCTCGTGGGATGTGTTCAGGTGTGCGTTTTCCCATAGCACAAACTGTTTCCGCCGTGTTTTTATCCACGGAGAATCCGCCCCGGAAAAGGTGTCGGATTGGTGTGTTGTGATAGTGTGGGCGGTACATTGTCTTCTGCCTGTCTGTTGGCGGTAACCGCCGCGCTGTTTGTCCGTACCGCCGTGGCGGGCGGTGTGTTAAAGTGGCTGTCTTAGTTGGCGGTTTCCGCCAGGGTCGTAATTCCCTTTTTTTGTTCGGCGGCCTGTTTGCGGTATTACCGCAGCTTTAACACCGTCCGCCAGGGTTGTAATGACCACCTATGTATGGACATCGGCAAATACAAAACTCGGTTAATACTATCAGAGCAGTTAAACAACGGGTCACCGCCCAAACATTGCAACAAAGACAAGGACGTGCAGGTGCATGTCTATGCATTTCCGGACTCCACTGGAAGGAGTGTAGAGGTAGGCCAGGTATGCCGGGAGATGGTGTAGTCTTTGGCTTTGTAGTCCGGCTAGGACGGATAATTAAGATGATCGGTGGGGGCGCAGGAGTGACCCCCGGTATATATGTGCATCAGGGAGGAGAACCGACAATAATGCGGAAAAAAAAAGGGGGGGGGAAGAGGAGGAGGGGGGGGAGGAGGGGGGCAGTTCCGTGACCAAAGCCCGTCACTGACATCAACTGTGTGTTTATAGCTTCTCTTGGATTGACATGGGCATCTCTTTGCTGTGTTGGCTGCTTGCATGTCCATCGGGGCGCCCCATGTGCGTGCGTCAGGTTGAGTGTCTCTTATTAGATAGTGTGATTTTACATTAAGCAGAAGTTTTTAGAAAATTTAGTCCGCAGTGGCCGGTGTCACAGGGGGTCCCTCGATAGGACCCGATTCCGATAATCAGTCCGGTGTGGGGGGACGGTCGCTGGTTGCTTGTGAGATTTCTGTGTCTGAACCAGAGTTCAGAGGGGATGTGGCCATTGCTGTCGCGGTGTGTATCGCTTCTCTTTTTTCTCGGATTAGTTGTTCCAGGTCTGGGGCACATTTGGTTGGTTCCGTGCGGGTTGTGCTTCTCTTTCGGTCCCGCTTGTTTCGGCCTCGCCTGACCCGAGGTGTTTGTTCGGTTCGCTCCGGCGTGTCACTTGTTGCCAGTCCTGTCGATTCGAGCCATTCCCATGTTGCCTCGGGGGTGGAGAAAAAGTGCGTTTTGTCCTTAGCCACTACACGAAGTTTGGCTGGGAACAGTAGTGAGTAGTTTAGGCCCAGTGATCGCAACTTACGTTTCACAGGAAGATAAGAGGCCCGATCCCTCTGAACTGTTAGGGTGTAGTCTGGAAACAATAGTATTTGCACGCTGTCTATTTTGGGTGGCGGCGCTGCTCTTTACTGTTCGTAGTATGATGTCTCTATCCACGTAGTGGAGGAGGCGTATTATAAATGGGTGTGGAGCGCTCCCCAGTGGTCTAGTACGGGTCGGGACCCGGTGAGTGCGCTCCACAGAAAAAAAATTGGTGAGCGTTCCATCTGGTACCAACTCTCGCAGCCAAGTCTCCAAATAGGACGTCGGATCTCGCCCTTCCGTGCCTTCCGATAGATTTACCACTCGTATATTATTCCTTCTGGATCGGCCCTCCGCGTCCTCTGCCCACCGCTCCAGTTCTGCCACTCTGGCTTGTATGTCTTCCATTCCTGTTTTCAGCTGGGTGGTCGCAGGCATTAGTTCCTGTATTGTGGTTTCGATCTCCTTGGTTCTGTCTGACAGTTTGCGGTGGTCCGCGTGTAGGAGAGTGAGGTCACTTGCTACTCTGTCTATCTTGGTTTCTAGGGACGTGCGAGCGCGTTCCAGGGATTCTCTGATGCGCTCCACCGCATCAAGTACTGCATCTAATTTTTGGTTATCTTGGGTTGAGAGGTCTTGTGTTTTTCCAGATCCAGCTCAAGAGCGGAGCCGTCCATCTCCAGCCATGGTTTAGTTTGTTGGGAGGCTAGTTTAGTTTCTGGTCGTCTCCCCACACTCAGACTGCTGACTCGCACACTACACACTGTGGACTAATGTTCATTGGCAAGTTGTTGAGGGGGTATGTTGTGCGTTATTAGTTCCCGGTTATTTGGTGAAGGATTTCCGTATTATTAGACTTTTCTGGGTCTTTGGCGTGGATTCCCATTTTTAGGTAGGCCTGTGGGAGATTACTTTTGGCGGTGACGTCTCAGTAGTATTTCGTTTGTCTTTCGAGTGTAGTGAGTTACGTGGCTTCAGTGCTGTAACTTCCTCACTGGAGTCTTGTGCTTGACTTGAGGGAGGTTGGGCCCGCTTGTCGGGGTGCTGAGATTGTGTCCCCACGACAGCACGTGCAGCCCTGTTGGTTAATGCTTCCTCTTGAATTTCCGCCACAAAGGGGATCTCGAGTCGTCTCAGGTCCACTTCTATTCACACGTTTGGGCCTTTTAGTGGGTGGCCACCAATTTCGGTTTTCTGTTTCGGCTGTCTCTCCCCCACTGAGTGTGGGACAAGCAGGGAAGAGAGGGGCCAAGAGGTGTCTCTTGGCGAGGTGCGAAATAGCTCTGTTGAGGGGCCTGTGTTCGTTTTCTTTTTGTTTTCTCTCCCTCTTCCCCTCGCTGTCTGCCCCTCCCCCTATATGAGGCTGGTGTCCAGGGGGGGTCTCCCAGTCTCTGCACGCCCTTGTAGTAGGGCCCTTTGTTTCTCCCAACCAGTTCGTCGCTTTATTTAGGGCCCCGTTGGTGTCCCCAGGGGTCGGCCGTAACAGAGCACATGGAGAAGAGGGGGGCCCCGGATATCGCTCTCAGTCCTCACTGCCCCGATTGGACGCCCCGTTGTCCTCTATTTTGTGCTAAAAAGGGGGGGGGCGGGGACGCCCCTCTCACCGTTTGTGTTGAGGTGTGCACGGCGGTGATACCAGCCGCTGTTCGATCTCCATATTCGGCTCCAGCCGCGCCCGTCGTTTCTCCTCGCTCGCGCTCTCCTCCCTGCCGTTCCGACCCGCGGCGTGGCCCGCACGGCCGCGGGGGCTTCCAGGAGTCAGGTCTGCCGTGAGAGCGGCCCGGGGAGTTCCGGCACCTCTCCTGAGCTCAGGCGATCAGCGCTGGGGGCCACATTCTCCCCGCGCCCCCACCTAGATGTTGTTTTTGCCGGCTGCGGCGCAGAGCTCTTCTAGCTCGCACCCGCCATGTTAGGTGGCTTGGCCACGCCCCCGTTGCTGCCACCATTGATGGGAACTAAACCCATCTCTTGTCTTTCCCTCTCTAAGGCTAGGAGCTGTCTCTCCAAAGCCAATCTTTTGGCCATCCTGGCTAACAGGAGGTCATCTTCATTGAGGCTGCCCTCAATGCTTCCAGAGTTGCTGGACTCCGCTGTGGGAGAACCAGCATCTCTGACTATCACTTGTGGAGTCAAGGTTTGAGGGTCCCTGGCCTCCCTAATTAGGACAGGAGGGAGGGAATTATCCTTTAGGTCACTAGTTTCCTCCTCTGTAAGGTTATCTTCAGAGGGGTGGTCTCTTGCAAACTCTGCCAAGAGCTCCTGGAGCTGTACTTTGGTAGGGTTTCATCCTGTTTTTATATTTTTGATCTTACAGAGAGTCCTTAACTCTGACATCCTTAGATGCAGGTAAGGGGTGAGGTTGAGTTCCACCACCATATCTTCTGTGCTAGACATTATTTTTCTAAAAGTTCTCTAGAACTTAATCCAAACTTTTACAAAACTTTTAACCTCTAAAAGAAATGCTAAGAGGGACTTACACAAGGCCCTAGCAGGACTTTTTAAAAATTTAGAAAAATAGCTCAAATTTCAAAAATCAGTTTCTAATGACAATTTTTCAAATTTAGTCGTGTGATCAGGTATTGGGTGAGTAGTCCAGAAAATGCAAAGTCTTAGACCCCACCGCTGATCCACCAATGTAGGAAGTTGGCTCTGTATATACTATTTCAAAGTAAGAAATAGTGTGCAAAGAGTCCAAGGGTTCCCCTTAGAGGTAAGAAAGTGGCAAAAGTAGATAATTCTAATGCTCTATTTTGTGGTAGTGTGGTCGAGCAGTAGGCTTATCAGAAGGTAGTGTTAAGCATTTGTTGTACACACACAGGCAATAAATGAGGAACACATACTCAAAGACTTACTCCAGGCCAATAGGTTTTTATATTGAAAAATATATTTTCTTAGTTTATTTAAAGAACCACAGGTTCAAGATTTACATCAAACACTTTAAATGTAAGGTACTTCACTTAGATACTTTAGGAACTTTGAATGAAAACAATATAATGTACAGACTTTGTAAAAATGGCAATAAGCTATTTTCAAAGTGGACACAGTGCAAAAATCAACAGTTTCTGGGGGAGGTAAGTAAAGGTTAGTTTAGGAGGTAAGTAAAGTCTCAGTCCTGGGGCATAGGTATCCCACGGTTGGGGGTTCAAGGCAACCCCAAACTTACCACACCAGCAGCTCAGGGCCAGTCAGGTGCAGAGGTCAAAGAGGTACCCAAAACACATAGGCGCCTATGGAGAACAGGGGTGCTCCGGTTCCAGTCTGCCAGCAGGTAAGTACCTGTGTCCTCGGGGGTCTGACCAGGGGGTTTTTGTAGAGCACTGGGGGGGACACAAGTAGGCACACAAAAGACACCCTCAGCGGCACAGGGGCGGCCAGGTGCAGTGTGCAAAGCAGGCGTCAAATTTTGTATAGGTTTCAATGGAGGGACCCGGGGGTCACTCTAGCGGTGCAGGCAGATACAGGGGGGCTTCTCGGGACAGCCACAACCTGGGCAAGGCAGAGGGTCGCCTGGGGGTCACTCCTGCATCGAAGTTCGGTTCCTTCAGGTCCTGGGGGCTGCGGGTGCAGTGTTGGTTCCAGGCATCAGGTCCCTTGTTACAGGCAGTCGCGGTCAGGGGTAGCCTCTGGATTCTCTCTGCAGGCGTCGCTGTGGGGGCACAGGGGGGTTGTCTCTGGTTACTCACAGCCTCGCAGTCGCCTGGGATTCCTCCCTGAGGTGTTGGTTTTCTGCAGGTCAAGCCGGGGGGCGTCGGGTGCAGAGTGTAGAGTCTCACGCTTCCAGCGGGAAACATGAAGTCCTTGGAAGTTGCTTCTTTGTTGCAAAGAAGTAGCTGGTTTTGAACAGGGCCGCTGTTCACTGGAGTTTCTTGGTCCTGTAGTCCAGGGCAGTCCTCTGAGGCTTCAGAGGTCGCTGGTCCCTGTCCGATGCGTCGCTGGAGCAGGTTTTCGAAGTTGGAGACAGGCCGGTAGGGCTGGGGCCAAATCAGTTGTCGTCTTCCTCCTTCTCTGCAGGCCTGTAGGTCAGCAGTCCTTCTTCTTTCTTCAGGTTGCAGGAATCTGATTTCCTGGGATCTGGGGTGCCCCTAAATACTAAATTTAGGGGTATGTTTAGGTCTGGGAGGGCAGTAGCCAATGGCTACTGTCCTTGAGGGTGGCTACACCCTCTTTGTGCCTCCTCCCTGTGGGGAGGGGGGCATATCCCTAATCCTATTGGGGGAATCCTCCAAACTCAAGATGGAGGATTTCTCAAGGCAGGGGTCACCTCAGCTCAGGACACCTTAGGGGCTGTTCTGACTGGTGGATGACTCCTCCTTGTTTTTCTCATTATCCCCTCCAGCCTTGCTGCCAAAAGTGCGGGCAGTGGCCGGAGTGGCGGGCATCTCCACCAGCAGGGATGCCCTGGGGCGCTGTAACAAAAGGGGTGAGCATTTGAGGCTCACCGCCAGGTGTTACAGTTCCTGCAGGGAGAGGTGAGAAGCACATCCACCCAGTACAGGCTTTGTTCCTGGCCATAGAGTGACAAGGGCACTCTCCCCATGTGGCCAGCAACATGTCTGGTGTGTGGCAGGCTGGCAGGAACTGGTCAGCCTACCTAGACGTGGGGTAGGTATTCAGGGGGCATCTCTAAGATGCCCTCTGGGTGTATTTTACAATGAATTGCACACTGGCATCAGTGTGCATTTATTGTGCTGAGAAGTTTGATACCAAACTTCCCAGTTTTCAGTGTAGCCATTATGGAACTGTGGAGTTCGTGTTTGACAAACTCCCAGACACTCTTATGGCTACCCTGCACTTACAATGTCAAAGGTTTTGCTTAGACACTGTAGGGGCATAGTGCTCATGCACTTATGCCCTCACCTGTGGGATAGTGCACCCTGCCTTAGGGCTGTAAGGCCTGCTAGAGGGGTGACTTACCTTTGAGGGGAGTGCCATGTCGACTTAGTCATTTTCTCCCCACCAGTACACACAAGCTGTGAGGCAGTGTGTATGTGCTGAGTGAGGGGTCCCTAGGGTGGCATAAGACATGCTGCAGCCCTTAGAGACCTTCCCTGGCATCAGGGCCCTTGGTACCAGGGGTACCAGTTACAAGGGACTTACCTGATTGCCAGGGTTGTGCCAATTGTGGAGACAAAGGTACAGTTTAGGGAAAGAACACTGGTGCTGGGGCCTGGTTAGTAGGGTCCCAGCACACTTTCAAATCATAACTTAGCATCAGCAAAGGCAAAAAGTTAGGGGGTAAACATGCCAAGGAGGCATTTCATTACAAGGCGTCTTCAATAATTTTTGTGGTGTTTGTTAAAAGTGTTTTTACATACCTTCTTCCCCCATCACACTTTAAGATACAGCAAAAGAAAATGTATTCTGAAACCACTGCTTCAACAGTAGTTTAGGTAGATTACTGAAAATTTGATACTTCTAAGTCGGGCTGTATTAGGGAGGCATCACTGCCAGAACGACAGTGATGAAACAAACCGGATTCTGAACCTTGTCATTAGGGAGTCCTCACTAATGAGGTTTTATTGCCAGGCACAGACCTCTTTACAAAAAGAGAAAAATAATTACCTCAGCCCTACCTGGAGCCAACCTTTAAGAGATACCTTAATCTCTAACACTTGCTGCATAAAATAAATCCTTTACAATCATAGCACTAAACACTGCACCTCCTCTCATTGAGATAATGAGATAGGCTGTGGGACTGTAATGACAAAGAGGCTGACTATAGTTAAAGAAAGGCATTAATTACCCTGTCTTCCCCCATTCTTCATCCAACAAAGTTCATAGCATAAAGTACAGATAGAAGTTACACACAGTAGCAATCATAGAAGTGCAAACATATTAACTGTCTGACATACGTACAAAGAATGAAATGATTCATCAGACAGGTTACCATTCTCAGAAACCTTAATAGGCAAAACAATGCTAAAAAGAAAAAATCTTAGGCTTAAGAAAGGAGAAGGCCTCACCATAATTCCATCTGAGAGGAATCTCAATTAAAGCTCCCCACACAACAGAATCTAAACTTCTGCTAAATGTCCAGCCGACCACTTTCAGGGGGACCACCTGTAAACGTTCAAAAAGAGAATTTGTAAGGGACTGAAAGATCAGGGGAAAATCCAAATGTGGAATCACAAGACGACCCAAAGAACAGTCCAGTTTACCCCAACCCTTTCAACAACTTAGTATATCTTTCAATTGAAGACAAAGGTTCACTAAACATACAGATAGCAATTAGCAGTGCATGCAAAGAGGTGGCCGACTCCAACTCAAAACCATCTTGCAAAATACCAAAATTTTTAAAAAGGTCTCAACTAAGAGAAGATAATATGCAAGCTTCACACCTAAAGAAGAAACACTTCCAATACAGCCGGTACACTTGTAGAATAGAAGGAATAGTGCACAGTGGCAGGGCTCCCTCGATTTCCATAGATATAACCAACCTCAAGAGACCCAACCACTCAGCCTGTCAACTATTATTGGCTGAAGCACAGCAGTTAACACAGAGGTAAAGAGAAGATAGGGAAAGGACATTGAAGCCTTACTGACATCAATTGTAGAAGAGGTGAACAGGAACAACAAAGCAAGAAAGAAGCCACCAGAATGAGCATGCCTGTCCGGATCTGGTATAAAATCCTGGGCAGAAGAGGAACAAAAGGAAAACTAAACCACAATCTTGAGGGCAGTGAAAGGAAAGAGCATCCTCTCCCCAGGTACCTTGAGCATCCACACCCCAAGTTACTGTAGTTATAATCTCCTGGGGCACCACCATCTGAAAGGTCACATCTATCATTAAGAGGTTCACTCCCTTAAGAAAGATTATTGATGATTATTGAGAGGGCTGCACACCTCCAATAAACAACTGGAACAGGAATAATTGCTCTCTTTGTTCAAGAGGACCACCATGCCATTTTGTAACCTTCCAATCTGCAGGGGATCCAAAGCCTAGTGTTTTATATCTGATTCCTGAATCTGGAGGAACTGTGCCAAAGTCTTGGGGGTATCCTTTGCAGACTACTTCTAACACCAAAGCAATAAAAACAATCTCCTCCTAAATCCGAATGAAATGGGGGCGTGGCTTTGGGCGTCAAGATCGCGGTCGCACTCTAAGAGTGCTCCGGACCCTTCCGTCATCCGCCAGCTGAACCCCCTGCTATCCAGTACCTGAGTACACCCCCGACGATCCCTGGTTAAAGGGGGAGTCGGCAGGGACAGCATTGGCCGAGCGAAAGTCATGAGAAGCGGCAGCAGCGCAGCGTGAAGACGAGATCAGCACTGCGACTTGAATGGTGACGGCTGGAGACTGAGGCCGCCCCTGAGCATCGCGCCGTGGCGGAGCCCGCTGTGGGGGTGGGGGGTTGCGGCTGCCTCGGGGAGCGGTGCAGAGGTGTGGCAACGGCCCATGGACTGGGCCCGGATCCAGTGGTGATCAGAGGCGCGCCGGGCGGTGCGGAGCCCCAGCAGGGCTGAGGTGTGCAGAGACCCCGGCTGGGCCGGGCCAGACCCCGTGAGAGGTGAGGGGCTGAGCCCAAGGCCTAGCGAGTGGTGTTGCGGTGGCGGCGGGTCGGCTGCCTTTTTACCCCCGAAATAGAGTGGCGGAGTGGCGGAGTGACTGCCCCCCGCGATAGAGCCTCGAGGCCGACAAGAGAGGTGGAGCTGGGGCCTGTGGCCTGGTCAGCTGCGGCACAATGACGCCCTGCTGGTCCCCGTGAGGCGCGGCGACAGCCCCCCGGGAACGGAGGCCTTGCCGGTGGTGGCTGGGAGCACCTCGGTGGTGGATAAGCCCGTGCGGCAACGGTGCGAGAGGAGGCTGTGGCTGGTTCTGGGCCGCCCCGTGGTCGAGACTGGGCCGGGGCCTGAGCGCTGACTGGAGGCGCGGGGGGCAGTGGCCTGCCCGACTGCCCTCCAGGTCGGAGGTGCTGTTGGGACCCCTGGGGGTGACCGAGAACCCCGAGTGCGTGGCTGACAAGTGGGGGCCCCAGTGCACAAGGAGAAGACCCTTGCGGCAGCCCTGGTGAGTAGGAGCCCAGGGCGTTGAGTCTGCAGACCTCTGGGGGCGCCCTTCTGAAGGAGAAACAAGGTGAACGTTGCGTAATAAGGGGCCTGGGGGAACCAATACGCGAAGTGTTGGGGTGCCCAACTGCCTCGGTGAGACATCATGGGGAGGGACAGAGCTGGCAGGCAGCCCCCGACGACTCTGCAGCAGATCAACCAATTCACCACACCAACACCCCTCCAGGGCGCTGGAGACCTGGCGTCAGGGGGCTCCACATCAGATGGAGTGAACACGATCCTCCAGGCCATCCAGTCTTCGCAGCTTGCAGTAGAAACCAAGACTGGGGAAGTGCATGAGGACATGGGTTTGCTGCGGCAAGACCTCCGGAACGCGGTGGGTCGAATCACAGAGGTGGAGGGCTGTGTCTCCCAAGCGGAAGATGAGCTAGCTGACCTTAGAACTAAGGTGGCCCAGTTGCTGACCCGCACTGGCGAATTGCACCGCCGCGCAGAGGACGCGGAGAACCGCTTCAGGCGCAACAACCTGCGCTTTGTAGGCTTTCCAGAAGGTGCGGAGGCAAACCGGGCGCTTGAATTTCTTGAGGCCTGGATTCGATCCTGGATACCAGAGCAGCGTCTCTCCCCCGGGTTTGCAATCGAGCAGGCGCCCAGAGCGCTTGCACCACGCCCACCGCCTGGTGGCACAAAGAGACCAATGATCGCCCGCTTCCTGAACTTTAAGGACTGTGATATCATCCTTAGAGAAGCCAGACTCTGTTCAGACCTCCGATGGGATAACCACAAGATCCTGGTATTCCCAGACTACACTTGTGAGGTCCAGGCCCGGCGCCGCTCATACGAAAATGTCAAGCAAAAACTCAGGGCGATGCAGCTCACATATACGCTCCTCTTCCCGACCGCCTGAAAGTCCTCATGGGTGAGAAGCCCTTTTTTTTTTTTTGAAGTACCCGGAGGCAGCATAGGACTGGCTGACTGAGGAGGGTGGCATTGCTCGGAGGGGCCCCCCCTCGGACCGTGGCGGGCTCCCAGGGTCTTGGGCCCGCCACCCCAGCGAGTGCACGAAGAGGACACAAACATACCAGGTCCCACTGCGGGAAGCGGGGGCTCCGAGTAGCCCCGTGGGCGAGGACTCGGGCCGGGATCCGGTCACCAGACAGGAGTGGCTTCCATGCACAACCCCGGGATCCAGGGGTCTGCACGAACAGAGGAGGAGGATCGCCTTAGCCTGACTCCTGTGCTCGGCTGGTGGGCCGGCCGATGTACTCACCCGATGAGACATCCTACCTGGTCCTGGCTGGTGTGGACAAGCCGGGGCTTGATTACAAAGTGCAGATAATCCGGCTGAATGGAGGGGTCCACCACTCCACACCAATTATGGCTCATTTGGTTTTCAGGTTCTGGTTGGGTTGTTGGGCGACAGATGCTTCAGGGGTAGAAGTATGGGGTGGGGGTTGTTGAGGGGATGGGAGTTACTTAGGATACCACATTGTGATGTTTCAATGTGGTTCTCTTGTTGTTACTTTACCTTTTCTGTCCTCTTGGGGTGGTCACTCCTAGGCCCACTGGCGGGCATGCAACACATAACTTCATTGATGCACCCCACGCATGGCTATCCTTGACGAAAGTCCTTTCATGGAACGTGAATGGGCTTCTGGACAAGATCAAGAGATCCGCGGTTCTTAATACTCTCGCAGATATGCCCCTTCTGTGATTCTGGACCAGGAGACTCATCTGCTAGGCACTAAATGCCCCATGCTCACACGGAGGGATATGACAAGGTCTACCATGCAAGGTTTTCCAGGGGCTCCAGGGGGGTCGCGGTTTTGCTACACCGTTCCCTGCCCATAGTGATAACTAATACCCAGTCAGATACACAAGGGCGCTTTATTGTGGTGTCTGGTACACTCCACGGGCAACCGATTAATATCCTATGTGCCTACGCCCCTCCTGGTGCTTTTGACGGCTTTCTACATGCTCTTCGCGAAGTGTTATCAGGGCTTCCACAGGGGCTGACACTGCTGGGCGGAGACTTGAACTCTGTTTTAGACCGTAAGGTAGATGTCTCCGGTCCCGTGTCCGCAAGTCGCTCCTATCGGGCGTCGGGGCTGAGTAGCTGGGCCGATAGCCTTGGCCTGTGTGACATATGGCGATTATGGCACCCCAGAGCTTGACAATACACCCATACTTCGGTAGCAGACTATACACACGCTAGGATTGATCTCATCTTCATGCATGCACTAGACGCAGCCAGTGTTACTGGGGCAGAGATATTACCACATGGGGTCTCAGATCATGCACAGTTGCAAATCCGTTTGGGTGGTATTGACCCCACCCGGTGCCCAATTTGGCGCCTGAATGCCTGGCATCTCCAAGATAGAGATTATACCCAAGCGGTGAAAGATCACCGTACCCAGTATTTCGAACACAATCTGGGGTCGGTGCAATCACCAGGCATGGTCTGGGTGACCTGCAAGGCCACCCTCAGGGGTCAGGCCAAGCACCTCCTACGCATATGGGAGCGAGTACGCAACCTTAAAGTGTCTGACCTTGAGGCCAGGGCACTACGAGTCGAGCGTCAGCTCGCTGTCTCTGCGTCAGCCTCCACATCGCGGCAATTTACCCTGATTAGGGAAGAGATTAAGCACTCAGTTCTTGAGACAGCAAAGCATATCTGGCGGGCTTCGGCAGCATGGGTGTACGGCTGGGGGGACAAAAACGGGAAGCTCCTGCATTGGCTGGCGGCACGGCCGCTAGCAGATAGAGTCATTCCTGAAATAGTTGACGAATTGGGTGCTCTTTCCAAAGCACTGGGCGAAATTGCACAGAGCTTCGCCTCCTATTATGCACGACTTTACGCAGAGCGTCTCCTGCCACAATCAGAAAAGAAGGCCCACCTACTGGGAGATTTTGTCCTCCCAAGGATTTCCTCCGGGAGGGGACGGGATCCATGGGGGCTGCTCTGCCGCCAGCACCCCGTCACCAGAACACCACCACACCGAATCATGGGACGTGATTCGGTGGGCGGTGTTGTGATGACGGGGCGGTGGAGCAGACTCCACTTCCCCGCCGACCGCCAGTATGGCTGCTGGCGGCTCTCTGTCCGAAAAAGGACGGAGGGCTGCCAGCAGTCATAATACGCTGCGCGGAAAACCACCTGCACTGGCGGTCTTCAGCACGGCGGTACCTCGCGGTCTTTAAAAAAGACTGCTGAGGTCGAAATGAGGGCCTTAATGTCTGCCCACTTACCCGGCAGATCAGGGAGGATCTTCAGGCAGCCCCTGCCCCTTAACCTGCTAGGAAGAATTGCACTCTATAAAATGATGATCCTCCCAGGTTCCTTTATCTGATGCAGAATTTCCCTTACCCAATACCTCGGAGGTGGTTCAGAGAGATGGACGCGGTGGCGCAACAGTTTCTGTGGTGCGGTACCCGACCCAGGCTAGCTCTTGGCACTTGCCAGAGAGATGTAAATGAGGGCGGACTGGGGATGTCTAACATCTACTATTACTATCTTGCACTGCACCTGCTGGTGATAAATGACTGGATGAAGGGAGGCCGGTCGGACCCGGCATACCAACCGGAACTCCAGACGATGAGTTACCCAAAGGTGCTCGAGGCGCTCTAAGGCCGTCCCATCCCCAGCGTACTCCCAGAAGTGACTAGGGTAGTTTTGATGGGCTGGCGGGAGGCCCAGAAGGTATCGGGTTGGTGGGGCCGCCTCACCCAGCAGACACCAATATGGCACGGGGGTGGTTGGCCGAGGATTCAGCTTTGGAGGGATTTTAAAGATGGGACCTCATAGGAATCTCCCTGCTTGGTGATGTTTGGGATGGGTTGCACATGCGATCCTTTGAGGAGCTTCAGCGGCTCTTTTCACTTAATAAGACCCAGTTCCACAGATACCTGCAACTCCGACATGCGCTGCATGTGCACTTCCGGGCTGGGGAGATCATTCCTGAGTTCAGTCCCATGGAGGCGAAAGTGTTGATGGGGGTGTGGACATGGGGGAGTGTCGCAGATTTACCGCTCCCTGATAACCAACACCGCTCAACCGCTGGACAAGCTCCATCAGAAGTGGGAGGAGTGGCTGGGTCCCATGGAGGATGAGGACTGGAAAGAGGCATTGATGGCCCCTAGGGACCTGGCCATGACCACCCGCTTTCGGGTGATACAGACATACTACTTGCCCACAGCATACTTCACACCCACTAGGTTACACGGGGTGGGCCTCAGGCCCCACGCTGACTGTCCCCGATGCGCTGGCCCTGGTGTCGATTTCTACCATATGGTGTGGTCCTGTCCGATCATTGCCATTTATTGGAGAGCAGTGCTGACCGAGATTTCCGGGGTCTTACAGGAGGAAGTAGCTGCAGCCCCATTGCCGCTCTTACTGGGGGTCATGGAGGGAGTGGGATCTAAAAGAGCTGATCGGATCTTCCTGGGGGTGGCCTGTTTGGTGGCCAAAAGAGACATTGTGACAGGCTGGAAAGCGAAGGCACACCGACATTGGCCAGTTGGCGACGGGGTGGACTGTGTGCCCAGCGCGAGAAACTCATATATGAAGCAAGGGGATGTCCGAACAAATACAATAAAGTGTGGGGGAAGTGGGTAGACCACTTGGGGCACCGGGTCCGCGCACGGGCCGTGAACGCCCAGCTGTGGGGCGGCTGGTCATAGCAAGAGCTAATTATTATCCAGAATGTGTCTGTGCAAAATATATTGGATGTACAGTGCTACATGATAGCTTGCTCGGGGGTACGGGATGTGACCTGCTTTGTTTTGTTTTGTTTTTGTTTTGTTTTATATTGTGTATTCACCCACATTTCTGCAAAACAATAAAATTTCTTTATCAAGACAAAATCTGAATGAAAGGAAATGTAGATTTATATAGCGCAGCTCATCACCCATGAGGATCTCAAGGCGCTGTCCATGGGCACGGGGAGATTAAGGGGGTCATTACAACCCTGGCAGACGGTGTTAAAGCGGCAGTAATACCGCAAACAGGCTGGCAGAAAAAAAAAAAGGGAATTATGACCGTAGCGGAAACCGCCAACATAGACAGCCACTTTAACACTCCGACCGCCACAGCGGTACAGACAAGCAGCGCAGCGGTCACCGCCAACAGACAGGCGGAAGACAAAGTACCGCCCACAGTATTACAACAGGCCAATCCGCCACCTTTTCCGGGGCGGATACACAGTGGATAAAAACACGGCGGAAACAGCTTTTGCAATGGGAAAACGCTCACCTTAACACACTCCATGAGGAAGGAGGGCACCATGGAGCCGGAACTCCAAATACTCCCTGCACTTATCTTCCTTCTCCTCTACGAACATCAGCAACGGCGGCGCCGAAGACAACGGTGAGTACTGCACTTAGGACATAGGGGAGGCAAAAGTCAGGGACACACACACGCAACACCACCACCCCCAACCCGACCCTCACCCACTACAACACACACACCTATGCATTTTCAAACATCACAGTAACAACCCCCAACCCCCCCGGTAGAATGCAAAGACAAAACGAAATCAGTACAACCATTGTAATGTATCAAAATACAGTAAGCTCATATATACATAAATATATACACATTCCAAATATATACATCACGATTAGTAGTGCAGGTATGCACATTTCAATGTTCGTGGACCACTGGACCCAAAATGCATGTGCGAGGCCCACACACGATACCTGTCCTGAAACGGAGAGAACACTGCAGGGGCATCAGATAGAAATACAACAGGCACCTCAGGGGGAAGGGAAGGGGGGCACCTCAGCCGGATGACAGCACCACGCCAGATCCACGACGGGGCTCCATGTCCATTGATGTATCCTGGGGAGTGCAAAGCCACAGTCTCTCAAGTCTTTTCAGTGGGTGGTTTGCCCACTGGACCATCCTGGGGAGTGCAAAGCCACAGTCTCTCAAGTGGATAACAGTCTCCACTGGTTCTGGAGGGGGACTGGTGCCCAGAGTGCATCACGCTCCCGGTGACGGTCCCAGTTCCGTCACTGCCCCTGCCGCTCATGGGCAAACGATGCTTGAGTTGGCGGTGCTTGGCCTGTTCAGCGGTGCTGTCCACGGCGGTCTTTGCCCTGTTCAGCGGTGCTTGCCCTGTTCAGCAGTGCTTTCCATGGCGGTCTATGCCCTCTTCAGCGGTACTTGCCCTGTTCAGCGGTGCTGTCCATGGCGGTCTTTGCCCTGTTCAGCGGTGCTTGCCCTGTTCAGCGGTGCTTTCCATGGCGGTCTTAGCCCTGTTCAGCGGTGCTTGCCCTGTTCAGCGGTGCTTTCCATGGCGGTCTTTGCCCTGTTCAGCGCTGCTTGCCCTGTTCAGCGCTGCTTGACTTTGCTGTCTCTGACCTGTGCAGCGGTGTGTGCCATGGCGGTCCCTCATTGCCCAGCGGGGCTGTGGCTGCCGGGGCCCTCCTGGCCACTGACTCTGGCGGTGGTCTCCTGACCAATGACGATTGTGCTGCCCTCCTGGGCACTGACTCCGACGGTGGTCTCCTGACCAGTGACAATTGTGCTGCCCTCCTGGGCACTGACTCTGGCGGTGGTCTCCTGACCAGTGACGATGGGGCTGGCGGTGGCGTCTTGGGCAGCGGGGAGGATGGCGGCCTTCTCCGCCGTGCTGCTCTTCCCAGACTTTGGAGACTTCTTCTGCCCCTTCACCACCATGGGAGGAGTCACAGCTGACTCAACACTCCCCCTGGGACCCTTTTGGGCGGCTTTGCCGGCAGGTGTCTTCCCCCTCTCCTGTCAGGCACTGTCCAACTTCTGGTGCTTCACAGGGGGTGGACTGGCAGTGCTTTGGCTCCGTGTCACACTGGCTGCCCTGGTGCACTCCACATACCTCTAACAGGCACCACTGGTACCGGAATCTTTTTGGCTGAGGTGCTACGACGGGACCTATGAATTGGAGGGGGGGTGATGGGACAGACGTCAAGGTTGCTCAGGAAAAGTTTCTGACGAACACTGGGATGGGTAGCTGGAGGGGGTCTGGGAGTGGAGGAAGAGGAGGTGGTTGTAGGAGGTGTCATTTTTGATGCTTTGGGTGCAGGTGCATGTTCTGGAGGCTGTCGTGAGGTGGATGGATGTTGGGTGTGTGTGTGCCTGCGTTTGTTTACTTTGGGAGGGGGCGTCACAGACACACTGGGAGAGGACACAGGGGACGTGTAAATGGTAGTGGGGGTGGTGAGTGCAGGTGAGCGGGGTGTGGTGCTGGGTGTTCTGGTGAGAGTCCTAGTAGCTGTAGTGGTAGTGCATGCAGGTGAGAGTGTAGACGACACTGGGAGGGAGGAGGGAGACGACGAGGAGGGGGACACAGTGGAGGCCGGGGATGTTGCTGTGTCTGTATGTGGGTGATGCTTGTGTGAGTGCCTGTGGGATCTGTGGTGCCTATGTTTGCCTGAGCAGCCCTTGTGTGTTGACGTGTGTGCAGGCTGGTCTGATGGTGTGCTTGGGATAGGCTGGGGTACAGGGGATTGGGTCTGGGTGGAGGAAGTTGGAGGGGTGAGGCTAGACACAGGGACAATGGCTGCCATCAGTGCTGAGGCCAGAGATTGCAGTGTTCGATGATGGGCAGCCTGACCAGAATGAATGCCCTCCAGGAATGCATTAGTGTGTTGCAAGTCCCTCTCTACACCCTGGATGGCATTCACAATGGTAGACTGCCCAACAGTGAGTGACCTGAGGAGGTCAATGGCCTCCTCACTGAGGGCAGCAGGGGTGACAGGGGCAGGGGCTGAGGTGCCTGGGGCGAAGGTGATGCCCACCCTCCTGGATGAGCGGGCATGGGTCGAAGGCTGAGGGGCTGCTGGGAGGGCGGTGCTGGTAGGGAGGGTGGCAGCTGTACCTGTAGAAGTGGGGGGCACAGATAGTGCCGCCACCACAAGGGAGCTCCAATCGGAGGACGAGTCCGTGTCGCTGTTTGCTGATCCACTGACCGCTGTGAAGCTCCCCTCGCCCTCCGTCCCACTGGTGTATTCCGAGTCCGTGGTGTGGCCCTCCATGGCCATGTGGGACGCAGCCCCCTCATGCTCCGGTGACCCTGTACCTCCGCCTGATGATGCTGATGCATAAAAGAACAGGGAGAGCACAAAAAGGGGTGGGGAAACAGAAGAAAGACAGGTTGAGTGCATGGCTTACTGCTACCGTTGGCGGACAATACAGACACAGCAGCCCCCTGCACTACGCCGTGCTCTTGGCATCTACAGATGCAGTTCCTGGGATATGGCCTACATGGCTATGAGTGTCATCTGCCCGCATAGATGACACAGGGGCATGTATACCTGTACTTGGCACTCTACAGAGGTGGGGTGGAGTGGCACATGGCCTGCATTACGGAGGGGCCTAGCCTACGGAACTCGCCCTGGCCTAGGGAAACCCACAGCCCTCCTCCACCACCCAGACCCCTCCACTGCGCGCAAAGTCATGAGAATGTGAGTGTACTCACCTCCTTGTGTCTGCTGTGATGCCCTCATGCGCCCAGCCAACTCAGGGTAGGCCACCGCCATGATCCGGAATATCAGGGGGGTTATGGTGCGACAGGCACCCCTCCCACATTGGGAGGCCATCCCCAGCTGAGCCTCTGCCGTCTTCTTGCTCCAGCGGCAAATGTCCTCCAATATTTTACGGCAGTGGGTGCTCCATCTCTGGTGGACCCCAAGGGTCCGGACGTCCTTGGCGATGGCACGCCAAATATCCTTCTTCTGGTGGGCGCTGACCTAAATGACATGTACAGGGGAAGAAGAGAAGTCATTACCAACTGCACCGTCTTAGTGAGTGGCCCACATCCCTGCCCTTGCCATGTGGCGCATTCATTCACACTCCTTCATGCTCGCATAACTCTGCCCCCTTCCTACTTACATCCAGCCCTCTCCACCCAGGCATAGCCCATACAACTTGCACCCTATGTACTCACCTGTTGGTCTGGAGGACCGTAGAGTAGCGTGTAATGGGGGAGGACCCCGTCCACGAGCTTCTCCAACTCCTGTGCAGTGAAGGCAGGGGCCCTTTCCCCAGACGCACGTGCCATTGTCTCTTCCAGACCGAGGTCACAGCAGCACTTGCAGTGTAGGTCCTCTCCTGTCGAAGATCAGGTATCGAGTGATTGAACAGATAGAAAATGGCGGTGACGTCCGCGGCGGTGCGTATCATCACCGCCGGCGCACTTCGTCATTGGCTCCTGGGACCCATAGGTTCCAATGTTAACCAATGCAGCATTGCGCTGCGGTCTTCGACCGCCTACCGAGACGGTGTACAACGCCAGCGCAGTTACCTCACATCCCATTGTCCCACTTTAGAGGTCAGGCAGCTGCCATTTCAGGGGCCCACATGGCTTCATTTACAACTGCGTCACACATACCTAGGCCTGGACTCAACACACTTACAGACAACGTTTTGGATTATGTTTCGTGTTCTGTGTAGCTGTGGGTACATACCTCTGAGTTGCTTGACTCTGTGGTCGCCATTGTCCTTCCTAGGCACAGTCAGCTGGGACATGTGAGGAGATGGCGGAATCCTCTGGTGTACCGACCGCTGGTGGACCTGTTGACAATGGAGGAGCGACATTTAATCATCACCTACCGGTTTGACCGTGCCACAATCCAGGAACTGTGTACCCAGTTGGAGCCAGATCTGATATCACCAATCCGCCATCTCACAGGAATCCTTCATCAAGTGCAGGTGCTGTCAGTACTCCATTTCCTAGCAAGTGGGTCATTTCAAACAACAGTGGCCATGGCATCAGGGATGTCCCAGCCTATGTTTTCCAATGTGTTGTCCAGAGTGTTGTCTGCCCTGCTGAAACACGTGAGGAGCTACATCGTTTTCCCTCAGGTGGAGGATTTGGCTAAAGTTAAAGGTGACTTCTATGCCCTGGGACATATCCCTAACATCATAGGTGCCATTGATGGGACCCATGTGGCTTTGGTCCCCGCGCACAGGAGTGAACAGGTGTACAGGAACCAGAAGAGTTATCATTCGATGAATGTACAGATGGTATGTTTGGCAGACCAGTACATCTTGCAGGTAAATGCTATGTTCCCTGGCTCAGTGCATGACGCCTACATCCTGCGGAATAGCAGCATCCCTTATGTGATGGGTCAACTCCAGAGGCACCGTGTGTGGCTATTAGGGGACTCATGGCTATTGACCCCAGTGAGGAATCCCAGGACCAGGGCAGAGGAACGCTACAATGAGGCCCATGGGCGGACTAGGAGGGTGATCGAACGCACCTTCGGCCTCCTGAAGGCCAGGTTCAGGTGCCTCCATATGACAGGTGGTTCCCTATTCTACTCACCAAGGAAGGTGTGCCAGATCATCATCGCCTGCTCTATGCTTCACAATCTTGCTTTGCGACGCCAGGTGCCTTTTCTGCAGGAGGATGGTCCAGATGACTGTGTTGTGCCAGCTGTGGAGCCTGTGGACAGTGATGAGGAGGAAGCAGAGGAAGAAGACATTGATAACAGGGACTCTGTCATACAGCAATATTTCCAGTGACACACAGGTGAGAATTTTTTTTTGCTATTACATTTACTTTCACACTTCTACCTCTATCCTGTCTGTCAATTTGAAGCGGTATTTGCTAACTGAGTGGTACATTTCCATTACGGTTTCACAGGTGTGGTTACCAACGTGTGTCATCTGCTTGCATCCTTCATGGGCTTGTGATTTGTGACATAGGTATGTTGACATTACATTTTCGAACGGATTTTGTCATTGTCATAGATAATACACATTTTCAAAATCAGAGACTGACTCCAGATTGTTTTGTGGTTCAAGGGTGTTTATTGAAGTGCTAATTATTGGAGGGGGTGGCAAAATGGTGATGGGTGATGGTGGAGGAATGCCCATGGCAGAGTCCAGTCTATTAGTCTCACAGGTGCACTGCCCATATGGGCATAGGAAGTGGAGCTGGGACATTTCCAATCTGGACAGGGTAACAAAGTGGGACAGTGGGATGACAATCAGGGTGGTCTCATTTCCTGGCGGGGGTCTTGCCATCTTGCTCTGTCATGTTCCTGGATCTCAGGGACTGCTTGCGGGGTGGTTCTCCATCTGCAGGGGGTGGGGTGCTGGTGTGGTGGTCCTGTGGCGGGGCGTCCTGTCCACTAGCGCCGGCGGAGGTGGTGGGCAGTTCAACGTCCATGCTAGTGTCAGGGGCCCCTTGGAGTGCCACGGTGTCCCTCATGGGCTTCTGTATGTCCTTCAGCACCCCTACGATGGTGCCCAGGGCGGAGCTGATGGTTCTGAGCTCCTCCCTGAACCCCAAATACAGTACATCCTGCATGCGCTGGGTCTCCTGAAACTTGTCCAGGACCGTCGCCATCGTCTCCTGGGAGTGGTGGTATGCTCCCATGATGGAGGAGAGGGCCTCGTGGAGAGTGGGTTCCCTAGGCCTGTCCGCCCCCTGTCGCACAGCAGCCCTCCCCAGTTCCCCTGTGTTCCTGTGCCTACGTCCCCTGGACCGTGTGCCCACTACCACTGCCCCCAGGTCCCTGTAGTTGTTGGGGTGGTGGGTTATCCTGGGTTCCCTGTAGTGGTGGACACACAGCTGATTAACGTGTCCTGGGTACGGAGGTATGGGCCCGCTGGGTGGGTGCTGTGCTGGTGTTACCAGAGGATCGAAGGTCAGTGTTGGGCTGTGCCTGTGCGAGGGGAACCGACTGTCCCAAGGCCCACGATGGTCCGGGCTGGTCATCTGGATCCAGTTGGCCAGAGCTGCTGTCATCACTGTGGGCCTCTTCTGTGGGTGGGGTAGAGATGTCTGGACCCTCCTGTCTGGTGACGTTAGATAGTGGTCCTGCAGGGGTATAAAAGCATGATTATTGCATGTGTGTGTGTCATGGTGTGCAATGGGTGGGTGAGCGTGTACCCCAGTGCTAGCATTCCTGTGTGGGGGCTTGTGTGATAATGGTTAGGGGGTGTTATGGGTATGTGCAGTGGGCATGCCTTAGTGATGGGTGTCCATGCTTTGTTGTTGCATACAGGGCTTGGTGTTGGGATAGGTGGTTTGTGTTATTACTACATTAGTGAGGAGTTGGAGTGATAGGGGAGAGGGGAGGGTGGGGATGTGTGATAGCATGCAGGTAGGGTGGGGGATATGATAGTTAAGATTTGACTTACCAGTGTCCATTCCTCCACCGACTCCTCCGAGGCCCTCTGGATGCATAATGGTCAAGACCTGCTCCTCCCATGTTGTTAGTTGTGGGGGAGGAGGTGGGGGTCCACTGCCAGTTCGCTGAATCGCGATGTTGTGCCTGGAGACCACGGAACGCACCTTCCCCCGTAGGTTGTTCCACCTCTTCCTGATGTCCTCCCAATTTCTTGGGGGCTGTCCCACTGCGTTGACCCTGTCGACTATTCTTCGCCATAGCTCCATCTTCCTAGCTATAGAGGTGTGCTGCACCTGTGATCCAAATAGCTGTGGCTCTACCCGTACGATTTCCTCCACCATAACCCTGAGCTCCACCTCCGAAAACCTGGGGTGTCTTTGGCGTGCCATGGGATGGTGTAGGTGATGTGTGGGGTGGTGTATGTGGTGATGAGTGTGGTGATATGTAGTGGTGTGTGGTGTTTTGTGCGTGGATGTTGTGTGGGTGATGGTGTTGTGTGCCTCTGTGTGGTGGGGTTGCCTATTGCTGTGCTCTCTCTCTGTCACCTTCGTCTCTAAATTTGGGTCGTAGGGGTTTGTGGGTGATGTTGGTGTGTGTTTTATATTGTGTTGGGTGTGTGGGGAGTGGTGTTTGTATGTGTAACAGGTGTGTGTATTCTGAATTGTCCAATGTCGCGGTGTTTTGGAGATGTGTGTGTATTTTGGGCGCGGCGGTGTGTACCGCCAATGGAATACCGCGGTTGAAAGACCGCTGCGTGGATTCGTGGGTCGTAATAGCATGGGTGTGTTTCTGTTGGCGTGACGGTGGAGGATTTGTTATCGCCAGTTTATCACTGACCTTTGGTGTGGCGGACTTGTGTGGGTGTCTGAATTTTGGCAGATTCCGAGATGTGGGTCATAATAGCTGTGGCGGAATTCCGCGGCCGCAGCGGTGTATTGGCGGTCTTCTGCACGGCGGTAAGCGGCTTTTACCGCCAATGTTGCAATGACCCCCCAAGTGATTTGCCAAACATCACAGAACGTTGTGCCAAGACTCGGACCTGGATCTCCAGCTCTAGAAGTGGTCATTCTGACCTCCCTGCTACATCCTCTCCTCTAAAGATGACCCCTCCCAAAAAACAGTGAAATCACACAGGGCTCAGCAGATGAGGGCCCATATAGTTAAGCTGCCTTTTGCATAGTTGTACCGGAAGAGGGACACTTAGGCCCTCATTCTGACCCTGGCGGTCGGTGATAAAGCGGCGGCCAAGCCGCCAACAGGCCGGCGGTCTAAAATATGCAATTCTGACCCTGGCGGGAACCACCAACACAGCCCGCCAACTTAACACTCCGCCCGCCACGGCGGTACAAACAAACAGCGCGGCGGTTCCCGCCAACAGCCAGGCGGCAGGCAATGTACCGCCCACCCTATTACGACCCACCAATCCGCCACCTTTTCCGGGGCGGGAGCACCGCCGATAAGAACACGGCGGAAACAGACTACGAACGGGAAAACGCTCACCTCTACGCACTCCACGCGAGATTCCGGCAGTATGGAACCAGAGTTGCAGGTCATCCCCGCACTCCTATACCTGCTCATATACCAGGAGCACGCCCGGCGGCGCGGAAGACATCGGTGAGTACTGCACCTACGACACAGGGGAGGGAAAAGATTACCGGCACACACCCACCCACCCACACCCACTACAACACACACATCAATGCATTCCCACAGATTACTGTCACAACCCACAAACCCCCCCCACCGAAATAATGCAAAGACCAAAAGAAGAGATCATAAACGGGCAGATATATTGAAATATGTACACCAGTAATCGCAATAAATAAATAAACTATGTACAAAATATATACAGCTACTAAATGTAGTCCAACCACTGTCCGTGGATCACAGGGGTCCTGTGCAAAGGGGCAAGGCCCAGTCCCACGACAAGAACTCCACGGAGAGAACACTGCAGGGGCATCAGAAAGAAAATAGGACAGGCACCTCAGGGGGAAGGGAAGGGGGGGCACCTCAGCCACTTGAGTACACGACGCCAGATCCACGAGGGGACTCCATGACCACTGGGCCATCCTGGGGAGAGCAAAGCCACAGTCCAAAGAGTCCATACAGTGGGTGGCCTGCCCACTGGCCCATCCTGGGGAGAGCAAAGCCACAGTCCATACAGTCCATACAGTGGGTGGCCTGCCCACTGGGCCATCCTGGGGAGAGCAAAGCCACAGTCCAAACAGTCCATACAGTGGGTGGCCTGCCCACTGGGCCATCCTGGGGAGAGCAAAGCCACAGTCCAAACAGTCCATACAGTGGGTGGCCTGCCCACTGGGCCATCCTGGGGAGAGCAAAGCCACAGTCCAAACAGTCCATACAGTGGGTGGCCTGCCCACTGGGCCATCCTGGGGAGAGCAAAGCCACAGTCCATACAGTGGGTGGCCTGCCCACTGGGCCATCCTGGGGAGAGCAAAGCCACAGTCCAAACAGTCCATACAGTGGGTGGCCTGCCCACTGGGCCATCCTGGGGAGAGCAAAGCCACAGTCCAAACAGTCCATACAGTGGGTGGCCTGCCCACTGGGCCATCCTGGAGAGAGCAAAGCCACAGTCCAAACAGTCCATACAGTGGGTGGCCTGCCCACTGGGCCATCCTGGGGAGAGCAAAGCCACAGTCCAAACAGTCCATACAGTGGTTGGCCTGCCCACTGGGCCATCCTGGGGAGAGCAAAGCCACAGTCCATACAGTCCATAACAGACCCCACTGCCACTGGAGGAGGCAAGTTGGCCAGAGGACATCCTGCAGCCCTGCCCGAGATAGATCCTGCCCTGCCACGTCTGCCAAAGGGCCAGCGGTTCTTGCCTTGAAGGGCCCAGTTCAGCGGTTCCTGAGACGGCGGGGCCCAGTTCAGCGCTCCTTGCCTTGAAGGGCCCAGCGGAGCGGTGCTTGAGACGGCGGGGCCCAGTTCAGCGCTCCTTGCCTTGAAGGGCCCAGTTCAGCGGTTCTTGAGACGGCGGGGCCCAGCGGAGCGGTGCGTGAGACGGCGGGGCCCAGTTCAGCGCTCCATGCCTTGAAAGGCCCAGTTCAGCGGTCCTTGCCTTGAAGGGCCCAGTTCAGCGGTTCTTGAGACGGCGGGGCCCAGTTCAGCGGTCCTTGCCTTGAAGGGCCCAGTTCAGCGGTTCTTGAGACGGCGGGGCCCAGCGGAGCGGTGCGTGAGACGGCGGGCCCAGTTCAGCGCTCCTTGCCTTGAAGGGCCCAGTTCAGCGGTTCTTGAGACGGCCTGGCCCAGTTCAGCGGTCCTTGCCTTGAAGGGCCCAGTTCAGCGGTTCTTGAGACGGCGGGGCCCAGTTCAGCGGTCCTTGCCTTGAAGGGCCCAGTTCAGCGGTTCTTGAGACGGCGGGGCCCAGCGGAGCGGTGCGTGAGACGGCGGGGCCCAGTTCAGCGCTCCTTGCCTTGAAGGGCCCAGTTCAGCGGTTCTTGAGACGGCGGGGCCCAGTTCAGCGGTCCTTGCCTTGAAGGGCCCAGTTCAGCGGTTCTTGAGACGGCGGGGCCCAGTTCAGCGGTCCTTGCCTTGAAGGGCCCAGTTCAGCGGTTCTTGAGACGGCGGGGCCCAGTTCAGCGGTCCTTGCCTTGAAGGGCCCAGTTCAGCGGTTCTTGAGACGGCGGGGCCCAGTTCAGCGGTCCTTGCCTTGAGGGGCCCAGTTCAGCGGTTCTTGAGACGGCGGGGCCCAGCGGAGCGGTGCTTGAGACGGCGGGGCCCAGTTCAGCGGTTCTGGAGACGGCGGCCGGTCTATGGCCAACTGCTAATTGCCTGGTGGTGCCCTCCTGGGCAGCGGGGATGGTGCTCCTTCAATGCCCACCTGGGCTGTGGGTGGTGGGGCCCTCCTGGCCAGCTGGGCTGGTTCCTCCCTGGGCAGCGGCTATGGGGGTGGTGGGCTCTCCCGGGGCAGCTGTGCCGGTTCCTCCCGGGGCAGCGGCTATGGGGGTTGTGGGCTCCTCCTGGGCAGCAGGCCTGCTGCCTGACCTCTCCGACTTGCTGCCCTTGCCCTCCTTAGTCGTGGGCCTGTGGCCCTTCCCTCCCTTTGGAGCTGTGGCTGGTGACTGTCTCTGGGTGGTGTCCGGGGGGGATGTAGAAGGCGGGCTCCTGCGGCGCCCCTTCCGCCTTCTGCTCCTCTTCCCAGGGGGTGGGCTGGCTGTCCCCTTGCTGCTGGGCGAAGATCCAGACATGCGGGCTGGCGGGCTCCAATACCCCTGCACCCTTGTCAAGGGGGCTGCAGGGCTGGTGGTGGCTGAGGTGCTCTTCTTACCCCGACGAGAAGGAGGGGGGGGCTCAGGGTCAGGAAAGAAGTTAGTAGTGGCGAGGAAGAGCTTCTTGGGACAATGGAGAGTGGTAGGTACAGTGGGAATGGGAGTGGAGGGAGAGGATGTGGTTGTAGGTGTGTCACGTTTGCTGTCTTTGGGTGCAGGTGCAGGAGGGATAGGCTGTCGTGAGGTGGATGGCTGTTGGGTGGGTGGGTGGCTGCGTTTGTGTGGTGTGGAAGAGGGGGTGACAGACACAGTGGAAGAGGACACAGGGGACGTGTAAATGGCAGTGGGGGTGGTGACTGCACGTGTGCGGACTGGAGTGGAGGGTGTGCTGGTGATGGAAACACTGGCTGATGGTGAGGTGAATGGAGGTGTGAGTGTAGACGTCACAGGGAGGGAGGAGGGAGACGAGGAGGTGGGGGTCACAGAGGTGGTAGTGACTGTTGGCATGTCTGCATCGGAATGTTGCGTGTGTGAATGTCTGCGTGATCTGTGGTGCTTATGTTTGGATGAGCTTCTCTTGGGAGTTGAGGTGTGTGCAGGCTGGTCTGATGGTGTGGGTGGGACAGGCAGAGGAACAGGAGACTGGGAGGAGGGAGTTAGTAGAGGCAGGCAGGAGACAGGGACAATGGCTGCCGTCAGTGCTGAGGCCAGAGCCTGGAACGATCGCTGATGGGCAGCCTGACCCGAATGAATGCCCTCCAGGTACGCATTGCTGCGATGAACCTCCCTCTCCACCCCCTGGATGGCATTCAAAAGGGTAGTCTGCCCAACAATGAGCGTTCGGAGGAGGTCAATGACCTCCTCACTGAGGGCAGCGGGGGTAACAGGGGCAGGGCCTGAGGTGCCTGGGGCGAAGGAGATGCCCGGGTCCTGGCAGAGCGGGCACGGGGCGAACGCTGAGGGGCTGCTGGGAGGGCGGAGATGGTGCGCTGGGTGGCGGCTGTACCTGTAATGGCGGGGGGCACGGATGGTGCCACCCCCGCAAGGGAGCCCCCTTCCGAGGACGTGTCCGTGTCGCTGCAGGGTCCAGTCGTCCCCGTCGTGGAGCTCCCCTCGCCCTCCGTCTCACTGGTCCAGTCTGACTCTGTGGAATGGCCCTCCTGGGCCATGTGAGATGCAGCTCCCTCCTGCCCCGATGCCACTTCTCCTCCGCCTGATGATGCTGATGCACACAGGCACAGAAAGACAAACAAAAAGGGGGGGGGAGAGAGAAATAAAGGGATATTGATTACATGGATCTCCGGTACAGTTAGCGGACATGACAGACACAGATGCCCCCTGCACTAAGTTGCGCACTTGGGGTCCGCTACGCATTCCGTGGAACATGCCCTACACGCCTAGAGTTGACAACTGCACCCATGGATGACACGGCCCAGGGATGGCTGTACTGACAAACTACTGAGGGTGGTGGCTGGGGACACAGGGGCTTACGGGGGTGCCCAGCCTACAGATATCGCCCTGGCCTAGGGGGACCCCCAGCCCTCCTCCCCCACCCAGACACCTCCACTGCGCGACAACAGAGTAGATAATGCTTGTACTCACCCCCTTGTGTCTGCTGTGCTGCCCTCACGCGCCCATCCAAATCAGGGTAGGCCACCGCCAGGATCCGGAACATCAGGGGGCTCAGTTGACAGCAGGCACCCCGCCTACGTTGGGAGGCCATCCCCAGCAGAGACTCGGCGGTCTTCTTGGTCCCGCGGCGGATGTCCTCCCACCTCTTGCGGCAGTGGGTGCCCCGTCGATGGTGGACCCCCAGGGTCCGGACTTCCTTGGCGATGGCACGCCAAATCCCGATCTTCTCATGGGCGCGGACCTATGTGACACGTACAGGGAGGGAGAAATACCACGTTCAAGTTTGTCAGCATTTTCCTTGCCAGTGGCCCAACGCCCCCCATCCCCGCCAGGCCCCCCGCCATGCCCCCCGCCAGGCCCAACATGCCCCCCATCCCCGCCAGGCCCCCCGCCATGCCCCCGCCAGGCCCAACATGCCCCCCATCCCCGCCAGGCCCCCCGCCATGCCCCCCGCCAGGCCCAACATGCCCCCCATCCCCGCCAGGCCCCCCGCCATGCCCCCCGCCAGGCCCAACATGCCCCCCATCCCCGCCAGGCCCCCCGCCATGCCCCCCGCCAGGCCCAACATGCCCCCCATCCCCGCCAGGCCCCCCGCCATGCCCCCCGCCAGGCCCAACATGCCCCCCATCCCCGCAAGGCCCCCCGCCATGCCCCCGCCAGGCCCAACATGCCCCCCATCCCCGCCAGGCCCCCCGCCATGCCCCCCGCCAGGCCCAACATGCCCCCCATCCCCGCCAGGCCCCCCGCCATGCCCCCCGCCAGGCCCAACATGCCCCCCATCCCCGCCAGGCCCCCCGCCATGCCCCCCGCCAGGCCCAACATGCCCCCCATCCCCGCCAGGCCCCCCGCCATGCCCCCCGCCAGGCCCAACATGCCCCCCATCCCCGCCAGGCCCCCCGCCATGCCCCCAAGCCAGCCAGTGGCCCCAAATCCAGATTGAATTAAACTCACTTGTTGGTCTGGAGGACCGTAAAGTAGCGCATACTGGGGGAGGACCCCATCCACAAGTTTCTCCAACTCCTCTCCAGTGAAGGCAGGGGCCCTTTCCCCAGGCGCAGCAGCCATTGTCCCTTCCAGACCGAGGTCACAGCAACACTTGCAGTATAGGTCCTCTCCTGTGAAAGTTCAAGTCGCAAGTGGATAAGTAGATAGAAAATGGCGGTCACGTCCGCGGCGGTGGGTACCGCGGCGGTGCGTCCCGCCACCGCCGGCGCCCTTCGCCATTGGCTCCTGAAACCCATAGGCTTCAATGTTAACCAATGCGGCTTGGCGCCGCGGTCTTGGCCCGCTGCCCGCCGCGGTGTGCCACGCCAGCGCATTGACCTCACATCCCATTGTCACACTTCACAGGTCAGGCAGCCGCCATTTCCAGGGCCCACATGGCTCAATTTCAACTGCGTCACACAGGCCTAGGCCTTGCATAGCCACTCAGACACGCCATTCACTGCATAGAGAATCGTTTACTGTGCTAGCTGTGAGTACGTACCTGTGGGTTGCTTGACTGTGTGCTCCATGTTGTCCTTCCTAGGCACCGTCCGCTGGGTTGGGCGAGGAGACGGATGAATCCTCCCGTGTACCGACCGCTGGTGGACCTGTCGACAATGGAAGAACGCCACATTATCCTGACCTACCGTCTTAACCGTGCCACTATCCATGAACTGTGTGCCCAGCTGGAGCCCGACCTGATGTCCCCCATCCGCCAACCCACAGGGATTCCCCCTCTGGTGCAGGTCATGTCAGTACTCCATTTCTTGGCAAGTGGGTCATTTCAGACAACCGTGGGAATTGCTTCTGGGATGTCTCAGCCCATGTTTTCGAAGGTGTTATCCAGAGTGTTGTCTGCCCTGATGAAATCCGTGAGGAGCTACATCATTTTCCCTGAGGTGGGCGAATTGGCTACATGAAGGGTGATTTCTACGCCCTTGGACATATTCCCAACGTAATTGGTGCCATTGATGGGACCCATGTGGCTTTGGTTCCCCCAAGAGACAGGGAGCAGGTGTACAGGAACAGAAAAAATGACCATTCAATGAACATCCAGGTGGTGTGTTTGGCTGACCAGTACATCTCGCATGTAAATGCCAAATTCCCAGGGTCAGTGCATGACGCCTACATCCTCAGGAATAGCAGCATCCCTTACGTGATGGAACAGCTACAGAGACACCGTGTATGGCTAGTGGGGGACTCTGGGTACCCCAACCTGTCATGGCTACTGACCCCAGTAAGGAATCCCCGGACCAGGGCAGAGGAACGGTACAATGAGGCCCATGGGCGTACTAGGAGGGTGATCGAACGCACCTTTGGCCTCCTAAAGGCCAGGTTTAGGTGCCTGCATATGACAGGTGGATCCCTAATGTACTCACCTAAGAAGGTGTGTCACATCATCGTGGCCTGCTGCATGCTTCACAACCTGGCTTTGCGCCGCCAGGTGCCTTTCCTGCAGGAGGATGGTCGAGACGGTGGTGTTGTGGCAGCGGTGGAACCTGAGGAGAGTGACGAGGAGGAAGACGACGGGCTGAAACAGACAACAGGGACAGAATCATTGAACAGTACTTCCAATAGGACACAGGTAACATTTCAAAGATAATTTAGTAAATGTTAACTACTCTCCTGCATCTCTGCTGCCTGTCTATTTGCCCCAGTGTATGATGACTGAGTTTTGGCTTTTCCCTCCCTATTTCAGATCTGGGGTCCCCACTACGAGTCCTGTGCTTCGTTTCCCCATGGACTACAGCTTTGTGGCAGCTGTTTGTTGACTTCACCATGTACAAGGACATATTTGCACTGTCATGTCAATTACAATATTTTGAAATCACAGCCAGACTCCAGATATTTTGGTGCAAAATATGTGTTTATTTAAGTGCTCAAAATGGGATGGGTGGTTTCAAGTGGGTGGGGGCTATGGTGAAGGAATGTCCATGGCAGAGTCCAGAGTAACAGTCACACAGGTGCATTGTCCAGAGGCCTGTGGAGAGATGGAGCATGGGCAGTTCAAGGATGGACAGGGTGACAATGTGGGACAGTGGGATGACATCAGGTGGTATCCATTGCTGGCGGGGGTCTTGACATCCTACTCTGTCTTCTTGCGAGATCTCAGGGCCCTCTTGCGGGGTGGTTCTTATCCTGCAGGAGGTGGGGGTCTGGTGGGCTGCTGCTGTGCGGGGGCCTCCTGTCCACTAGCGCCGGCGGAGGTGGTTGGCTGTTCTTGGTCCAGGCTAGTGGCAGGGGCCCTTGGGTGTTGTTCAGTGTCCGCCCTGGTGTTGACGAGGTCCTGCAGCAGCCCTACCATGGTGTGGTGTTGATGGCTCTGATGTCCTCCCTGTACCCCCGATAGTGTTCCTCCTGCAGTACCTGGATCTCCTGGAACCGGGCCAGTACCGTCGCCATCGTCTCCTGGGAGCGGTTGTATGCTCCCATGATGGTGGTGAGGACCTCGTGGAGAGTGGGTTCCCTGGGCCTCTCCTCCCCCCCCTGTCGCACAGCTGCCCTCCGAGTTCCCCTGTTTCCCTGGGCCTCTGCCCCCTGGCCGGTGTGCCCACTACCACTGCCCCCAGGTCCCTGTTGTTGTTGGGGTGGTGGGTTATCCTGGGTGCCCTGTAGTGGTAGACACACCGCAGATTGACGCGCCCTGGAGACAGAGGCATGGGCCCGCTGGGTGGGAGCTGTGCTGGTGTTCCCAGAGGGGTTTGGGTCTGTAGTGGCCTGTGCCTGTGTGAGGGGAACCGACTGTCCAGAGGTCCCCGATGGTCCAGGCTGGTCATCGGTGTCCAGGTCGACAGAGCTGCTGTCATCGCTGACGGCCTCTTGGGTGGGGGGTGTGGAGAATACTGGCCCCTCCGCCGCGGTGTGTTGACGGTCGGGTCCTGCAGGGGTATAGAGGTATGGTTATAGTTTCAATGAGTGGCATATGGGTGTATCTATGGGTTCTCGTGTCCCCAAGTGCTGGCATTCGTGTGTGGGGGCTTTGGTGAGGGTGGCTTGTGGGGGGGATGTGTATATGCATTGGGCATGCTTTGGTGATGGGTGTCCATGCTTAGTGGACGCATGCAGGCCTAGGTTTGGGGATGTGTGGGTTGTGATGGTGAGACATTGGCGGGGAATAGGTGTGCTGGGGGAGGGGGTGAGGATGGTGGTGGGGGTGAGGATGATGGTGGGGGTGAGGGTGGGGGTGAGGGTGGGGGTGAGGGTGGGGTTCGAGGATGGGGGTGAGGGTTGGGGTCTGATTTGGCATGCAGGTGGGGGGGAAGCAGTATTGAAGCTTCAACTTACCAGTATCCATTCCTCCGCCGACTCCTGCGAGGCCGTCAGGATGCAGGATGTTCAAGACTTCCTCCTCCCATGATGTGAATTGTGGGGGTTGAGGTGGGGGTCCTCCGCCAGTCTTCTGCACGGCGATGTTGTGCCTGGATACCATGGAACGCACCTTCCCCCGTAGGTCGTTCCATCGCTTCCTGATGTCTTCCCGATTTCTGGGGTGCTGTCCCACTGCGTTGACCCTGTCGACAATCCTCTGCCATAGCTCCGTCCTCCGGGCAATGCTGGTGTATTGTATCTGTGTGCCGAACAGCTGGGGCTCTACCCGAACGATTTCCTCCACCATGACCCTGAGTTCTTCGTCTGTGAAGCGGGGTTGTCTTTGGGGTGCCATGGGGTGGTGTGTATGATGTGTGGGGTGGAGTATGTGTATTTAAGTGAGTTGAGTGTGGTGGTGTGTGTTGTTTTGTGTGTGGATAGTGTGTGGGTGATGGTGTTGAGTGGCTGTTAGTTTGTGGATGCTGGTGTCTCGCTCTGGCCTTCTTTCAGAATTTTTTCGCGTAGGGGTTTGTGGGTGATGTGGGTGTGTGTTTTATATTGTATTGTGTGTGTGGGAGTGGTGTGTGTATGTGTATCAGGTGTGTGGGATTCAAATCGTCCAATGTGGCTGAGTTTTGTTCGTTTGTGTGTATTCTGACCGCGGCGGTGTGTCCCGCCAATGGAATACCGCGTTTGAATGACCGCCGCGTGGATTCGTGGGTCGTAATGGCATGGGCGTATTTCTGTTGGCGTGACGGTGGAGGTTTTGTCACCTCCACTTTTCCGCCGACCGCTGGTCTGGCGGTCTGTTGTGGCGGTCGGATTTTCGGAGGTTTGCCTTCTGCGGGTCAGAATGACCGTGGCGGGTTTCCGCGACCGCGGCGGGATTATGGAGGATTTCTGACCGGCGGTAGGCGCCTTTTACCGCCGAGGTCAGAATGACCACCTTAGACTTCAAGCAGACTTCTAGAGCTATGAAGACCTCTAATATCCGTTAGGAATCTGCCCAGGAGGCAAAACCCTAAGCAGACCGATGTTTGAAATTAAATGCGGCTAAGGATATAGGACAAACATGTATTGTCAATTCACTTTTTCTGTAGCTTGTTTGACCATCTCGTCCAAATTTTGACCAAAAAGACTACACAGAAAGGAAGATTAAGAAGCAAACATTTTTCAGGAGCCTCCTGTGTCCATGTTTTCATTCAGCATTATGTACTTACTTGATACCACAGTCAACACCTCTCCTTTTAGAGCATCCAAAGCCACATTAGACACACGTTTCTCCATCAGTTCCAGAAGAGGACCACAACCCTCACCCTCCTCCTTAGCCACGATCAAGGATTAAATGGCTATAAGCAGAGACTGAGTCCCATTTGTAGCATAGGTAGCATTTCCCAGTGAAAGTGTAATAGAGAAATAAACCCTCATTGCATCAGACTCAATCTTCTCATCAGTAGGATCAGAGGATGTGCCCTGCCAGACTCCGCAAAATAGAGTAGATCCTTAAGATAACCAGAATTTCTTCTGCAAAATCCAGAATGGATTTGCACACACTAGGAAGAACCAGCAAATCTGGTCCTACCCACACTTTCAGAAATCTGAGACAAATGCTAGGTGAAGGGCAGAACAGGATTACAGATTGGGTGGTACTGACTGAAGGCATCATATGACTATGGTACCAAATCCTCTGAAGAAAGTAATAAAAATGGAGACCCTGTCCACTCAGAAATGCTTTTGGTTTAGGCTCACTCTAAAGTTTGTTTTCCATTTACAAACGAATCCCAGAACAGGTTTTCAACTCACAATTTATTTAAAAATGATTCTTTCTTTACACATATTTGGAAGTTAATTGTAATTTGTAAACATGTTTTGATTTTCATATCAAGAGTTAAGCAATTGTTGAAATTATTTTGAGAGACATTTTTGGAAATTAATTGCAATTTATAAACATGTTTTGATGTTCATATCAAGAGTTAAGCAATTGTTAGAATTTCCGCTAAGTTCATATGCAGACTATCTCCATCAGTAAACCTGGAATTGATTTAGGACAAGAAGCATTTATTATCTGCAGACGTTATTTTACTACTTCTCAAAAAACTGCAATATAGAACCTTAGCACCAAATTTCCACAGTGGGCTTAACATCAAGAATACTTTATCTTTACTTCTTCTTCATGAACAGATAGATCTGTCTGTATTTTGTTTTCTGTGTGATATTGCATTTTATACTTTTGGAATGGTTGGTTGGGCTGATGTGTGTTTTGTATTTTTCCTGATTCTGACAATTTAAAGTAGTGTGTTTTTTACTTTGTATTGTATATGTAAAAATAGAAGTGATAACTGTCATATAAATAGTATTAGTGAATAAGTGGTGCGTTTGAGAATAACTACACCTTCTACAAGGGAAAGTTTGAAGAAAATGTCCTTAGAGAACTATATTTCACTAACACATCAGTCAGCGCACAGTCTGGGAATGACCACACCCACTCCTGATGTTCTGGGGCCAATCTACTATGGACTTTAAGCACCCGGGCCAAGGACCCCCTTCAGCACATGACTTTCAAGAGAAGTTTAGGTCAAGCAGTCCAAGGCTTCTCGGGGAGAAAATAGGTACAGTTAAACATGAGCTCACAACTCAAAATGCATCCAGCGGATACCCCTCACGCGAGGAGCTGCCTGACATGGATGTGCTGCTGTGGAGAAGAACATAGAGGGAGCTACCACGAAGTCAGGATGAACAGAGAGGCACACTGGGTGGATCAGTAAGCAGGTAGGTCCCAATCTACTCTAGGTTCTCAGAGCACTTTTTGGCAGAAAATGTTCTAAGTCCCTAGTTTTGGTTTTGCGCTATCTGGGCACATTTAGCACCACTTCCAATGGTCAAGGACTGGATGATCAGGACTCACTCAGGCTGGGTTCATGTACAGGTCAAAGAAGATTGGAGCCTTTTCTGTCCCTGAGGCTTTGATCAGTAGGCCAGCCAACTAGCCCTTGAAGATACTCAGGAAATCATGGGTTCAAGCAAGCAAGCAGTTCTCAAGCAGCAGGGCAGTCCTCTGAGGGTACAGGTCAGGCAGAAAGGCAGTCCTCTCAGTGCAGCAGGACAGTCCTCTGAAATACACAGCAGGTCAAAGGCAGTCCTCTGAAAGTCGTTCAGAAGGTCCAGAAGTGAACTGACGAGTGGGCCTGAGCGTCATGATTTCATACCAGGTGCCAGTTTTTAAATGAAAGAAACTTCTTTAGTTTTCCCTCCGCAGAAGTGTCTGGAGTTTCCTGCCTCCCTGCCTTGGTCCCATTCTTTCTGTAGTCACAATAGGCTAGTGTGAAATTTGTGTGTGAGCTGAGGCAGCGTCTTTGAAGTGCAAGTGGGGATTGTACACACCCCTGCCCTTCCCTATCCTGCTTGGATAGCCCATCCTGTCAACATCCAGTCCTTTAATGTGTGGCTGTCTGGGAGGACTACACAAAGGCCAACTGCCAACTACACCTAGTAATGTGACCCTGTAAACAGGCTGCAGACACCAAATGGTTAGGATAAGAAATTGCCAACTTTATAAAAGTATATTTTTCAGAATTGTACCTTGAAACCCAACTTTACCATTAAAGTGGATTTTAAACTACATCTCCTTAGACAATAAACAGGACATTATTACCTGCTCCACAGCAAATGTTATCACTTATTAAATGCAATAAGGCAATCCAGTGTAGGCCTCACAGTAGTTTTTTTTACTATCAGGACATGTAAAACTTAAAAGTACATGTCACACTTTTTAACTACAATGTACCCTGCCCTCTTGGCTGTTTAGGACCTACATTAGGAGTGACATATGTATTAAGAGAGGAGTTTTAGGCCTGGCAAGGGGTTTATACTTCTAAGTTGAATTGGTTTTTTAAACTGCTCACAGGCTGCAATAGCAGGCCTGTGACATGTTTTAAGGGGCTACATAAGTGGGTGGCACAACAAGAGCTGCAGGCCCACTAGCAGCATTTAGTTTACTGGCTATATGGTATATATCTTTACTAGGGATATTAATTAGATGTGGCAATCAGGTCTAAGCCAATTTTACCAGGTTTTAGGGAGTGAGCAAAAGCACTTTATCACTGGTTAGCAGTTGTAAACACGGAGTCCCAAGGCCATCAAAAACGAATTGAATAAAACATTAGGGGAGAAGGCAGAAAGTTTGTTAAGCTGAAAGGTCTAACATCCACAAAGTATATTATGGCACACTATAAGTAATATACACTGTCTTCACAAGGCAGATCTGCTAGTTTTGGATCAGCTCTTGAGTCTCACTTCCCTATCTAAGGACTGTGGTTATTCCCAATTCACATGAGGAGACATCCAAACTTGGACCCTCTATTGAGTTCAAGTCTTAGAAGTTTCACAATGGCTTTGAGGAAGTTAAAGTATCCCTTTGCCCTAGCTCATTTGAGCAAATTTCACCAGTGGCCCAACAGCCCGGAGTTTACTCTTACCAGCTCTTGCTGGAGTGGTGGTGTCAAAGGTCCAGCTGTGCATCTGCAGTCAGGCGATACAGTCACTGATGACATCTGGACCATCCTGCACTGAGGAGAAACAGTGACCCTCATCGTACCCGACCTCTCTACAGTATTCAACACACTCTCACTAGACTCCATGAGTTTGTCACCCAAGGACCTGCACTCAACAGGATCTGCTCCTTCACATCAGAGACCAAGAGACTGATCTGTTGAGTCCTCAAGGGATTGTCTGTCAGCCCTACCCTGTTCAAAGTCTACATGACTCTGGCTCAGCAACATAGTCCAATTCCAAGGTATCACCCTCACTCCTCACGCTGATGACACCCAGCTCATCCTCTCTCTGAGAGAAAAGACAACCACCACCAATGACAGCTTCACCAACAGCATGACTATGGTAGCAGAATGGATGAGAACCAACTCCTTGAAGCTGAACTCCAACAACATGAAAGTCTTATTCATATTGCGAACAGAACATCCAGTGCATTGCACATCACAACCTTGCGTTCTGGCATGGACAGCAATGTGGTCGACCCATTCCTCACTCCTGCACGAGCACGTGTTCGCAATATTAATAAGAATATGAATGCTTAACATACATTCACTTTATGGCCCTGAAGAAGTCCTTTTACGGAGGAAACGCGTTGGCTGAGGCTGTTTCTTACTGTGATGTCTGGGTTATTGTAAAGAAAGATAAGAAGAATAAAGAGAAGATATAAAATGGACTTATATTGGACTCTATGAATTTTGCTGAGGGTGGTGCACTGTTAACAACTGATTTGTACATTTCCTCTTATAGGGTTGCACCTAGGCAGCAGGTGTTTGAACGTGTGCACACTTGGTTCCTACATCGAGCGTCTTAACACTAAATAGGTGATAGTGGTTAGGTGCATGGAGCTATAGCCCGCTGTCTTCTTGTAAGGAAATGCCTCCTTGGCATGGTTACCCCCTAACTGTTTGCCTTTGCTGATGCTAAGTTATGATTGAAAATGTGCTGGGACCCTGCTAACCAGGCCCCAGCACAAGTGTTCTTTCCCTAAACTGTGCCTTTGTCTCCACAATTGGCACAACCCTGGCACTCAGGTAAGTCCCTTATAACTGGTACCCCTAGTACCAAGGGCCCTGATGCCAGGGAAGGTCTCTAAGGGCTGCAGCATGTCTTACGCCACCCTAGGGACCCCTCACTCAGCACATGCACACTGCCTCACAGCTTGTGTGTGCTGGTGGGGAGAAAATGACTAAGTCGACATGGCACCCCCTCAGAGCACCATGCCAACCTCACACTTCCTGTGGCATAGGTAAGTCACCCCTCTAGCAGGCCTTACAGCCCTAAGGCAGGGTGCACTATACCACAGGTGAGGGCATATGTGCATGAGCGCTATGCCCCTACAGTGTCTAAGCAAAACCTTAGACATTGTAAGTGCAGGGTAGCCATAAGAGTATATGGTCTGGGAGTTTGTCAAACACAAACTCCACAGTTCCATAATGGCTACACTGAAAATTGGGAAGTTTGGTATCAAACTTCTCAGCACAATAAATGCACACTGATGCCAGTGTGCAATATATTGTAAAATACACCCAGAGGGCATCTTAGAGATGCCCCCTGAATACATACCCGACTTCTAGTGTAGGCTGACCAGTTCCTGCCAGCCTGCCACACACCAGACATGTTGCTGGCCACATGGGGAGAGTACCTTTGTCACTCTGTGGCCAGGAACAAAGCCTGTACTGGGTGGAGGTACTTCTCACCTTCCCCTGCAGGAACTGTAACATCTGGCGGTGAGCCTCAAAGGCTCACACCTTTTGTAACAGCGCCCTAGGGTATCCCAGCTAGTGGAGATGCCTTCCCCTCTGGCCACTGCCCCCACTTTTGGTGGCAAGGCTGGAGGAGATAATGAGAAAAACAAGGAGGAGTAACCCACCAGTCAGGACAGCCCCTAAGGTGTCCTGAGCTGAGGTGACCCCTGCCTTGAGAAATCCTCCATCTTGAGTTTGGAGGATTCCCCCAATAGGATTAGGGATATGTTCCCCTCCCCACAGGGAGGAGGCACAAAGAGGGTGTAGCCACCCTGAAGGACAGTAGCCATTGTCTACTGCCCTCCCAGACCTAAACACACGCATAAATTCAGTATTTAAGGGCTCCCCAGATCCCAGGAAATTAGATTCCTGCAACCTGAAGAACGAAGAAGGACTGCTGACCTACAAGCCTGCTGAGAAGGAGGAAGAAGACAACTGATTTGGCCCCAGCCCTACCAGCCTGTCTCCAACTTCGAAAACCTGCTCCAGCGACGCATCCGATAGGCACCAGCGACCTCTGAAGCCTCAGAGAACTGCCCTGGACTACAGGACTAAGAAACTCCCGTGAACAGCGGCCCTGTTCAAAACCAGCTACATCTAAGCAACAAAGAAGCAACTTCCAAGGACTTCACGTTTCCCGCCGGAAGCGTGAGACTCTACACTCTGCACCTGACGCCCCCAGCTCGACCTGCAGAAAACCAACACCTCAGGGAGGACTCCTCGGCGACTGCGGGCCTGTGAGTAACCAGAGATGACCCCCCTGAGCCCCCAAAGCGACGCCTGCAGAGAGAATCCAGAGGCTCCTCCTGACCGCGACTGCCTGTAACAAGGGACCCAACGCCTGGAACCAACACTGCACGCGCAGCCCCCAGGAGCTGAAGGAACCGAACTTCGACGCAGGAGTGACCCCCAGGCGACCCTCTGCCTCGCCCAGGTGGTGACTGTCCCGAGAAGCTCCCCCTGTGCCTGCCTGCACCGCTAGAGTGACCCCCGGGTCCCTCCATTGAAACCTATACAAAACCCGACGCCTGCTTTGCACACTGCAACCGGCCGCCCCTGTGCCGCTGAGGGTGTCTTTTGTGTGCCTACTTGTGTCCCCCCCCAGTGCTCTACAAAACCCCCCTGGTCTGCCCCCGAGGACGCAGGTACTTACCCGCTGCCAGGCTAGAACCGGAGCACCCCTGTACTCCATAGGTGCCTATGTGTTTTGGGCACCTCTTTGACCTCTGCACCTGACCGGCCCTGAGCTGCTGGTGTGGTAACATTAGGGTTGCCTTGAACCCCCAACGGTGGGCTGCCCATGCCCCAAACTTGAGACTTAAGTGTTTTACTTACCTCCAAAACTAACCTTTACTTACCTCCACCAGGAAGTGTCGATTTTTGCAGTGTCCACTTTGAAAATAGCTTATTGCCATTTTTACAAAGACTGTACATGATATTGTTTTCATTCAAAGTTTCTAAAGTATCTAAGTGAAGTACCTTACATTTGAAGTATTAACTGTAAATCTTGAACCTGTGGTTCTTAAAATAAACTAAGAAAATATATTTTTCAATATAAAAACCTATGGGCCTGGAGTAAGTCTTTGAGTGTGTGTTCCTCATTTATTGCCTGTGTGTGTACAACAAATGCTTAACACTACCCCCTGATAAGCTTCCTGCTCGACCACACTACCACAAAATAGAGCATTAGAATTATCTACTTTTACCACTATCTTACCTCTAAGGGAAACCCTTGGACTCTGTGCACACTATTTCTTACTTTGAAATAGTATATGTAGAGCCAACCTCCTGCATTGGTGGATCAGCGGTGGGGTCAAAGACTTCAGGAGCTTTTGGCAGAGTTTGCTAGAGACCACCCCTCTGAAGACAACCTTACAGAGGTGGAAACTAGTGACCTGGAGGATAATTCCCTCCCTCCTGTCCTAGTTAGGGAGACCAGGGTCCCTCAAACCCTGACTCCACAAGTGATAGTCAGAGATGCTGGTTCTCCCACAGGGGAGTCCAGTAACTCTGGAAGCATTGAGGGCAGCCTCAATGAAGATGACCTCCTGTTAGCCAGGATGGCCAAAAGATTGGCTTTGGAGAGACAGCTCCTAGCCATAGAGAGGGAAAGACAAGAGATGGGTTTAGCAACTTAAATAGGGTCAGAGAGAATACTGACATACTAAAAATTCCCAAAGGGATTGTAACAAAATAAGAAGATGGTGTTGACATCACCAAATGGTTCACAGCTTTTGAGAGGGCTTGTGCAACCAGAGAAGTAAACAGATCTCACTGGGGTGCTCTCCTTTGGGAAATGTTCACTGGAAAGTGTAGGGATAGACTCCTCACACTCTCTGGAAAAGATGCAGAATCCTATGCCCTCATGAAGACTACCCTGATTGAGGGGTTTGGATTCTCAACTGAGGAGTACAGGATTAGAATCGGGGGGCTCAATAATCCTCGAGCCAGACCTGGGTTGATTTTGTTGACTTCTCATTCAAAACACTAGATGGTTGGATTAATGGCAGTGGTGTAAATGATTATTAAGAGCTGTATAATTTGTTTATGAAGGAACACCTTTTAAGTAATTGTTTCAATGATAAACTGCATCAGCATCTGGTAGACCAGGTCCAAGTTCTCCCCAAGAATTGGGAGAGAAG
Organism: Pleurodeles waltl; assembly: GCF_031143425.1. Lineage (NCBI taxonomy): Eukaryota > Metazoa > Chordata > Amphibia > Caudata > Salamandridae > Pleurodeles > Pleurodeles waltl. The sequence goes on from NC_090443.1 coordinate 142,318,888, forward strand.
GCAGACCACTGGGTCAAGACAAGGGTGACCAAGACTTCCACAGGGGGTGACCAAAAGAAAAGGGTCACAAAGCCTCCCCCGGGGAAGAGTGTTGAGACATCCAAGGGAAAAAGTAAAGACTCTTCTACAGGGCCCCAAAAACTACATAGGAGGGTGGATCCAAAGCCTCTTCACAATCCTCATTTGGGTACAAGGGTAAGAACTTTGATCCCAAAATGGCCTGGTGTCGCAGCTGTAGTCATTATGAACATCAAACTGGAGACAAGGCCTGTCCCAAGAAAGGTTCCACTTCAACTACTACTCCAATTAGCACTGGAATAGCCAGTCTCCAGGTGGGATCAACAGTGTGCCCACAGCAAATCAGGGTTCACACTGAAGCTACATTAGTCTCTGAGGGTGGGGTGGACTTAGCCACACTAGCTGCCTGGCCGCCTAACATGCAAAAATACAGGCAGCAGCTCTTTATTAATGGGACTGGAGTAGAGGCCCTGAGGGATACAGGTGCCAGTGTCACTAGGGTGACAGACAAACTGGTTTCCCCAGGACAATACCTGACTGGACAAACTTATCCAGTCACCATTGCTGACAATCAGACTAAAGTACACCCCATGGCTATGGTAAGTTTAGAATGGGGAGGAGTCACTGGCCTGAAACAGGTGGTAGTCTCTTCTGCTATGCCAGTTGAATGTCTGCGTGGAAATGATCTGGAGTCCTCAGCATGGGCTGAGGTAGAACTCAAAACCCATGCAGCCATGCTGGGTATCCCTGAACTAGTGTGTGTCAAGACTAGGGCACAGTGCAGAGCACAGGGTAAAAAAGAGGTGTTGGAGTCTGGAATAATGGCCCAACCCTCCAAGAGAAAAGGAAAGAAGACTGGGGAACCAGCTTAAGCACAGAAAAAGAAACAGAACCTCTCTTCTCAGGAAGAAGTTCTATCCGCTGAGGGAACTGAGCCTCTAGAGTTAGAACCTTATCAGGTTGAGCTCTTGGGCCCAGGGGGCCCTCAAGGGAACAGCTGTGCAAGGGGCAAGAAACGTGTCCCTCTCTTGAAGGCCTAAGGCAGCAAGCTGCTGAACAAGAAAAAGTAATTGTCAGTGGAACACACAGGGTCTATTGGGAAGATGGACTCCTTTACACTGAGGCAAGAGACCCCAAACCTGGTGCCACTAGGAGAGTGGTAGTGCCTCAGGAGTTTAGGGAGTTCATTCTGACCTTAGCCCATGACGTTCCCCTTGCTGGGCATTTGGGACAAACCAAGACATGGGAGAGGTTAGTCAACCATTTCTATTGGCCCAATATGTCCCAGAAGGTAAAGGAGTTTTGTGCCTCCTGTGCCACCTGTCAAGCCAGTGGTAAGGCGGTGGCCACCCAAAGGCCCCCCTCATTCCACTTCCAGTGGTGGGGTCCCTTTTGAAAGAGTGGGAGTGGATATAGTGGGTCCACTTGAACCTCCCACAGGATCAAGGAATCAGTATATCCTAGTAGTAGTGGATCATGCTCCTAGGTACCCTGAAGCAATTCCCCTTAGGTCCAATACTGCCCCTGCAGTAGGCAAGGCACTCATTGGTATTTTCACCAGAGTGGGATTTCCTAAGGAGGTGGTTTCTGACAGAGGTCCCAACTTCATGTCAGCTTACCTAAAACACATGTGGAATGAGTGTGGGGTGACTTACAAATTCAACACACCATATCATCCACAAACCAATGGTCTTGTTGAGAGATTTAACAAGACATTGAAGGGCATGATCATGGGGCTCCCTGAAAAACTCAAAAGGAGATGGGATGTCCTCTTGCCATGCCTGCTTTTCACCTACAGAGAGGTGCCTCAGAAGGGAGCAGGGTTTTCCCCCTTTGAACTTCTGTTTGGCCATTCTGTTAGGGGACCACTAGCTCTTGTGAAAGAAGGCTGGGAGAGACCTGCAGAAAACCAACGCTTCAGGGAGGACTCCCCGGCGACTGCGAGCCCGTGAGTAACCAGAGACAACCCCCCTGAGCCCCACAGCGACGCCTGCAGAGAGAATCCAGAGGCTCCCCCTAACCGTGACTGCCTGTAACAAGGGACCCGACGCCTGGAACCAACACTGCACCCGCAGCCCCCAGGACCTGACGGAACCGAACTTCGATGCAGGAGTGACCCCCAGGCGACCCTCTGCCTTGCCCAGGTGGTTGCTGTCCCGAGAAGCCTCCCCCCTGTGCCTGCCTGCATCGCTAGAGTGACCCCCTGGTCTCTCTATTGAAACCTATACAAAACCCGACGCCTGCTTTGCACACTGCAACCGGCCACCCCTGTGCCGCTGAGGGTGTCTTTTGTGTGCCTACTTGTGTCCCCCCCCAGTGCTCTACAACCCCCCCTGGTTTGCCCCCCGAGGACGCAGGTACTTACCCGCTGCCAGACTAGAACCGGAGCCCCCCTGTTCTCCATAGGCACCTATGTGTTTTGGGCACCTCTTTGACCTCTGCACCTGACCGGCCCTGAGCTGCTGGTGTGGTAACTTTGGGGTTGTCTTGAACCCCCAACGGTGGGCTGCCTATGCCCCAGGACTGAGACTTGCAAGTGTTTTACTTACCTCCTAATCTAACCTTTACTTACCTCCCCCAGAAACTGATGATTTTTTGCAGTGTCCACTTTGAAAATAGCTTATTGCCATTTTTACAAAGACTGTACATGATATTGTTTTCATTCAAAGTTCCTAAAGTATCTAAGTGAAGTACCTTGCATTTAAAGTGATTACTGCAAATCTTGAACCTGTGGTTCTTAAAATAAACTAAGAAAATATATGTTTCTATATAAAAACCTATTGGCCTGGAGTAAGTCTTTGAGTGTGTGTTCCTCATTTATTGCCTGTGTGTGTACAACAAATGCTTAACACTACCCTCTGATAAGCCTACTGCTCGACCACACTACCACAAAATAGAGCATTAGAATTATCTACTTTTGCCACTATCTTACCTCTAAGGGGAACCCTTGGACTCTGTGCACACTATTTCTTACTTTTAAATAGTATATATAGAGCCAACCTCCTACACATCTGTTAGATCATTTTCCCTTTTCTCACTACTAAATCGTCTTGCAAGCGCATGCAATGCAGGCTCGACCCTAAAAAGTGCCACTGGGGTAGCAGCTCTCAAAGCGGGCTGCCCTGAACGTAAAATGGCCACACGTGCTAGGCCGAGTAGCTGATGCGCCCGGCAAGCGCAACAGCGCGTTCTGGAGCGCAGAGGTGAGCAGACGGGTGACTGTGGATCAATTTCCAGTCTGTTACAGTCAGATCACCGAGCAATGCTGCTCTGTTTTCTGCCTGCCCCAAGACACAGAAGATCTGCTGGGAAATGTGATGTGAGGATCTGCGGGGCACGCACTATCACGGGAGGGAGTGAGTGAGCGGACATTGGCGAGATATCCGCATCCTTACCCCACTTCAGCATTGAACTGCTTTAGGGGCTGTGGGGTTGGAGGGCTTGCGCCCCCATTCCCTGCGGCTATAAAACTCCTGCTGGAGGAGGAGCATTGCTTGGTACTTTGATACTGGGCTCCAGCAGCTGATATGGGGCTCACTGTGCTGGTGGGATCCAGGCAGCGGTGATTAAGGACTGATGGGCGAGAGGGCGCTGCTTTAGAAACTGCCAGCTATTTCTCCTGGTAATAGGGGAACAGCGGTGCTATGCTCTAATTAAGGGACAATAACCCTCTGGTGCTGGGACATCGCGCCTGCCTCGCTAACACTGTGGACAATTGAACGTACTGCAACCTCATTGTCGCGCCCTTGCAGGTATGTCTGGGGCAGTTGGTTCCCCTTTGTTGGTCTACCCGTACCACTAGTGTTGACTGGATGAGCACCATTGTTGCTGAGAGTGACCTCCCTAATTGAGTACTGGCAACGTACCTTCTGCGCAGATTGGCACAGTGAGCACTGACCAACTCTCTGAGATTACCAGCCCCCCCCAGCATAAGGTGAGCTGACAGATCTTACATTAATGATTGGCAAAACTACAAAGAATATGCATCCTGGACAGGAGAGTGGGGCACTGGAGGAGAGTGCCCCGCTGATACCGGCTGCAGAGGTGAATCTGTGCGCACTGCCCAAGCAGGCCATGTGGGCGCAATACTAGACACTATCCTTCAGGCTATGGCTGCATCACGGAAAGCGTTAGAGCCTAAAATTGATATTGTGGCCTCTGATATGGGCCTTATTAGAGATGATCATAGACCGTTATCGGAGAGGGTCAGCGCAACTGAGCGCACACTGGAAGACTTAAACCCTGAAATAGTAACCATGCAATGACAATTATAGCAATGGAGAACATGGTAAAGACGCTTGAACTACGTGCTGAGGATGCTGACAACAGGGCCTGAAGAAATAACCTTCACATAGTTGGTCTGCTGGAACATATTGAGGGTCCTGGGCTAGATATAACGACCTTCTTGGAGGCCTGGCTGAGGACTGAGGTTGCACCTGAAGGTCTCTCCCCTTTTTACACACTTGAATGAGCCCACTGGGTGCCTTCCCAACCCCCGCAACCTGGAATGGGTCCTCGACCTGGTATGGCTAGGGTTCTCCACTTTAAAGATAGGGACTGTAGGAACGTACCATCTTGCCTGGCATGTTACCCCCATATTTCACTGTATATATGTTGTTTTAGTCTATGTGTCACTGGGACCCTGCCAGACAGGGCCCCAGTGCTCATAAGTATGTGTTCCCTGTGTGATGCCTAACTGTCTCACTGAGGCTCTGCTCACCTATATGTCTAACCTTCACCTGGTGAAGGTTGGGTGCAAAGTTACTTAGTGTGTGGGCACCCTGGCACTAGCCAAGGTGCCCCCACATTGTTCAGGGCAAATTCCCCGGACCTTGTGAGTGCGGGGACACCATTACACGCGTGCACTGCACATACGTCACTACCTATGTACAGCTTCACAATGGTAACTCCGAACATGGCCATGTAACATGTCTAAGATCATGGAAATGTCACCACAATGCCATTCTGGCATTGGGGGGACAATTCCATGATCCCCCGGGTCTCTAGCACAGAACCCGGGTACTGCCAAACTGCCTTTCTGGGGTCTCCACTGCAGCTGCTGCTGCTGCCAACCCCTCAGACAGGTTTCTGCCCTCCTGGGGTCCAGGCAGCCCTGGCCCAGGAAAGCAGAACAAAGGATTTCCTCTGAGAGAGGGTGTAACACCCTCTCCCTTTGGAAATAGGTTTGAAGGCTGGGGAGGAGTAGCCTCCCCCAGCCTCTGGAAATGCTTTGATGGGCACAGATGGTGCCCTTCTCTGCATAAACCAGTCTACACCAGTTTAGAGATCCCCCAGCCCTGCTCTGGCACGAAACTGGACAAAGGAAAGGGGAGTGACCACTCCCCTGACCTGCACCTCCAAGGGGAGGTGCCCAGAGCTCCTCCAGTGTATCCCAGACCTTTGCCATCTTGGAAACAGAGGTGTCTGTGGCACACTGGACTGTTCTGAGTGGCCAGTGCCAGCAGGTGACGTCAGAGGCTCCTTCTGATAGGCTCTTACCTCTCTTGGTAGCCAATCCTCCTTCCTAGGTAGCCAGACCTCCTTCTCTGGCTATTTAGGGTCTCTTCTTTGGGGAATTCTTCAGATAACAAATCAAGAGCTCACCAGAGTTTCTCTGCATCTCCCTCTTAACCTTCTGCCAAAGGATCGACCGCTGACTGCTCAGGACACCTGCAAAACCGCAACAAAGTAGCAAGACGACTACTAGCAACCTTGTATCGCTTCATCCTGCTGGCTTTCTCAACTGTTTCCAGGTGGTGTATGCTCTGGGGGTAGCCTGCCTCCTTTCTGCACCAGGAGCTCTGAAGAAATCTTCCGTGGGTCGACGTAATCTTCCCCCTGCAACCGCAGGCAACAAAAGACTGCATCACCGGTCCTCTGGGTCCCCTCTTAGCACAATGAGCGTGGTCCCTGGAACTCAGCAACTCTGTCCAAGTGACTCCCACAGTCCAGTGACTCTTCAGTCCAAATTTGGTGGAGGTAAGTCCTTGCCTTCCCACGCTAGACTGCATTGCTGGGTACCGCGTGATTTGCAGCTGCTCCAGCTCCTGTGCACTCTTCCAGGATTTCTTTCATGCACAGCCAAGCCTGGGTCCCCGACACTCTAACCTGCAGTGCACAACCTTCTGAGTTGTCCTCCGGCGTCGTGGGACTCCCTTTTGTGACTTTGGGTGGACTCCGGTTCACTTTTCTTCTAAGTGCCTGTTCGGGTACTTCTGTGGGTGCTGCCTGCTTCTGTGAGGGCTCCCTGACTTGCTAGGTGCCCCCTCTGTCTCCTCATCCAAGTGGCGACATCCTGGTCCCTCCTGGGCCACAGCAGCATCCAAAAACCCTAACCGCGACCCTTGCAGCTAGCAAGGCTTGTTTGCGGTCTTTCTGGGTGGGAATACCTCTGCAAGCTTCTTCACGACGTGGGACATCCATCCTCCAAAGGAGAAGTTCCTAGTCCTCTTCTTTCTTGCAGAACTCCAAGCTTCTTCCAACAGGTGGCAGCTTCCTTGCACCCTCAGCTGGCATTTCCTGGGCTCCTGCCCCCTCTCGACACTGTCGCGACTATTGGACTTGGTCCCCTTGTCTTACAGGTACTCAGGTCCGGAAATCCACTGTTGTTGCATTGCTGGTGGTTGTTCTTCCTGCAGAATCCCTCTATCACGACTCCTGTGCTATCTAGGGGTAGTAGGTTCACGTTACACCTACCTTTCAGGGTCTTGGGGTGGGCTATTTTTTGAACCCTCACTGTTTTCTTACAGTCCCAGCGACCCTCTACAAGCTCACATATGTTTGGGCTTCATTCGTGGTTCGCATTCCACTTTTGGAGTATATGGTTTGTGTTGCCCCTATACCTATGTGCTCCTATTGCCATCTACTGTAACTTTACATTGCTTGCATTACTTTCTTTTGCTATTACCTGCATAATTTTGGTTTGTGTACATATATCTTGTGTATATATCTTATCCTCATACTGAGGGTACTCACTGAGATACTTTTGGCATATTGTCATAAAAATAAAGTACCTTTATTTTTAGTACTTCTGTGTATTGTGTTTTCTTATGATATTGTGCATATGACACCAGTGGTATAGTAGGAGCTTTACATGTCTCCTAGTTCAGCCTAAGCTGCTTTGCCATAGCTACCTTCTATCAGCCTAAGCTGCTAGAAACACCTCTTCTACACTAATAAGGGACAACTGGACCTGGCACAAGGTGTAAGTACCTCTGGTACCCACTACAAGCCAGGCCAGCCTCCTACATTGGTTGTGCAGAGGTGGGATAAGCACGTGTAACTACTTACCACTTTGTCATTGTGTACTTTTCATAAAAGAATAATATACAAAACAAGTTCAGTGTATGTACACTTAACCAAAAAGTTTTGCTTTTCTTCTCTCAAACTTTTTACTAAGTTCTGAAAAGTACTCTAAAACTTCTAAAAGTTTCTAAAAAGTTAGAAAAAAGTTTATTTTCTCTGTTCTTTAAAAAGTTCTGAAACTTTTTATTTCTTCTCACTGTCTCTAAACCTTCTTCTATCATGTCTGATGTAGAGTCTGCTCTTAAAATGGTCAATACTACTTATGACAATTTGAATTATAAGATCCTAAGGAGTCTCTGCTTAGATAGAGGTTTAGTGATAAGAAAGAATCCCACTAAAGAATTTCTATATAACAGCTTATTGTGAATGATGAGTCCCAAGCAGGCCCTTCAAATGAGAAGTTATTAGATGGCTCCCATTCTGAATCAGGGGATCTCCTTAAGGGAGGTGGGGAGGGATCTGTTCCAAATCTGCCCCTTAGCAGGCCACCAAGTAATGCTGGTAGTAATGGAAGCTCCCATCATAGTAGGGGTGTTTTCATTCCTGGAGGCCAGGTTATTAGAGTTCAGTCAGTTAGGGACATATCTCCCTCTGTTGTTTCCAATTTATCTTCTGTGTCCAAGCATTCCCAACCCACCCACCCTGAAGACAACATGTTAGAAAGGGAACTCAAAAAGTTGAGAGTGGAGGAGACCAGACTGAAGCTTAAACAGCAACAGCTGGCTCTGGATAGGGAATCCCTAGACCTGGAGAAGGAGAGACAGAGATTGGGGTTAGGACCCCATGGTGGCAGCAACAGCAGTATTCCTGATAGTAATCCTGTTAGAGAGCATGATTCCAGGAATCTGCACAAGATAGTCCCCCCTTACAAGAAGGGGGATGACATCAACAAGTGGTTTGCTGCACTTGTGAGGGCCTGTATGGTACAGGGGGTCCCTCAAAGGCAGTGGGCTGCTATATGGTGGCTATCTTTCACTGGAAAGGGTAGGGATAGGCTCCTTACTGTTAGAGAAAGTGATGCTAACAATTTTGCAGTTTTGAAGAATGCACTCTTGGATGGATTTGGTTTAACCACTGAACAATACAGGATTAAGTTCAGAGACACCAGGAAATAGTCCTCATAAGACTGGATAGACGTTGTTGACTGTTCGGTGAAGGCCTTGGAAGGGTGGTTACATGGCAGTAAAGTTTCTGACTATGAAAGCCTGTATAATCTTATTCTGAGAGAGCATATTCTGAATAACTGTGTGTCTGACTTGTTACACCAATATCTAGTGGACTCAGATCTGACCTCTCCCCAAGAATTGGGAAAGAAGGTAGACAAATGGGTCAGAACAAGAGTGAACAGAAAAGTTCATACAGGGGGTGACAAGGATGGCAAGAAGAAGGATACTAAGTCTTCTGTCAAGGGTGGGGACAAAAGTAAAACTGAGTCTTCATCAGGCCCACAAAAATCCTCTGGTGGGGGTGGTAGGTCCAAACCTTTTTCAAATCAAGTTAAAAAGCCTTGGTGTTATTTGTGTAAAGTCAAAGGCCATTGGACAACTGATGCCAGTTGTCCAAAGAAAAACACCAAACCTCCCACTACCACAACCCCTACTGCAAATTCTAGTGCCCCTAGTAATAGCAGTGATGGTGGGAGCAAACCTACTAATAGCCAATCCAAGGGAGTAGCTGGGCTCACTTTTGGTAATTTAGTTGGGGTTGGTCTTGTTAGGGAGACCACAGAGGCTGTGTTAGTCTCTGAAGGTGCCATTGATTTGGCCACCTTGGTTGCTTGGATAAGTACAAGCAACTTCCCCTAATAAATGGTGTTGAGGTTCAGGCCTACAGGGACACAGGTGCCAGTGTTACCATGGTGATAGAGAAACTGGTACACCCTGAACAACACCTACTTGGTCACCAGTACCAAGTGACAGACGCTCATTACAACACTCTTAGCCACCCCATGGCTGTTGTGAATCTCAACTGGAGGGGGGGGGGGAAGGGGTTACTGGTCCAAAGAAAGTTGTGGTTGCCTCAGATTTACCTGTAGACTGTCTACTAGGGAATGATTTAGAGACATCAGCTTGGGCAGAAGTAGAGTTGGAGGCTCATGCAGCAATGCTGGGCATTCCTGGGCATATTTTTGCTTTGACAAGGGCTCAGACCAAAAAGCAAAAAGGACAGGGTAACTTGGATCCTGGAACAATGGACCAAGTGCTCCCTAAAGCTAGGGGCAGCAAGGGTAAATCCCTACCCACCATCCCTCCCTCTACAGATGATTCTCCTTCTGAGGAAGAAGAATTTCCTCCCTGTGCAGAACCTTCACCAGATGAGCTGGCAGCAGACACTGCTGAGCTTTTGGGTGGAGGGGTCCTGCTAGGGAAGAGCTGAGTGTGGCACAGCAATCCTGTCCCACATTAGAGGGTCTCAGACAGCAAGCAGCAAAATGGGGATGTCAGTGACTCACATAGAGTTTACTGGGAGGACAACCTCTTGTACACAGAGGCAAGGGACCCAAAACCTGGAGCAGCCAGGAGATTGGTCATTCCCCTGCAGTACAGGGAGTTCCTCCTAACTCTGGCACATGACATTCCTTTGGCTGGGCATTTGGGCCAGATCAAAATATGGGAAAGGCTTATCCTCCTGTTTCACAGGCCTAGGATGTCAGAGGACACAAAAGATTTTTGTAAGTCTTGTGTGACCTGCCAAGCCAGTGGCAAGACTGGTGGCCCCACCAAAGGCTCCCCTTGTTCCACTACCTGTGGTTGGGGTCCCCTTTGAAAGGGTAGGGATTGACATAGTTGGCCCCCTTGACCCTCCTACTGCTTCAGGCAATAGGTTTATCTTGGTGGTTGTGGACCATGCCACAAGATATTCTGAAGCAATTCCTCTAAGGACCACTACAGCACCTGCAGTGGCAAAAGCCCTCCTGGGAATCTTTTCCAGGGTGGGTTTCCCAAAAGAGGTTGTATCAGACAGGGGTAGCAACTTTATGTCTGCATACTTGAAAGCTATGTGGAAGGAATGTGGTGTAACATACAAATTCACCACTCCTTATCATCCACAGACTAATGGACTGGTAGAGAGGTTTAATAAAACTCTCAAAGGAATGATAATGGGACTCCCTGAAAAACTCAGGAGGAGATTGGATGTCCTATTACCTTGCCTCCTTTTTGCTTACAGGGAGGTACCCCAGAAAGAAGTGGGCTTCAGCCCCTTTGAAATCCTCTTTGGACACCCTGTAAGAGGTCCACTAACACTTGTGAAGGAGGGTTGGGAACAACCTTTAAAAGCTCCTAAGCAAGAAATATTGGAGTATGTACTTGGCCTAAGACCCAGAATGGCGGAGTACATGAAAAAGGCCAGTAAAAACCTTCAGGCCAGCCAAGATCTCCAAAAGCAATGGCATGACCAGAAGGCTGTTCTGATTCAGTACCAACCAGGGCAGAACGTGTGGGTCTTGGAGCCTGTGGCCCCAAGAGCACTCCAAGACAAATGGAGTGGACCCCACATTATTGTTGAGAAAAAGGGAGAAGTCACCTACTTGGTTGACTTGGGCACTGCCAGGAGTCCCCTTAGGGTGATTCATGTCAACCGCCTAAAACCCTACTATGACAGGGATGATCTCACCCTGCTCATGGCAACCAGATGAAGGACAGGAAGAAGAGAGAGACCCTCTCCCTGATCTCTTCTCCTCCACTGAAGAGGATGCTCTAGTGGAGGGAGTAGTGTTAGCAGATTGTCTGACTGCAGAACAGAAAGACAACTGCATAAATCTCCTTGGACAGTTTTCTGAACTCTTTTCAACTGTGCCAGGCACCACATCTTGGTGTGAACACACAATTGATACTGGAGACAGCTTGCCTGTCAAAAGTAAAATCTATAGGCAGCCTGACCATGTCAGGGACTGCATAAAACAAGAGGTTCAGAAAATGCTTGATCTAGGAGTGGTTGAACCTTCTGAAAGCCCATGGGCGAGTCCTATGGTGCTTGTACCAAAGCCTCACTCAAAAGATGGAAAAAGGGAGATGAGGGTTTGTGTAGACCAGTGGTTGCCAACCTTTTGATTTCTGTGGACCCCCACTTTAACATTAATGGAACCCAGGTACCCCCACTGAATCATCATTGGAATCCGGGGACCCCCGCCTAAGTGATTACTGTTAGCTGGGGACCTAATTTGTCAACATTTGTTAATATTTTTTTATTTTCTAGGCTCTCACGGACCCCCTGAGAAGACTTCGCGGACCCCCAGGGGTCCCCGGACCACAGGTTGGGAACCACTGGTGTAGACTACAGAGGTCTCAATCAGGTACCAAAAACTGACGCTCACCCTATACCCAGGGCAGATGAGCTCATAGATACACTGGCATCTGCCAAGTATCTAAGCACCTTTGATTTGACTGCAGGGTATTGGCAGATCAAATAGGCTGAGGATGCTAAACCTAAACCTGCATTTCAACTATAGGAGGGCACTACCAATTTACAGTAATGCCCTTTGGTTTGAAGAATGCACCTGCCACTTTTCAGAGGTTGGTGAACACAGTCCTGCAAGGGTTGGAGGCTTTTAGTGCAGCATATCTTGATGATATAGCTGTATTTAGCTCCACCTGGGATGAGCACCTGGTCCACCTGTGGAAAGTTTTGGAGGCCCTGCAAAAGGCAGGGCTCACTATCAAGGCCTCAAAGTGCCAGATAGGGCAGGGAAAGGTGGTTTATCTGGGACACCTGGTAGGTGGAGAACAGATTGCACCACTGAAGGGGAAACAAACAAACAATCATGGATTGGGTTCCCCCTACAACACAGACCCAGGTGAGAGCCTTCCTAGGCCTCACTGGGTATTACATGAGATTCATTAAAAACTATGGCTCCACTTAATGATCTCACCAGTAAAAAGATGCCTAAAAAGGTATTATGGACAGCTAGCTGTCAGAAAGCTTTTGAGGAGCTCAAACAGGCCATGTGCACTGCACCTGTCCTAAAAAGCCCATGCTACTCCAAGAAATTCATTGTTCAAACTGATGCATCTGAATTAAGGGTAGGGGCAGTCTTATCACAACTGAATTCTGAGGGACAGGATCAACCAGTTGCTTTTATCAGCAGAAGGTTGACCCCTAGAGAAAAGCGTTGGTCTGCCATAGAGAGGAGGCCTTTGCTGTGGTCTGGGCACTGAAAAAGTTGAGGCCATACCTGTTTGGCACTCACTTTATTGTTCAGACAGACCACAAACCTCTACTTTGGCTAAAACAAATGAAAGGTGAAAACCCTAAATTGTTGAGGTGGTCCATATCTCTACAGGGAATGGACTGTACAGTGTAACATAGACCTGGGAGTACCCACTCCAATGCAGATGGACTCTCCAGATATTTCCACTTAAACAATGAAGACTCATCAGGTCATGGCTAGTCTTATTGTCCTTCGTTTGGGAGGGGGGAAGGGGGGGGGGGTTGTGTAGGAAAGTACCATCTTGCCTGGCATGTTACCCCCATATTTCACTGTATATATGTTGTTTTAGTTTTTGTGTCACTGGGACCCTGCCAGACAGGGCCCCAGTGCTCATAAGTATGTGCCCTGTATGTGTTCCCTGTGTGATGCCTAACTGTCTCACTGAGGCTCTGCTAACCAGAAACTCAGTGCTTATGCTCTCTCTGCTTTCCAAATGTGTCACTAACAGGCTAGTGACTAAATTTACCAATTCACATTGTCATACTGGTACACCCATATGATTCCCTAGTATATGGTACTGAGGTACCCAGGGTATTGGGGTTCCAGGAAATCCCAATGGCCTGCAGCATTTCTTTTGCCACCCATAGAGAACTCTGACAATTCTTACACAGGCATGCCATTGCAGCCTAAGTGAAATAACGTCCACGTTATTTCACAGCCATTTACCACTGCACTTAAGTAACTTATAAGTCACCTATATGTCTAACCTTCACCTGGTGAAGGTTGGGTGCAAAGTTACTTAGTGTGTGGGCACCCTGGCACTAGCCAAGGTGTCCCCACATTGTTCAGGGCAAATTCCCCAGACCTTGTGAGTGCGGGGACACCATTACATGCGTGGACTGCACATAGGTCACTACCTATGTACAGCGTCACAATGGTAACTCCGAACATGGCCATGTAACATGTCTAAGATCATGGAAATGTCATCCCAATGCCATTCTGGCATTGGGGGGACAATTCCATGATCCCCCGGGTCTCTAGCACAGAACCCGGGTACTGCCAAACTGCCTTTCCGGGGTCTCCACTGCAGCTGCTGCTGCCAACCCCTCAGACAGGTTTCTGCCGCCCTCCTGGGGTCCAGGCAGCCCTGGCCCAGGAAGGCAGAACAAAGGATTTCCTCTGAGAGAGGGTGTAACACCCTCTCCCTTTGGAAATAGGTGTGAAGGCTGGGGAGGAGTAGCCTCCCCCAGCCTCTGGAAATGCTTTGGTGGGCACAGATGGTGCCCATCTCTGCATAAGCCAGTCTACACCGGTTTAGAGATCCCCCAGCCCTGCTCTGGCGCGAAACTGGACAAAGGAAAGGGGAGTGACCACTCCCCTAACCTGCACCTCCCAGGGGAGGTGCCCAGAGCTCCTCCAGTGTGTCCCAGACCTCTGCCATCTTGGAAACAGAGGTGTCTGTGGCACACTGGACTGCTCTGAGTGGCCAGTGCCAGTAGGTGACGTCAGAGGCTCCTTCTGATAGGCTCTTACCTCTCTTGGTAGCCAATCCTCCTTCCTAGGTAGCCAAACCTCCTTCTCTGGCTATTTAGGGTCTCTGCTTTGGGGAATTCTTCAGATAACGAATGCAAGAGCTCACCAGAGTTCCTCTGCATCTCCCTCTTCACCTTCTGCCAAAGGATCGACTGCTGACTGCTCAGGATGCTTGCAAAACCGCAACAAAGTAGCAAAGACGACTACTGCAACCTTGCATCGCTTCATCCTGCCGGCTTTCTCGACTGTTTCCAGGTGGTGCATGCTCTGGGGGTAGCCTGCCTCCTTTCTGCACCAGGAGCTCTGAAGAAATCTCCTGTGGGTCGACGGAATCTTCCCCCTGCAACCGCAGGCAACAAAAGACTGCATCACCGGTCCTCTGGGTCCCCTCTCAGCACGACGAGCTTGGTCCGTGGAACTCAGCAACTCTGTCCAAGTGACTCCCACAGTCCAGTGACTCTTCAGTCCAAGTTTGGTGGAGGTAAGTCCTTGCCTCCCCACGCTAGACTGCATTGCTGGGTACCGCGTGATTTGCCGCTGCTCCGGCTCCTGTGCACTCTTCCAGGATTTCCTTCGTGCACAGCCAAGCCTGGGTCCCCGACACTCTAACCTGCAGTGCACAACCTTCTGAGTTGTCCTCCAGCGTCGTGGGACTCCCGTTTGTGACTTCAGGTGGACTCCGGTTCACTCTTCTTCTAAGTGCCTGTTCAGGTACGTCTGTGGGTGCTGCCTGAGTCTGTGAGGTCTCCCTGACTTGCTGGGCACCCCTCTGTCTCCTCATCCAAGTGGTGACATCCTGGTCCCTCCTGGGCCACAGCAGCATCCAAAAACCTTAACCGCGACCCTTGCAGCTAGCAAGGCTTGTTTGCGGTCTTTCTGCATGGGAACACCTCTGCAAGCTTCCTCACGACGTGGGACATCCATTCTCCAAAGGGGAAGTTCCTAGTCCTCTTCTTTCTTGCAGAACTCCAAACTTCTTCCAATAGATGGCAGCTTCCTTGCACCCTCAGCTGGCATTTCCTGGGCTCCTGCCCCCTCTCGACACTGTCGCGACTATTGGACTTGGTCCCCTTGTTTTACAGGTACTCAGGTCCGGAAATCCACTGTTGTTGCATTGCTGGTGGTTGTTCTTCCTGCAGAATCCCTCTATCACGACTCCTGTGCTATCTGGGGGTAGTAGGTGCACCTTACACCTACCTTTCAGGGTCTTGGGGTGGGCTATTTTTCGAACCCTCACTGTGTTCTTACAGTCCAAGCGACCCTCTACAAGCTCACATAGGTTTGGGCTCCATTCGTGGTTCGCATTCCACTTTTGGAGTATATGGTTTGTGTTGCCCCTATACCTATGTGCTCCTATTGCAATCTACTGTAACTTTACATTGCTTGCATTACTTTCTTTTGCTATTACCTGCATAATTTTGGTTTGTGTACATATATCTTGTGTATATATCTTATCCTCATACTGAGGGTACTCACTGAGATACTTTTGGCATATTGTCATAAAAATAAAGTACCTTTATTTTTAGTACTTCTGTGTATTGTGTTTTCTTATGATATTGTGCATATGACACCAGTGGTATAGTAGGAGCTTTACATGTCTCCTAGTTTAGCCTAAGCTGCTTTGCCATAGCTACCTTCTATCAGCCTAAGCTGCTAGAAACACCTCTTCTACACTAGTAAGGGATAACTGGACCTGGCACAAGGTGTAAGTACCTCTGGTACCCACTACAAGCCAGGCCAGCCTCCTACAGGGTCCATATCCTCTCACAAGCCCCTCTTAAAGGAGACATAATGGTGAATCACAAAAGAGTGATGATATTTCTGAATTTCACAAGTGAGGTACATCAGCAGAGAGCATTGTTTACTGAGTCTAAGTGAAGACTGAGGGACAGAGGAATCAAATATGCTATGCTGTACTCAGCCAGACTTGATTATAATGTACAGTTCTTCACCTCCCCACAGCTGATATGGGACTGGCTTGAGCAACTGCCCCGACAGGAGATCACTAGCCCTGCTGAATGGCTCACTCAAGAAGAAACCAAAGAGGCTGCATAGACCGGGCACGAGAGAGACGCCCTCCCGAACCCAGGCGCTGCAGGAACAGCAGAGGGCAGTGGAGATGGCAGCGGTCCTTAGTGGTGCTGGGTCTGAGTTGGCCTTGGACTTGGGGTGGGGGGGTGAGGAGGAGGTGAACTCTGACTCGGATCATGTATCCTTGGTCTCCTGCAGCTACAATGTTTTTCTTCCACAGGTTATGGCGCATAAAGCGGATGAGCTGATATAAGACGTCTGAGAATATCTTGGGTTGGATTCGGTGCAGGAACATGGAACACTGGACAGAAAAGTGCAACATTCTGACTTGATAACAGTTGGGGTATAGTGAACCTTCTAGGGTTTTATTGTGTCCTATTGTATAGCCTTGATGGTGTGGGCTAAGCCAGAGAGCTCCTGAGGATGGACTGTTTCCCCTCCCCCCAACTTTGTTGGGTTTTGGAGTATGTGCTGTGTGGGTGCAACTGTGACTGTTTGGTTTGATTGTTTGGCTGGGGGTGTTCCCACTTCTTATCCTGGGGTTGGGGTATTGTTGTGGAAATTTGAATCTTTACTGTATGAGTTTTTGTTGGGACCTTTTGCTGCCTCTATTACTACTGCATGCGAGTAGGACCGCCTCCTGAGTTACCATACACAAATTCGTGCTCTACAGGCGAGACTTACTGGGCTAACGTTTCAAGAGCTCTTATGGCAACCCTATGACATACTGTAATCAGCTGGACTATTAAGGCCTTAAACAGCATGGCTAACATGTAAAAGGTACACACATATTTGAGTTGGTGAGATGTACATATAGCCCCGTTACCAGAGACCCACCTTACTGTACATGAGAGAGATGTCCTGCAGAAGAGATGGCACGGCCAAATATATGCCAGTACCTACTCCACATTTTCCAGAGAGGTTCATAACTGTGATCCCATTCCAAAAAACAGAGGAACTGATAGACCCTAATGGGGGGTATGTATTGATTTCTGGCCGACTTGTGGGCCGCGACATAACAGTGGTAAGGATATATGCCCCCAACTCGGATCAGGACAGTTTTTACTAGAACCTGTCCCAGGTTATGGCCCCATACCTAACGCAACCTATACTTTTAGGAGGGGATTACAATAGTGTCACCGACCCCGCTCATGGCAGATCCCACCCACCTCTGAGGGATTCACAGGTGAGGTGAATGGCAAGGACATTTCGGACATGGCAAACTCAGTGGGAATTAATTGACTCTTGGAGAGGCCTTAGCCCTACTACTAGGGAATACTCATGGGATATACTACCTTCATGTGTGACTAGATGGATTCCTCTGTTCACCAGAGGTTTACAGATCAGTTTAACACGTGGAATACTTGTGCCGCATATAGTCTGACCACAATCCAATCTTACTCATGCTAAATTTGATTAGCAAGCACCCCGAATCCCGGATTGACACTTGTGGGTTGTGACACTGGAGGACCCGATGTTCAAATACTCTATTGAGGAAGCTCTTTTTAATTACTTTGTGAATAATGCTGGTTCCTCTTATTCCATCCTCAATGACTGGGAAGCATTTAAGGATGTGATCCAGGGTAAATGCATTACTGAAGTCGTGGAGGTGCGTAGTTCTCTCCTGCATGATGTAGAGGAGTGCGAGAGAGTTCTTAGACACATTGAGAAAGCCCGCCCCACCAATAAGAACTTACATCCTCAATTGCTGGAAGCAAAAGAGCGCCTTGCGGCCACCATGGATAGACTTTGATGTTTTGATTATAGTGAATATCTTACGAGGAACTATGCTGAGAGAGATAAGGTGGTGTGCTTTTGGCATAGTTGGCTAATTTGGGTTGGCTAATCTGAACCCTAGGACTACTCCGATACTAGAAGTTGAAACATCCGAGGGTGACGTCGTCTAGGTGCAAACGGCAATTAACCAACGATTCAAAGTCGATGAGGCGTGGCCTAGCCTTCGGCAAGATGGCCGTCACTCTGTGAGGCTCTGCTGGGCTTCGGGCCTAAATCCTTCATTTCTCCTTGTTGAGTGGACAATTTTAATCTGTTCTGTCCCAGGGACCCCTGGGGACCTGTGTGCCGCCATAGGTCTCGGCAGCGGTCCCGATGTGAGCTGTGGGCCTGTCTCGCGCTGCCGGCTTCCTGGGGCTGGCCTCGCGGACGAGCGGGGCCTGCGGCTTTGAAGGCTGTGCTGTGGCTGGCGGGCCCTGCCGGGCCGCACTGTTCTCGGTGGTATTGAGAGGAGCCGGAGGGGGGCACAGGGGCCTCTCTCCCGAGGCCTGATCGGCGGTTAGATCGGACCGTGGCCTCGCAGAGAGGAGGCCTCCCTAGTGGGCAGGTCTGCGCTTGGATTTTTGCCGCGTGGGCCTGAGGCCTTGATTTGGCCCAAGATCTGGCTGTGTTGTGAGGGCGCGGCAGGTTGCTCACCCCGAATGGTCGCAGGGGGGCGCGGCCTGCGGGGGCCTCCGCATTGCTTGGGAGCCGTGGGGGCCTGCTGCTGTGGGGGCCTGTCGGCGCGCCCTGTTTATTGGGGGTCGGCTGCTGATGGAATCGGCCCGGCGCAACTGGATTTTGAGATCTTGGCACTGTAGGGGTCCGTAGAATTCTTGGTGTTGCTGCTCTTGGGTCCCCTGAGGAATATATATATATTTTTTTGGGCCGCCCGGCGTGGCTAAGTGTGGACTTGCTGGAGAGGGCTCGGGCTGCCGGACAACAGACTGTTCAGGCCGCTGCCACTTTGCTGTTTTTTGCTTGCACGCTGGCTGTGAGCATTGTTTGGTGCTTGGCCTTTTCGGGCAGCTGCGACTGGTGTGGCTGAGGTGTGCACCTGCGGCCTGTTTCCGCTTTGGCCGGCCTGCTCCGAGTGGTTTCCTGGAGCTCCAGTGGTGCCTGCTGTCATGAGAAGTCTTTGAGTTGACCCCCTCGGGTGTTGCCAGGGGCTGGGTGGTCTGCGCTGCCACAGGGCGGCCGCTGGATATGCGCAAATCCGATCAGCGACAGTCAAAGCTCACCTTCGATGGTGGGAAAAAGAGAGGAGGCTCCTCCGCCTCTCTGCCTGGGGATGGGCCCATGGCTGAGGGTGGCCCGGAGGCCTCGGTCAAGGCTATGTTCCTGGATCTCAAGAGCAGCCTTGCAGGCATTGATGCCAAGCTAGAGCATATGACTGAGCAGCTGGACCGCATTAAGGCCAGAGTGGACGACCATGACTCTAGACTTGATCATTTGGAGTCGCGCACATCTGATCTGGAGGGCCACCATAATGGGGAAAGGGAACGACTGCTCCAAATGGAGCGAGTGTTGGACATTATTTGTATTAAAAATGAGGATTTCGAGGCGCGCTCTCGCCGTAACAACATACATATAATTGGTCTGCCTAAATCCACGCATATGGGACGCATGGAAGATTTTGTGGAGGCCATGCTCTTGGAACTCCTTCCCAGAGAGCTCTCCCGGTTGCTCGTGGTTGAGAGCGCGCATAGGTCCTTGGGCCCTCGGCCCCCGCCTGGTACTCCTCCGCGTCCTATAATAGCTCACCTGCTAAACTATTGTGACAGGGATGCTGTCCTCAGGTTGGCCCGGGAGCGGGGATCGGTGACATACAAGAATACTGAACCAAATTTTTTCCCAAATTACACTGCTGGGGTTCAGGCAGCGCGGCGTGCCTTTTTGCCGGTTAAGTGCTTGCTGAGCCAAGGAGACGCTAGATTTTCTCTTGTCTACCACGTGAAGCTCAAGGTCCAGCATAAAGGGAAACTGTTTTTCTTCACTGACCCGAAGATGGCGGCTAAATTTGCTAAGACGGTGCTCGGCGGCGGTCCCGATGTGAGCTGTGGGCCTGTCTCGCGCTGCCGGCTTCCTGGGGCTGGCCTCGCGGACGAGCGGGGCCTGCGGCTTTGAAGGCTGTGCTGTGGCTGGCGGGCCCTGCCGGGCCGCACTGTTCTCGGTGGTATTGAGAGGAGCCGGAGGGGGGCACAGGGGCCTCTCTCCAGAGGCCTGATCGGCGGTTAGATCGGACCGTGGCCTCGCAGAGAGGAGGCCTCCCTAGTGGGCAGGTCTGCGCTTGGATTTTTGCCGCGTGGGCCTGAGGCCTTGATTTGGCCCCAGATCTGGCTGTGTTGTGAGGGCACGGCAGGTTGCTCTCCCCGAATGGTCGCAGGGGGGCGCGGCCTGCGGGGGCCTCCGCATTGCTTGGGAGCCGTGGGGGCCTGCTGCTGTGGGGGCCTGTCGGCGCGCCCTGTTTATTGGGGGTCGGCTGCTGATGGAATCGGCCCGGCGCAACTGGATTTTGAGATCTTGGCACTGTAGGGGTCCGTAGAATTCTTGGTGTTGCTGCTCTTGGGTCCCCTGAGGAATATATATATTTTTTTTTGGCCCCCCCGGCGTGGCTCAGTGTGGACTTGCTGGAGAGGGCTCGGGCTGCCGGACGACAGACTGTTCAGGCCGCTGCCACTTTGCTGTTTTTTGCTTGCACGCTGGCTGTGAGCATTGTTTGGTGCTTGGCCTTTTCGGGCAGCTGCGACTGGTGTGGCTGAGGTGTGCACCTGCGGCCTGTTTCCGCTTTGGCCGGCCTGCTCCGAGTGGTTTCCTGGAGCTCCAGTGGTGCCTGCTGTCATGAGAAGTCTTTGAGTTGACCCCCTCGGGTGTTGCCAGGGGCTGGGTGGTCTGCGCTGCCACAGGGCGGCCGCTGGATATGCGCAAATCCGATCAGCGACAGTCAAAGCTCACCTTCGATGGTGGGAAAAAGAGAGGAGGCTCCTCCGCCTCTCTGCCTGGGGATGGGCCCATGGCTGAGGGTGGCCCGGAGGCCTCGGTCAAGGCTATGTTCCTGGATCTCAAGAGCAGCCTTGCAGGCATTGATGCCAAGCTAGAGCATATGACTGAGCAGCTGGACCGCATTAAGGCCAGAGTGGACGACCATGACTCTAGACTTGATCATTTGGAGTCGCGCACATCTGATCTGGAGGGCCACCATAATGGGGAAAGGGAACGACTGCTCCAAATGGAGCGAGTGTTGGACATTATTTGTATTAAAAATGAGGATTTCGAGGCGCGCTCTCGCCGTAACAACATACATATAATTGGTCTGCCTAAATCCACGTATATGGGACGCATGGAAGATTTTGTGGAGGCCATGCTCTCGGAACTCCTTCCCAGAGAGCTCTCCCGGTTGCTCGTGGTTGAGAGCGCGCATAGGTCCTTGGGCCCTCGGCCCCCGCCTGGTACTCCTCTGCGTCCTATAATAGCTCACCTGCTAAACTATTGTGACAGGGATGCTGTCCTCAGGTTGGCCCGGGAGCGGGGATCGGTGACATACAAGAATACTGAACCAAATTTTTCCCCGAATTACACTGCAGGGGTTCAGGCAGCGCGGCGTGCCTTTTTGCCGGTTAAGTGCTTGCTGAGCCAAGGAGACGCTAGATTTTCTCTTGTCTACCACGCGAAGCTCAAGGTCCAGCATAAAGGGAAACTGTTTTTCTTCACTGACCCGAAGATGGCGGCTAAATTTGCTAAGACGGTGCTGAAGCGGCGGAGACTTTGGGCCCAGAAGGCTCTGGGTCTGAGCATGCTGCCCTGAGTGATAATGACTGATTGGGTGTGGCGATGTTAACTGGGGACTCCTGGTTTGCAGGCTGGGGGCTCTCTAGATGTGCTCCTTGTTATTCAGCTGCTCCACTGCTCTGTGTTCATGTATGGCCCTTCGCCCTCCTTTCCCCAGTCCTCTTTGGATGGCGGATGGGTGGCTTGGATTCTGACCTTTGGATGAGCCCTTATATCAATTTACCTGTTTTGCATGGGCCTCTTGTTGTTTTGGGGGGTGGGGTTACTGCTTTGACCCGGTTGGGGGGTCTACGTGGGTAGGGGTGGGGTCTGTTTGTGTTCTGTTCTTCCCTTTTCTGGTGTTCTTCCCTATTCACCTTCCACTGTTGGCTACCTGTGGGCAGGCATGTTTTGTCGTTGGGGCAGTGCTTTGCTTCTGCTGGGAGGTTGCGCTGATGTTGAGTACTGTGACAGTGGTTCGTTGTCTCACCTGGAAGGTGCGCAGCTTGAATGATGGACGGAAGATACACCTCATGTCTGCTTATGTTAAACGTCATGACATTGATATTTGTATGCTACAGGAGACTCACTTGGTGGCTTCTGCGCAGGGAAGGCTGAGGGTTGACTGGATCGGTGATTATCACTGTTCGGCATTCTCGTGCTATGCCCGATGTGTAAACATTTTGCTGCATAAGGGTTTGCAGTGGCGCATGCGTAAGGTTGTGATTGACCCTAATGGTAGATATGTCTTGCTGAGTGGGAAGTTGATGGATAGAGCATGTCGGCTGGTGCCTGTCTATGGTCCCAACACAGATGACCCCGAGTTCTTTCACGAAGTGTGGCGCTTGATGGAGTCGCTGGGCAATGGTGCGTAATTTGGGGTGGCGATTTCAATGTGATTATTGACCCGGTTGTGGACCATGAGAGCTTGGCAAGGGTGCAGCATGTTGCTGCAGCAAAGGCTTTGGTGTCCGTGATGGATGAGGGTACTCTGGTGGATCTGTGGCGGGCAAAACATGGCACAGCGCAGGAGGGCACGTGTATTAATTATGCCCACAGCAGTTGGTCCCGGATAGATCGCTGTCTGGGCACGCGTGATGTGGAGCTCTGGGTGCTGTTGGTGGATCATCAGGCCCTCACTTTATCTGATCACTCGCCAGTGAAATTAGTTCTGGCAGTGTCAAGTGGGTTGGAGCGTACGTTTATGTGGCGGCTGCCGCATGGGGCTCTCCGGGACCAGGTTTCCGGGAGGAGGTTCGTGAAGCCATAGTAAATGTTTTCGCTGAGAATAGTGGGTCTGTGAGCTCTGCGGGTGCCCTATGGGAGGCCTTTAAAGTGGTCATCCGGTGTGTATGCCTCTCAAAGCAGCACGGTGTACTGAGGGTGCTTCGCCGGGAGTTGACTGATCTAGAGGGGAGGATAGCGGATTTGGAGCGGTGCTTGGTGCTGGGCTGGTCGGCTGCGGTGCTTGCGGCTCTTCGGAGTGCTGTGTCTTCGTACGAGGAGGCCTCGCTTCGGGAGATCTGTTTTCTGGAGAAGTTTGCCAGGGCGAGACGGTATGGTGTGGGGGAGAGGGCCGTACACACGTTGGCAAATATGCTGCGGAGGCCGTGGGTCAGCAATTATGTCACTGAAATTGACAGTGCGGCAGGTGATCGCGTTGCTGGAACGCAGGGTGTCATGAAGGTTTCCTCCTCTTTTTTTGTGAATTTGTATGCGGAGCCCTCCGGGCTGGATGCTGTTGCGGCTCAGAATTATTTTTCAAAGATTGCCCTACTCTGGTTTGACGATGCGCACCGTTCTTATTTTGATGCTCCCTTTTCAGTAGAGGAGGTCACTGCTGCGATTCGTAGTTTACCTGGAGACAGGGGTCCTGGGCTGGATGGCTTGACTATAAGGAGTACTCTGAAATACTTGCTCCACATCTCTTGGAGGTCTATGCGGAGGCTATGGAGACCGGGATGCTTCCCGCCTCCCTATGTGAGGCTTTGATCGTTACAAACCTTAAACCTGGCGAGGATCCTTATAGCTGCGACTCGTATCTCTCTATGATTAATATCGACAACAAAATCTTGGCTAAGATGAATGCGGGGCGGCTACAGCTGGTGCTGCCAGATCAGTCTGTTTTTGTGCCTGGCCGGTCCACGTCACATAATTTGCATACGTTCTTTGCAGTGGCCGGCTCTATGGGGGCTGCGGATGACGCAGTGGCGGTGTTCTTAGATGCTTCCAAGGCCTTTGACTCGCAAGCTTGGGAGTATATGTTTGCGTTGCTTGCCAGGGTCGGGCTGAGTGCACGTTTTGTGAAGTTGATCCGATTGCTGTACTCGGCCCTCATCGCTAGGCTGCGCCTCAATGGGAATATTTCTGACCATTTTCCGGGTGCTCGGGGAACCCGCCAGGGATGACCTTTGTCCCCACTCCTTTTTGCTGTGGCCATGGAGCCTCTTGCGGCACGGCTGAGACAACATTATAGTGAAGTGGGACTGCCGTTCCGGCAGCGGCCCATTTTAATTTCTATGTATGCGGATGATATTGCGTTATATGTTCGCGAGCCGCGGAAGAATCTTGACGTTTTGTTGGACGAAATTGTGCGCTTTGGTATTTTCTTGGACCAGTGGCCCAGTGCATTACCTGGGGGTTTGGTTGAGCTGTGATGTGGAGACTCTTTGGTGGGCCAATTATGGTAAGGCGCTGACGTGGTTGGAGGATAGAGTCGAGGCGTGGCGCTCATTGGGCGTATTGCTATTGCAAAAATGGTGGTCTTTCCCAAATTTTTTTATTTGTTTGTCAACCTCCCTCTTCTTGGGGTGAGCTTTATGCGGTGTCTTCGCTCAGCCTTGATACGTCTGGTCTGGGCTGGCCGGCAGCCCCGAATTTCTTGGGAGAAGCTGACGCTTCCGTTTGAGCTGGGTGGCCTGGCTTCCCCGGATCTGGAGCTCTACTGTCTCTGTGCTCAGGCTCATTTTGCGTATTATTGGTTGCGCCCGGTCTGATATTTGCTGCATCTTGCTCCTGAGACCGATGCGGTGTGGCTGGATGGTTTGATCGCATACTTGGGAACCCTTCTCAGCCTAGGCCGCGTGGCGTTGACACTGTGATGTGTACCGCGCGCGCTTGGACTGCTTTGATGCATCGCTCCGGGGTGGGCTTGCCCTTTGCCCCCTTGCTGCCGGTTCCCTTGGTCGCTGAGATGTTTCGAGATGTGAAACTGCGCAACTTCCTTCATGATTCGAATTTAGCTGCATTGGGTGACTGGTTTGTGGGTGGCCGCCTGATTTCTCCAGGGGAGGCGCTTGGGGGCGGTGGCGCCACTGCTTTGCAGCAGTTGTATGCTCTGCGAGTCTGCGCCAAGCTGAGTGCCCGCTTCTCTGGTTCTTCTGATACTCCATTGGTGTGCCAGGCTTTGGAGGTGCTGTGTCGCGCTCAGTCACCATGGGGTCATTACTAAATTGTACAATTGTATGCAAGATCAGCAAAGTGGTGTTGCGGGGTCGGCTAGGACTCGCTGGGAGGCGGATCTTGGTGTGACTATATCGGAGGAGTGGCAGAGATGCTGTGCGCATATGAGAGTTCTGTCTCCCAATTATAGGTTGCGTCTGATCCATTTCAAGTTCCTACATCGCCTCTACTACACCCCACAAGGCCTCTGCTCTATGGGCTTTCGCGCAGATGCGTGTTGTGAACGGTGTCATGCCCCTGATGCCGGATTTCTTCATCTTGCGTGGGAATGCGCCCGAGGTCCACGCTTTTTGGCCGGAGGTCATTCATTTGATGGATGAGATGACTGGTTTGGTACTGCCCCTGTCACCCCGATTGGCGCTGCTTGGATGTGTGGATGAGGTGCGGCAGACCTACAGGAGGCTGGTGGGCCTGCTTCTCCTACTGGCTAAGCGTAGGATTGCTGTGTTGGGCCAGGGGCCGGGCTCCTCGGGGATCTGATTGGTTGCGCAACGCTTCTTATTGCCAAGAGCAATTGATGATTTTTTGGGAGCTGGCTCCTGAGGGGTCTCGGCCTCGGGAAATATGGGCTCCACTGCTACCTTTCTGGAATCTTTATAGTGCAGATGTGCATGCATTCTGTGTGTGACCACGCGTCGAGGGGTTCTGATCACTGGCACCTTCTACTGTGCTGCGCTTACAATATGTAGCTGATTGGAAGTTGCATGTCACTGCGCCATTCTTTTTGCCCACACCTTCCCTCTTCTCTCTCTGTCGGTTTTGTGTTAGTTCCTAGCCCAATAAATGCCTAGTTTCTTGTCAAACGTTCCTGGGTTTATGTTCTACACTTCTGCATTGCTATGGTTGGGGCTCCCTTGGTAGCACCGGAACTTTTTGATGATGTGCATCGGCCGGCTTCCTTGGTTGCTTCGGCGCCAAGGATTGGGGCCCTAGATGTAGGTTGGAACGTTGTTACATTGGCAATGTTTTTCTGCTCATTGGGCTTATCTACTGTTTTTATTGTATGTTTCATATAATATTCAATAAATAAATAAATACATTTAAAAAAAAAACCAATGATTCAAAGTCTACTAAACCACCTTGTATGTTCCCCCGCCTGAGCTTCAACGGGAAGCATTAGATGCTTTGATGGGTTCGGTGGTATTTACCAAGTTGGAAGTGGAAGATGCTGATGTATTGGGGGTGGGGGGACCCACCACGGTGCAGGAGATTAGAGTGGCCATCAGGGCTGTGGCCCGAGGGAAAGTGCCAGAGACCAGCGGTCTCCCAGTTGAATTTTTTATGCAGCGTATAATGAGGATTTGGTTCTAGATAAGAGGAAATATAAGCGGCAAGAAGATGCCTGTCCTTTCTTGCCACTGCGAGGGAGGCTCTAGTGATTCCTCCGATTAAACCGGGTGGAACTCCTTGGGATGTGCAGGCCTTTCTGACCGCTCTCCATGCTCAACATGGATTACAAACTCCTGAGTAGGATCCTCCCCTCGCGTCTTCTCCCACACATGACCGCCCTCATACACATGGACCAAAACAGGTTTATCCCCACTAAAAATACAGCGTTAAATGTACGTAGGCTATTCTCCCTAATAGATACTGCAATCCCTGCGGATGACCAGGCTGTTGTGATATCTATAGATATTGAGAAAGCATTTAACAGTCTTCAATAGGACTTTCTCTGTCAAGTACTTCACATGATGGGGCTTGAGAGGGGCTTTCTCCAATGGACCAGGCTTCTTTATGCGGACCCAAGAGCGCGGGTTCAGAATAGCAGGCTGATCTCACAGACATACGTGGTTGGGTGAGGAACTAGGCAGGGATGCCCCCTTCTATTCACCATAGCAATCGAGCCCCTGGCCTGTCGAGCAAGATTGATGTTCCATATAGAGGACTGACCCGGGGTATTGCTACACACACTATAGCCCTATATGCAGATGACATGCTGTTATTGCTTGCCAAAGCTAGGGAGGGAATACCTGGAGCAGTTACGTCCATGGACCAGTTCAGTGCTATTTCGCGCCTGTGGATCAACTGGCAGAAGTCGCTTGTGTTCCCGCTAACCCCTCACATGCTGCAGCCACCTGACCTGTACAGACTGAGTTGGGAGGGCTCTGCATGAAATATCTTGGTATGAACATATTTCATAATGTTAAGGACACCATAGGTGGGAACACTGGAGCGGCAGTAAGATTGTTCAGCACTGTGGTGGCCTTTTGGGGCACCATGCCACTTTCGGTGGCTGGTAGG
Organism: Pleurodeles waltl; assembly: GCF_031143425.1. Taxonomy (NCBI): domain Eukaryota; kingdom Metazoa; phylum Chordata; class Amphibia; order Caudata; family Salamandridae; genus Pleurodeles; species Pleurodeles waltl. The sequence goes on from NC_090443.1 coordinate 142,346,168, forward strand.
GTCGCACTTGCTAAAATAATAGTTTTCTCATGGCTGCTGTATTTCTTCTCAACACTGCCCGTATTGATCCCACGCAGCACCTTCAGGGGGATGGACTCACTCTTAGTGGGGCTGATCCAGGGCAGGTGGAGACAGAGGGTGGCCGAGAATAAACTGCGCAGGCCCACTTCAAATGGCAGTCTTGCAGCTCCTTACTTTGAGCTTCACTACTTGGCAGCCCAACTTCAGGTGCCCAATAAGTGACTATATGCTCGACTGCAGGTGGGAGGGGCCCGGTGACAGATGGGGGTCTAGAACTGCAGACTATCCACTGCTGCTGATAGCGCTGTCTACGGAGTACAAATGCCCCAAACCCTATAAGCCACAGCTACCGCTGCAGTGCCTGGAGGTGTTGGACAGGAGTGGGGCACTGGCAGGAATGGTGGTTTGGCATGAGAGCGGACTCTCACGACTGGGGGATCTGTTCCGAGATAGAGAACTCCTGCTGCTTGAGGAACTCTCACAATCAATTGACATACCCCAGGGTCACTTTCTCACATATCACACAACTACACGAACCCTGTGGAACCATTGGGGTGGTAGGGCAGTGGGACCCTTGACTCATAATAGTACTTATATATTTTGCACGACATCAGGGACAACTGGAGCTGTCACTCACTTATATCAAGCCATATGAGCAAATATTATTGTGCCACTAGATACACTGAAGTACAAATGGGAGGAGGATATGGCCATCCAGATTTCTTATCAGCAGTAGTCTTCTATCCTTACCAATACGTATAAAGTCTCACGCAATGCGCAATTTAAGCTCATAAACTATTATTTTTTGCATAGAGCATATCTTATGCCAGGCAAAATCAGGAGAATATTTGGTGCAAGAGATGCACATTGCCCCCGATTTGGGGAGAGAGGGGATGAGATCTTCCACATGGTATGCGACTGTTCCAAGCTGTGAGATCATTGGAGACATGTGCTTGACTGTGTGAATAAAGTCTCTGAGAAATCAATACCCTGCACTTCTTTGGTGTGTTTGCTGGGTAGCTTTTCCTGTCCGCATAAGCATAAAAGTTCTACTAGATTTAGCCCTGGTGTTAGCCAAAAGGAAAACCACTATGCACTGGAAGGCAACCTATGCTCCTCAACTGCATAACTGGAGGGCTGCGCTGGCTCAATGGGCTGAATGTAAGGGCAGAGTACTGTTTCAATAAGTGAGGAGAGGGTGATGTATGAGTGATAAGGCCAGGGTTTGGGAAGCCCTGTTGGATAGCCTGATGGTGCCAGCTGCTGACTCCCCTGACAGTTCTACTTTACTCAATGTAGGAGATGAGGAGGTTTGAGAACTATGGCCCTTGCGCCGCCCGCCAAGTTGAATCCGCCGCGCGGCCGCACTCCCGCAGTGGCTATTTGGAGATCCCCGCGCCCGCCAGCCCAGCGGGGATCTCGGCCGCAACACGGGAGCCGGCTCCAAATAGAACCGGTGGTGTTGCGGCGGTGCGACGGGTGCAGTTGCACCATCGTGCTTTTCACTCCATGGGGCTGTGGCAGGGGGCCCCACGACTCCCCTTTCTGCCAGCCTTTTCATGGCGGTTCATACCGCCATGAAAAGGCTGGCGGGAGGGGGACTCGTATTACAACCGCTGGGACCAATGTGGCGGGAAACCGCTGGGACCAATGTGGCGGGAAACCATTGGTCCCGGCGGTGCGACCGCGGCGCTTCCGCCGTGGTCGTAATCCCATGTGAAGCACCACCAGCCTGTTGGCGGTGCTTCCGTCGAAACAGCCCTTGCGGCCTTTGACCGCCAGGGTTGTAATGACGGCCTATGTCTTGAGTTAGGAGGGGGGATGTGACTAGCAAACCTGGTAGAACTCTGTGGACGATGTATTACCGTCTTTAGAAGTTGGCTGGTCAAGAAAGAAGCTCTGGAATGGTAGAGAGGCAGGGAAAAGGTGGTGAGGGGGTGGAGATAGGATTGGGGAAACTATGTTGTAAGGAAAGCCATTGTTTGCCTGATGTGTATCGAAACTAGCCTACATGTCAGTTAACTTAATGAATAGTACTTGCTTTGTGTTATTGCAAATGACTAAATGTAATAAAATTCTGTTTTTTTAAACAAAAGAGTTTCAATAACACAAATTCAGCTGAACACATACTGAAATGAATCACATATTATGCAGATTGAATGCCAATCACGCCTTCCTGTTGGTTGTGGTCCGGAAATTCAAAAACACAAGGTGGGCCAGTGCTGCCACAAGTAGTACTACAAAAGTGTCAGGAAATAGTGAAGCAGCAAGCACCCTACGCGGGCTGGCATCCTGAGATGCCGTAGATAAGATGTCCTGCTGTGGAAACCTCATGCATCCAAGATGTTCACCAACAGGGATGGGTGGAGTTTAGGGGTCATAGATGGCTGTAATTTTGGCGTGTTGAGGGATATTTATGGGTCAAGTATGGATTGTGTTTAGGGGCTGTGAGGGTGCCAGGGATGGATGGTGTTTGGGGGTGGTGATGGTGTCAGTGCATTAAAAGCATCCAAGGTAATTGACAACGTAAAGATATAAATCCAAAGTAATGTCCCCTGAAGAAAAGCACTGAAATAAATACCTCCAACAAAATGTTTCTGAAAGTACCACCTGCAACCACTGCATTTACATCTTAGATATTAAGCATTCAGAAGTTGATTTAAAAAAAAAAGACATTCTATGAACTGGTTTCTATGATATAGAAACTGCCATTCATCACACAAAATTCCATTAAACAGTTTAGGTGGAATGGATTCTCATTGATGGTATTACATGAAATAGCTTTTCTACGAAATGACATACAATACAATTATTTTGTTAAACCTTACATGTCCTGACTGTAAATACCCTGCAGTGTTCTCTTTTACTGTGGGTAGGCTAGTAGCCCCTTGGCGAGAATGGAGTTACACACGGACAGCTCAGCAGTGCTCACTTCCTCATGGGACAACTAAACAGGATACCCGAAGGTATTAAATGAATTGTTGCATTGAACTTGGCTTGTTGTTCAAGTTGAATTTAATGTCAATTTTACACAAATGACAATGTGTTGTCCAGTGCCCGATTACGGGTACACATGAGCTGCTGTCCTCAAGACAGTCTTCTTCTCGTCTGTGGAGAGGTGTGAACAACTCCCAGGAAGGAACACAAAGGTACTACTAAGAAAAAAAGTGTGACCTCCCCCTATCAGGATGGTCAAAGAGGGTGTGAGCCCAAAAGCGAGGTTCAAAGTGAAAGCCAGACCAGCTGGCATCTCAGAAGGAGAAGCTGTCGCCAAATCATTTTCGTCATGTGTGTAGACCCAGGTACCACACATCTGGAATGGGCGAGGGAGCTTCACACAGCAAGAGAAGGGTTCTGGAATTTAGGGAGTGGGCAGAATAGTGTATTCTGGGGTAGCCAGATAACAGACTTTACAGGATGTTGTCACAAGATGGGAGGAGACCATGTTGCCCATTAGCTAGTAGTTGCTATATCCGTTAAGGGCCAGAAACAGGCATAAAAGTGGGACACCTGGCACTCAGATTTCAGATCACGCCTGCTCTGGAGAGCAGACCAAAGGATTGTTCTGCTGTTCTCTGGACCCACTAAAGAGAGGTTGCTCCAAAGACACTAGGCTGCACCTGCGTACCTTGGGCTAGCAAACAAGGGACTGTGACTGTGGTGCCCTGCTTGTGAAAATGTGGTCACCCAGCCCCAGGCAGAGAAGGTGACTCCAAGGGTCAGTTGGCTGTATCACTGTTAACGGGTATGATGGGGTGTTAGTGTTATGGGACTGAATGTATACGACCAGATTCTGATTAAGGAGTTCACTATAGTTTTTATCGTATATTTTTGAATTTACAGAGAGACAGGATATGCCATCCGTGAGTTCATGATGTTGTCTTAAGTCTCTTCTTCTCTTCCTAGGTGTTCAGGCGTGATGTAATGGTTGGTGGAGGACCCTCGAACAAGAGAAGAGACAACAATGGAATTGGGTTCAGGTAAGTGATTTTTATGATGTTCTTTAGAATTAAAGGGAGGGATGCATGGGTCTGTGACTGTGAGAGGGAAGTGGTAGTGAACACACAACACCAAGCCCTTGATGCCCTGTGTATCTTTTGGTGTATGACTACTTTAAAGAGCTTCCTTTTCCCTCAGCCCACCATCCCTGTTTCTTTCTTCTCCCTGTGCTCTTTTTATCCAGTGCCAGCCCTGAGAACGTACCTGACTATAACACGTCCCGGCTGGGACGTGACTGGAGGTGTCACGGTGGGTCCTGGCTTCAGGGCCCTCCCCTGGAAGAACCGGCTCTTCAGGTGATTCCTTTGTCTCCTTCCCCTCTTCTTTTCTTTTTTCTGGCTCTCTGACCTCTTTTCTTTCTATTTCCTCGTATCTCCCTCCGTTCAGCATCTTATTTTCTTTCCTTCTTTGCTCGACGTTCTTCGTCTGCCACCTTGCTTTCTCCCTCCTCTCCACATCTCTCTCCAGCTGTCCGCATCCTCCCGGCAGCGTCCTTTCTTTCTTTTCGTTAACCTGGGGCAATAGAGTGCTTCCGGGGGGTGAAACCTGGCTCTGTTTAGTGCCCCACGGGTACTCCTTTGTCAGATCGAGGGATCCAATTGGAGCAGCGCTTTCCGCGTCCTCCTGTGTACAATCCTAATTATAGCCACTGGACCACAAAAGCTAAAATCATAAAAACTGAAAACCCTTGTGAGCCAAAAGCAAAGAAGCCTGCTGGACGGTAGATGCCAAGATGCAGCCTGAGAGACCGTGTCTCGACCTGTAAAAGTTGCCCCCAGAGACTGCTGCTCATGTTAATGTAACAGTTATTGTTGGTGCTTGCAAACTTTAGGCAAAGTGTACTAAACAGGGGTAAAACCAACAGACACCATCAGGTTGGCCCGTTGTATCTGGCTGTGGCTTTGTATTGGAACCACTTGATAAATATGTGTACCATTTCTTAAAAGATTATGGCCCTCATTATGACGTTGCGATAAATCCCACTTACCGCCATGCTGAAGTCCACTAACTTACCGCCGCGCAGCAGATATCCGTTCACCATAAAACAACACACACACACCAATCCGTCAGTATTCAGCCACATACACAAATCCGCCAGCCCAAAGGTCAGTGATAAAGTGGCGGTATCAAAACCCACATCGTTACGCCATCAGAACAACACCCACCACATTATGACCCACGAATCACCACGGCGGACATTCAACGGCGGTAAACCATTGGTGGTACATACCGGCGCTCTCAAAATGGACACCCACAGACAAAACAACTCTACATTGGCCAATTCAAAACAACACACACCTGACACCCATACACACACCACACCCACACACTGACACCACTATAAAAGGCAAACCCACATTACCCACACCCCTTTACCATTTCAAACCATTGCAAGCAGAGAGACCAAGACCACTCACACAACTAGAGCCACACACTATCCACACCTATACACCACTCATGCACCCCACATCACACACCCCAACACATTACCCAACACACCCTAACTTACACACCTAACATAACACCCATGGCACCACAAAGACACCCCTGTTTCACAGAGGAGGAGCTAAAGGTCATGGTGGAGGAAATTATCAGGGTAGAGTCACAGTTATTTGAAGCACAGGTGCAGCAGATATCGATAGCTAGGAAGATGGAGCTATAGCGGAGACTCGTGGACAGGGTCAACGCCGTGGGACAGCACCCAAGAACTAGGGATGACATCAGGAAGAGGTGGAACGAAATACGGGGGAAGGTACGGTCCATTGCAGCAAGACAACAGCTTGCTGTACAGAGGTCTGGCGGTGGACCCCCACCTCCTCTCCCACAACTAACAGCATGGGAGTAGCAAGTCTTGGCAATCCTGCATCCTGAGGGCCTTGCCGGAGTAGGAGGAGGACTAGAATCTGGTAAGTCAACTCTTTACTACTACTACCTCCCCCCTACCTGCATGCCATCACATATCCCCACCCTCACTCCCATTACTACACCACTTCCCACACACCCCACCATTACATCTCACTCATCCCAATGCCAAGCCCTGCATGCTCTACCAATGCATGGACAACACTCACAGCCCTGCATGGACACTCATCATTAAAGCATGCACACTATAGAGAACAAACTATCTCACTGTACCCCAACATACACAAGTGAAAGCTGCCAGGGCAAATACAACAGAAGAGGGCAAGCCACAGATGCACAATATGTCAGACACAGAAACCATAACACATCATTTACATCTCCACAGGTACCCCAGCCAATGTCAGCGGAGAGGAGGTGCCAGCACTATCCAGTCCCCCAAATGAAGAGGCCCACAGTGATGACAGCAGCTCTGGTTTTCAGGATCTGGATGCCCTACCTGGCCCATCAGGGACCTCTGGACAGCCGGTTACCCAGGCCCAGTCACACACCACCACAGAGCCTCCCCCATCATGAAACACCACCACAGCACCCACCCAGCGTACCCACACCTCTATCCCCAGGACACGACAATCAGCAGTGTGTCTACCTCTACGGGGACCCAAGGCCACACCTCATACCCAAGACAATCAGGGACCTGAGGTAAGTGGCAGTGGGCACACAGTTTAGGGGACAGAGGCACAGGCCAACAGGGAAACTAGGAGGACTGCTGTGCACCAGGGGAGGACAGGCCCAGGGAACCGTCTCTACAGGAGCCACTTGCAGAGATCCTGAGAGCCTATCCACATTCCCAGGACACGATTGGCCAGATACTGGACAATGTGCAGGAGAACAGGCGGCTGCAGGAGAGACGGTACCAGGGCATCATTGAGGACTTGCAGGCCATCAACAACACCCTGATCTCCATACCAGGGGTGCTGGCAGACATGGCCAATATTATGAGGGAGGCAGTCTCACAACAGCGGGCCCCTGCCATTAGCCAGGCATCTGATTAGTCTTCCACCCTGCTAACGCTAGTGGCCAGGAGGCCCAACATCAGGACTCACAGACCATCAGCACCCCTCCCCCTGCAGAAGGAGAACCACCCCACAAACGTTTCCTGTGATCCAGGCAGAAGCCAGAGACACTTGCCAAGACCCCCGCCAGGAAATTAGACTCTCCTGATTGTCACCCTTGTGTCCCACCCTGTCACCCTGTCCACCTTGAACTGCCCCCCTTCCTATGTCCCCTTGGACAATGCACCTGTGCTACAAACAGACTGGAACAATACCCTGGACTTTCCTCCTTCATCACCCCATGCCATCCCATTGCACTTCCCCCTCAATATTGTAGCACTTCAATAAACACCCATGGAAAAAAAGAAGTTTGGAGTATGTCATGTATATCAAATATGTATTCATTGAAACAGGTACAAACATTGCAAATTAACTGTACAGAAAATGAACATAGATTAATGACCTGTAGCTGGCTTCAGTGATCACACCAGGAGTATATGTGAGCTCACCAACATCTACAAAATGAGTTGCCAGAGGGAACAGTAAGTGGACATAGAAGTGGGAAATATCAGCATGCCAGTGCCACACAAATGAAAATAAATGTCATTGAAATGTGAAGTAACACTGTCCTACCTGTGTGTCATTGGAAGTATTGTCTGATCACAGATGTTCTGTTGTCCTCATCCTCACTGTCCACAAGGTCCACAGCTGGCATACGGGCATCTCCAGCCTCCTCCTCCTGCAGCAATGGGACATGGCATCTGAGTGCCAGGTTATGCAACATGCAGCATACCACCACTATCTGGCAGACCTTCTTTGGTGAGTAGCACAGAGATCCACCAGTCAGATGGAGGCACCGGTACCTGGCCTTCAGGAGGCCAAAGGCCCTTTCAATTATCCTTCTGGTTTGCCCATGGGCCTCATTACAACGTTCTTCTGCCCTTGTCCTGGCATTCCTCACAAGGGTCAGCAGCCACGATAGGTTGGGGTAACCAGAGTCACCTGAAATATCGAGGGACAACATTTAGCCACACACTATCCATATGGCCCACTCCACACCCATACACCAACATATACTGGGTGGGAACCAGGGCTCACCTATTAGCCACACCCTGTGCCTCTGTAGTTGGGCCATCACATTTGGGATGCTGCTATTCCTCAGGACAAAGGCGTCATGCACCAACCCAGGATACTTAGCATTGACGTGGGCGATGTACTGGTGCGCAAGGCACACCATCTGTACATTCATAGAGTGGAAACTCTTACGATTCCTGAACACCTGTTCATTCTGGCGGGGGAGGGGACAAATGCAATATGTGTTCCATCAATCGCCCCAATTATGTTGGGGATATGTCCCATTGCATAGAACTCAGCCTTCACTGTGGCCAAATCTTAAACCTGGAGGAAAACAATGTAGCTGCATGTGTTTTATCAGGGCAGATAACACTCTTGTCAGCATTATTGAAAACATTGGCTGTGACATTCCTGCTGCCAAGCCCACTGTCACTTGAAAAGAACCAGTTGCCAGGAAATGGAGAACTGATAGCACTTGCACAAGAGAGGGGGTCCCAGTGGGGTGACGGATAACAGATATCAGGTCAGGCTCCAATTGGGCACACAGCTGTGTGATTGTGGCCCTGTCCAGTCTATAGGTGAGGATAATGTGCCTGTCTTCCAGTGTTGCCAAGTTCACCAGGGGTCTGTACACGGGGTATGTCTCCATCTCCTATTCATCCGCAGAAGTAGGTATCTAAGGGACACAAGAGTGTTGAGCCGGTCACAAACTGAACAATGGAGCTACAACAGAACTTTGCATCCTGTAAACTTGTAAATGGTCATTGTGATGTGCCCAGTATGTCCAAAAACCTCCTGTGATGCAGCATTATTCCAGGGCCTTCCCCCCCCCCTTTCAAATGGCGTCCGCCTGTCCTGTGTGGAGGGACAGGTGGAAGTGAGGTAATTCCGCTGATGATGTGCGCCGTTGCGGGAGGCGGTCGGGAACCGCAGTGCAACTCCTCATTGGTTATAATTGGGCTCCATGGGGTACAGTGGCCAATGGTGATCTACGCCGGCGGTGACAGTATGCACTGCTGTGGACGTGACTGCCATTTTCTATCATATTCCTCACTTACTACCTGACCTTCCACAGGACAGGACCTACACAGCATGTGCTGCTATGACCTGTGTCTAGAACCTACCATGCCCCGTGTGACCGGGGAAAGGGCTCCAGCTTTCACTTCAGAGGAGTTGGAGAGACTGGTGGATGGGGTCCTACCCCAGTACAGACTGCTGTATGGGCCTCCAGACCAACAGGTGAGTACACTGTGGGCAAGATGCATGTGGCATGAATGCATGAAGTGGTGTGTGTGAAGGCCTTGTGTAAGGGGTGGTGGGTGGATGTCCTCTGGGTGGCGTACAGGTTGTGTGCTGGGCCATGTGTGTAGAAATGGTGATGGAAACAGGTATGGTGGACCATATGTTTAACAGGCAGGACTGTTTGTCTAAATCTATTTTCCTGTGTGCATTGCGTCTGCAGGTCCGCGTCCATCAAAATAAGGGTATATGGTGTGCCATCCCCAAGTAGGTACGGACCCTGGGGGTCTGTGGCAGGCAGAGCACCCACTGTCGCAAACGGTGGGAGGACCTGAGAAGCTGGGCACGGAAGATGGTGGAGGCCCAGCTGGGAGTGGCCTCCCAACAAGGAAGGGGTGCCCATCGAGCCCTGACCCCCCCCCCGATGGCCCGCATACTGGCAGTGGCCTAACCAGAGCTAGATGGGCGCTTGAGGGCATCACAGCAGCCACAAGAGGGTGAGTACAGTACCCATCATTACAACTTATGCATGGGAGGGTGTTATCCAGGTGGGGGATGTGTGTCAGTGGGTGTCCCTAGGCCAGGCCTGGCATTGCAGCATAGGTCCTCTGGCAGCTAAGGTTCAGAAGGGAAAATCTTGCTCGTAGGCATCCACTATTGGTCAGGGCTGCGTGGGTCCCATGTGTGCTGCATTTGGCGGTGTGTGCCCCTCCCCATGCCTTGGGCCCTAACTATTTCTCTGGTAGTGAAATGGCATATTGCGTAGGCCTGTTCCCTGTGTGTGAGGGTGCTGTGTATGCCAACAGTGGTGTTGATGCAGCAATTGTCCAAGTCTATCCTTTGTCTCTTCCCCCCGTTTTTGTTTTGTTATCCTGTCCTTATGTGCATTAGCATAATCTGGCAGAGGAGCAGAGGCACCGGCGTTGGAGGGTGCTGCATCCCACAGAAACCAGGAGGCAGAGTCCACCGACAGTGAGGGCACCAGTGGGACGGAGGGTGAGGGGAGCACCACGGCGGAGACTGGAGGGGACAGTTCAGACACAGATACCTCCTCCAATGGAAGCTCCCTGGTAGTGGCGGACACTTCTGTGACCACCCCCACCTACAGGTACATCTGCCACGCCTGTGCCAGCACTGCCCTCCCAGAAGCCCCGCAGTGAGTTGCCCGTGCCCGCTCACCCAGGAGGGTGGGCATCTCCTTCACCCCAGGCACCTCAAGCTCTGCTCCAGTGAGACCTGCTGCCCTGAGTGAGGAGGCTATTGACCTTCCCAAGCACACAGGCAGATGAGCATGCACACAAGACAACAAACAAGAGTGTCACAGGCAAACACAAGCACCACACTTCATCCCACAGACACTCACACAAACACCATCGAGTTGCAGACACACCAACATCCAATATTTCCACTGTCTCCCCTCCTCCTCCTCCACCACCTCCCACCCAGTTCCATCCACACTCACACCTGCATGCACTACATCATCATCCACTACAAGCATCATCACCACACCAAGCAGAACACACACCTCACTGGCAGACACCTCCACAACAGTCATGCACACGTCCCCTGTGTCCTCTCCCACTGTCTGTCCCCCTCTCCTAAAGTACACAAACACAAGCACTCAGACACCTAACATCCATCCACCTCACAACAGCATACAGCCCATGCACCTGCACCCAAAAGCAGCAGACAGACACCTCCAACGACCACTCCCTCATCCACCACGCCCATTCCTTCTCCCTCTTCCCGCTCCAATGTCCCTAAAAAACTGTCCCGATCCACCATTGACCTCTTCCCTACCCCTCACCACCGTACTGCACGTATGGGCAGGGTAGGAAGAACCCAGCCAAACATCACAGCCACACAGTCCACAGGCCCAGAGTTGTCACCACATCCACTCGGGGTGGAAAGGGATCCAGGCCACATGTCCTAAACTAAAGGTGAAGGAGCCAGCACCAGGCAGCCTAAAGGGAAAGGAGCGTGCACCAGCAGGCAGGAAGACCAAGGAGCCTGCTCTAGCAGGCAAGGAGGGAAAGGAGCCTGCCCCAGCAGCCAGGAAGACCAAGGAGCCTGCCCCAGCAGGCAAGAAGGGAGAGGAGCCTGCACCAGCAGGCAGGAAGGGAAAGGAGCCTGCACCAGCAGGCAGGAAGGGAAAGGAGCCTGCACCAGCAGGCAGGAAGGGATAGGAGCCTGCCCCAGCAGCTAGGAAGACCAAGGAGCCTGCACCAGCAGTCAGGAAGAACAAGGAGCCTGAGCCAAGAACTGTGACGAAGCCCCCACCGCCAACCATGGTTGTGCAGCCGTCCGAGGTTGCAGGGGATGGGCAGGAGCCTCCCCCCACCAGCAGCACCACCACTGTGCAGCTGTCCGAGTTTGCAGGGGATGGAAAGGAGCCTCCCCCCATCAGCAGCACCACCACCGTGCAGCTGTCACCGCCAGCGGACGGTAGGTAATCCTACCTCAATGTGCTGCTGTGCGTCCTGCCCCCCCCAAAGCCAGTGGGCAAGACACCCACTTGAGAGGCTGTGGCCCATCACTCCCCAGGATCAGGCACAGGGCATGTTGCCGCCTCCAGAACCAGTGGGTATGACACCCACCTTAGAGACTGTGGCCCATCACTCCCCAGGATCAAGCACAGGGCATGTTGCCCCCTCCAGAACCAGTGGGTATGACACCCACCTTAGAGACTGTGGCCCATCACTCCCCAGGATCAAGCACAGGGCATGTTGCCCCCTCCAGTACCAGTGCTCTTGTTGCATCTTGTTGCCCCCCGTCTCTCTGAGGTGCCTGCCTATTTACCAACTGATGCCCCTGCAGTGTTCTTTCCGTGTTGAAGCAGGTGACATGTGTGGTCTTGGACTTTGGCCTGAGGCCATGTGGCCTACGAACATTGTGGACTGGGCTGTGTCCCTTTTTCTGTACATATGCATATATCTATTATCTTGTCTAACTTATTTTTCATTCTGTGTTGATCTCATTACATTCAATTTTCCAAAATTGTTTTGTCCTTGCATTATTCAGCCGAGTGATGGTGTAAAATTGTTTTTCTAATGCATCTGGTAGTGTGTATAGTGTGTGTGTGTTGGGTGTGTGTTGTGCGTGTCACTCCCTTTTCCTTCCCCACCCCCGTATGCTAGGGGTCTGTAATTACCGCCATTGTCTTCGCCGGCGTTGGTGTTCGTGGTGGAGCAGAACGTAGAAGATCATCTGGAAGACATGCAGTTCAGGTTCCAGGACGACGTGGTTCTTCCCTGTGTCTCCACAGGTGAGTCATTTCCCTTCTGAGCTCTGTTTCTGCCAGGCTTTTGATTTTGTTGGTCCCACACTAGAAAAGGTGGCGGTTTGGCGGGTCATAATATGGTGGGTGGAACATTGACTTCCGCCTGGCTGTGGGTGGGTACCGCCATGGTGGCCGTTGTTTCCACCCTGGCAGTCGGTGTGGTATATGGCTGTCTATCGGAGATCTTTATGCCTTGGTCATAATTTGGCAGTAGTTTCCGCCAACCTGTTGGCGGTATTACCGCTACTTTATCACCGACCGCCAGGGTTGTAATGAGGGCCTATGTGACTAATACCCTATGCTATATCAGAGGCAGTGGTGATTTTATGAACAAAACCAAAGACATCCCATTTGACTGCATCAATGAGATCCTGGTATGTTTAGACACTGATGCCCTCCTTATGACTTCAGTGGTCTTTTGAGAAGACCGCCAAAGCCATGGGCACCAGAAGACCACCAGTGCTGGAGGTCATCCAACCACCATATTACGAGTACTGAAGGATTTCCGCCACAATTTGGGTGGAAATCCTCCAGTAGTCGTGCTGGCGGTCAAAGGCGCAGGGGCATTCCCACCACCGGCCTCGCCCTGCAAAAGGACTCTACCAGCCGTATTACGATCTGTAATACGGCCTGGCGGTGTCCTGATAGTGGGGCTGTGGGCGGTGGAAGCTCCTGTTCCCTGCCGGACGACCTCCTCACCAGACAAGGTAAGTCGATTGTTAGGGGAGGAGGTGGAAGGGTGGGGGTGTGTTGTGTGTGCTTGTGTGAGTGGGTGTTGTCTACATGTGTGTCTCCGTGTGTGAATGGGTGTGTGAAGAGGTGTGCGAATGAGTGTTAGAATGCATGCGTGAATGGGTGTTTGAATGAGTGTATGATTGTTGAAGTGAGTGCGTGTTGGAATGTTTGTGTGAATGCGAGTATGGATGCGTGTGAGTGAATGAGAGTAAGGATGCGTGTGAGTGAATGCGAGTATGGATGCGTGTGAGTGAATGCGAGTATGGATGCGTGTGAGTGAATGCGAGTATGGATGCGTGTGAGTGAATGCGAGTATGGATGCGTGGGAGTGAATGCGAGTATGGATGCGTGTGAGTGAATGCAAGTATGTAAGTGTAGGTGAAGGAGTGTATGCGGGGTGCATGTGGGTTTGGGTGTGCGTGTATGCAGGGGTGGGGGGTGCTGTTCTGGAAGGGGGTGTTGGGGCAGTGCTGGTATGGAAAGTGGGGTGAGGGAAGGGGGATGCTATTCTGGAAGGTGGAGGGCGGTGCTGTTCTGGAGTGAGACCAACCCGCCATGCTCATAATGTGGCGGTCTTGCGGTGAGACTGCCACTGTGGCCCTGGCGGTCTTCAGACCGCCACTGTGGCCCTGTCGGTCTTCGGAGCACCAGGGTCATATTATGGGCCTGAATCTCTTTACATTAATAGCCTCCAGACAGAGGGTATTAATGCGATCTCTGATCTCCTGGATACATGTCATCTACCTGTTCGTAGTAAAGAGGCCTCACACGCGATCCTCATCAGGTGCCTGCACGAGACTGGCATCAAAGGACCCACTCCCCACTGAAATGCCCATTAATGGATAGACCACTAGCTGTCAGCCTAGCACCTTATTCTTTGGAAGCCTGCAAACTCACCTGCTGAGTGCCTCAAGGTTCATTGCTGAGCCCCACCTTCTTCAAAGCCTATATGATCCCTTTGGCCAATGTCAGGTGCACACATGACATCAACATCCTCTCTTTTGCTGATGAAATGCAACTCGTACTCTACCTTTTGGAAAAGACCCCACCACAAGAAACAAGTTCACAACCTCCATGACCCAAGTCACTAACTAGATGAAAGATAACTTTCTCAAGCGCAACAATGACATGGGGAATGTAGTAATCTTCTGCAAGAACACCTCACCATGGGACTCAAACTGGTGGCTGCCTGAACTCGGACCCACACTAAGCCCAGAACCCACACCAGCAACCTCAGAATAATCATTGTTAGCAAACTGGACAAGATCACACAAGTCAATACCGCCCCTGCATATGTCTTCCATGTCCTGAAGATACTGAGGAAGATCTTCATATGACTGCCAAGCAACACCAGATAAAGTGTCACTCACATTGGTCACCAGCAAGTTGGACTATGGTAACACCCAGCTGCTCAAAAAAGTACACTGTTCCAAACAAATTCCCAAGACAGTCAGGGAGAGAGTAACATCAGAAGCTGAGGCCTTCAGGTATCATCATCAGGCTCGCTCCACATCAGACTGGCTCTGCAATGTCTGACGGGACCCTCAATGGGGTCTCTAGGCCAAAACTTCTGTGTATAACAAACACAAAAAATGGAGAGAAAAACAAAACAACAAACTAAAATTGACTCAACCTTCCTCAAGAACTTCTTTAATTTAGTATCAGAGGATGTTGGTCAAGATTAAAAACAAACAAGTACAAGGGTATAATGGCCCTTAACTCTTACACACATGTGGTTCCAGAAAATTGTCTCTGACACCGCTCAGTAAGTCAACATATTTCGCGCCTACATTAATCTAAACAGATCTCTTGGACTCTAGAAAATCTTCTCCATCAACTATAAATCAAATATTGATACACATGAATCACAATTGTGAGGATTTACTCACTCAATATATCACTGTACTCCTGTCTTTCTCCCAGACCCCCTAGTCTGGAGTCACAACTTCTCCTAATAGAGGTCAAAAGGGCAACTTGCCATGTTTGGGACTGTAGATTGCGAACGAGCGTTCTCGATCACCGTGATGTCCTCCATACTGGGATCACGAAGCAACTCAATATAAGACTACAGACCATTCAGAACATGGCAGTTAGACCTCTCACACCGAATTCACACTACACCACAGGAATACACTGGCTCCCAATACACAAATGTGCTCAATTCAAACTTTGCACACACACTTTCAAGGCACTACACAACTTAGGCCCCAACTACCTGAACAGTTGCATCTCAGTCTACCAACCACCCAGACCCTCTGCTCTGGAGGACTGTTATTCACACATATCCCAAGCATACACAAAACTAGATCAGAAGGATGAACATTCTATTAAAGCCTAAAAATGTGGAACAACTTCCCACTGCACATCAGAGCCTCCTCATTTTAAATCCCACAAGAAGCTGAAGACCTGGCTTTTCAGCTAAACAAAATACCACAGGCAGGGCTAGGCAAACACACTTGCTCAGCGCCAGAATGCCCTTGCGGATGATAGTGCCCTTTACAAACACACATAACATAACGTAAAGAGAGGAACTTACGGAACCATTTACTGCACCCCTACACCCCCAATCAACACCACATTCAGACAGAAGGTTTTTATTTCTGGGATAGGATTTCCTTGTTGGCTACTACCGTTGCAGTAGTTGCATAATGTGCCAATACACTAAGAACAGTAAAGAGTTTGTTAACAGGGGAGTTAAACATACACTCGCACATCACTTAAACCATAACACCTGGAATGCTATAATGTCATATGTAGTCTGGTCCAACCATGAACCACTTTACATAAGCCATCCCAGTCGTCACAAAAAGTTTAGACATGCTTATTCTAGCACCATAGCAGAAACTGATGCAAAATTATGACACCCGCCCCTTTTCTGTTAATCATTTTGTGGATTTGAACCACACAGAGCAGTGGTTCCCAACCTTTTGACTCCTGTGCACCCCCATTTTATCATTACTGGAACCCAGGGACCCCCACTAAATCATAGAACTCCAGGTACCCCCCACTGAGTCATTACTGGAAGGCGGAGGACCCCGGCCTCAACATTGTCAATGATTTGCAATGCAAAACAATACACAAAAAATACAGAAACAAGAATTCATCAAACACATACACAAATGATAACATTTTATTTAATATGCAAACAAAAACAAAAAAAAACATTTAATTTCAATAGGAAGATAGGAGATTTTCAAAATTCAATTGAAGCCACACATTGTCCATACTGTAATCTGTTTGATGCACCTACACTGCTTCCACAAATCAATCTGAGGATATTACTTTAATTTTTAGCCTCCAATTTCACATTCCTTGACATTTACAGTACATTTTAACATTTTTAATTGTACATTAGGCCACTTTATTAATATAATCTTTATAAATCTGTTATTATTTAATTTTCTAAGCAATCAAGGACCACCTTGAGAAGGCTTTGCGGACCCAAAGGTGTCCCCAGACCACAGGTTAGGAACCAGTCACACAGACACTAACACTGCATGGCAGGCTATAAATGTGAGCAGAAAACCACCTATGTGGTGGGGGGCAATACCCAAATGCAGTTAAACAGTGCTGACTGGAAATTGATGTTTAAAAGGGACAGTTTTGCTAAAAATCTCAACTCTCTAGAAGAATGCAATCCTATTATTGTGTGTAATTCCATACATTATGACCATATCTGGAATGCATGCTTAACGTTCTAACACAGTCAAACATTATATAATAATTGTAACTGTTACATTCATAAGAGCTGTATATGATTCTACACTCCAAAACATCTAATTACGGTTATTTATGTGACTTTTTATTTAATGTTCTGTACAGAGAACATCAAAGTGTTATGCTTGAGTCATCCATAGTCTCTTGAATTGCATTATTGTATGAGCGAAATTTTTATGAATTAAGAAATGTTTATAATTCTATTCTTTTTGGAGTCCAGACCGCACAATGGGGTTACTTGATAATACGTGATCATTATTTTTTGATAAACACATTTTATTAAGTTTTGACAGAAAAATAAATAATGAGGTAAAGTAATAAAAACAATATTGAAGCTCCTTATATTTAGTCCCAGTCACTCCTTTACGCCCCGCCCGCCACCCACCATAAATCAAGCCACATGATTTGGCAAGGAATCCAACATTGAAGACAAACCATAGTACTTCCACCATTTACCCCAAACCTTGGAAAGTTTCGCAGAACATCCCCAGGCAATATAGATTGGCTCCTCCTGTTCTGCACACCAGTCCATACCAGCATGCTGTTGCTTCAATTTCAGCAGGGAAGGTGTTTCCAAGTTTCGGGCTATGTCCCTCTTGGTCACCAGAGTTGCCAGTCCAATTAATACTTTATCTCCTGAACCCCGGCCCGCTAAAAACTCATCCATTAAACCCAGTAGTGCCACCTTCAGAGTCAATTATACAGAGATTTCCAGGACAGCCGAGAGGGCAGCTCCAACCTGGGACCAATAGGGGGCAATTTGTGGGCACTGCCATGCCATGTGAAAAATCAGCCGCAGCTAACTGGCAGCGGGCACACGGAGGGTCAGTAAGGATTTTCGCATAACCAAGTCTCTGGGGAGAGCTATAGGTTTAATTAAGGTAATGCAGTTGCATCAGTCGCAGCCAGAAAGAGAGCACTAACTCTCTGGGAGCGGGGTAGTATCATCATCTTTATTACTGTGACTATGGCTAAAAGATTTGAAGGAAGATACTGCCATTCTGGCATTAATACTACTCAAGAGGGGTGTTTCATTAAGGGCCCGAATTAGGTCTGGTACAGTCGCAACATGCACTCCCAAGTATTTGAAACTGAGTCAGTGAGCAAGGTTGCCCGCCCTCCAATCACTCGATGCGCTGTCTCTGCTCAAAAGAATGAGGGAGTGATTTCTCCTTGTTAAGGCACAGATTAGAGGTCTCCTCAAGAGAAAAAGGAGTTCTAGGGCATGTGGGCAAGAGGCCACTGGGTCAGCGAGATAGAGGAGAATATCATCTTCATACAGTGCAATACTGACTTCAGAGGACACCGTCCACCACCAGCCCCTGAGCTTCGCCAAGGGTTCAATGGACAGAGCTAAGATTAACGGAGATAGGGGACAGCACTGTTGGGGGCCTGTTCAATTGGAAATACGTGGGAGAGCACCCCATTGATCCTGCCCTGAGCCGTCGGATGAGAGAAGAGATGCCATCCCACAGAAGTGGGCCCAAAGCCTATCTGGTGCAGCACTGTTGTGGAATAGTCCCAGTCAACCGTGTCAAAAGCTTTTTCGAAATCGACAAGCAATAAGGCTACATCCCCTGAGAGTTTCCCAACATGATCAAGAGCGATTTGCAAGCCCCTTACACAATGTCTGGTACTGCGGTTTGGCATAAAGCCACACTGGTTAGGGTGTATTAGGGAGGTGAGGACCAACTGAATCCTAGTCACCAGGATTTTGGCATGGATTTTAATATCAAGGAAATGGAGCAGTAGGACCCACAGTCTGGCGAGGGCTGAGTAGTTTTGGGAAAGACAACAATAGTCGCTAGGTCCAGCTCCAGAGGGAACATCCCCTTTCCTACAGCTTTCGTATAGAGCTGGAGCAAGTGGGTGGGGGCAAGAACATTGCGAAATGTGGAATAATTTTCAAGGGGGAAGCTATCTGGGCTTGTAGTCTTAACAGATTTCAAGTCACTAATGGCAGCATAAATTTCATCCTTTGTGTTTGGTCCCTCTAGGGTCTTTCATTGGGTATGAGTCAAAGAAGGAAGTGGTATGTCCTCAAGGAGCATTTGAGTACTTTCTATGGGGAAGTCATGGATTGCGAGCAATGTTCCCTCTAATTTATTTCCACTGTGTGCGGCAGCGTAAGGTCTCTGTGCGCTGCAGCTAAGGATACGTGCGCCAAGAAATTAACCATTCACGCGAGCGCAGCGCATAACTACCAAGATCATTGGCATTTGCCACTCCATAGCTTTGTTTTACCACTAAAGCAAAAAAGGCAGGGCATTAGAAGTTATAAAGAAGAAAATAGTATCTCGTTCACATCAGGAGCAGCGAAGGGGCACAGATTAAGTTGAATCAATCAGTGCTTGATACCTGCTCCACAAAGAGGAAAGCAAATGATGCTTGGCTTCCAGTGACGAATTACAAGACTGTAGAGAAGAGTGCCACGCAAGCCAACAAAAAGTGAGTGACAGGCAGGCTCCAAGCCCTTTACTGTACACAACAGAGTCTCCCAAGCAAGACGCAGGCGCTAGCACATGCACTCACAGCAAGCAACAGAAAGGTGACAAGAACGGCCTTCCACTCCACGTCTTCATGTGGCAGTGGGTTTTAGTAATATTCAAACCGTTTGAGCTATAAACAATGTATTTTGGTTGCAGATTTTTGTTTATGTGGAAAATCTATAATTATACAAAAATGCTGCGGCCACACAATTGCATAATTTTAGTGGTCCTGAATATAGTGCATCTTACAAACTGAAGTCACAGCGGGGGCTCAACAAACAGACAACATTAAGGCATAGTTTGCTTAGTCCCAGGATCGTTAATGCGGACAGTGACTTTAGCCCATCCATAACCCTGGGTATTCCTCACAATAACCAGCTATCTAATCTGTGACCTGCAGTACAGAGTACAGCATTTGCCACTTATCCTTCTTGTGTTCTCCGGTTTTGCAGCATGTCATTAAAGCTAGGCATTCTGATTATCCAAATCAGTCAATTAGAAGGACAGTATATAACAAGTATTTGCAATACAATAGGCCTTGCATTGGCAAGAGTGCAAGCTATTGGTGTTGTAAATGACAATGGGGGTCACCGCCGCCCACCAAGCGGGAACCACCAGAAGACCGTACCGCAGTCAAAAGACCGCGGCGGTCATTCTGAGTTTCCCGCTGGGCTGGCGGGCGACCGCCAGAAGGCCGCCCGCCCGCCCAGCGGGAAACCCCCTTCAATGAGGATGCCGGCTCCGAATGGAGCCGGCGGAGTGGAAAGGGTGCGACGGGTGCAGTTGCACCCGTCGCGATTTTCAGTGTTTGCAATGCAGACACTGAAAATCTTTGTGGGGCCCTGTTAGGGGGCCCCTGCAGTGCCCATGCCACTGGCATGGGCACTGCAGGGGCCCCCAGGGGCCCCACGACACCCGTTCCCGCCAGCCAGGTTCTGGCGGTCAAAACCGCCAGAACCAGGCTGGCGGGAAGGGGGTCGGAATCCCCATGGCGGCGCTGCCTGCAGCGCCGCCATGGAGGATTCTTCAGGCCAGGGGAAAACCGGCGGGAAACCGCCGGTTTCCCTTTTCTGACCGTGGCTTTACCGCCGCGGTCAGAATTGGCCTGGATGCACCGCCAGCCTGTTGGCGGTGCATCCGCGGTCCCCGGCCCTGGCGGTCTATGACCGCCAGGGTCGGAATGACCCCCAATGTCTTTTATTTATGTGTTTTGATTTGGAGTGTAGAGGATGTATGTGGTGTGGAGTCGAAATTTGTGGTTTGTATTTGAATTGTTACTTGTGGAATTGTGCGGTGTGAAATTGTGTGGTACTGAGTGTATTTGTGTAGTGCAATTATGTGGCATGGTGAAAATATATGGGTGAGAGCTGCATAGAATACATAGAAAGAAAGATAGAGAGGGATAGGTAGTTTATATCTTAACTGAGAAGATACAATGCAAGGTTCCCTCACAGAATTTACCATACAAGCTTCCCTCACACACAGCAGATACTGCACAGCCAGCAGCGGTGCATGGTTCCCTCACACACAGCAGATACAGCACAGCAGCAGTGCAAGCTTCCATCACACACAGCACAGGTACAGCACAACAGCAGTGCAAGCTTCCTTTACTCACAGCAGATACAGTACAGCAGCAGAACAATATTCCCCACACACAGCACAGTTACAGCAGTGCAAGTTTCTCTCACACTGAGCAGATACAGCACAGGCAGCAGCAGTGCAAGCTTCCCTCATACACAGTGCAGATACAGCACAGGTAGCAGTGCAAGCTTCCGTCACACAGAGCACACATACAGTTCAGGCTGCAGTGCAAGCTTCCCTCATACACAGCGCAGATACAGCACAGCAGTAGTGCATGAAGCACTGGCATTGCCTTTAGGTCTTGGCTTTGGGACCTTATAAGTGTTTAGCCAGAGCTATTCTTCAATTTTGTGCAATGAGGGTGCTGGTAAACAAGAACTGCCAAGCTTGTTTTTGTAAGCAAACACAGACTGCACTTCCGAGGCCTGCTCTGCATTCCAGGTATTCCTCTGGGAGCTGGCGAGGGGCTCCAAAGAGACAAGCAATTCTCCACAGAAAATGCAACCAAAATATGTGAAATGCTTTACCTAAAGAAAGACCTTTTGAGTGTTCAGCTTTTAGTATTTTCTTCACTGTTAATAATTCTTTTTTCTCTCCCAGAGTGTGATTAAAAGTGCTTTTTACCCTTATAGTGTGATATTGGAAACACAGGTACGGTTTGTCAAAGGATGCTCCTGCACATTCGAATTTGTAACTGCATATAGTTAATGTGGTTTACATGAGCACCAGTAGCTTTATAGACAGAGACATTTATTTTTAGTCATGGAGAAACTAAGCACCTTTCCCAAAATCACAGGATGTTGAGCCTCCGAGACTTAAACACGGTCCCAGCCTCAAAGTTCAAAGTTGAAACAGCACATCCTCTTGCCTTTGCGCAAAACGTTTTAAAATGTGTGACGGAAGAACGAAATTCCAGTCATAAAGCCGGTGAAATGTACTTTGAAATGTACCTATAAGCAGCACTTTTAATTGCAGCAGCTCTTTGGGCACTGGCATCTTTTTTTTTTTTAAGATAAACGTTTTACTTGTTGTTTCCTATTTTTGAGGGTCGATGCTTATTTTTCTTACTCAAGCATTTACGGCGTGTAAAAGACACATATGGGAAAGACAGGTGGAAACGAAAAACAAAAAAGAGTCACAATGGGAGAAAACAGAAAGCTGCACGAGTGAGCTGAAGGGCCAGGGACCGGCTTTAAATGGATTGAAGAGGCCCGAGATGGCTTCAGTATTATGCTGCCTTAGTATTCCGTGTTTGCACTTTTAATTGAAGCAGCCACATGTTTAAGAAGAGGGCTTTAGGCACTGGCAAGTTTTTTTTATTTACAAATTATGCACTGGAGAGAATCTAGCAAGAGATCACCTCAGCCAGCCAGCCTGCTGATAAGCATGATTAATTGCCCTGAATGCAGCCCGGTGCCCTCCAGCCAGACAAAGCTAATAAAACTCCTGTGACCTGGGCGCTTTATAAAGGTGTGTGCGCGGTGGGAAAAGACATCCTGCACGCACGCACACGCGCGCACCTTAAAGGGAACATTGATTGCGAGTATAAAGCTGCCTATAATAGGCAGCTAACACTGCTGTGATCTCAGTAGCTATAGAGACCGTAGACCCTGACTAATCTCTCACCGCAGGAATAAATTGTTAGGCAATGTCCTGGGTCGTCAGTCAATACTGAAGGACACCATTTTTGTCGCCGTGTTCATAGATGCAGTGGGTAGTCGCACAGTAGCAGAGTCGTGCCTAGTGAGAGACCAGTTGGCATAATGTGGCCTATCCATGTCGAGTTGGCAGGTTAGCAATCGTTTCAGTTGAGGCAATCGTGGAGGGAAACGTGCTACTGCAGTTTCATTGTTAAGTATATGAGTCTCTAGGTCTACAATATCTTGTTGTCTATCATTCTCTTTACGCTTAAGGTAGTTCCTCGCCTGCCCCGAATCATCGGTTTACTAGCCCAGTGTGAATATCGGGACTTTTTACTGACCCTGTGTCAGTTTCAAACTAGGAGGTAAGCCCCTCAGAAAGGAGTTCCACCAGTCCCTCATCTACCAGGAGCCATAGATTAAGGGGCCACATGTGGTAAACATGAGAGATCAAAGAGCCTAGTCGAAGAAGTTGTGGAGAATGGTCAGATTTAACCCGGGGAACCACTGAGGTTTCCATAGTGGCAGAGATGTCCACTGCTGGAAGAAAGATTATAATCAATATGGAAATTTGTCTTAGTGGAGGCCAATGTATAACATTAGGCCCTACTCTTCCAGACCCTCTAAGTGTGACCAAGGGCAGTCATCTAGTTAGTCAAGGAGCAAGATCAAGCACAGCAGTCCCGAGAGACAGGGTCAGACCCGTTTAGGAGCGGGTCAGCCACAGCACTGAAGTCACCCCCAAAAATCAGTGTGTCATATGGCAGGTCAGCAACGAGTTGAGTCAGGTCATGAATGGTCTGTGTTTGCCCTCCAATCACACAGGGGATCGTGTAGTGCCTGGGTCATCACCAGAGGGAAGGTTTTATGAAGGAGGATTGCCATACATCTCAACCCCTTTGCCAATCCGGCATTAAAGAATCAGTTGTAACCAAATCTGCCTAGAAATGGGCACTGAGTGCCCAAGAGGTGGGTGTCCTGTAACACAACTTTGAGAAATTTGAGGATTAGGGTGGGCTTAATTGGGTCTACAAGACTGTTCAAGTTCCAGGGGGGAGATTAAATACCTCTATGATCACTGGGCAGGGTTGGGGGGCACAAGTTCTGCATCAATGAATGGTGTGCCCACCCCACACAGAACCATGGATATAGGGAGCCTTCTGGTTTCCAGGATTGAATTCAGGTCTCCACAAACGTTTTAGGCATTTGGTCTCAACCCCTTCGGGGGAACCTACCAGCTGGGGATTATTTCATAGGGATTGGTTTTTGGCATCTTCTGCCCTAGTTTCAAGGGGCTGGACCATTGCCAGCAAGGTACTCATTTTGGGTTTGATTTCGGAGGAGTCACCTTCAAGGGTGGATATTGGATCCTCTACTTCTGTTACCCGACCTGTTTGTCTCAGCAGGGCCACGTCAATACGTACCTCGCCAATTTTGGATTCCAGGGCCTCTCTAGATGCCTGGATGGCCTGGAGGATGTAGTGCCTGTAAAAGGAGGGCCTCTCCCATAGGCTTACTGTGAAGTTTGGGAACCGTTCTAGCAAATTTGTCAATCTTAGACTGAGAGCCTGATGTAGATGGTTTGTCTTTCCCCATATTCGCTACACTGGGAAGAGACCGGAGCAGATCCCCTCTGGAGCCACCAGCGCTGCAAGACCCCTGGAAGAGCAGAATGCAAGGCAAGGACACCAAAGGATGGGATTTCTCACCCCCCCATGTCCAAGTTCTGGTGATAGATTATGCAGAGTGAGTGACTAATCCTTCCCCGCTTGCTTACCCCCAGCTAGGGGGTAGCACGAGCAGCCAGTGTAGGGAATAGCAGTGGATGAACAGGTAGAGCTCCCAGTAAGTTCAAAGTGTGTTTAAAAGTCTTGTCCACTGCCTAGCTGAGGACAGAAGAGTAATTGGGGGAGGACCCTAAGCAGTAGTTAAGAATAGAGAGGGCCTCACAGCTGCAGGCTTATTACAGGGTAGAAGTCATCTTCGTGCTGCAAGGATGACCCACTTCACAGACAAGGTAGGCAGAATTAAGGTTGTAGAGAGCAGTGGCATGTAGAGGAGCATACAGGCCTGCATACAGTTAGAGCAGCTCCTCCAGCCCAGGCCCAGGCATGCAAGCGGGAGGTAGGGCCCCAAAAACGTGATCTTCAGGGTCATTGAGGCAATAAAGGCTATCCCAGCCCGCCACCTCTCTTCTGAAGCTGTGAGGTCAAGGCCACATAGGACTGCATGGGCCTATAGCCTGCACCTCCCTGCATCTGCAGATCGCCGCGTCGAGGTAGCCACCAAGGCCCCGGACTATGCCTACTCAGATCAGGGGAATCCAGTCCCTGTCTGTTTTCAGTGCCACCACGCAACCTGCAGCCCCACCAGCACAGCCCAACCCCAGCCAGAGGGGGTCAGGGTAAAGCAGAGCTGCATTTGCAGGCAAGCAGTTCTAGCAAATAAATGGTAGAAATGGGTCAGCAGGTAGTGGTGGGGTTTACAGGCATCCGACACTCACTGGCATCACTCAGACGCACAAGTCCTTCAGTGGAGTCTCGAACAGCAGGCCGCTGCTGTTTTGAGAGAGCAGGGGAGCGTGCCGGTCCGAGACGATGTCTGTGGTTCCAAGCCTACCGGGTAAGAAGAGATCAGGGTATTGCTGCCCCGTTATGCAGGAGGATAAATGAGGCAATACCTAGTTCGGAAGAGGACCCACAGTACCTAGGTTAATGAGGATTACTGAGGGAGCCTCAAAAGCGTCTTTAGGGTGTGCCCTCCATTTGGCTGCGTCCAATACGTGATCATTACTGTAATCAGCTAGTGAGTCGGGGTTGTTTCGAGTGGCTCCTTGCAATACTTTATTTGTTTGTTATCCTACTTATTATTGGGTCCAGTTAGGCCTCTGGCTTAATCTCCAGACACTTAGGCCCTCATTCCCAACTAGGCAGTAAATCCCGCCGGGTTCGGTGCTGGCGGTCAAAACAGTGACCGCCAGCACGTTGAAGACCCCGCTGGCCCAATAAACAACATACTGCTGGGCTGGCAGGTGGAAACAGTGTTTCCGCCAGCTGGCCCAGTGGAATGCTAGGCCTGTACATTGCCGACGGCTCCACATGGAGCCGTTGGCAATGTAGCAGTGTGGCGGGTGCAGTAGCACCCGTTGTGCAAAACACTGCCCGTAAATCAGGCAGTAATATGGGCGACGGGGCTGTGCATGGGGGCCCCGGCACTGCCTATGCCATGTGCATGGGCAGTGCAAGGGCCCCCGAGGCACCCATTCCGCCAGCCTTTCACTGGCGGGGTAGACCGCTAGGGAAAGGCTGGGGGAACACAGGTTCCTTATCTGGCGGGCAGTGCTGCTTGCAGCGCGCTGCCCTGTCAGATAAGGAACTCTGCCATCGCCAGACTGTCTGGCTGGGGCAGCCTGGCGGTGGCGGAGTTCTGCCTCTGGCGATCTTGCCATGAACATTGTATGGCTGTCCGGACCGCATGCCAGTGGCAGTAATTACCGCCACTGCCGGTATGGCGGCCCGGACCGCCAGTGTTCATAATGACCGCCTTAATCTTTCTTTCATTTTCCTTGCAACGCTGACAGTGAACATCTTGAATACATATGATGTTTCCATGGCGTGAGCATCTTATCTACTGAGCTGACACCGACCTGAGGGACACTTGTAGCGGACACTTGAGGCTTCCCTTTTTTCTGACATTTCTGCACTACTTCCCATGGCACGACTGGGCTTGCCTGCGTTTTTTCAATTTATGGACCACTATTGACAGAAAGGCCTGATTGGAATTCAAGAAAATGTGGTTCTTTTCAGTAAGAGATTAACTGAATCTGTGATGCTGAAACTCTTGGTTCCACCACTCTCATCTTTGTAGACATTAATTTGCCATTTAAACTTATGCTCCAGGAACCAACCGGTTTGTTAAGGTGAAAATAAGTGCCCAATTGGGTCAGGTATGTTGGACCCATCTGGTCTCACTTTTCTTCCTCAATTTATTTATTTTCTCTATTGATTCTTCTCACAGAGGGCTCAACTTGTGTATTTTTCTATTTTCAAGTAAGTCAACATTTAGCGTCCTTGGTGTTGGCTATCACTTGTCTCGCACTTACTGACACCACAACACTATGGCCCTCATTCTAACCGCAGCGGGCGGCGGTAGCCGCCCGCCATGCGGTAACCGCCATATGGCCGCTCCGCGGTCAAAAGACCGCTGGGGCCATTTCAACTTTCCCGCTGGGCCGGCGGGCGCTAGCCAAGTTAGCGCCCGCCGGCCCAGCGGGAAAGGGGCCTGCAACACTGAAGCCGGCTCCGAATGGAGCCGGCGGTGTTGCAGGTGTGCGACAGGTGCAGTAGCACCTGTCGCGCTTTTCACTGTCTGCTAGGCAGACAGTGAAAAGCAGGCTGGGGCCCTGTTAGGGGGCCCCTGCACTGCCCATGCCATTGGCATGGGCAGTGCAGGGGCCCCCAGGGGCCCCAGGACACCCGTTCCCACCATCCTGTTCCTGGCGGTAAAAACCGCCAGAAACAGGGTGGCGGGAAGGGGGTCAGAAAGCAGCGCCGCCATGGCGGATTTGGGCAACCGGGGGAAATCCGGCGGGAAACCGCCGGACCCGGTTTTCTGACCGCGGCTTTACCGCACAATAAGAGTTTGACTACCAAAGGCCAAACTGAATGCAATAAAGAAAGGCCTTTTAATTTTAATAGCACGTCTAGTCAGAATGACAGCTTTAATTTCCTCTACAATTCCAGCAATTTTTCTAAGGCTGATCAATTCCAGGTATCCACAGCATCCATAATCACTCTTTCTTGTGAAAGGCTTCTGATAAGTAGATGTTGTAGTTTTGAATTAATGATCAAGACAGTGGTTGATGTGGTGTCTAGAGGACATGGAGTACTGCAAATGTAGTAATAGAGTCAAATGCCTGCTTTCAAAAATCCTGGTGGAAGCTATTTTCAATTTCCTGTCCACAAATGAAAAACACACAGGTTTGTTATGAAGCTGTACAAAGTTAATGCAGAATTGTACACCCCCATCATAACTATCACTCATTATATCTTTGCAAACCAGGAACAGTGGAGAAGATGCAGATAAGCATTGCAGAAACAGGAAGAAAGCAACACAACCGAGATCAATACTAAACTGTAGGAGTTGGGGAGGGTAATGGTGTTTGTGAAGAGGCCTGATGGGAGCAGAGAATGCCGCAAAACACAAATATGACATTTAATTGTATAACTTCGAAAAATCACATACAACTGGGTACTAGATTCAGGACTGCTACCTGGAATTGCAGGGCCTTTTCACGACAAATAAATAAACAGGACTAAAAGTTGCTTCTATGGAATGGGATGTGGGTTTCCCCCAGAAGATACAAGTCTTTGATAAGGATAAAGGCAGATTCAAATACGGGGTTCATTTGAGTGTGTATGCATCTCAGGCGCAATCAATGAGTGGGGTGGTTATAGTTAACCTCAACCTCCAAATTGATATAGTTTCATCTTACGCAAATCCCTAAGGAAGATGGGTAATTGTGACATTACAACCACACTTTTTCTGTTTTTTGGGTACATGGGGTGAATGTTGGCAATTTAGTTCAGGATATTATGCATACAATTTCCTTATTTGTCAGCTGTATGATAATATTGGTGGGTGGTTATTAGTTTGCAAGATGGATAGAACAAATTAATTACACAAAAGGCAGATGTGTTGGATTATAACGGCTAAATAGGCATTATTTTGGTGCATGATGTTGTGGATTTTTGGGAAGATTAGCATCAATAAAAAGTATTCTATTTTTGTTCTTTTTGCATTCACACCTGCAGCATTTGAGAACTAGTGTATTTCTTGTCAAATCTAGCCTGCCCACACACTTGAGATTTGATCTCTACTGATATTAGATAATGCCTTTCAAGACATGTATGATTCAGGAAGAAAGATACGCACTGCAATCTTGGGCCTTTTAACGGCCCGTTCTAACCATTTACAATTTCAGAAGTATATGGAAGTAGAAATTTCTGATTTTTTTTTTTTAAGTCAACAGAACAGGATCAATTTGTTTAAACATCTACAAACCATTAAAAGCATACTTCTGGGAATAAAAGTTCATTTGTTTAGGGGTCAAATAAACAAAATGTGGAACAAGGATAATTCCTTCAGTTGGCTTTTAATGAGTTAGAAAAGCACTATAAGCGTGATAATAGAGATGGTGACACTGCTATAAGTAACTAAGTTATGAACCTTCGGATCTGCAGAGAAAGTGCAATCCACATCATACCAGGTTCGTGAGTTTGAGAACAAACAAGTTTGTCATTAGTTGGAAAAGTTAGAGTCATCAAAGCAATACCAATGAGAGCTCAGCAAAGGAGTCAAGGCTGTACTGAGCCGTGGTACAGCACAGATCGGAGTTCTGATAGGGCCACAAGTAGCCAAATAGAGCTTGACATGACCCCTCTATTAAATATATGTTAATGGCAAAAACTGCTGAGGGGAAATGGAGGCAAGCAAACTGGCTCAGTCAAACCATTCCCAAGAGGCTGCTTGTAACTCATGCGGCCATGTCCCAAAAATATATCGAACATTTGGGAGGAGATCAAGCAGAAGTCGGCTCTATTTGATCAGATCTCAAAACTGGTCTCTTAAGAAAAGGACGTGGGAACTCTAGAAAATAGAGTTGTGGATGATCGGACAGTGGACATGAATACTGAAACTGCACTGGAAGATAAATATGAATTGTTGCCAGTCCAAGCAGAAAGACCTCACAAAGCTGGCCAGATGCAAAATAAATTGAATACAAGGGCTTTTCAGTAATGCTGAAGGAACAGATATCCAATCATTTGTTAGAAAGTCTCTTCCATCACATCAGAGTTTGACCTAAGGACCCCGAGATTCACTTCAACTGCACCTTTGAAGTGATGGGATTGGGTGTGCAGAAAGAGGCCTCGAAAGATATCCTAAGACACGTTCTACCACTTGGACAAAAATAAGAGATCATGAACCTGGTGCAATCTAAATATTTCTTGAGGTGCATAAACTATAGCTCTACCATGACCAACCAGCCTTCGCCCTGAGGAACCAAAAAAAATGAAACGCATGTGTCATGGAATTTCCAGCGAACGTGACACTCCCCATCAGAAGTCTTTAAAACAAGAGTAATGTAGCCCTTTTTATTGCAATATGGGGAAAGATGTATATGCATTAATATTTTTGGGATGAATTTACTGTGACTTTATGTGTAGATTATGTTTATATTACCTTTGGGGGATTACCATTTCTGCGGTTAACTCTGAATTTACGAGAACAAGAAGCAACCAACATTTTTTAGTTACCTGCATCACATGCTATGCTATTATCATACATTTTCTGTGAAAAGGAGACCGCAGAGACTTACAAGGTCTATTTATATACATGTTTTCTTTTTGCATATGTTGTTTCTGTGTCTCGTATATTGTTTATTTTACATGACGTATTAATGGACTTATGACAATTCTTGATATTTTACATGAAGGTGGTTAGGGCGTAATAGTTAAGTGGAGAAAAATATTGTAACAACCATTTAAATTTGGATATCTTCCCTAATGTAGTGAGATGTACGAGTCTTTCATCTGTACCTTAGGTAAGGTCCCAATAAATGCATTAGTGATATTTATGCGTTAAAGGAGTAATGAG
The DNA here is from genome assembly GCF_031143425.1 of Pleurodeles waltl. Taxonomy (NCBI): domain Eukaryota; kingdom Metazoa; phylum Chordata; class Amphibia; order Caudata; family Salamandridae; genus Pleurodeles; species Pleurodeles waltl. Next base: position 142,376,514 of record NC_090443.1, read on the forward strand.
ATAATTGTAATATGTGAATTTGCTGTTTTCCTTGACACATTTTGTCTTCTCTTTATTAAGCCTCTGGCTATCTACAACATCAAAAAATGGTTTGATAAATAATATTTTTTCAAAAAGTATATGTTCATATCAATGAATCATTGATCATTGTATTGGTGATAAGCTGTGCTTGCTGAGGCTATATCAGCATAACCGGATTTGTCTGGTTCATGGTTTTTAAAAATGTATATGAAATATTTCAACATTTACAAGACTATATGTAATGCTTTTTTATGTCTAATTTTGTAGCCGTGACGTCATTCTATTTGTACAAAATGCTTTGTAACTGTGCCCCATGCTATATTCATACATTTTCGGGGAAAGAGAGAACACAGACACTTATAAGTCAGTTATGATGTATTAATATGCAGATGCATTTTTTGTGACAACTGTTTAAATTGAGATATCCTTCCCAATGTGGTGAGATGGACGAGTCTTTCATTCCACCTCAGCACTGAAGAAGTTCTATTTGAACGAAATGAGTCGGCTACAGAAAATGTAAATAATTCAGGCTACAAGCAAGTTTTCATTATGAATAAGGAATGAATCAAGAATAAAGGAATTATCATAAAGCATCACTGGGCCATCTTATAATTTGTTTCACCATTACCTACTGACACACAATATCTTTTTTTCCTTTTTAATAATTCATGTTCTGTAAATCTGAATGACACATACGATTGTAGAGTTATATCTAATAACTGAAACGCTACATCTGTAATCCTTGTGGAAGTCTAAGTGGTAGAGCATCTCAGACATTATGCTAAAGACGACTTTACATCCACTGACGCAGCCTGGCCAAGCTAGCTTTGTCCCACATGGAAAAGAGTTAAGCAAAAAGAGAGAGAAACAAAGAAATGGAGAGGGTCAAGAAAGGGTCTCTACGCCAGGTTAAGCAGATTAGTGACAAAGCACCTGAAAGTTGGGAAGAAAAAAGGGAACTGCAAACTGGGATAATGCTACAAGTCGAAAGCAGATGATCTTTTCAGCTACCAACCCCTGTGCAACATGTTCACTGTAGCCTGGCTGATGGTCTGAGAGAAGAGCAGGATGTGCACTCCAATGTTGAGTGATACTGTGCCTTTCCAGCATGAGGAGAAAGCTGTTACTATATAAAAGTTAGTCTTTCTGCTTCTGTCATAGTTGGCATGTTACGGTAGAAAAAGTAATGGTAAAAGGCTGCTTGAGGAGGTGCCACAATCTGAGGTCACCTTTAGACCAAAAGCGCTGCCCAGAGCTTACACAGTGCATGAGATAGACCAATACCACTTTGGTTTCTGTAGAAATGTCCACTTGTGTCATAGGTTCAATGTTGTCAGCTTTAAAATAATGGTTCAATATGCTCCTGCAAAGTGATTAACAATGATTAATTTGATTCAGGAGGCAAGGAAGATATTTGCCTACTGCAAGAACTGCACTCGTCAAATGAGATTGTTTTGAAATGAAAGCAAGGTGGTTCCCATTGCAGTATTTCGCTTTGGAAGGACTAAAGAGGGCAAGTGTCCATATCACATGCCCAGAGTTTTCTTGTTTCAGAAGGTGCTATCTGAAGCAGCAAGCAGTTATCTCAGCTTAGTGATAATAATGGAATCCTACACACTAATGATCATACACACTCCAAATAAGGACCAAAAGCACTTTCTCAAAGCTGCATTTTCTGTGGTCTTTGCTTTTGCAGTGGGAGGTGCAGTGTTAGGAGGGACCTCATTATTGTCATGGATAGTGCTAGAGACAGATCCCAACATATATTTGTGGGTGATGCAACAATGCTGTTTTAGTTTAGAGGAAAGCAAGATCTTTGCATAGCACCTATCGAGGCTTGGAGAATATTGATCTTTTTTCAAATGTGAATGTCCCTCTAAAGAGGCCAAGAATTATAGGTGTCCTCCGCAGTATCCCCCTACTATCCTTTCTGTCTTCTACAGAAATAAGAAATAACATCTGACTGCTCTAACATGCATGTGGAGATTTGGTCTGATCTGATTCCCTCTATAGCACTACAGGACTGTGAAAGACTATATAAAAATGGTTTTGATGTTGGCAGCATGACTTTGTCTCATTTACTACAGCTTAGTCACTGTCTGGGCAATGAGGAGAATTTATATTCTTTTTCCTCTTCCTCTCTTGGAAGAGATTAAGTCAGCAAGGCCCTTGTTGAACATACAATCTGAATATATGTAGACCAAGAGGGAAGACAAATAGGAGCCAAAAGCCTTCGCACTGGCTACAAAAAATGCAGAAGTGGCTTGATCTTGGCTTTCTATGAAAGTGAATGAAACCAAATCCAAACAAGGTCTTTAAGCTTCCTTTTTAGCGATGGCCTAGGGATAATTTCCCAGAACATAGCAGATCTCTGAGAAGAAAAGCTTAAAAACTCTATACATTCTAATCCTTCAATTATTTGCCTTCTAGAGACTTGGTCCATAACTCATTATAGTGCTATATGGTAACTCAGAAGGCAAAGAAAGGCCATTGCTAAGGGCGGCCTTGGCATCCTTCTTTTAACAGAGATTCAGAGGAACTTTGAAATTGTATCACTCTTCTGCAGTAAAGCAAGTGTATGAAGTTCAAACTATTTAAGCTAAGCAAATCCTCTACAGGTACCCTATTATTATTGAACATTTATGTACCCATGCGAACCCTGTATAATTCTCTTTTAATGGAAATTATCAGACATGTGGTATTTTGAAGACTCTGCTCAGAATATTATAATGGGAGATTATAAAAGTATCCATGAGGCACTAAATGCACACACACAAGTAATTAGATGAGGCATGGAATATCCCAGATGCCACTTTCCCTTCCAAACAAATGGTGGATAAATGGGGCAGACTGCTCTTAGACCTGATATTAAATGGGAGAGTGGACAAGTGCATCCCAGCATCATTCACAATAAAGGATTTGGACCCTCAATTATTGATTATATTATTGCTCGTTACGATTTGTCCCATAAAATGTTATCACTTCTAGTAAACTATACCTACAGTAGTGACCATGCTATCCTCCACTTAACCCTTAAGATTCCTTACCAGTTGATCTCGTCTTGGTCATTAAACGGTGGAAATGGTAGAACAACTGCAGCACTGTAACAGGGATGAATCAACTGGAACTCTTGCTCTCTTCCGCAGTGGGTCAAAATGAAATGCTGATTGGAGATCCAGTCAAGATCTTTGAAGATACACTGTTAGAAGGGGCAAACAAAATCCAATGATTATCTCAACTAATACAGAAAACGGCAACCTCCACTAAAGATTTGAGAGAGACTGAACTTTCCTGTAAATTAAATAAACTCATACCTCAGCAGTTCTCGGTACCATCAGTATCCAGAGGTAAGGACATTCAAGCAATATGGTACAAAAGGAGGAAAATTTGCTCCGAGCACAAAAGAAAAGCAGCCAACTCAAACTGGCTGGATCTGCAACAAGCAGTAAAGTTAAAAAGCTTTAAATCTTTTTGGCATCTAGTTGCTAAGATCACAGGTAGTAATCAAGCCCCCTCTGCAGTACTCATCCCTCGTAGTGAATGGATTTATTATGTTACTGACTTATATGCAAAAAATACAGCTTCAACACAACATGACCTGTCTTTATTACCTATGGCAAAAAATAAAATGGTCAATGGGCAAATAAATCCTCAGAACGAAAAGCAAATAATGACATTAATCAATAAAGCAAGATTTTTGGCAGCAATTGGTTCTGACCGGATTCATATAAAAGTATTGAAGAACAACCCTGAAACCTGGAGTACATTTCTAGTACATCTCTTTGCATAGTGGTATGACTTGGGCCAATTCCAAGCTCATGGATAGGGAGGATTGTTACCTTAATACACAAAAAGGGAACTTTCATCTTGCCTAATAATTATTGCCAAACAGCCCTTTTCAATGCTAGATCTTTGTGTTCAGCATCCTAGAGTATCTTGAGGGATGGGCATTCTTGTCAGGGGTGATTCTTACAGCCCAGGCAGGTTTTAGACACAATCACTCAGTGATATACTACATAGCAATTGTTCAGATTCTCACTGACAAATATGTGGTGACCAAGTCTCAGGTTCTATGCTCTGTATTTGACAACTTCTCAGCTGCATTCAACATGGTGGATAGACCCACCTTATGGAGGAAATAGGTTTACCTGGAAATAAGATTTAATTTATTAGGACTTGTTATAGCATTATCTTTTTTTTAAAAAGTCAAGACTTTATTGCGTGATTACTTAAAATCGTTGCAATACACATGATATAGCAAGTTACAGACATCAGCTAGTAATACAAATAGTGCGCCACTGTTGAACAGTAGTGACAATTCTTAATTGGTAAAACTGTTAAAATTGGATCCCATTAAAATTAGAAAGAAATAAGAGGTGCAGCGAAAGATACGAGAACTTGGTGTGTTCCTGACGTCGTACTTATAGAATAAGATATTAGTTTGTAACTGTTATATAGTTAGAATTTGAATCAGTTAGACGTGCAGTTTTCATTTAATTTTGCTTGCATTTGCAAAATGAATTTCCCATATTTGGCCAATTCTACTGTTTTTTTTAGAGTGAATACCAAAGTTCTAGCCTCAGAGCAGGATCTTATGCCGTGGCGAACGAAGAGGGGTCTTAGTAAAGTGCGGCATGCGTTCAACAGTACTGGGCATCAGCATAGTAGATGATTGTCTCTGTTTTATAGCACAGAGTCTGCAGCAGTTTATACTGGTGAGAGAGCGCCATTTTGGATTTAGTTCCTTTATTTTAAGGCCAAGCAGTCTAGCAAAAGCAATTTGTGTCATGCAGGCCTTCCTGACTGTGTAAGCTAAGTAGGGCTGGGGTACCAGATGCTGTGTGCCGCTATTTGCACTGCAGTGCTGCTCAATTTTCCCAAGTCACATGCACGGGAAATCATTTTCATCTGTCTTTTCAGGATCGACTTGATGGATATTTGTGACTGTGTCAGTTTTGTCAGTTCTGCCTGATCGATTTGTTTGCATGTTAGTGCTTTCGTTAAGTATTGTGACCATTGGTTTGACTTTATTTCCAAGATGTGGTGAAGAACTGATTTCAGAGTATTAGTTGGAGCCATGATTAATCTATGGTAGTACTTCAGGAAAGCCCCTTTATGTGCCCAGTTTTGGTCTTCCAGCTCAAATTCTAACCTTATCAGATTGCCCCTTAGATATTGCAGGAGCTTGAATGTTCTTCTATAGATTTTTACCTGAACCTTTTCCATCGGCACAGTGAGATGGCCTGGGTAGGCCTCATGTCCATAATTTAATGCTGGTAGGAAAGAAGCTCTCAGAGAATTAATCTGACGGTCGGGCTTCCCATGATTTTGTTTAGCTGGTATAGTCTCGTCATTATGAAGTCGGCTTTTGTCTTCAGGTGATGGAGATGAACTTTGGGCTTGCCCTTTGCCGATAGCCAGACACCCAGGTAATTATAGGTGTCTGTGCTGCAGATGTTGAGTGGCCCCATTTTCCAGTGGAGGTGCTGATGTTTCAATGGCCCACCGAAAATTATGACTTTAGTTTTTGAGGTATTCGCCTGCATTTTGTTTGCAGTATTGTAGCCGTGCAAAGCAGTGAGTGCTTTTTGTAGGCCAGTTTTTGAGTGGTCCAACAAGACGATGGCATCTGCATATTGCAGGAGGGTGAGTATGAGGTTCCCAATTTTTGGTGGGATCAGGTTTGCGTATTTTAGTGCTTGTGACATGTCTGCTGTGTAAAGATTAAATAGCAGAGGCACCAGCGCACACCCTTGTTTTAACCCGCTAGTGGTGGGGATCATCGTGCTAATGGCAGAACTCAGTAGCTTAACTCTTACCCAGGTTGATGAGTAAAGTAGAATTATTGCCCTTAGTAGCCTTCTTGGAACTCCCCAGTTTTGGAGCTTTTTCCATAGGAGGTTCCGATCCACCACGTCAAAGGCTGAAGTATAGTCTACAAAGCAAGCAAATAGTGGAGGGTTTTTTTTTAGCGGTTACCTCATGTATCAGAAATGAGAGAGCCACTACGTTATCTATGGTTGCAGATTTTGCCCTGAAGCCAGTTTGGCAGGGAGGTACTACCACAGTGTCCTCTGCTCAGTTTTGTAATTCATCCAGGAGGACAGAGGCAAAGCCTTTTTCTTCGAATTCTAATAGGGCAATAAGACAGTAGTTCGCTGGGTCATGTCTGTCCCCTTTTTAAAAACTGGGTGCAGTATGGAGCCTTTCCAGGCTGGGGGTATGTACTCCTATTCCAGACGAGCAGTAGAGTGCTGACAGAACCGGGGACCAAAGCTCTTTGTGTTCTTTGAAGATTTGTGCAGGGATGGCATTTGGACCAGGGCCCCGGATGATCTCATGTTTTGCAGGATGATAGAAATTTCCCTTGGGGAAAGTGCAAAATCCCAAGCCAGAGGGGTATCATATGTACTGGATTTAACCAGCTGATGTTCAGGAAGCGGTGGGTTGTCTGTGTACAGTTTCCTGACATGTTTTATCCATTCTGCTTCGTTTATGGCATTGATTCGAAGGTCGCTCTGTCCCACCTTGTTTTTAATGTACCTCCATAGATCAGCATGATTGTGTTTTTTCATCAAGGAGTAGATATGAACAGCCTCACTTTCTGCATGTTTATGTTTTAACGACCATATCAGCTGCTTGTGTTGTTTAACGTGTACCCGTAGTTTTATGGCTAGTGCCATTTTCTCTACAGCCTTCCTAGTTTTGTTGTGTTGTGCTCTCAGTCTACCAAGTCTCAGTTTGCTTTCCATTCTGGGATGCTGAAGGGAGAGTTTTATTGGATCTCTGTTGTGAGATGTTAAGGGATCCTGCTTGTTGCAAGAGGTTGTCGGTGCTATCTGACCAGTTAGCCCGAAGTGTATCGCCTGCCATTGTCAGCATAGTGGGGTTATTTAGTTTCATTCATGAGCTGCATAGCCGAGTTGCCACTGGTCCCCATTTTATCTGCCTGATTAGTTGTGATTCTTTCTCTCCTTGTGAGGTTCCTATTAGCTTTTGTGTTTACATGCATCATATATCCGTTTTGATGTTTGCTATGAGTGGAAGATGATCACTAGCATTTACTTGTAAGATTTCAAAAGAGACCAGGCGTTTAATGATTTGCTCTGAGGCGAAGATATAATCCAAAGTGCCTTTGCCATGAAAGGTTTTTGAGAATGACTATGTATGAAAACTTTGCTAAGTAAATTATGGCAATATTGAGTAGCCATACATACTGGTTGTTCAGCAGTTATTCTCTCTCCCAGGAACCTAAGGTTAAAGTCTCCGCAGATTATAACGTTGTAACCGATGCGGTCACAGAGTATTCCATCCAGAGTGTCTACTAATTGGGACATGTTTTCTGCTCTGGCTTGACCGAATTTAATAAAATAAAGATGAACTATTAGGGATTTTAGCTTTTGGTGTTGAAGTTTCCAGCCTAATTATCTGTAGCATTTCATTTTGTGTGAGAACCACTCGGTCATTGAAGTCAAGATTGACATTCAAATATATTGAGAGGCCGCCAGACGGTCTGCCGAATATATTTCTTTTTATTGCAAGTTTTTGTATTTCTTGAAAGTCTGGGATTGCCAAAGGCGAGATTAGACATGTTTTTTGTAGGTACATTATGTCAGCTTTTTTAGGAGCAGTTGTGCTCTGTCATGCTTCAGTAGTCTGGTCAGGCCTGCCACATTCCACAAGACAAGCGTCAGATGACACTGCATCGTCCCTACAGTGTTTTTCGTTGCTAGGTATATTTCTGGTTGTTATGTTGGAAGATCGTGGATCTCCTGTTGATCCTGGTTTTGGTTCTTTGGGCTCAAAATACTTTTCTAATATGGCTCGTTGGAGTCAGATAGGTGCAACGTATGGAAACGTTGGTGTGCTTCCCTGCTACCTTGGAGTAGCCTGTCCATTTTAGAATACTGTTGGTACTGTTTTTTTGCTGCTTTAGTTCACAGGATTATGTTTTGAACAGATTAAGATATTTGGTCTGGCCAGACATCTCTGCTTTTATGCCCCATTCCTCCAGGACTAGCTTGTTTGACAACATCTGATCAGCCAGTGTCGGGGGGCTTAAAGTTTTTATAGTTGATTCCCGGTGATTGTTGTATTCGGGTAGCACCTTAAAAGCCACCCTTAAAATATTATCAGAGTTTATGATAAACTCTCCTGGTAATGCCTTGAATATCATCAGTAGGTTCGAACGATTCAGGGTGTCATGACTCCCTACTGAGCAGTAACGGGGTGTAAGAGCTAGTTCAGGAGAGAGCGCACTATTCCTTGGGTCCTACCTTCGCTAGCTTTTGGTTCTCCTAGAGCGCTTCCTGTTATATCGGATTGTGATGAGTTGTTAGAGCTTTGCGCTTCAGGTTTGTGAAGTAGAATGTCAGTGATCGAGGAATCGGGCAAAGGGGAATTAACGTTTTTGAAATAGAGTGTGCGTCCAGTCGAGGATAGCTGGTCATCATGCTGGATTATTGTTGTACTCGTTTTGGCGCTGTTGTATTTACAGCTCCTATTCTGTGGTTGTTTGGGCTGGTTGTCTGCCAGCTGTCCACAGTGCTTAATTTGTAAATAAAAAGGTGCCAGTGCTCAAAGCCCTCCTCTTAAACACGCGGCTGCTTCAATTAAGTGTGAGAACATCAAATACTGAGGCAGCGTAATCCTGAAGCCATCAAGGGCCTCTTCAATCCATTTAAAGCCACTCCCTGCCCCTTCTGCTCACTCTTGAAGCTTTCTAATTTCTCCCTTTGTCACGCTTTTTCATTTTAACCTTCATCCGTCTTTCCCATACGTGTCTTTTGCTCGCAGCAAATGCTTGAGGCCAAAGAATAAGCCTCTGCCCTCAAAAATAAGTGCCGGTGCTCAGCACCGGAAATAACAAGCACAAATTAAGCACTGGCTGTTCATCATCGTCATGCTTCTGATTTTCCTGACGTTGAAAATAGGATATATGCTTGCGTAGTCTGGCAATGCTGTCCTGCCTTCCGTGTTTTGCTGTGCCTGTAATGAGGCCTTATTTGTTTTATGCTTTGCCTTTTGTTACTCTCTTTTTCGCTCTCTTCAATAGCACTCTCGTCCAGAGTGGTGCTCTGCTGTTCAGATCATTAGGTGTGTCTGCATTTCTACATATCTCTGCTTCAGTGCAGCTTTGGGGCAGCGAAAGAGGTTTTTGCAAGGTGTGGGTCTCGTTAGTTTGTAAGTCGTCCCTTGCAGTTGTAAAGTTGGGCAGATTGGGATGATTATCCTGCCAGGGTACCGGGGCCAGGGGTGAGATGGTAGTTTGGATGTTTGCACCTCTTGAGTTAATGCTTCAGTTGATGCTTTCGTTAAAGCCTGATTTATAGGATTAGCTAGTGCTGTGTCTAGCGCTAATGGCCTGGCAATGCCGGAGCTTTGCAGGGCTGTTTTCCATTTAGTGACCGTGGAAGACAGAACTTCTGGTAGGGATGATCATTTATCCACAATCGGCATGCAGACGCATGCACTTACAGATGTAGTACTGCTCAGTGCTACGGAGTCCATGCTTAACCCTCTTTGTTCCAAAGCTGTGAATTTCGATTCAAGTTTATTAATGGATTTGGCTAATGCATATATGAGGTCTAATTGCATTTCGAGCTCATCCGATTGCCAGGTGAGTGCATTTATTGCAGTTGTGAAAGTGGTATTGATTGATTGATGCCAGCAGGCCGGATTGATCTGTATCCATTCAAAGTTCCAGGATGCTTGCTCTTTCCTGGGCACTTGGTAAATCCATCTGGCTTGAGGTATAAGGTGAATAGTGTTGATTGTTGAAATAATTACTGTGCCTCTTTTCATTGTTGGGCCTCTGCCTGCCTTCTAGCTCAATAGGGGATTCGTGCTCAAAATTGTCCTGTCTGTCCTGACTTGGGATAGCAAGTTGACTTTCCTGGTTGGCATGTATCACCCAGTAGAGTTTGTGGCAGTTGGGCAGTGCAGAATGGAGTGTTGTGTTCTGTATTTTTTTAGCTGGCTGGAGGGCTGCGTCAACTGAATTCCTGGGCAAGGTGGCAATACTGCAGCCATGTTCGATTTGATTCTCATATCGTGTGTAGTCCTCTATTGTGTTATTTGTAGTGCTGTTGGATGATATTTCGATGATTGTGTCGCCCTTCAGCTGGACCGACCAATTGTATGGCGAAGCTTGGTTTTTTTTCTATGCACTATTCACTATTATGGCCTTCAGTTGAAGTGAATTTTTTTGGTGCCCTGTTAAAAAAAATCTAGGATTGATCTTTGAGCTGATCCACCCTGTTTTGTTGTTATTGCCTTGGTGCTGTTCCTATTTAGGCAGTTTTCTTTTGACGAATGATGGGTTTGCAGCAGTTTAGAGCGCTCCTTTAGACTGAAATAATTAAGCAGTTAGTTTTTACATAGGATCCGGTCTACGGGGAGCTGCGGGCCAGATTCCCAGGGCCTCCAAGACTGTATGCTGATTAGGCGTGGAACCCTTGGGGTCGCTACCCGGGTCTTCCCTCCGGGAGGTTTTTGAAAATCTCCTGTGCGGCCCCAGGTTGCGGATCTCTCTTGCCTTGGAGTGCCTTGCATTCAGTTCAGTTTGTCGACAGAAGGAAGCAGGTTCGATATTTTCCAGGTGTGTAATAGTAAGTGTGGCACTTTAAGTTGTTGCGAGAACCTTACTGAACTCAGCCTAGTGCCCCCTGATTTGGCCCCTGTCTTTGCGTTGGGAATTGCTCAGTTGTTGTACTGAGTTGTATTGAGTTGGGGCCGAGGCTTGAGACTTGGAATTAGGCAAGTGAATAACAGTTAAAGTATATTCCGTGACATATTGCATGATTTGATATGGTTTGGTGTACTTTTTTTTTATCTGGCGGCGTGTCAATTTTATGTCAAGAACAGAGGCTCCTATTATGCTTCTCTAACTTGCTTTATTTTAAATAGCAGCAGTCAAGAAAACTACAACTCCCATGGGGCTTAACAGTCTAAAAGCCAATGGGAGAAGAACAGAAAGGAACAGATGCCCCAATCACTATACACGGTGCTACGTAACCACAAAGCTTGTCTGCGATCAGCCCTCTTTCTTGCTGCTCGCAGTCAAGATAAGTGGTGTTTTTATTCTCTCTTACGTTGTTCATGATTATATGTTTATTTGTTTATATATATACGAGCACTTAATCGACTTTACGTTTAAATACTGTCATCTGCATGCGCTTTCCGTTCCTCGCAGCGTTCCTCCCAGCCCTTGGGTTTCGGGAGCTGCGCTCGCGCGCGTCTTGAGGCATTCTGCCTCCGCTTTCTGAACATTTTAAAACGAACGCTCCTTACCGCCGTGTGCCGTTTTTTTCTTTCCACACGCTCTTTCGGATTTCTGGAGCCTCGCCTGCTCTTCCTTGCTGTCGCTTTTTCACGAGTCAACCTTTCTTGATCTGGACACGCCTTAGGGGCGGGTATTTATCTTTTTTCTTCCCAATACTTCCTGGTTGTTTAACCCTTTCTGCAAGGGCTTTTTTCTCCCTGATACAATTGTATCGGTTTATTCCTGTACCATACCCTTTATTATGGATCCTCAGGATTCTTATCAACCAATATGGATGATTTTGGAACCCTCATTAATGAGGCTGTGGTCAAAGCTGTTTCAGCTTCCATGTTAAAAATGTCAAAACATTTTGAGACCACTGTTCAAAACATGGTCCACAAATCATTCCTGGCCCATTCTGCGGGGGATAGCAGAAAAAGAAAATCAAAGGATTTGTACATTCAAAAACCATCCGCTAGCTCTGTTTTGACAGGTGAAGCTTCTTCACCCATGGATGAGGACGAATTTCCTCCCAGGCCTCCTTCTCAGGAGGGGAATAATAATGTTTTCACTAAATGCAAATCTAAAGCTAAGCATTCTGTTACAGCGCCAAAACAAATTGTTATCTCCCACATTTCAGATACCGATGACGACGTCGGTGATGCAGATGAGGCAGATGATGCCTCTGATATATGGGGTTCACAGTCTCAGGCTTCCCCTGCTAAAAAGCCTAAGCTAAATGTTTCTGACCCGTTCTTTGCCAAAACCATTTTAGACGTGGATGGTAACCCCATGTTCGATCCATCACTCCTGCACCACCCTAACTCCACTGAGTGGTCTCCGTCTTCTCACGTGGGTAAATACATTGCTTCCAGGTTGAGAGTTCCTCTTGATAAGCAGACAAGGTCTAAATTGAGATCTGAATGCCCCAGACCATCACTTTTTTCCCATATTACAGCGCCCCCTACAATTGACGAATCTATCCTTACCTTTTTCTCCAAATTCGGAAAGGACCCCCGTAAGGGGGTAGACAAAGCCTGGTCAAATTGCCAGGACAAACTGCTGGATGTAGTGAGTCCCCTGGCTCGTATTCTAGATCTCGCTGAATCAGCAAAAATGGATGAGGCGGACATTGATCCGGCTGAGCTAACCTCACAGTCTGGTGCCACGTTATTGTCAAATCAGCAATGCATTGGTGCCAAAGGGCACTGCGGCCTTTCCAAGCAGTGCCACGGCCTTAATGCGTCGATTTGTAAAGAAAAACAGAGGCAGAGTGCTCTCTCAAGGCCCAGGACTGGATTGGCACCTTCTGAAAGGCCAGGACTCACAGAGGCAGAGTCCAGTACCTGAAGCAGGGTTAAAGGAAGACTTTGATGGCCCGACACTTCCAGAACAGGAGGCAAGCCAGGAACCCCTTGGAGTCACATGGCTGTCCAGAGAATGTAGAGAGCAAAGTACAGTCCGTCTCACTCCGAGGCAAGAGGCAGCAGGCCAACGCAGCAATGCAGCTGAGCAGAGTGGCAGTCCTTCCTCCTGGCAAAATGTCCTCAGATCCAGAAGTGTATAGATTTGGTGAGGTTTTGGGGTCCAGCACCTATACCCAGATGAGCCCTTGAAGTGGGGGAAGACTATAAAGAGAGGCCTTTGACGTGCACAAGGTTCATGCCCTTCCTCCCCTGGCTCCAGACACTCTTAAGCAGGTTATGCAGCTCTTTGTGTCCTGACAGACAAGCCCCATTCAGGTGTGTTAGCTCTTCCCTCTAGCCCAGGAAGGCCTATCAGCCTCGGTGATGGGCCGTCAGGATGTAAAGTCAGTTCAGGTCACAGATTAGCATTTTATGACATCTTACCATCTCTGAGCTCTTCTTGGTGTAGAATTGTCTTGTATTTCAGCTGGTTATCCATCACTACGTAGTCAGGGTGACAATGCAATCAGTGAATACTCCACTGCCTTTATTAAAAGCCCAGCAGACCCACCAATGTTTTGGCACTAGTGGTATGATGCCTTTTAGACATATTTAGGAGCCATTGTGGCATCTAGATTTAGACCAGAGAGGAGAAAATTGTTATTGCTCCACTCTTTAGGATTTAAGAGCAGATCTATATTTAAATGTCTGCCTGACATTCGAGTGGTGGCTGAAGAAGAACTTGATGTTTGCCAGGAGGCTACAAAGAAACTAGTCGAAAGATTTGATGAACTGCCAAGCTTGGTAGTTTGGAGACACAGTTTTTTAAGAGGGAGAAGAAAACGGATGAGGATGTTGGTGTTTACATTTCAGCCTTACGAAAGTTAGCAACAGAATGATACAGTTTATATAGTTTATATATTTTTATAACTGGGGACAATATATAGTATTTTTTGTTAAAAAAATGTTTTTGGTATTTTCATTATTCCTTTGCAAGACAAGTAGCCCCCAAGTTGACAAAGCAAGTCTCTGGTGTCCAAGCCAACCCAGACGGCGAACTCTGCTGCATCCCTGCCTTCAACCAGAGCTTGGTTGAGGATGCCAGTTCCTTCCTCGAGCAAAATGGAAGCAGAATAACTGAATGCACCAATGCATAGGAATATCTGCCCAAGTAAATCAGTGCTCACTGACCACAGGGCAAGGCTGGTGGGAAAACAAATGTGCTTCCCTAAGGTTTCCAGCCTGTTGAATTACCTATATGTCGGTATAATAGGGAATGCACTTGGCTAGACCATTGTTATTGAGGCCTGCATCACTAGTCTCTCAGGGGGCAGAGGCGGGAAAAGAAGGCTGGGTCTCCAGTCTCCTCGGGTGGGATGGTGAAAACGGACAATGAAATGGTGCACAGGAGTCCCTGTGCAAGGTCAGCCCGTGCCCCCAGAAGCACATTGGTAAGGGCTTCATTAAAGGGAAGCCAGCTCCAGGTTGAAGCGCCTCTGTCAAGACATTCGTCTTGACATCGACAACTGGCAGATAGAGATCGAGGACATCGGCATTACATTTGCAAAGGATGCACCTTCCTCCAAAACCTGGCACAGAGGGGAAACCATACGCCTACACCTTGGGAGGTATCCAGACCACTACCATCATCCAGTTCCTTCTACCAGTTATTATCTGGGTCCTCAGGGGACTATACTCCTACTCCTCATCACCTCCTTCAGGAAGGTAGGGGCCAGTGGGAAAGTCAAGAGGTTGTTGAAGCTGGACAGCACCTGCACAGACGTTGAGCTCAGCTGGCGCACAAGGCGAACCCGCTGACAGTGAGCCAACAGGGGCACTTCTCGGCTCTGTGAGTGACTCCAGAGGGAGTCAGTGGCCTAAAGATGATGTGCTCATTCTCAAAGTTCTTTAAGTTGTGGGGGAGTCACTCCGGCACTGGGAAACTCAGGGTAGCATAGAGTGGGCCCAAAGTCCATCTCCACAGGTGGAGAGCGGAAGCAGGGTGTGGATGCACAATGTCAAGAAGGTGAAGTGGAAGACCGCCTCGACTTTATGCTCTTTTTTTAATATAAACTTACCCTACCTCATTGAGTAGGTCCTGGAACAGGAAGACAACCATCCACGAGAACAGCTCTGGGATCAGTTTCAAGATCGCCCACAGGAACGATAACGGGACTGGGAGTGTCATGGAACCTTTTTCTTCTGAGCTGTCATGGGCTTCAGTGCTTGCTCACGGATCCCCTTCAGCACTTGATGCAGTCCTTCAAGTCGTGGCTCAACCCCAGACACCAGAGACAATGGAGGTCATACAAGTAAATTGGCCTTGACAATCCTCCCAAGCTTTGATTCCTGACGTTTTAGCCATGGACAAAATGTCATATGCACAATGAGTGCAAAGCTCAAAAATGTTGACAAAAAGTTCAAAACAAGTTGATCAAAAAGTGACCAAAGTAGGTCTACAGACCCACTATGTTGGTGCAGAACGAAAGTAACTGATGACAGTGTGCCAGGGTGGCATCTCAATAAGCATTGCAACATCACTTCTGATACAGACAACGCCAATGAGGAGCTATACAACACCACCTGCTGGTGTGCAAAGATACTGCTCAAGATTTTCTGGATCCAGTCTGATGCCTTGGGAATATTCTAATGTGAGGAATAAGCAGTCAGAAGTTGCTATCAGAAATGAATGGTGTGCCAGTTGATATTGAGGATTCACAGATCCAGTATGGGACACAATGCTCCATCCTTCTTTGGTTTGAGGAAGTACTTGGACTAGACCTGTTGACCCCTTTGGTGTACTGGTGCTTCCCCTGTCGTTCACTTGCTTAAGAATGAGCAAATCTCTTCCAGCAGATGTGGAAAGTAGTATTTGTTTATTTGGTGTGTTCATGGGGGTACATTTGTGGGTAGGTGATAAGCTCAATGGAGTAGCCCTGTAGGAGTGTGGATACCACCCATTTGCCTATTTTCACTGTCCCCTGTGCTGAACATTTAAGGGTAATCCTTCTGCCTCCCACTGAGCGTTGTGAAGAAGCTCAACGTGAACCAGAGCCTCAGCCACACCATTTAATTTAGCCATTAAACTGTTCTCCCTGAAACAACTAAGGTCGTCGGCTTTGTATTTGAAACAACTCCCGGGGCAGTTCGTTATTAGGAGACAGGCCTTGCTGAGTAAACTCTTTGTTCTGAATCTTCCAAGGCTGCTGAAGAGCATCCTGAGACCTAGTAGCGAACGAGCTGTAATTTTATCTCTTTTTAATCTGCTTGATACCTCATCTACATCTGGGCTTAAGATGTGGCACCCATTAACGGCAAGACAACCAATATTGTTGCACCTCTGATTGAAACCTGTAATTACACAGTAGGCATGGCGATGCAAAATCATGCTGGTATTTATTTGATTAGGCACGTCATTTGGATAGTGGGTGCCTTCTGTCGAATTTTTTTCTCTCGGAGGCAACATCCTTTCTCTTTCTGTACGTTTCTGGGAGATGTTGAAACAAATCCCACCTCTTCCAGAATGGGAGTAATAATACCTGCCGAGGAGTGCTTATAATTTGCTGATGCTTTTTTCCCTGCTGCATGTGATATTTTTTGTATCTGGACAGGGCACATCTGAGTGGCATTCTGAATCACATATCGGTTTTGAACAGTATGGACTACTGAGGCATCCGGACGCAAATGGCTCCTACTGTAGAATGAATCCTAAGAGGCAACTTTTTATATTTATAGGACTCTAGGGTTGCATTTACAAAGATCGTCATTAACAAGGGGAAATGCCGAACTCTTCTTTGTGTCCTGGACAATGTTACAATAAGGAAGTTGCTGTCGTCCTACTCTATGTTCAAGGCTGCATCATCTTGTGATGCAGATCTTTTAATTACTACTGCACAATAGGTAGATGTTTCATCTCAAGAAAATGTTGTAATGGGGAACTGTTGTAACGACTCATTGTCTGGCTCCACTAGTTATATAACACAAGCATCCTCTGTATGTGGGGCAAATTCCTAACCCTCTTGATTGCCCTTGTTCTCATCGGTGTTTGTGGTGGTGTAGATGGGAGAATATGGAATTCTGTCCAGTGGTGGGTAGATTTTCAGTAATGGACACTGTATGCCTTGCTCAATTGCTTTAGGATAGATTAGCATCTTTCACACCAGCAATAAACTCCACAGATGTGCTGAACAAGTTATTCACCTTCTGGATTGCCCTCTCTAGTGGATACTTCATACACACACAGATTCTTCTTCACCTTTACAATATCCCCACTAGAACAGACTGGATCCAGAGAATTCATCAGCAATGGTTCTGTGCGACAGCAGACGGTGATGTGCGACTCTGTGCTGACTCCATACCGCTACGTCAGTTTCTTTCAGCGCCTTCAGCCAAGGATCCAGAGCTCCACCTCATCCCTTGCCTTCAGGCATTTCCAAAATGCCTTTATAGGGTGCTGTGGAACGATGTCCCCAACAAAGATGACAAGATTTTTGTCTTTCTGGGTCCAACATACGGTCAAATTCATGAATGTTGTTCGGCAGCCTGGTTACAAGTTAAGGTGTAGGTAATTCAAATCATAAAAAGTGGTTTAACTAACTGGAAATTTACCTCACCAGCTCTGACTGACTACATCTTCTTATTTGAAGAGATCAAATAAAATATCAGATATCTATATCTAACATAGTTTAGATATTAATTTTCATACTCCGGGAGAAATATATATTGTTAATTGCCACTCATCCTATTAGTGAATACAAATACCATAATGAAACAGCTTAAAAAATATATGTCAAAGAAAATTATACCTGCAGTGGAATTAGCTGCATTTGGAGACTGTGCACCAAAGGAACTTGGAAACGTGAAAAAGTGGAGAGAAGTTTACCTGTAGCCTGCAGAATTCTATGCTACAAAGTTCTAATTATTCATTGTTGAAAGGGTAACCTCAACAGTGAGGAAGGTGGTCCAATTCTGGGGAAGGAAAATGTATTAACTTCTAATCCTAGATCTGGTTATGGTTATCTTCCCTGAATCCATAAGCAGTAATCAAACACCCCTGCAATTGCACAGGATCCACACATCATATTTTACAACATATTTTTCATACAGAATAAGCTTTAACAATATACATACAACATGCTTCCTAGAGGCAACAATCATTTTTTTGTATTTAAAAAATACACCCAAAGTACAACTCATTGTAACCAACACGGTTTTACAATATTTTTTAAATGATAAAAGGGACATTTAACCTCTGAGAGAGGCTGTAATCAGAGTATAAAACTGAACATGCAGCTTAGTGGGGAATGCAGATGCTTGTGCAGCTCCTCTTGTAATACAGATCACCTGAGAGCGATCTCAAAGGTCCTTTCCCGAGTTAGCATTGGAGTGTGGCCCCAATGCAAATAAGGGACTGCTTTGCACATGCACCATATTATAGGCCTAGAGAAAGCTGCAGTTAGGGGGCTAACTGAATGTGCGCCACAAAGTGGAGAATAGTCAATGTCACTCATTCTTGATACTGCCGCTTTAAAGGTGTTCCATGGACCCTGCACACATTCCCATACAGGTAGGTGCAATCATTCACTGAACCTACCCGCAGGGGATCCCTGACCCCCTTCAAGGCCATGTCTTTCCAGGCCATGTTGCTGCCTGCAAAGAAGGACAGACATCTTCAAACAACATGTTCAGCTTTCACTAATTTCCTGTTCCTATTTCAGTCACAGGTTCTCCCCTACACTGGGCACACAGACTTAGGTGTGCTTCGTAGCACAGAGTGGGAGAGTGCAGTAGGTAAGACTAATAAAGATGTAGCCCACAGACTGATATATATGACTTAGGTAATGCTAAAATAGGCTTTGGTTGTGAGTGTGTTCTTCAAAGATCGATAAGATGATGTTTTGTGTTATTCAGCTAATGTCAGGTGACCCATAACTATTTCTGAAAGGCAGTTGGCTATCAACTGCACATCAAATGAGCTTATAGCTTTTAATTCTTGGATAACAGGAAAAAAAGATGGGTTGCTGGTTCTTTCAATGGCTCCAATGGAAAAGGAAACGTACAACAAGGAAAGGAGGTGAGAGTGATCCTTGGTACATGACATGTCTGCTAAAGGGCTCTAGACCTACAAAGGACTAGTTCAATAGGGATTTTCAGGCTGTGGTAAATCAGATTCAGCAATGTAATGCAAGCAACATGCCTTGTGAGAAGTTTAAAACTTGGGGAGTAATAGCGTGTGTAAGAAATTTGGGTTCACTGTTTGAGGGGAGTGAAACCCTCCTCAACCAGCAACCACAATTCTACTCAGGGTAAAGGCACAAGCAAATTGTAAATTAACCTGTGCTCAACCCTTCACCAGTTGGGCCAGAGGAGTCAGGCTTAACTTAGAGGCAATGTGTAAAGCATTTGTGCAACACTCCAAACAGTAATTCAGTTAAAACACACCACAAAAGGAGCCTATAGAAGAGGTAGAAAAGTGGAGTAACTTTTAATAAATAAATGAAAATCCAAACAACAAAAATCCAATTAGTAGAACCAAAGTTACTGAATTTTAGAGGAAATTAGCAACACAAAGTGTAAAAGTGTCAAATGTGGATATCTGGCTGCGTCAGACCCGGACAGTCACAAGTTCAGCCCACCACAAAGGAGTGCGGGCCGGTTACAGAGACCCAGTTAGGCCCGCTGAGCAGGAGTACCTTCAATCCTGGTTTGCAAAGCGCTATGTGGATCCTCTTCAGAGACACATCGCGCAGCTGAAGCGATGCGCTGGATTCGAGATGTGGCGAGGCTGCGGTGCGAGGGCCTGCGTCGTCAAAGATCCCATAGACAGGGCTTGCAATGCAAAGAAGGGCATCGAACATGAGGCATACAGGCATGGCGATGCACCGCTTCCAAAGAACTGCAAGGCTGCAATGTTGACTCCTGAGTCGCCGTCAAAGCTGCTGTCGATGAGAGATGCAAGGCCTGCAACAACGATGCATTGGACAGAGGCAGTTCTGAAGGTGTTGCGAGTTGTGGCGGCACTGTGGGTCTTTGTGACTGTCCAATCCACACAGCAGAGGAGATTGTTGGTTCTGCTCGGAGTTACGCCGTGCAGCAGAGATGCATTGGTTCTGCTCTATCCACAAAGGCAGGTAAAAGCACCTTAAGTCCACTTCCAAGGGTCCAGGACTGGGGTTGCACTACTTAGCAGGGTAGACTCAGAGGTGGCAGAGTCCAGGTGTAGATGCAAGGTTGTTGGGAGCCTAATATGTCCCTGAGGCTTCAGATCACTAGGCAGAGGGCCAACCATCTAAACCTTGGAGTCACTCAGGGTTCAAGCAATGCAGGTCCAGCCCATCTCAGTCAGAAAAGAGGGCAGCAGGCAGGAGGCCGGCACAGCAAAGCATGAGCCCAGCAAAGTAGCAGTCCTTCAACAGCATACCAATCCTTCCTGGCACGCAGAGTATGCACAAGTCCAGAAGTATACTTGGGTGGTGGTGTCTGAGGTCCAGTATTTATACTCAGTGTGGGGGAGGGGGGGAAGATTCTAGAGGTTTCCCCAAGCAACCTTCCTTTCCTATCCTGGTTCCAGACTTAATACAGGGGGTATGCAGTCCTTTCTGTGGAGGCAGAACACAGCATACGCAGGTGTAAGTGAGGCTGTTCACAGCTCCTCTCTCCCATCCTGCCAGTGATGGCCCATCCAGGCACACCTAAGCTCCCTATTTTGTATTGCCTTTTAGAAAGAATACACAAAGCCCAAATGCTGGCAACACCCAGACCAGAGACAGACTAGAGGCACTAAATGGCTAAACCAAGAAAATGCCAAATTTCTAAAAGCAGCATTTTCAGAATTGAAATTTAAAATCCAACTTCACCATAAGTTAGGATTTTTAATTGTGATTCCCGAAACACTAAACATGAACTGCTTATCCCTTACAAACAGGAAATTACACTTATATAATGTAGTAAGGCAACTCCAGTGTTACCCTTTGAAAGCGATAGGCCTTGCAGTTTTGAGAACCAAACTTAACAGGGCATGTAAAACTTAAAAAAGTAGGTCATGAACTTTTAAGTACATTGCACCCTGCCCTCGGGGTGTCCAAGGATTACACCGAGGGTGACATATGTATTGAAAGGAAAGTTTGGGCCTGGCAAAACGTTTAAAACTGCACACAGGCTCTGCAATGGTGGGCCTGAAACATGTTTAAAGAGCTACTCAAATGGTACTCAAATGGGTGGCACTATCAGTACTACAGGTCCACTAGTGGCATTTAACTTACAGGTTCTGAGCGCATGTAGTGCCACTTTACTAGGGACTTATAAGTAAATTACATACACCAATTGGTTATAAGCCAAAGTTATTTTAGAGGAGAAAGCACAAGCACCTTAGCACTAGTTAGCAGTGATAAAGTGCGCAGAGTCCTAAGGCCAGCATAAACAAGGTCAGGAAAAAATGGAGGATTGCAAAAGGTTTGGAGGAAGGCCACAAAGCTGACAGGTCTAACAGAGTGGCTCACCATGTTCTAGCTGTAACAAAGTAAAAGAGCAAATTCTACCTGAGAAAGATATTTATTTAATGGAAAAGCAAATACATGATTAAACAGCAACCAAGTGAAAAGGTAACATGTTAATACATATAAAGTCTAAATTATTTTTTCATAATTTAAGGAACATGTGTGAACATATACATTGCTAAAAATAAACTCTAGTACCCAAACTAACAGAGTTAATCTTACCAATCATTGTTCAAAGCCACACTGAATAGATGCAACTTGAGAGGATACAGAACAAAAGTGTTATTTGCCTGTACTTTTAGTTTTTACCCTGTTTTGCTGTAGATTCACGTTTTGCACACTCCTGTCATCTAGTGTCGGGTGAAAATGCTGCAAGTTGTTTTTCTTCAAGATAAATGTTTTGTTTGAGGTGACTCATAATCCCTCCCCGAACGCACAACTCACCAGGACAAGACTGCACTTTACAATGTTGTCCCACTAAAGGAGGAGAGAAGGTATTTGGAGCACAGTGAAGCAGGATAGCATATGTGTACGGATGTGTAAAGAATATTATATTTATGCATATCTAGTAAGTGATTAACACAAGTGATAAACATGTGAAACAAACTTGAATTCACGGAAGTGGGAGCATGTCCATTTACAGCACTACAGGCTAAAAAACGATAAAGGTAAATAACCTTTTCTGTTTGTAGCATATGTAACTGTAGATCCCAAACTCTATGTACATTGAGCAGTAGTGTTTAATCCTTAAAACAGTAGATGGAAAGCAGATGTCTGCCAGAGGTATGTTTCTAAGGAGGGCCGTATGAGCCCCTTTTTGTGAGTGGAATGTGTTTTAGGTACAATTTAAAGTGTATATTTAGCTTAAGTGCACCACTATCTATCGTGCAAGCACTGACTTAGAAATAGGATTTCCGAATTGAGGTTTAGTGAAAGCGACAAATCTTTTTTTTTGTCTTAAAATGGATCCTGTATGATCACTCTAACATATAAATCCTCTTTTAACATCTTCCTAATAATGGACCGACGTGTGGAAATAAGACTAGTAATTTGACAGTTTGATTTAACTTTAAATTGGGAAACAACTTAGGCAAAAAGTGAGGGTTTGTCTTTTGCAAGACTTTGTGAACCAAATTAAAGGTTCCTCTACTAATATGGCTTATAATTCACTATTCTCTGCAAATAAGTAATTGTGAATAAATCCTACCTTTCATCAAACAAATGTAATTGACAAAATAGGAGGGCTCAAAGGAAGGCCACATTAGAATTAAAAAATCAATTTCCCCACGAAGGAACTGGTGAGGTTTTTGGTGGGACAACTTTTTTAAACCCTCCATGAACATCTTACCCACTGGAATCTTAAACAGATTAGTGCTGCCAACGCTGCATGTGGGCTGCTACAGCCGCAAAAAGTAGCTCATTGGACAAGTTACTTGCCTTCAATAATGCACTTTCTGGTGGATACTCTATGTAACTGCAGATTCCTCATTTAGTGACTATTCCCCCAGGCATTGGACTGGATCCAGAAAGTCGAAAGCAGTGCTCTTGCACCCCGGTAAGTGGCATGTGTGGCACTGCACTGACATAGTTCCCCTCTGGAAGTGACAGCCGGCGCCAGATACAAGTGTTCCTTAGGCACCCGCAAACGTCAGTAGATTTCTAAGGCTTGTCCATACTCTCAGATAGAACACATCAGCAAATTGGGTTGATCAGTGTACAGATCTTTTACGATGCAAAAGAGTCCATCCCATGGAATGAGGCAATGGGATGGTCAGTGAGGAATATGTAGTTACCTGCATAAACCACCAGTGTTACCGAAGATAAATATCTTGTTTTTCTGTTGGATTATTCTAACAGCAGATTCCTCAACTTGCGGATAGATACCAAAACAGTACCTCCCAAGGGGGTGAATATGTTGAACAGCTCCAACCAAAAAGTCGTGCAGGACTGAATGGGCAAATTTCCTATCCTGATGGACCTGACAGTCGAGGCAATAGTGCTTTGTGAATGCATGCACAAAATGCCCACCTAGCAGCTGGACATGTAGCCAAGACAGGCATGATAGTGCAGTAGTAGCAGCCTTGGCTTGATTGAAATGAGCTCTTAATCCTTCAGGAGGCTGCTACTTAAGTAGCACATAACATATTAGGCAGAGAACACTCCTTCTGGAGAGGTTATTTCCTGCACTGCCCTGACATTCTTTGCTCCTGAGAAACTTAAAAAGAGTTGACTGTCCATCCAATGGGTTTAGGAACAAGCAATGTAGAAACTGAAGTTTCTGTTAAGGTCCATCTGGTGGTGTATCTCCTCCTCTTTTGAAGGGTGAGGCAGGGCAAAGGAAGTCTGAAGGGTGACAGCATGCCCAACATGTAAAATTGGGAATGTCGGGTAAGCTGGCTGAACCAAAAGTGCAGCTCACTTGTGTGACAAGCTGATGTTTTCCTGACCAGAAAGGCTGTTTTCAGCATCAAGAGACGTACTGTACAACTGAGCATCAGTTCAAATGGGGTGCGCATTAGAAAAGTGAGCACCAAATTCAAGTCCCGCTGTGGCATAACAAAATGCTTTGACAGAAATGTATGCTGTAATGCCATTCCAGACTCTCATATCAAAAGGTAATTTAAACAAAAAAGGCAAACGAGAAAATAAATAGCCTTTAACAGTGCCCAGCACGAGTCCTTGCTGGGTGAAAGACATAACAAAACACTTTCGATAGCTTAGCTTCTAGTCGGTCAATCTAATAGGGGACGCAAGAAGCCTCAAGCTTGTGCCAGTGATCAGCATACAGCTGTTTCATGGACTGATGCCTAGTTGTTGTCATAAGGACATTAACGAGTTAGGGAGTAAGAGCAAAGGAGATGCAGGACCCTGTCCTATTGCTTCAACAATAGATCCTCCAGAAGAAGTAGCTTGATTAGAGGACAGATGTATATGCCCAGAACTTCTGAACTCTACACCTTCTCTGTGGTGACAAAAAGCTCAAGCCAGGGTTCCCCCCACTACTTTAAAATGCTCAGTCATACCCAAGTGTAACTGCCATACTAGATCCACAAGGGGTCGGCGACAGTTCATACAGGGTGTTTAGAGATCCTGCCACTGGTGTGGCACTTCCACAGCCTCCTGGAACAGGACACAAGACCCCACTTTTTGTTGTTGTTGTAGAACCACGTGGTAGTAGTGTTGTCTATGAGTGCCTGTACTACCCTTCCCCTGAAGCATGGCAGCAAGGCCTTTAGTTTCAAGCAAATCGCTTGTAGCTCCAACTAATTGCTAGAGAGGCAGGTTTGTTCTGGAGACTTGAGTCCATCTCTCTTAGATGGCCTACCCAACCCAGTAATGATGCATCAGTCAAAATCGTCAGCCCTGTGTGGACAAGGAAAAGAGTCTGCGACTAGCCTGGTTGCAGTCTAGGAGCTGCCGCTACAAATGTCTTTTAATCTCCTCGAAACCTGGATGGAATCTCATGAGGTGCCCTGTGGCTGTGCCCACTAGGAACTTAGGTCCCACTGCTGAGCCCCCCCATGTGCCCTCTGATGTGGCTGGCTAGTAGGATGCAGGAGGCCAACAGTCCCAGGAGCTTTAAGGTCATCCTCAATGAGATCGGGATCATAGCTCTGATGTACTAGAATCTCCTCTCCTAGGAGGAAAGCAGATAACTCAACCATATCAAGGATGGCTCTAATGAACGGAGCGTTTGCAAAGGAATCTGAGTCAGGTGTGACTTTGGCATGTTGGAAATGAACCTCAAAGACGGTCCAAGACGGTCCAAGACTGCCTGGGGAGAACCCACCTTCCACAGCCAAATGATGAGATATGGGAAGACTGGTACATCAGACCTCCAAACGTGCTTTGCACCACCGCCATTATTTCTGTGAACACCCAATGGCTACTGGTGAGGCAACAAGGAAGCACCCCAAACTAAAAATGCTCCTGGCCCCTTTGAACTGCAGATAAAGGGGGCCTACAGGATGGGAGTATGGAAACAAATGCCACCACAAAGTCTTCAGGGCTGCTTAGCATAGGCAAGCGTGAACATCTTGAACATATCCTTCTGTGGGAAGGTGCTGAGAGGACAGAGATCCAAAATAGGCACAAAGCCTTCAGTGCTTCTTTGGCATTAGGAAGTAGTAAGAGAAACACACAAATTCGTACTTTTGAGGCCAGAACCCGATCTATGGCTTCTTTGACCAAAAGAGCCTGCACTTCCTGCTGCAGAATGGAGGTGTTCTTTCCTCAGTCACGCACATAGGAGTGGAAAATGCGATGATGAAGAAAGAAATGGAAAGGCACAGCTTTTTTGGCAAGTTGAAGGATCCATGTGGACAAAAAGATGGCTTGCCAGGCTTGAATAAATGCTGGACCCTGACCCCTCCAAGGTGTTTGTGTGTGTCAAAAACTACACACTAAAGTTTTACGGTTGTAATTTTCGGAGGGGTGGGGAATGACCTGCAAGCTGTTCTTGGTGACCTGCACACTGTCTCTGGAAGCCATGGTCTAGACCACAAAATGGTTGAGACGATTGTTGTACTGCCAGAAGGAGTTAACGTTGGCAATACTGGAAACTCCTGTTGTAACCACAAAAGAAGTAAAACTGTTGGTCAAATTTCCTGATAAGAGCAGACAGCCCTAAGGAACATGTTGTGGCATGATTTTCCATAAACCATTCCAAAGCCAAGGATGCTTTCTCTCAGAGACGATAGTCATAAAATGGCATGTCCATTAATTATGCCTGGGCATCCTGGAGAAGCCCGCAGACCTCACCCAAATATGGCACTGAAGCACCACACCTATGGACATTGCCCGGCCCAAGCAGTCAGGTGTGTCGAGGCCAGACCTAATAAGGAATTTTGAAGCATCCTGGCAATCCTATATGGTTTGCGCTAAAGGTGCCTATAGGTCTTCCAGAACTGCATCCCATAAAGCATGACTGTGTTGGCCCATTAGCCAGCAAGCACTGATTGACCACAATGCAAGACTATCAGAAGACAAAATGTGCTTGACAAAGGTCCTAAAGTGTTTCGACTCACGGTCAAAAGGTTTAGTTGTAAATGTGTTAAGGTTGACTGCTGGTGGACGTCTGTGCCACTAGATTCTGTGGTGTAGGGTGCTGGGTCACTAAGTCAGGATCGCCCAGTGTCGGTCTATGGCCACAAGCTACTTGCCTATTAACTAGGAGCCCAGAGAACGACTTTGCGCAAGGGAGTATCCGTTAGTTTTTTGTTAAATGGCCCAGCAGGTGCCTGGCCAGGCTGAAGAACCTCCATGAGAACACTTGTTTTGACCTCCATTGTAGGGAGCTGCCAGTCAAGGACCTCTGCAGCCCTTCACATAACCATGCACTCTTCTCTCTGCCAGGACTAGGGGGGGAGAATAGTCCAGTGTCTGGGTAGGTGTCCAGTCAGACTACTGAAATCCTGTAATTTGGCTTATCAGCAGTCCTTATCAGGCGTGGTAAATTCGTCCCCCTCATCACAGTCTTTATAGTCAGAATCCGAGAAAAAGAGCTGATGTAAACAGTGAACTCTGCCATGAGGTAAAAAAGCAAGGTACTGGTGTCAGAAAGGTTGGCTATAGGCTGCACTCGGGTTAGATTGGAGTGCAGCATTGTTTCAGATGAAGTCGGCTCGGAGTCAGAAACCACTATAGGTAACGGCTCGTCTTCCAGCACTGCTGACGCTGATGTGAATGGAACCAGTGCAGGAGTGGTGATGGAACCAAAGTCAGCTGGAAGCCTGTACAGAAGCTCAAGTGGGTTCAAGAGGTCACAGATAGTTCTGAGGGTGAGCCTGTCAGCGGGCCCCCCAACTGGAGGCCTCTGCAGATCCTTTGGGCCTGAAACCAGAGGGAGCCAGAAATATGCCAAATATGCCTAGCATGACCTGTGTAATGGCCTCCATTTGCTGTGACACATCAGGCCCGCTTTTCCCTTCAAGAGCAGGATGATGTTGGTTTGGAGCCACACAAAGCCATCTACTGGTGCAAAAGAGTAATGCTTTAGAGTTTCCAGATCGAGTCTAATGTATGGGGGATTATTCACAAGGTGAGGAATCTGGGGTTAGAAGTATCCATCACATGGAGGTGTATGTTAGACCTGATTTGTGAAAATACCGTAAAAAAAATAAAAAATAAATGGAAGCCTGAGAGGTTGTGTCTTTCTTGAGACCGTAGAATACAAACCACTTCCATGTGGCAGAGTAACTCTCTAAATCTCTCGTAAGGGGCATATGTACCTCTAGCAAAATAAGCAAACACTCCTCAGTAAGTTGAAGTTAAGCAGATTCCAATCACAGAATTCAGTGCCTCGTGATCTGGGTGTAACAGTTAACCCTGGTGTTAAATTAGAAAGTCTGGACATTAGGGGTAGCATCTGGTGTGAGTGAATGGACATGTCCAAAAGCATGGATCTTTTAAAAAAAAATTTTTTATTAGTTGACTGATATTTGTCAAAACAGAGACAACAATAAGAAAGCTGCCCAGCGAACTGTATTACATAATGTCACCCTGTAAAGTCCCATATCAGGCGCCAAGCGGCCGCAGCCGCACCCAGAATGTTCAGTTATAAGTGCGGCATAAGTCTGTATCGTGCCCAGTCGACTTACTCCAGCAATATCTCGTACGGATATTCGGACAACACAGTAAATCAAAGTCCAGGGGCGAACAAGCAGAAATATGCATTCGTGGGCAAGAATAGCATAATCAACTGAGGTAAAAGAACACAGACTGAAATGGGAAGAGAGGGGGGTGGCAGGACAGTGAGCAAACCCCTCACAGCAGCCACAACGCCAAAGCGAGGCGACAGTGATCAAACGCCATGAGCGCAGCCGACCTATCAGCGACCAAGCAGTGTCACTGCAAAGACTCCAAAAATGAACGCAGCGGGCCCCATCTATCCCGCGGCTGGGAACCCCCAGGTACCAGCTCCCAGAAGACCTTCAATTGCTCATGGCAGAACGAAGTATCACGCAGCCAGTCTGAGCTACGGGGAGCCCGGCCGCGACCCCAGCACATTGCAACCCTTCGCTTCACCAGCAGCAGCAGGCCAACCAACCTCATATGTGCCAGAGGCACCTCGTCTACATAGCCTAGCAGCGCAAACCTGGGGGGAAAAAGGAAGCACCAATCCAGTCATCTCTTCAGTCATATGTATTACCTCCAAACAGTAAGCGTGAACGGCACCACAGAGCCACGCAAGATGCAGAAAATCAGCAACTGGGGCTTGACACCTCTCACAACTTGCATCCACGCGCAAGCCTATAGCGTGTAAGCCCTTCGGGGTATAATATAAGCGGTGCAGGAACTTAAAGTGTATGAGCCGTAATCTATAATTGGGCGACAAAGCTCACATGTGCGTACAGCACTTCCGCCATACCTCCTCCGAGATGGGCTCAACCACATCAACCACGCAGAAAGCTCTGGCAGCCTGAGCAGCTCCGCACCGCTGGACATGTAAACAGGAGTATAGCTTGGTAATAAGCTTTCGCGGCAACTGTGCCCGGAACAGCACCTCCAAAGCCTGACACACCGGAGGAGCCCCCGGAAGACAGGGGAAGCGCGCACGCAGCATCACACACACGCGCAGCACATATAACCTATGCAGCGCAGTGTCACGCCTATTCTCTAATATGGTCTCCGGGGATATCAATCGACCATCTTCAAACCAGTCTCCCAGCTCGGTTAGGCCAGAATCGCAAAGAAAGTCACAAAGCTTTACATCTCGAAACATTCTTTTCATCTGCGACATCCAGCACCGACATTTAGGGGAAAAAGAATACGTCCGCAAGGCTCCCAATAAGCGAGAGCGGCAGACAACGCCACGTCTCTACTTTATCCTCTAACCACACAGTAGCCTTGCCGTAATTAGCGCTCCAAAGGGTTCCCACTTCGCGACTCACCAGACACCCAGATAACGCACCGGGCCGTCCGCCCACTCAATCGGGTAACAGGAGGGAAACGCCACCGTCCCCGCAGTGAAGGGCATCACCACCGACAGACCAGTTGATCGTGATACCGGAAAAAGAACCAAAGCGGACCACCTCATCCAGGACCACATCTAAATTATTCCGTGGCTCACGCACATACAGTGCAATATCATCCGCATACAGAGAAATTAAAATGGGCCGCTGACGGAACGGCAGTCCCCACTCGTTGTGGTGCTGTCTCAGATATGCCGCAAGAGGCTCCATCGCAACAGCAGCGGGGAGAGAGGGCATCCCTAGCGTGTCCCTCGAGCCACCCGGAATGAGCCAGACACACAGCCGTTCAATCACAGTCTCGCAGTGGGTTCAGTGTACAACAGCCGGTTTAATTGGACAAAGCCTGCGCGCTCATGCCCACTCTATCAAGCAGCGCAAACATGTACTCCCACGCCAACGAGTCAAAGGCCTTGGAGGCTTCCAAAACTCCGCTGCCACATCACCCGCAGCATCAATCGTGCTCGTAATCGCAAAAAATGTGCGCAGATTATGAGACGTAGACCTACCGGGCACAAAACCTGACTGGTCCGGCAATACCGGTTTCGGAAGCAGCGGCTGCAACCGTGTGGCGATCATCTTAGCCAGGATTTTATTGTCAATATTAATCACAGAGAGCGGGCAGTACGAGTCGCAGCGGTGCGGATCCTTGCCTGGCTTGAGTATCGTGACTATCAGAGCCTCGTGAAGAGAAGGAGGAAGTACCCCAGTTTCCATAGCCTCCGCACAGACCTCCAGAAGATGAGGAGCCAATATATCAGCTTACTCTTTGTAAAACACCGGAGTCAACCCATCCAGACCTGGTGGACTTGTCTCCAGGGAAACCATGAATCGCTGTCTGTACCTCCTCAACCGAGAAGG
The DNA here is from genome assembly GCF_031143425.1 of Pleurodeles waltl. Taxonomy (NCBI): domain Eukaryota; kingdom Metazoa; phylum Chordata; class Amphibia; order Caudata; family Salamandridae; genus Pleurodeles; species Pleurodeles waltl. The sequence goes on from NC_090443.1 coordinate 142,406,530, forward strand.
GGGCATCAAAATAAGACCTGTGCGCTTTGTCAAACCAAAGCAAGGAGATCTCAGAAGTAATCCAGAGCTGCACTCACCTCCAGACCAATGGGCTCAGCATATAGATCCTCAAAGAATTTAGTGAAGACCCGTAGGACGCCCTCAGTCCCAGTCACTCGCTCACACTCAGCGCTATCTAACTAAGTAATGTAATTGCTGGCCCAGAGCCTATGCAGCATATGCGCCAGAGTGTGCCCGGCCGTCTCACCTTCGCAGTATCGCCACGCCCTGTCATGTCTCCCCATAAAACAAATCTCCCGAAGTGAGGCCTCCTCGTAGAGCGATACAGCGTCCCGAAGCAACGCCAACATAGCGCCCGACCAATCCACCACCAAGCGCCGCTCTAACGTCGAAATCTGCTCTTCCAAGTCCGCCAGTTCCCGCCGCAGGGCCTTTAACACACCATGTTGTTTCGCGAGACACACACCCTGGATCACTACCTTGAAGGCCTCCCACGGAGTGCCCGCCAAACTCACAGAACCAAGGTTCTCGTTGAAATAGTTGATGATGGCCTTGCGGACCTCCTCGCAAAATGCAGCATCCCTCAATGCCCCAGAAGGTAAGCACCACAGTCCCATTCACCCTGGCCCTCCAGGTACCGCCAGCACTAGCTTGACTGGCGAGTGATCTGACAGAGTTCGAGCTAAGTGTTCCATCGACAGTGTCCAAAGCTCTACATCCCTGGAGCCCAACCATCGATCTATGCGGGACCAACTATTGTGGGCGTAGTTAACGCACGTACGCTCACGAGCAGTCGAGTGTTTAGCCCTCCATATATCCACCAAAGCTCCCTCGACCATAACAGACAGAGCCCTAGCAGCGGCCACATGCTGCACCCTGGCAAGGCTTTCACGGTCTGCCGCTGAATCTAAAACCACGTTGAAATCCCCGCCCCAGATCACCGCGCCACTGCCCAGCGACTCGACCAGACGTCACACCTCACGAAAGAATTCAGGATCATCCGTGTTCGGGCCATATACTGTCCCCAGTCTGCAAGCTTTATCCAGCAGCGTGCCATGCATTAGGACGAATCAGCCGTTAGGATCTACGATAACTTTGAGTGTGCCACTGCAGTCCCTTACGGAGCAGGATCCCCACCCCCGTGAGTAGTGTGAAAACACCGCACAGTGACACTCTCCAATCCACCCAGCCTTTAGTCAGCGCTGCGTATCCGCCACCAAATGAGTTTCCTGCAACATACATATATCTATTTCCTGGCGCTTAACTTAAGCCAACATAAGCCACACCTTATGCCCATCATTCAAGCCTCGCACATTCCAAGTAAGACATCTGACCAAAGTCACACCTCCCGTAACCATACCCGCAGACTTATGAAATCGTAGCACGTCAGCAGCACCCCGCCCCGCCAGCCTGCCTCATGGGGAAAGGGAAGGAAGAGGAGAAAAAACAGAAGATGGAAAAAGACCCACGGAAAGAACATACACCCCCCCACCCACGCAGACCCTGCAACCGGTTCAAAGTAGATACACTACCCCCCTGCAGAACAGCAACCCCTAAGTCAACAAACATCAAGTATCTAGGACACATCCCTGAGGCGAGAGCCAAGCCATCCGTTCCGCAATCCCAAACAGGACTGAAGGAGGGAAAGGGCCAACAGCGCAATCAACAATTAAGCGACCCAAATGGTGGGATCTCGGTGTCTGTGTCACCCGCCACATAGAAAGAGGGAATCTCAATTAATAGCACCTCTACTCAGTTAATCATTGTCGCTTAAAGCTGCACTCTCAGTTCCAGGGCCGTTTGGTGCCGCCGCCACCACTCTTTTGGGCACGGTCTTGGCGAACTTAGCGGCAAGCTTTGGGTCTGTAAAAAACAGCTGTTTAACTCGGTGCTGCACCCTAAGCTTCACCGGGTACAGAAGCGAAAATCTGGCGTCAGTCTGGCTCAGGGTGTGTTTAATTGGCAATAATTCTCTGCGTGCAGCTTGCACACCAGGACTATAGTCCGGGAAAAACTTCAGCTCAGTGTTTCTGTAGTTCACACGCCTCCAATCCCTGGCCAATCTTAAAACAGTGTACCTATCCTTGTAGTTTAGCAAGCGGGCGATTATGGGATGTGGGAGAGTCCCAGAAGGGGGCCTGGGCCCCAAAGACCTGTGGGCCTGCTCCACCACCACCATCCGAGAGAGTTCTCCAGGGAAAAGTTCCGCCAACATGTCCTCAACAAAGTCTTCCATTCTGACCATGTCTATGGATTCCGGCAGGCCCACTATTCGAAGGTTATTGTGGCGCGACCTGGCCTCCAAATCTTCGTTTTTACTGCATATGACCTCCAGCACGCGCTCCATTCGGAGCAGCCGTTCCCGTTCGCCGTTCCGCTGATCCTCCAGCTCCGAGGTGCGCGTTTCCAGTTGATCAACCTGGGCATCAATGTCATGCACCCTGGCCTTAATTCGGTCCAGCTGCACAGTCAGGTGGTCAAGCTTAGCATCAATGCCTGCAAGGCTACCCTTGAGGTCAAGGAACATGGTCCTAACAGAGGAATCTGATGCACCCTCCTCACCAGGCTCCTCTCTGGTCAGCGGGGCCAGGGCGCCGCCTCTCCTTTTCCCACCATCGAAGGTAAGTTTGGCCTGTCGTTGCTCCGCCTTACCCATGTTCAAACCACTGTCAAAGCAGAAGCTGATGTCTGTAAGCCAGAGGCCAACACACCAAGAGCAGGTCCCAATGACTTCAAGATAAGGCGATTCAGCTCATTCGCCCACCAGATCCACATACAAGCCCACCAGGGCCCTCGGGCAAGCGACCCCATGCCCCGGAGCAGCCGCAGTCGCTGTCAATGCAGGTGAGTCCAAAGATGGGCAGCCCCATGGGCCATCCAGCGCCCAGCAGTCGAGGGGGTTAACGGGTCTCCAGCGGCTGCAGCCGACCGCGCAGATTCTTGGGCCCACCGACACAGGCACACGGCGGACAGCAACAACCGGGTCCGTGGAGTCTGGTCCAACAACGGCCCGACAAACCACAAGGGGCCTCAGGGCACAACGCAGCAATATCAGGTGCCGTTCACAAGAGGATAAATAAACTAACTCAGCCCGATGCCCAGCAGAGCCTCCCTACGTGGCGGCCATCTTGCTGGCAGGCCTAGCCACGCACCCCCCCCAAAAGCATGGATCTTACTTCAACCCCCTGAAAGACCTACTCATTAGTAGGGATATAGAAGTTCTTTTTCACAAGATTCCACAAACTGAAACCCTGCCAGTTGTGGAAGAGATTCTCTTGAACAAGAATGGGAACCTAGAACAAATCGCCACTTCATTCTTGTGTGTGCTTAATAAGCACTCAAGCAGTTTTATTACATTTGAAGGTTCCCTATTTCTCCAGGTCCACAGAATTCAACGGGGAGCACTCTCGCCTTAAGTACAGCTTGGCTGCATGCTCACAATTGTGAGCAGAAAAGTGTTCAACGTTAACAATCTGTTTAAAAACACAGATAAACACCTGGAAAAGGTACATAGATGCTGCCTTTGTTATATGGCAAGGCAAAATCAGTGAAGTTGAAAGCTGTATGGCTTGGATTAACACCGTCAATGCATACATTAATTTTATATATACTATAAGTGATCAGGAGTTGATTTTCTTTGTGTCGGAATCTTCCATGACAATGGATATCTAGCTTCAGATACCCATAACAAACTCACAGACAAGCACAACTTTATAAGATTTGACAGTTTCCATTTGCAACACTTCAGAAAATGTACCATTTGGCCACATCTAACGCTTACAAATTGGACTTTAAAATTCAAGCAGAACAACTCAGTGAAAAACTCAGTGCAAAAAATACTCTCAGACAATCATTAACAGAGCAATGAAGAGAGCTAGGGACAATTAAAGGGGGACTTTGCTAACCTCACACCCCAAACCAAGAAGGGACAGACTGACCTGTGTCACAACCTATAGCACCATACCATACCAAACAGAGTTAGCAGGGTAATTAAGAAGAACTGGCCCATCTTGAATTCTGAAAGCCTGAACCTAGAAAAAACATGTTCTTATACAGGAGAAAGAGAAATCTTAAAGACATGCTGGTACACACAAGACTAAAAGACCCCACCAGCACACCACAAACATTATGAGATTTGCCACCAGTGATGGGCCATTACCTTTGTGGGTCTTGTAGTAACTGTCACCTCGCTAGTGCCACTAAGGAGATTGCCTTTGGCACTACCTTTATCTGGTTCCTTAAGTGACATATAAACTGTCACTTGGCAAATGTAACATATATCATCACATGCCCAGGTAAATGGAGATGCAATTGAATGGAGAGTAGGAAGGTTAGAACACGTACTAGATAACATGAAAGAGGTAAAAAGAATACAACTAAAATGACCAATTGTTTCATAAATGCAGGTCACACAGTAAATCAAATGAGATAAGTTGTGCTTGAAAGGATTACTGGCACCACCATAAAAGACAAGATCCTCTGTATACTGTTTGAAAAACAACAGATAGGGGTGTACAGACTCCAGACACACAAGAATGGCGTAAACAATTACATAGCACAGATAGCAATGAAAAGACAATAAACCCTACACTAGACCACAATGCACCAGTCTCCTGATAACTCAAACGTGCTTCCCTGTCAATAAAACTTGCACCTGTCTCCAAAACAATCTGTAGTGCTTCCAAAACTGGTTCATCCATTTAAAGCCACTAGGTTCTCAAACCAACTCAATTCTATCTTTGCTTCCTTTCTCAATCTTCTGCTTTCACCCTCTGCAGCCTCAATAATGCAAAGGACATGGAAACACTCACTGCCTGTATTGATGAGGATAGTAAATCTATTAACCTCCCTAGATCTTGTAACGTGAATCACTCCTTCCTCAAAATATGCCGATTCTCTTCCTTTATCCTTTGCAGTTTCCTACCAGGCAATAATAACAGTAAATTCACAGTATATATTTCGAATCCCAAAAATTCCAAATTCTGCATAGAGTTCAATACTGATTTTTCCCTGTTCACAATGAAACAGAAACTTCAGGTCTCTCAGCTGTTGTTGCAAACTCTGCAACATTACCAAAATGTTGTCAAATAAATAATCATCCAAATTCCTCTCTCCCTTTGATAAGACACTACCGCGCTCAGCACTTTGGCGAAAAACCATGGTGCTGATGCAAGACCAAACGGAAGGCATAGAAACTGATAAAGCCAATTCTTCCTTCAGAATTACAGGAATGACTGACTGTTCCTCTACATTGGAATTGTAAAATATGCATCTTTTCAATCTAATTTTTTTATCAACCAGCGGTCCATTAAAAAAAAATATCTTAATAGAATCATAGCTTCCATCTTGACCTGCCCGTATACTAAAACCTTGTTTAGCTCTTAGATTTACCATGTCTCCAACCTCTGTCTTTTTCCACAAGAAAGAGTGTACTTTAAAAAATATCCTTGCCTTCACAATTGCTCCTTTTTCCAGCAATGACCTTACTTCTCCGTCCACTATCTTTTGTTCTTTCCTTAAAAATAATTCTCTTATTTCTCTTACCTAGAACAGTACTTTCAAAAATTCTATCTTTATCTTGTAGCCTTGTACTGTTTCATAAACCCAAGGATCCTGTAGAATACTTTCCCATAATTGGATGTAATGTTTCAATCGACCACCTACATTTTCTTGGAAATAATTCATAGGAGTCAGACTACTCGTCTTGCATTCCTGCACCTCCTTGACCTCATACCCTCTAGGTCTCTATTTACTTCCCCTCAGTTGATAAAAGGCCATTCCTGATTGATATTCTCTTCCTTCGCCTCTTTGACCGGAATGGAATTGGGACCACTGATATCTTCAGGCCCGCAAATGGTCCCCTTTAACCGGCCCTTCCAAAACACTACCTTAAAAAACTCTCCTCATATTATTCTGTGCCTTATCGAAGGCTGTGAAGGTAGAGGCGTATCTATTTAGGCTCTTAACCAAGTCTTCACCAAAGAGTTTCCCTCTAGGACTTTCACTTACTTCTTTCCCTGCTAAATCTCCTAGTTTGGGGTTTATTTTCATTAGAACCACTTTCCTTCTTTCTGCATTTAGGCCTGCGTTAGCACTACCCAAAAAGATTGGAGCCCTCAGACTCCATCCCTCAATAATTCTATATCAACTGTAATACCTTTTAGACTGGCTTCCTCTGCCATATCACTTACCTGTGCCCTGACTTAGCTTTTCTAATGAGAAACCTTCCCCTACCATCTTGTTTTCTGTGGCCACATCTTCTGCAAATAAATATGGTAGGGAGGCCCACGTTGGTTCCCTATTTTAGCTTTGTTTCATATTTTACACGTTTTAGCTGCATCGCTTTCAGCAGTGACATTTTACACACTTTGCTTGCATGATATTATTCTAGGAATAGATTGTACGAGTTGCTCATCTTAGCCTTTTCTTGGCATATAATCAGTACATTCTGTTCCAGGCTAGGAACATAGTACACAATTTCCTAGTGCTTCCACTGCCCATTCATGAGACAGCTTCTATCATCCATACATATCACTGCAACAGAGCTGTGCTTCTAACGTAGTGTTGCTTGTATTATATAAATGGTGCACTGACTCGGAAGGGACAGAGGGTGCACTCTAGCTGCGAACGTACCCAGACAAAGACTGTGTTCAACATGCATCTCTGCTGGTGCTAATCATCCAGCTGCCCATGAGGATTGCTACCCACACTACAGACTGACTACTGACGCAGTTTGCAGGTACAGGCTAAGGCTAATCCGTTCAGGTAGAGGGTACACAAAGTATGCTCTCATTACAGTCTAAGGGTTATGTAGGAATATCTAGAAATCATTTATCATGGTTGGGTTGTTCATTCTCTTTACCATGCTCGTAATGCTGGTTACTTTGCTTTGTTTCATCTGCCTAGTTATTGCAGCTAATTCTCTCTATGAAAGACTAAGATTGTTTCAATAAATGTATTGAAAAACATATCTAGTATCTCTCTTGAGTTTCACCTAGGCATGCATGAGTTATACAACAGAAGGGTTGAGATCTGTTTCCACGACTTCCTTGGGAGTCAGAGGACCATGTTCAGGTTGCCACAATTCCACTCCACCATGCTAGGGTTAGGGGTTTAGGTGAGGCACTGTGGGCTAGCCAGGAATTGGGCCTGGCAGCTCCGGATGGTGTGAATGGACATAATCCTCCACATTCTGAAGTTCTGTTGTCCTAATACGCAGTCCTATTACCTTAGTAGGAACCATATAACAATATCACTAGACCCTCGAAATAAATAAAAAAATAGCTGCCGTCCTCCTCAACTATCAACTGACAAAGCACTTCATACTTAAAAGACAGCTGCTCTGGGCGCGTCAACGCGTGCTCACAGTTCTTTTTTTACTTTGGTTAAAATCTTCCCAATCTAAAATGGATCCCAAATCTCACAAGAACGTTTTCTTTCAGTTCTTAATAGCCCTGCATGCAATAGAGTTAAGTGTGTGCCGCCTGATGCGCTAACAATGGCACACTACACCATCACAGTTACTCCTGTATGTGACAGAGGTAAGGGCTTAAGTGCATGTTGCTTCAAGCATTTTAATTCCACATTAAAATGGCTTACTCACGCCAAACAGTGTGCGTGCTGTGCCTTAAATTCGGAAACTCATCAAAACAAACTGAAAAAGGGGGCCCTCAAACATTTCTTTTAGCACTTGTTTCCAAATAAACCCTCGTACATAAGGAAAAAATGAAAATAAACAAAAAAAGTACCTGAATTCTCTCACACAGCGTCCATAAATAGGAAGCTTTCACAAACACTTAACTCCAAGGAATATAAGATTATTCTACAGAACAAAATGTTCAGGTACTTAACTGTCCCAGGAGCAGGACTTAAAAGAGGAAGAGCATTTCTTGAAGGGTGAATTTATGTGTTGGGAAAAGGTTCTATTCTTGGTTGTTGAAGTTATTGTGATGTTATGAAATTCTTTGAACTTCTGCGGGAGTGGAATTAAAAGCTTTAAAGCAGAACAATATAATCCAGGTCTTGTATTGAAATTCCAAGAAATACATTGCATCCAATTACCTTATTGAGAGGGTTTGGCCCATGCACTCCATTGCCCCGTTTATATGGAGTATACTGCCCCATGGTCATTGCTGCCCTTTTGATATACCACCGATGAACAAAAGTTTGCATGCTAATACTTGATTACACTGCCCCTTTCACAAAGATGGCAGATAAATCTCTGATTCTCCTACACATGACTCAGATTTTTTGTCATGAGTATACCTCGAAGATGAACTATGGGCAATCAGGTCTTTAAAAAAAAAAACAAAAAAAAAAAAACAAAGATGACTGAACATACAACATGAATCTAGGCCATAGGCAGAGAGGTGAGACGTCAGGCACCTAACAACGTTATCACACAATATCAGGTGTTGCGCTACCGCATAAGGAATGAGTCCCAAAAAGCAAGACCAGTGCACCAAATGGTAAGATGCAGGGGTGCCGATGGCAACAAGAAATATCCACTGACTGGAGCTCTTGAGGTAAGTAAGGCACAAACTGCTTGCCATATTACTGCATTTCAGATGGCTAAACTATTCATAAAAACTACTTCAGGCTGTCATTATTTTGTTTAATGTTATTATCTTTGATCATTCTCATGTTTCACATAGTATGTGACTACATACTATGTGAAACATGAGTCCCACCACCCACCATTTGGGGCTAGTGTATACCCCGAGTTGGGGTAAGTCTAATAAAAGAAAAATACAAATCTTCTACATTGAATTGTACTGTGTCGTCCGTGTCTGTTTGAGTGGGTGGCATTTTCACTATCACATTCTCTGAAGCATACAATGCCCACACGTTTGTAACGTGTCACAGATTTTATTCACAAAACAATAAGTTCTAATGATGTTATTTCTCTACCCTGCTACAACTGACGACAAGTGTGTCCTCTGCAATTGTGAGTTTGCATGTGTGTGCATGCTGTTTGACACATTTACACAAGAATCAGAAAAATAAACCGAATTATTAGTAATGTCTGCCTCATATTGAGTAGCGATATCTTTGTCCTTACTAAGGCAGCACTGAGTACAACTATTGTACTAATTGTTTTTAACCCTATAAGGGTGACCATTATTAAAAAAACGGTATGTATGGTGGCATCCTAGATAATTTAATTCCATCTCCTCTCATTCAATACCTAAGAGCCCCCACATCACTAGTGAAGTCCACCCTAATTCAGTCATTCACAGGGTGAGGGACCAATAAGGAAACATGGAACAAAGGTTTGTTGGTGAAGACCATTTTGTAACGTCAATGGTTATGTAAGCAGGGTTTTGACACTTGAATCTTGGGCTTAATTAACGCAGAGGAACCTTGCCGTTGTTAATTAACAAAAGCGTGGAGTACCATGGTTGTTTTGAGCAAGTGGGAGCGATCAGAACGAGCCTCGTGAATGTTTGCTTCACTTTCGTCACTAAATGCAATTTAAGTGGTAGTGGAATAAAGTGTAGGCAAATATCTCCGACAATCATCCACAGAACATGGACTACAGCAAGCTCATGTATGTGTCCTGGAGTCAAATATTGGTTATTTTGTGGGGTTGTAACATATAGAAAGTGGTCCGTCTCCCATTCGTGTATTGTTGATATGCACTGCTTAGCAGTCCCACAAAGTCATTGTTCACACTTAAAATGTGCTCTGCTAAGAGTTGTTTGTGTAAACGCAGTCCACTGGGGCGAATGAATTCCCGTTTCTGAAAATATTACTCTGCAGTTATTTATTTTCTGTGCGTTTTGCACACTGTCTTGTTGCGACTTTGCTTATAAAAAGCTTTGAGTGCTAGTTACACTACTCTGAGGAACGGATGCACATTTGTTGTTTCTGCATCCAGGCGCGTTGAAATGCCAGGTGTCTATATGAACTCGTCACCCTGCAAGGTAAGCATCCCTGGGAATGGTCACCTGCGGTTAAGGGTCAATAAATTATCTGTCCAATAACAATTTGTTGTTACACCGTTTTACTTTGTGTTCGACTGTGAGCAACACTAGGTCCTTCCACTAAACTGTCACCCGTGATAATTTCCTATACAAACACACCTGTAGCAGGCAAATATGAAGGCAAGCATTTACAACTATTGCAATGCAAGATGCCATTATTCTCCACAATTTCCTGAATATTCTCTCAGAAGGGACACCTGCAAAGGTGAATAATCCTTTGAAATGCCATTAGCCTGTCTTGGTTGGGATAGGTCTTTTAAGACACGGTGTTCAATATGGCTCACAGGAAGTGTTGTATTTTTTTTGTCAACAGAAATGAGATTTCTCCGCATTTATCGAAATTCCAATTATGTAGAAGCAACACCATGTGTTTAGTGTATGCTAGACATTTCTGTTGGCTACCACTATCTTCCAGCTGTCCAGATATGGTAAGCCATGAATGGCGCTGCGATGCAGGAGCTATGCACCCACCACTAGACATTTGATCTGGTAATGTGGACAACGTGACATTAACCTGAGGTTACGATGAAGCATCAGACAGATGGAAATATGTAAGAAGGCATCCTTGAGATAGAGGGCCATCGAATGATGATCTGAGTACAGCAGCGGAACAACATCTTGCATAGTGGTCATCTTGAAGTGCTCCGACGATAAGAAATAATCGTAATGTACCATCCTTTTTGGGAGTATGAATTATAGTGAGTATATGCTTTGGTGGAACAGGTTCTATTGCAGCCTTCTGAAGCACTGCCTCCGAGATTATTTCCTCCCACTGCAAAATGTATGTTATACTTCTCCCTACAGTTGTGCTAGCAGGGCACTAGGGGGGCAAGTGCTGTGAAGTCGTAGAACCTATCAAATAACTTTACTTCTGCTGCCCTCCCTGGGGACCCTGCACAGGAAGTCTTCTTTGGTGTATATCTTAGAGGTCTGGCCTTCCTGAAAGGAATGCTGCTGAAGGGTAGGGTGCCTCTGTTGCTACACCATAGGCACCGTCACTTGCCTGTTCGCATGAGTAACAGAACTGTCAGTTTGGGTTTGAAGTGTTCCCAGAGCCTCTGGTTTGTCTCTTTCACGATTTTCTATTGTGGTCAAAACAAATGTTAAATGTCAATTTCTGTGCTTCAAGGCAGAAGCCCGAAATTCGGACCCATTAATTTATTCAGAGCAGGACACAGTGTTGGCAGCATCTACAGTGCAGCAAATATTGGTGTCAAGGTATTATTTCACCTTCCGCCAGCAACTCCTTGCCTCTCCTCCGGAAGGCCTGTGGCAGGTATTTCACCAGTTGTTTAATCTCCTCTTGGTTGAAGCTGGTGAGGAGGGCCCCTGAGTTGGCAATGTGGTGTTGTGTTTGTGTTCCTAGAACCACTCTCTTGCACACTGCCTTAATTTTGTGGCTTTCCTTTTTCAGTGGCAGAGGTTTGCCAGTTCCTTTGGTTTTGTTTCTGGTAATGTGAACCACTACGAAGTTGGGTGGTAACTGCCCTCAGATGTACAAAGGGTCCTATTGAGCAATCTTATACTTTTTGGCCCTCCGGGTCTTAGAAATTTCAACTGAACAGTTGGTCACGCTTTTTCGCATGGACAAGAACATACATGATTTTTCAGTCTTAGCGAGTACTACCAGAAAATCATCTTCATTCTCTATCAAATGCAGCTTCACATAGTGGTGACCTGAAGCCTTCTGAATAACGACATGATATGCTGTGGTGCCATTCAGTGGTGAAACATTTACTGGATACGCCTCTGAAGATGGATCTTACCACGAGTCCACACTATAATCGCACCAGTGATCGTGTTCACCATCAACTGGAATAGGCGCATGAAAGAGACCACGAGGATGTAGCTCATGCTTGTGGTCAGAGGTGGCATACAGCGATGGCTGTTATTCAAGTGACTGTCCTAGTGGCTGCACTAGAGGGTTGGTGCCTCCAGGCCTGTGATTGTTTCATGAGAGACGGAAACTTAATATGTTTTCTCTGATAAAGCCTTATCATGAACTTCTTTTCTTATTTTGTCCTGCCCTAGCTTCTTCTGCAGGGCACAGACAAGTACCTCCTCTGTGTAAGAAGAATGTATACTTTCCTTATTAGGCATTCAGGTGAAGACGTTTGCACACCTGATGTTGACACAGGGATTGATGCCTGTGGCAAAGTAGACTTTGGAGCCGAAGAAGGTGATCTGGTGCATCAGGGACAAGATGGCTCTACCAGGCATCAAGGCTTGGAACCCTGTTGCCAATGTCTTTTCTGGAGCAGAGGTGGGCTGTTGATGCCCGAGCAGGATTGCAGAGAGAGGTCTGCATCAGCTACAGAGACCTCTTTGGCACAGTCTCGTGGTTTGAAGCCTGGCTCTCTCAAAGCTGATACTTACCCTGAGTTTGGGCTCCTGTTGAGGTTGGACCCTGGAGGAAATATCCTCCGAAAGGGTGAAATCCTTAGGTGCACTCTGTGTCCTGGATACAGCATTCAGTGCCAAGGGCAGTGGACCCTCACAGTCAGAGTCTGGTGAAGAAACAGTTTGGGGACACTGATCACTTTGGGCCCCTGGGATACCAGATGGACATCCTCTCTTCATCCTAGTATGTACTCTTGATGCCTGACTGCATCAATGGCTTGGGAAAGATTCAGCGCAGCATTTTGTAGTGATCCTTATGTTCCAAAATGATAGTGGACAATCTTGTTTTTGAAAGCCTAACAGGCCGAATAGTTTGATTCCACATGATCTCTGGGTAGGCAGACACTACAGACCATAGAGCAGTCAGACTATGCAAATTTGCTGTTGCACTTAGGGCAAAACAGGAAGGGTAAGTGCTTCATAACTCATCCCTTACGAGTCAGTCTCATATGACCTGGCCTTGAAGAAAACCCAGGTCCAGGTCAATTCCAAAGTGTGTTCTTTAAATCACTGAAAGTGATTAGGGTGTCCAATGGGTTTTCTACATAGATTGACTGTCCCAGAGCTCTGAAAAGCATGGCAGAACCACGAGGCTGAAAAGAAAAACAATCTAAAGTGGGGTAATTGTCCTGATACATTGTGGGTTTCAGAGAAAGATCACAAATCCCCTCAATATCGAAACTTTTACTATAATGAAATAGAACGTACAACATCTGCACCTAGCACAAGAGGCCGGAGTATCAAAAGAATGTGATGCTCAGCTAGACATGCTACAAACTTACAATTTAAGGGCATGTTTCACATGGATGTTTAGGATGCAAGAGCTTAATTAATTAAAACTGAACGCACTCTGCTAAAATTCCATTACATTATGTAGCTAGAAATACTTAAATTCGCGTAGAAATCACCATTCTTAACTTTATATTTTCAATATTAGCTGGGTCTGTTAATAACATTTAAATATGCATGAGTTTACCATATATGCAACTGCTCATCTAGGATTATAGTTTCTTTTCTCTGCAGCTTCTTCATTAACAGAATGATAATGGCCTGCAAATATAATAAGGTAACATGCAGCCTAGAAATCAAATGTACAGTCTTTGAGGGGCAGTTTAATACAGGGAGTGCAGAATTATTAGGCAAATTAGTATTTTGACCACATCATCCTCTTTATGCATGTTGTCTTACTCCAAGCTGTATAGGCTCGAAAGCCTACTACCAATTAAGCATATTAGGTGATGTGCATCTCTGTAATGAGAAGGGGTGTGGTCTAATGACATCAACACCCTATATCAGGTGTGCATAATTATTAGGCAACTTCCTTTCCTTTGGCAAAATGGGTCAAAAGAAGGACTTGACAGGCTCAGAAAAGTAAAAAATAGTGAGATATCTTGCAGAGGGATGCAGCACTCTTAAAATTGCCAAGCTTCTGAAGCGTGATCATCGAACAATCAAGCGTTTCATTCAAAATAGTCAACAGGGTCGCAAGAAGCGTGTGGAAAAACCAAGGCGCAAAATAACTGCCCATGAACTGAGAAAAGTCAAGCTTGCAGCTGCCACGATGCCACTTGCCACCAGTTTGGCCATATTTCAGAGCTGCAACATCACTGGAGTGCCCAAAAGCACAAGGTGTGCAATACTCAGAGACATGGCCAAGGTAAGAAAGGCTGAAAGACGACTACCACTGAACAAGACACACAAGCTGAAACGTCAAGACTGGGCCAAGAAATATCTCAAGACTGATTTTTCTAAGGTTTTATGGACTGATGAAATGAGAGTGAGTCTTGATGGGCCAGATGGATGGGCCCGTGGCTGGATTGGTAAAGGGCAGAGAGCTCCAGTCCGACTCAGACGCCAGCAAGGTGGAGGTGGAGTACTGGTTTGGGCTGGTATCATCAAAGATGAGCTTGTGGGGCCTTTTCGGGTTGAGGATGGAGTCAAGCTCAACTCCCAACCCTACTGCCAGTTCCTGGAAGACACCTTCTTCAAGCAGTGGTACAGGAAGAAGTCTGCATCCTTCAAGAAAAACATGATTTTCATGCAGGACAATGCTCCATCACACGCGTCCAAGTACTCCACAGCGTGGCTGGCAAGAAAGGGTATAAAAGAAGGAAATCTAATGACATGGCCTCCTTGTTCACCTGATCTGAACCCCATTGAGAACCTGTGGTCCATCATCAAATGTGAGATTTACAAGGAGGGAAAACAGTACACCTCTCTGAACAGTGTCTGGGAGGCTGTGGTTGCTGCTGCACGCAATGTTGATGGTGAACAGATCAAAACACTGACAGAATCCATGGATGGCAGGCTTTTGAGTGTCCTTGCAAAGAAAGGTGCCTATATTGGTCACTGATTTGTTTATGTTTTGTTTTTGAATGTCAGAAATGTATATTTGTGAATGTTGAGATGTTATATTGGTTTCACTGGTAATAATAAATAATTGAAATGGGTATATATTTTTTTTTGTTAAGTTGCCTAATAATTATGCACAGTAATAGTCACCTGTACACACAGATATCCCCCTAACATAGCTAAAACTAAAAATAAACTAAAAACTACTTCCAAAAATATTCAGCTTTGATATTAATGAGTTTTTTGGGTTCATTGAGAACATGGTTGTTGTTCAATAATAAAATTAATCCTCAAAAATACAACTTGCCTAATAATTCTGCACTCCCTGTATATACACGCAGGAAAAGTTCTAAATATTTGAAAAAATACTCATGAAAATTCATATGACTTTTATATTTGTTTCACAATCTTGACGAAGGGCTCATCGTACACCCAAAGTGTTGATCATGCTTAAAAAGAGTTTGGGAAATAAAATTCAAAACATGGGATAGGTATTTGGTGGCTCAAAAGAACAATCGTACAGAAAATAGTTACAGACATGCTTTAACGTGGATTTCTCAAGGAGGAGTGTCAACACAGTTCCCAACATTATAACCTCGATTATTTGCCCATGCTTGCATGGAGTCTGTATTTCTACTTCAGTTTACTAGCTGCAAACATGCATCCTTTCCATGCACTCACACACTGACTTCATCATACAATTCTTTACGGCACTGCACAGAAACACAGTAAACCAAAGAGATGTTCTTGTTATTAGTTTAATGTTACATTTGCAGCATAAATAAAAAGGCACAAAAATATTTTGTAAGATCGGTGACTGAAGGAACAAACTCACAAGTGCCAATTTTTCACACAGTACTGTGTTAGATTAGAGGATATGTGACACAAGTGAGTCTCTCCGGCCTTCTCTAATACAAGGCTAGTATCGGACGCCACAAAATAGTCCAATGCAGCAGTTGTGAGGGCCTGCTCACACGAGCACTTGGGTGACCTCGCTTCTCCGTTCTCTATTTTTTGCAAGTTGAACAAACCCTTACATTTTAGGCTTTACAGGAAGACAAGCTGATCAGTAACCAGTATAACACTCACCCTCTCTTTCCCGTTGGGTGGTGATACTATTCAGGATACTTCAATACTACAGATATAAGAGTTAGCTATGGTTTAAGAACCTAAATATGCTATGAATATATAGATTGATATATACAAATATCTACTTATCAATCTATACATAACCTGCTTTCACTTTTTATTTAACAACATAAGGAAGACTGCATTGTTCACCAGTCAATTTTGCAGAGCCACCCTCTAATGAACCAAAACATATACCCTTCTCTCTCCGATCCCAACCACCCCACCTGCTTGCTCACAGCAAGCATATTGCATTTATGCCACATGATTGGAGTACATGTATTTTGACTTTAACAGTTACTGAAATGGCAACAGGAGGAACATGATTTGATTCATACTTTTCTTCAACACGGAGATCACTATTAAACTTGTGAAAAAAACAGATCAAGTCTGCAATCTGCTGGGAAAAATATCAACAACCTAGTACCAAAAGACCTTTCATATAGAGGAGGTAAGTAAACTCAAATGGATAGTTTTCTGAAGAGTAGTCCGGAGTTTACATGGAAGACAAAAACGTTTTGCAAAATCACTAACAGGTAGAAAAAAAAACTAGATCTTTTAATCAATAAAAGGATGAATCCCTGAAACACATCAACAGGTCAGCTACACTGCATCCTTAGATTTCAGGTTGAAGAAGCCATCCCAGGCAAACTGTATTGTATGGTAAATGACAGCAAGCATAACTGTATCCTAGCAACTTAAATTATTTTGATTTTAAACAATACCCTACATTTAACTTTCTAGTTCTCACTTAGGCCATACGGAATGAACCGGAACAAGAAGACTAGAGCAAATAGGTTATCGTTTGACTAGTAGTTATGCAGAATTCACCAAAGCTAACTTCAAGCATGAGTAGATCTCATTTGGGATCTGCAGAATCTCTAATTTGGTTACACACTTTTCAGGCACCTCTATATTACCAGTCAAGTGAAATCCTCTGCCATTTCTACGCTGGGTACCAAAAGGAGTATGTGAAGAGCTGAAATAATGACTAACAGCAGGGGTTTGTGGCCATTTTGCATCCTGCCTCCCTGAAACAGGTACTTTGCAGGACTTTCCTTTCACCAATAACTATGGGTCTTCTAGTGCATTTGCACATAACCTGCAGCATACACTAGTATACAAAGGATCCCCATAAACACACCTTGTGCAGTGTACCACACTATTGTTCTGCAGCACTGTAGCAATCTGTTAGTCCCCACGCCACATCTTGTACCAATGGAAATATGAATGTCTACCAGCACCCATCTCTCATAATAAAAGAACAGAGACTATGGGGAGGAAAAGACTGTCACTTCGGAAGAGCTCTGAAGCTGGCTAGTTCGTGGCAACCAAAATTATCCCAGCAAAATGGTTACTTCTACTTCTCCCCATGCTCATTTGCAATGGTGACAAGGTATTTATCCATTTTACAACATGCAAAATTTTAACACTGCGGATGCCTTTGCATTTACGTGCTCACTAACAAATGCCTACACAATCTGTGAAACCGCTTCAAAGGTTTCATGTCTTCTTCTGTTTGACCCATATGCTGCAATTCTGCTCCCTAATAAGTGGGTTTCTTTTTTAACAAAGTCATTGAATCTAGTCATCAACCATAAACCTAAGATCCCATGATGGTAAGGGCTAAAAAGAGAGTTTCCAATGAGGGGTGTAGACAGAGGAAGGAGCAGCACATAATATGCATGTGGCTTTTTTTTAACTGCAGTCACTTCCCTCGGATGCTTAGCAACCTCTAAGCTCTTGCAGTCCAAGAACAATTTATTCAGGGCCACAAAGATAGGACAGGACTGCACCCCAACCCGAAACCTTTGCACAATGTTGTAGCAATTTTCCACTTGAAACAAACAACTGAGCTCCCCACCTTTTTTCCACAACCACAGTCTGTAGCAGAAAGGGCCATTCATACTCTGGACTTCAAAAGAGAGCTTATGTACTACATTGATAGAACTGTTTCAGAACGTCTACACAACGTTTTGTGGCCTTCGCCAAACCCCCAAGGGGCTGTGCCATCCCTAAATGCTCACACCCTGTGACCCCTAGAGCTCACGCAAGACAAAAAAAAAGGGTGCCAACATAGCCTTTTTTGGGTAACATACAGTTAACCAATACCTGCACGGCTGCTATTTGGTCAACACAACACACCTTCCCCGAGCATTACTGTGTGGATGTTCAAGCAAGTCAACAGCCTTTGCTTGCTAAGCGGTCTCAATAACACTTTTTTAAAAAGCTAAATCATATGCTTGCTGGCCAAAGCCACGGAAATACTGTGGTATAGTCAGTGCAGAGCATGTGTATCTACAGTCACACATGATACGAAATGAAAATGTTACTTACCCTGTAAGCATCTGTTCGAAGCGAGCAGTGCTGTAAATTCATATGCTGCCACCTTCCCCCCTTGCACTGTCTTCGACATGACACTCCATTTATGCCTAACAGAAAACAATCTGAGGTGTGCCAGGTTGCTGGTGTATTGGGGACAAAGAGTGGAATTACAATAGGTCTTGTGACTCAAACTTCTTCAAATAAAAAACAAGGTGCAAACATGCAGGCCCAACAATAGACGGAAGGAGTATGCAGAGCATGTGTATCTACAGCCAGACATGCTACTAATCAATGGAAACACATAAGAAGTAGGATGATACACTACTCTTAAGGCACGGATATGCTGTACTGCCAGCCATAGCTGCTAAGATGGCACTGCCCTTAAATGAGCAAGAACATTTTTCAAATAGAGTTTCAACCCTCCTTGGGCTAGACCACATAGTCAAGGGTGAAGTCACCAAACAGTGCGGACAATAAATGAAGAGTGGTTGCTAGTGTCCAAAAAAACCTGTTTGGAATTGGATATTGTTGGCAGCTGTGCGACAGTATAGGAAGCAGTTCCAAGAATGAAATGGACACAGTATGGGTGTCAAAGCAGCATCATCTAAAAAAAAAAATTGCCACTTTTGTAAAGGACCAAGAAGTTTTTGCGGTGCTTGAAGTATGCTCTAGTTCATTTAAGAACACAGAATTTGTGTGAAAAGTGAACATTTATCCTCACTGACTTAGCAAAGCTATCTGAAATGTGCCAAAACACCCTAAGAACAGTCTATTGCATTTCAGCTCAATGTTGAAAAGGTGAAAAGAACCCTGCTATGAGGCACTCTTCCACTTTATTAGCAGTTGTATGGAATCAATGTTGCGAATACAACTCTTTTGTGCCTTGGGCACCATGATGTACACTGCCTTGGACAGCTTTTTGGGACACACAATGGGGAGAGAAATCACTTTTTAAGTAATCTGGATGAAATCATAATTATTAGTGGCAATAATGACTCACAGGTATGAAGCATGCAATAACATCACACAAACAGATGGCCACTAGTTAACGGTTAAGAACCATTCCTTCCCTGGGAAGTCAAGAATCAATTTTCATAAAGCAAACTACGAAATATGTGTAAAGTAGGTCTGAGTCTATATACTTCGTGTCTCTAAATTTAAAACGCTTAAACTAGTCTCTCTTCTCAGTCCAAATACTGCCTCTTGAAATCAGATAGATGAGAAGAGGAACACAAAAAAGAACTCAATGTATTTTACATGTAAAAAAGAAGTAAAAGTGAAGTCAGTATCAAAACTGGCAGGACACAGCTACTTAATTTTTTTTTACAAAGTCTTAAGTGGTTGATGGCCTTCTCTACACAAGGAGTAACATGGGAAGTAAGTGTGTCTTGACAAAAACCTTATTTTGTTATAGTCAAAGACAATGAAAATAACCTTATAATAATGAAGAAACCAATGATTTTGATTAACAGTATATTTGTTTTATGAATTGGAAGATTAGAGAACCCTTTGGATAAGGGCTTGTAATAATGTGCACAATAAGACCAATGATTATTTGAACACATTTGCCTGCTAAAAGGGGGCTTTAGATGTGAAAGGGATAGTTTTAAGAAGAGGTCCATCAGGCCTTGACAAAAACATAAAATTATTCAGAGTTTAAAGACTATAAAGTAGCACAAAATGTGTCCACGGTGAAGGGCTAAGGCTAACTAGGTCACAATAAAAAGACTGTCATTTGAGAACAAGGATCAGGAAGCCTTCTAATATAAGATTTGGAGATCGTATTTAAAATGTCATAGTGACTGAATGCAATGTTTACATCCTGTGTTATGTGCTCTGAGTTATGTGTTAACTTCTGTTGAGTTTCTTTTGGATGACTTGTTAAATTGTGTAATATGTATGCTATTCTTTTAAATTAAATCCTATCTTGCTCACAAACTAATCACCCTAACATGCACTCTCACTGAACTGTACGGACCCATATATTCTCTCTCTGTTTTCCTATGAAACTATTCTGCAATGTGTTTTTGGGCTTTCTTACATAGAGTGGATATATTTAGTATTAAGTCACTGCTTTAGCTGATAAATTTTAACTTAGTTCTTAATTTTATATGTTTTAGTAATACCCAAATGAAAAAATAATCCTTTAGAGTTTAAAAAAATAAAAATAAAAATAACACAAAAAAATGTTCATGTTGTCATTTTTCATTCACTTATTTTGAATTATTATGACTGTGCCCTGAAAATTCTCTGTTAACTATCTACAATGAAGTCACAATGGAGTGACACAGGGTCATTGTAAGGAACAAGCAGCTGGATTCAGCCAGGTAGAGGGCCAGTAGGTCTACAAACTAAAACAAGCGTTTGCAACGCAATCGGTCTTGTATTTGCTCCTGTTAGAGCTATTGGCACTGTAAATTCCTAACTGGCCTTTTCTTATCACGCCAGTAAAAAATGAGAAGTAAAACATTAGTTGACAAAAGTGAGCAGATTCAAAGCACTATGTCCGCCATGAGCGTGAAGGAGAGCGACAAAAGGAAAAAGAAGTATGTTCACAATAAAATCTATCGGCAATCGTGCAATTATCCAAGTAGCAGGGCCAGTCTGCAAGGCAGCAACAAAACCTCCCCAAGGAGGAACAAACGTAAAGTATTTACCAATTATAACAAAGGATTTTTGAAAGGTAAGCCTGTGAACAAGTGAAAGTGATGGGTATGCAGTGGGTGTGGTTAAAAGCCCACAATACTAACAACAGGTCAAAGCGCTTGTGCGCTCGGCCTAAACACAAAGGGATGACTTGACGATTCTGATGAAGCAGCTCAACTCTGTGAGAGCAATAACAAGGCAATGGCCCAACAAACAGTTTCAAATACACATAATTATAAGGAAAGAAAACATTCTCTACATTACAGTCTGGTCATTTAGTACAATTTAATCTGGCTTTTCTGAGATACTGTTGTCCTACTGGTGTGTGTATTGATCAAGCAAAGACGCTTTACAGGAGTCAGCATCATCGATATTTAAGATGCCAGAAAGTCATAGGTCAAACACATGTAGAACTTAGAATAAGATAGTCTTCAACCCATTCTTAATCTGATTTAAAGAACCAGCCTGACTATTAGGAATATGGCAATTACTCCATTATGTGGCCCCGGTAATATAGAGATGTTTATGTTCTCATATACCTCTATTTATCCTAGGAAACAACCTCCCATTTGTAGAGCATATGAGGACCATTAGGGAACACGTACCTTTGCTCTGGATTTCCAGTGTGCAAGCTGTTCTTGATGGACTATCTTAAAAAACATCACAGAGAGGGCTGAAATTGACCTCATTCAAGAAACTAGGAGTCATTGGCATGTTCATAACGTGGGACTTACAAAGCCCCACCACTTTAAAACTTTCTCCACCCAGGCAACACCATTTTGGATTTCCCCATGAGACATTGCCAGTAAAGACAATGGCAAATAGTGCAAGTAAATATGACTGCAAAAACATTGTTAGCAAGCTTAGAAACAAACCAGAATCAATTCAATTAAAAAAAATCTGTGAGTTCTGAACCAAAGTCATTAAAGCAGCAGAAACTATATAAATATTTATCAAGGGCTGCAAAATATTGAACAGTCCCAATAAATCTAAGTGTTTGATTAGGATATATGCGATTAAGGTTTATGCCTAATATGATCAGTGAAAATTCCTTTTCTTGTAAGGGAACTGGGCTCAGTAATACAAATTGTAGGTTGTACTGGTTAGAGAACAAATATCTGTCTAAGACTGCGTGTTTTTTCCAGAGTTAGACAGCTCTATTTTTTATACGGAGCATATTTTGTAATTGAGACAGTAGATTTATGCGGCACAAGGATTTCACAGAACTTGTATTCAAAAACAGTTTGCTATATGTCACTAGCATTGAGTTAATTAAAAATCGTTTTTAATACAGTCAAAATAATGCACTGCAATCAGTGCTATAGTAAATATATGTAATGTGTAAAATGTACTGTTCACTGTTTATCGTAGTTGCCTGTGAGAAACAAATATTCAGAATCGGTCAGGAGGGCTTGGTAGCTTTATGAATATAGTGGTTAGTGATTGGTTGAATACATTTTAAGAGGTTCGTAGAATAAAATTGGTATTGGGCAGTGTTCTGGAAAACGGAGGAATTAAGGACTGGATTAATTGCTGTATGTGACGTGAAAACGTGTTTAATTTCAGACTGTTGCTTTTACTGACCGCTACACGTTATGCTAGGTTTTTCACCTAAAAAGAGGTAAAAACGTACTTTACTGTTCTGAAATGGATCCGAAAATAATGCTTCAGACTCAAAGGATGATTATTTGGGAAACCTGCCATATATGATCTAATGGGGAAAAATGATCACCTTCAAGGTCCATTTATCTTTTCTTAACACATTGTTGGACCTACAGTTTTGCTCAAATTGCATCCTTCCTAAAAAAAAAAAAGGGTGGCTTCTATTAAATGGGGAACTATCATGGAGTCACAGAACCGGCTTCTCATTTCTGTTGGCTCGACTACAATTAACTCTTATGAATACAACTTGACAAATGACTTTGCAGTTTTAAATTCAACAACTTCTGCTATTAGTAATGATGAAGTGCATCATAACCTGACCGGGAATGGTGGGAATTATGTTGGCAAGAAAGAGCCTAAAACGTTAACTGAGTTCCAACTTGGATAATCTGTATTCATTGCTACATCTGGTTTGCTCATCTTCCAGATTTACAGAAGACAGAACCTTGCAAAGGCTGAAAGGATGGTTGAACTGAACAGAATGCACAGAAGAGCAGGGATAACCCGAGGATCGGACTGGATGAGTGATCCATAGACCAGTTTGAGAAAGTGTAGCATTATCCAAAATCTTAGTCTCCAAATCCTGCTGGCATAGTAAACATAGATGCTTCCTTGGTTCCGGTGGAAGGTTCACGTATTGCTGAGTACGAGTAGTACTTTTAGTATCAGCTAAATATACAATAATATTATACCATTCCCAGAGACAAGAAGAAGTCTTGCATGTTTGTAGATCAGCAGAATTCTCACCATAACACGTTAAAAGGAGAAATATATAAAGTCCCTTTTCCTGCCAAGGCAGGCAACGAGGCTTAATCTTGCTCTCATGACGAGAAGAGGCTTTCCAGCTCTACTATGGACAAGCCTCAGAAAGAAGATGGGAAGAACAATATCTTGGCTCAGGTGAAAATCACAAAACTATTCAGAAGTACAAAGGGTGATGTAACAAGTACCACTTTGTTTATGTTTAAAAACGTCTAGAGTTCACCAAGGGAAGTGGGAGCAAATATTCCTCTTACATGATGTACTGTAAATAAAAGACTAATTCTCAGATTAAAAGAGTACAATTACAAAAAGTAAATGGCTGAAAATTAAGTTCTGAAAGCTGCCCACACAATGGCCTGATCTGACTAAGGATGGCATTTCCTAAAAGAAAGAAGCAAGTAATCGCTCAGGCAATATTTAATCACTGCATTCAACAAACATTTATCTTCTGAAATATAGTAAAAGTCACTTTTAGAGTATATGCAATTTTAATACATTCTTTACTTTTTAATGTTTTTAAGATCAGGTGGATTGAGTTAAACTCTTTCTGAGCAAAAAAAAAAAAAAAGTCGCCGTCCTCTCCAAAAATATCAGGTGTAATTGTTGGAATGCACTGATGCCAATCACCGCATTCTTTCTTTCTCCGGCGTTCTCAAGTGCACCAACTCGGGAAGACGATGGTTATTGCACCAACCTGACAGAGTCACACCTACTAGCCAAAGAAAAAATGACTGCACTGCAAATCATAATGATTATTCAGACTTCAAGGGAGTGAAAACAGGCAAGTACCAGTACCAAAGTAAAGCAACAGACATAAGGGTCAGGCCTTCAAAACTTCTCTCGTCACTGTTTGGTCCTAAGGCATGCAACTGGACTATTGTTAGGACTAAAAGAACATTTGGTGGCTTCAGAGATCTCTCCAAGCTCAAACGTTCCGATTAAAAAATAAAATAAAAAATGAAAGTAATGGAAAAAAATATTTTCCTGAAATAATCACACATCTGATAGACCTTGCGTGAAACAGAAGCTCTTATTTCACATATGGTAGTTACTGTAAAGCTTGGTATTTCACGTCGACAAGTGCTTTAGGATCACAAGAACTGCTTAAATTATTTTACAAAAAGCTATGAAAAAAACTTAAATCAACACCTTCTATTTGTTCTATTTGTTCCTCAAATGATAGCTGCTCATCAAAAATATTTTGGATTGATGTCCCAGAGGTAGCTCCACAGACAGAGAGCAGACATAAATGTCTCGCGTCAGTGGTTTGTTCCAAGAACAAGCGTTCCTTTCCATATTCCTCATCAACGAAGGGGCACATGATGAGAATACTGTTGGAACTTGTGATGAGATGCTTCAGGATAAGATTTTGCTGAGAAGAAACCTTGTAGAGTCCTCAAGTAACCTGTATAGAATGGATGGAGGGCAGACAAGGGTGACCATCTCGGTCTCTGAAAGCATTGTGACAACAAAGAAAGCATACTATTAATTCACACGGTACTCGAATGCTCTTAGGTGCAACTAGGTGCCACTAGCTTGGAGATATATTTGCTAACAGAATCAGTTTCCTGGACCAGTGTTGCAAAGCAAATTAAAACACGGTGCTGGAAAATAACATCAACAAAAAACAAGAAGATGTATTGAAAAAATTATATTTGGAAGGAGAACTCTCTGAAAATCTACAACTTCAGTCACCTGAATGAATAACAATACAATGCTACTGATTACCAATGAACTAGGCATTTTCGTCACATACAGATTCCAATCCTATGGAAATAGTGACGCACCACTGCACAAAATCAATTTAAAGACTTAGCATAGCTCACCAAAGGTCTAAAATGTATCCCTAATGATAAACTAACAAGTATATGTTCCTTTTGCAGCGTGGACACTATGGATTGTTACCCCTGTATTCAAATGTTTAAAATCAATTTAGATCATGTGTGAAATAATTTCAAACGTCCGTGCCCAACACTAAATATCAGGAACGTACAAAGCATGCGATCTGCAAGAGCATTTGCTCACAAACATTTATAATTACACCAGACAGCAGAATGGGGTTTTAATGCAGCGTACTGCTTGATAGGCAGTTGCATGCGATCCACTTACATCTTAATGATGAAATAAAAAGAATTCTCCACAATAAAGGCCATAAACATCTGCATGGAAAAAACAGACATAAATTCTGTCAATGATCCAATTTCTCAAATCTAAGGCAAGAAAATGCAAAGTTACTTGTATGCACACAAGTAAAATGGTTGATGGGGTAAATGTGTCTCATAAGGCAGTAAAGACGCTCAAACATATGGAAATGAACAATCGCCTTTATCTCCAAAAACATTACAACCGCTCTGTAGGCTATATTAAAATATAACTGTTGAAACATTTTTATTTTTAGTACTTTTACCACTGCTCATAAATCACACTAACAGTGACCTTTCTTCTAGTATTTGCAACACGTATAGCCTTTTCATCCCATTGTTACATATGTGTGCAAAACTAACGTTAAGTCTACATTTCTTATCTATGCCTAGATAAATTGAGTGGCTGGTTACTAGTAGCGAGAAAGCAGAAGTTAAATCGGGTATTTCATGGAAAATCCTATTTTACAGTTGCCCAGAACCTCCACATTTGTTTGTCAATCTATTAATACAGTAAGTATGTGACTTGCTCATTATATAGATGAACAAAAGGCTAAAAGATGCAGTGTTCTTTTCACAGGCATATCACAATTCTTTTCATTTATCACTTAAAAAAGAATGGTTGCAACCTTCACCAAATCTGAGAAGTTCCCCATGCATGCCTGCATAGTCTCTATACACCTATATGCATATGGAGACATAGAGATACACGCAATTTCTCTCTCCCACTGTCCCCATCTCTTTCTTTTCCCCTCCATCGTTTTCTCTCTCTTTTCTTGAAGTCTTTCAGTGGACTACTATAAAGAAATAAACAAACATATTATGCTATGGGGCCAATAAAGCATATGTTTTTAAAAATCCCAGATGAGCCTACGCGGATAACTAGCTACTTTGAACTGCAAAAAAACCTAATGGATGTACAGAAAAAGTGACGTTAGAAACATCTGACGCAATGCTAGCTAATGTGGGGTGGGGACAAGAGCAGTGAATCAAATCAGACTCTGCAGTTTAAAGTGACTTACAGAATAGAACAGAAGTGGAAATTCAAGATACGGCTTGTCCTCACTTTCACCAGTAAAAGTAGTTAGAGCTTTCATCCAGTGGTATAGATCAAGAGATATCATGGAGACAATGACAGTACTGGAGATGAGTTTGCTCCCTAAAACGGGTTCCATCTGTGTTCTTAAGCAACAAAAATATGCAACACAAAATGCCCTCAGGAACCTACAAAGTCACCTTTGTACGTCTCATTTACCAAGTTAATCAGAGTTGATAATGCCAAAACATACCTCACCACAGTCTAAGACAACAGAAATGTGAACGATTTGTTCAGCAAGAGCTTTACATGTCTATCGACTGAAGCTTATTAATCCTGGTAATGCCAACAAATGCCTCCATATAAGAACACTCAAATGATTTAAGAGAACAAGAAGTTACTATTGTTGGCAATAACCAAGATAGGAACCACTAAAAAACAGACTGTGACCAATTAGAAGGATCCGCAAATGTACTGTCCACCCATAATTACCAAAGCATTTAAAGCACGGTCCCCTTCATGTGCTACAATCATCAGTGCCTTCTTCCATTCACAAGCATGTCTTTAAAATATGCCATTGTTACCAAAAGAAAGACTAGACACACAAAAAAATCAAAAACCCATATGCTGCATGTAACTGAGGCTGTATCTATCTCCTGAAAAAATCAACAGAGATGATGAGCAAAAGCTGATAAAAACATCAGCAAATATGTATCCTAAAACCATTTACAGTTAAATTCTCTGACTCAAAGACTAGCAAAAGTAAAAGGAACAAGACCAATGCAGAAGACTCTACACAGAGACTCAGCAATGAGTAAGGGTAGGCTGATCATTAGCAGACAAACCCATTGAGGCATAATGAGGCTGCAAAACACAACCCACCGTCACTGACCAATCCAAGCTCTACCTGTGGACCTTAGACCTAGTAAGATTGCAAACCTTGTTGCTGATTTAAAGACCCACCTTCTTATGACGGAAGTGGCAAAGTTCTTCCTACACTACTGACAAGCAAAGAGTCCAACCAATATGTTACTCAGACCAAAAAGGAGATCCAGCACACCAATGTGGTTTACAAATAGCAATCTTAAGAAAATGGAAATCAAGGGTGAAATGTAGATCTACTGTAGGAGACCCACCTCCAACCAAAACACAAACTGAGCCTAGCGAAACACATAGTTGACAGTGCTAACTGCTGAATAGGTTCTACAAATGGTAGCTCAGCTGGATAGTGAGCACAGTAATAAAGCATCACAACTCTGCCCTACACCGATAAGGAGGATAAAGACATTTTGAACACAGACCAAGACATCTGCTAGGCCACCTTGAATGACGGCCACCTATTACTGTTTTAATGCAGTACTGTAGAATACAGAGCTAGGTGCTTTACCAAAGAATCCCAAATGTTCTGGAGACGAAATGAACCCTAAGCTTGAGAGATCTTGCTCTAGGGTAGCCAATCAGAGAAAGGTAAGTTGTTGCCCATTCAAGTAACCATCAAGCATGGTGTGAAATTTGTTATTCCAGCATAATCTCACATATTTTCCTGCATTTTGCGTTTTGTTGTTCCACGAAATTCTCAAAATTACACCATGCTGAGTAACTGAGATTTCATTAGGGTAAAAGTCCTACTGCAGCAGCACAGGCACAATTCAAATGAACAGAATGCGAGCCACTGCTCAAGTCTTGTGCGATTTTATAGCTTTTTGTAGGGCCAAGTGTGCCCTTGTACCCAAAATGAGCAAAGGGACATATTTTGCACTAAAACACAAAGTAAAATGCCGGATCCACATTTTGTAATTTTATGGCCATTTTGTGCATTTTTCACAAAAGGAATAACACACATTTTGCCCAGGCCTAGAAACAATGACTTTGTAGTAACGTCCCCTACTGAGCACATATAGTATTTAGGCACAGCATGTCACTAAAAGCATATGATATCCTGGATAATCTACTAATGTAAAACATGGTTTCACTCTACAGATCTGAAACTCGTGATATACTGTCTTCAAAGCCACCAGATATATATATATATATATATATGTATATATATATATAAAGCTGCCATTCTTGGAGATACTAGGGGTGGAGTCCAAGAGAAAAAAAATAGATAATTGGAGCGCAGATACATAATGCTACTGGTGTTAGATCCAAAGAAAGGGGTTTACATCTAAGGGCCACCACCCTAAAATAATGGGGTTATTTGAAAGGCAGTTTGGCCTGAGAAATGGGTGACCGCTTACCTATTTGCATAAAGCATACAGAAATGTTCAGGGTTGAACTATAAATAGGTTAGAGGTCCCCCATTTTTCAGGACAAACTGGCATATTTGTATTACGATAAGCCTAATAGTAATAAGGACGTGATTCATTGGTTCCCTCTATGTTCTAAAAGGCAGATAATCATGAAAATTGTTTCGTTCACATGGCCAGCAGTGGAATAATAAAAATGTTCGAATTGACACAAATATCAGCTAAAGAATTTATTTTGACAGTATTAAATAATTGTACAAACTACTGCCATTACTTGTTAAAGAATATATGTACTCAGTATTAAGGTTTTTATTTAGGTAGTTTCAGCACGATGTCTGTCTTTTATGGAAATCATCACGTGGTGTACTAATGAAGGGAATGGTGCTGCGTGACACGTGATCAAGTCCAAAATGTGGCCGAAACATGTCATGGTGGAGAAGCCCTGAACTAAATTAATCTGATAAGGTTAAAATGGCCCGTGCCTATTCAAACCTATGTCGGGAGAAGATATACAAGTTACTTATCCAGTAGACCTCTGTTTGTGGCATGTTGTGCTGTAGATTCACATGCTCTGAATTGTCCTGCCATTTAGTGTTAGGTCCGGAGTGTTAAGAGTTGTTTTTTCTTTGAAGAAGTTGACCACTACCCCTGCAGGCAGATGAGAAAGAGAGTGAAGGAAGTACAGAAAAAGATGTCCATGCAAAAGTATATAAATATATACAGAATATATACAAAGGTAATGCAACTGCAACAGCCATAGGTGTCTGGGGAGGAGGGAGGGCACATAGGAATCTACAGCACTACATGCCATGAACAGATGTCTACCGGGTAAGTAACATTTTCTGTTTGATGTGTGGCTGTAGATACACATGCTCTGCATAGACTGTAAAGCGGTCCCTCCAAAAAAGTGGTAGCTAGCCAGTGGGAGTTGCAGTTGTTTAGAACAGTGTTCAAGACAGCCTGTCCTACATTTGCCTGCTGTGTTGCTTGTACATCCACAAAATAATGTTTTGTGAATGTGTGAGGTGTAGACCAAGTAGCTTCTCTACAGAGAACAGCAAAAGGAATATTTCATAAAAATTCCATAATAGCAACCTTTTTCCTGGTGGAATGTGCTCTAGGAGTTTGCGGCAGCTGTCTTTTTGCCTTAGCATAACATGTTTGTATGCATTTTACAATCCATCTAGCTATAGCGTTTTTGAAATTGGATTGCCCTTCAATGGCAAGGCAGAAATTATAAAAACTTGTGCGGTTTTCGTAAACGGTTTTGTTCTGTCAATATAGTACAAGAGTGCTCTTTTAACATCTAAAATATAAAGCATTCTTTCTGCTATTGAATCTGGCTGTGGAAAAGACAGACAATGCAATGGTTTGACTGATATGAAACTGAGCTACTGCTTGTGTGAAGGACTACCTTATCTTAATGTATTTGAAAGAAAGGTTCTTCTGGAGTTAATGCCTGGAGCTCACTGACACATCTAAGTGATGTGATTGCAACCAGAAAAAGCTACCTTCCATGAAAGGAATAGAATAGGACATGAGTGAAGTGTAGCAAGCAGCAAATAATTTATTGGACAGACGCTTTAAAACACTGTGTTTGAACTGGCAGTAGCAAACAAAACGCTTCCATTTTGCTGCATAACATGCTCTAGATGTTGGTCTGCGAGCCTGCTTCAAAATTTCCATACATTCAGGAGGTGAAGTGAGATAATCAAATTCTATTACTTCAGGAGCCATATCACTAGGTTGAGCGATGTGGGGTCTGGGTGCCTGATCTGTTCACGGTCCTGTATGAGAAGATCCGGCCTGTAGGAGAGCTTCTCGTAAGGAACATGCGAGAGGTCCAAAAGTGTTGTGAACCAAGGTTGATGTGCCTTTGTGGGCCTACCAGTATCATAGTTAGTGATGTCTGTTGAGTTTGCGAAACAGAGACGGAATGACTGGGAGAGGTGGAAAGAGTTACCAAATATTCCTGACCAGTTCATCCATAGAGCAAAGTCCTTGGAGAAAGGGTGAAAGTATCTGGACGAAAAGTTTGGGCATTTTGTGTTTCCTGCTGTGGCAAAAAGATATATTTAAGGATTTCCGAAGGACATGTGGGTGGAGTTCCTATTCATGGACTACTTGTTGCAGCGTGTTGAGCAGGTCTGCAAAGTCGTTGTCAGTCCCTGTGAGATATTCTGCCAGTAGGTGAATGTGGTGTTGATGAGGCTACTACCATATTGTATGTGCCAGTTGTTATAACTGGAAGGATCACGTCTCCCCCTGTTTTTGTAGCTAATACACTGAAAGTCGTATTGTGTGTCCGGACAAGGACAACTTACTGTGAGAGGTGAGGAAGGAAAGCTTTGAGGGCTACAAAAACCGCTTGAAGCTCTAGATAAGTGATGTGCATGGAACAATGTGTGTAGTCCCAAAGACCCTGCACTGTAAAATTTTGAAGATGTGCCCTCAAACCTATCAAGGATGCATCTGTGGTCAGACTGAGTTCAGGTACAGGGTCTTGAAAAAGCCACCCTTTTAAGAGGTTGGTTGAGGTTCACCATTGCAGAGAGTGGTAAGTTTGGCGGTCTATCAACACTAGATCGTGAAGATGACCCTGTGACTGACATGAGGTACGATGGCAATGCAAGATGCCATCATCCCTAGGAGGCGCATAACAGTTTCAACAGTGGGAGTGCGAGTCTGTTGAAACTGAGGAAGAAGATGCTGGAAATTTTGTATCCGAGCTGCATTGGGGTATGCAAACCCCAATTTAGTATTTAGAATGTCCCCTAGAAATGGATAAATCTGAAGGGGTTGTAGATCAGATTTTACAAAGCTGAGGGTAAACCTAACTTTTTAAGAAGGTTCAATGTAATCTGTGTGTGGGACTGGCACTGTTGCAATGTACTGGCTTTGATAAACCATTCGTCCAGGTATGGGAAGATGTGAATCTTTTGTCGTATGAGATGTGCTGCAACCACTGCTAGGCATGTGGTGAATACCCTGGGAGCAGTTGTGACCCCAAAAGGTAGGACTTTGAACTGATAATGTTTTCCGGCAATCACAAATCTTAAATATTTGCAGTGTGCCGGAGGGCTGGGAATGTGGAAGTATGAATCTTTGGGGTCTAGATCTGTCATAAAATTTCACTTCCATGAAAAGTGACCAGGTGAAAGTGTTCTAAAGAATGTATTGTTTTAGGGGCCTGAGATCTAAGGTGGGTCTGAGTGACCCGTCCTTTTATGGAACAAGGAAATATAGTGAGTATACTCATTTTGTTTGATATTTGGAGGGAACAGGTTCTATAGCCCCCTTTGAAAGAACAGCTTGTACCTCTTCTTTGAGGAGAGTGAGGTGTTGTTGCGATAACCTGCAATAACCATGATGACTAATGGAGAGGACCCACTGGTCCAATGTTAATTGAGTTTAAAAGTCCTCAAGGAGTCCCCCAACTGGTGTTATATGGGGGTTGGCAATGTTGTGGAACCTTAGCCCCAAGAGTTGCTACCTCTGAAATTACCTCTGAATGCCCCTCTAAAACGGCCTCTGGTGTAAGAACTTGAGGCGTGTTTGTTTTGAGAGGTGGAAGGATCTGACAATGTTACTGATTTGTAACTCCCCCCATAGAGTGGACGATGAAAAAAATATCCTGCCTATGCTTGGGACTGAATAGCACCCATGGCCCTTGCAGTGCCCATGTCCTTTTTTTTGTTTTTTCAAGGTAGAATCAACCTGTGGACCAAAGAGGTGTTCTCTATTGAAGGGCATATTTAAAACTGCTTGCTGTACTTCTGGCTTAAAACCAGAGCACCTAAGCCATGCAGGTCTTTGAATTAGGACACTTGTGTTTATACCTCCATCCAGTCCACACCTAATAGAGTTGTTGGCAATGGTTTGCCCGTACGACACAATTTGTTGGCCACGCTTGCGATGCTCCTCTGGCAGTACCAAAATGGTGTCCATTCAATTGGGCTTACATTCTTTCCGGTGTCAAAAGTATTGAGGCCTAAAGGCCCGACGGGCCCCCGCCCCAAAGGTCGTACAGTCAAAAAAACGGAAGTAACGAGGCAGAATGGTCAATATGAGAGTTAGAAAACACAATTGAATGTGCAATACCCTCGAACAGAAAAGACGGAGGGAGAAGTCTCTGACTGAAACAAGTTGAAGACTGGGTGAAGAACTACATGTCCAAACCCAATGGCGGAGAGAAAACAATCCAACAAAGGATTTGATGCCCATGAGGGGTATCACAAGAAGGAGGAGTCACTCAATGCCATGACTCGGGGGGGGGGCAACTTATTAGAAGAAAAATACCTGTAACACTCAAGACCCAACACTAGATGGCAAGAGAATGTAGTGCACATTTGTATTTACAGATATATAAATCCGAGCCCTCTAAACACCCCAGAAATTGGTCAGGCCATGAACCATTTAACTATTGCAGTCCACCAAGCTATTGCTTGCAGCATCTTACAACAGATACTCAATTGCCAGCAGCTGTCAACATATCTAGGAGATAATGGAAGATGTGCCTCACCCTTGTAGAAAAAAATATGCAGAGACATGTAGGGAGAACGGCAGGAAAAGAGATTCATAAAGAGTAGGCCACATCCTGTATATATAAAGACAAAGAGGTGGTCCTCGTTATACTAGAAGCATCATTAGTGACCAAAAGGCAGCAAACTGACAATAAGTTGTCAACCACCTTTCAAGCATATGAAACAGATTGAAAGAATGTTAACATACAAGAATTACATTTTCAGACTAACACAGTAACTTGTAAAATGTAATGCACCAATAACTAATAAACACCAAATCCAGCCCTCCAGATTCAAGATGCTTCCATTCACAGCTTGGGAACACCATGTTGAAATTGTAAGTGCATATGCAAGACATCTTAGAGCCTGCTTATCTGACTTATCAAAGCTATGCAACAAAGCCATTCTTGAATCCCTCTGCGATTTAGCCTCTAATAAAAATCTGTGACATGCCATGTTTTTCCTGTCACAGGACTATTCCCTTGGGATATATACAACACCTGGATTCTCTTACCAAAAGGATGAAAGTTAACAAATACTTGACTGTTGAGCCTGGCGAAGCAAGCACATGGATTATAGATGGCAGCAGGTATGAAAAAAACAATATAGGTTTATATTATCAGCGATTTACAGTGTGATCAGTTGAAATGTAGGTCAGTGTAGTGCTCAATGAACAGCGTGATCAGGAGATATGCGGTCTACTTACAAAGACTAGGGACAGAGCATCCACAACAAAAATAATATAGTGAATTAATTGCCTGCTCAGAGATGTAGTCCAGCGGATGGTAGACTAAAGGGGGTCATGCAGCTTACCTCGAGGAGGTGCTAAAGGGGAGATGACCGTAGCCTCTAGTTTGCAATGAGAGATATACAGTCTCCAGTGGAGAGGATGTCCAAACAGAGATGCAGCAAAATGGAGTGTGTGCTAAGGTGGGCACAGCGTACAAAAAATCTCAAGGATGAGGGGAGCTCAGAAATTATTGCTTAGGAAGCGATCAGTCATGTGAGGGGGAGATAAGCTAGATATTCCCTAACTAACATCAGAGCTTCACCTGGAAACTAGTAAAATACAGGTGTAAACATTAATTGCAAAAAACAATTACTGCAACTTTAAGTCTGAAACTGATCATTATTAAACATGCATTTATACAGTATTTGGAACAAGCAAGCCTGATCCATCCTAAAGGCTCATCTTTATATGAAGGTAATCTTAAAAATGCATCTCCTTTAGCCCAAAACAGTCGTGCACTGCACACATAAATGATATTTCAGGTAGATGGAGCATGGCATGTCAATATCTATAGCCTGAGGGAAAGGGCAGGCACATAATGACATTGGGTCAAGTTAGTGTGCCTTTATGAGAAGTACTCTGTGGTTTCTGAGGCGAGTTAGTGCCTGAGTGCATGAATTTCATATTTTGAAACAATTATGTGAATGAATAAAAGATCATCTTTGCATAAGACAAAATAGTGCATAAGGCCTCTTTGTGGTGTGTCATTCAAACAATCAATCTTAGAAAGGCATTGTATATCTGGTCTTACCTGGATTTGCACAAATTACTTAGTATGGCTATTACGAGGTATCATCAGACAATACTAGAATAGTTAAATGAACTTGATTGCCTGTGAAAATAGTAAATGTTGATGTGAAGTGGCGAAATGTAACTTGAAAAGATGCAGTGGTTGAAAGGAAATAGCTTGAGTGTACTACACTCAGAGAGCACAATAAGGCAACATGTCATCTTTAGGCACATAATAAAATATTTAAAACCATAACTGGTGTGAATATGTAATAAGGTGTATGTCACATGAAATTATTTAACCAAGCAGGATACTAGAGAGACCACTTCCTACTTTGGTTTCCACCATATTTCTGAAGTCTCTAAAATGGTGTTAAACTTACCCCATCCAATTTGCCATGCTTCACATAGTGAGACAAATGCAGCAATACACAACTGTAGACTAAAACTACCTGCTCAAAAGTATACACTGCTCATGAGACTACAATTAGACCTTACAATAGAAAAACATGATGGTCTAAATTGATGTTAACTCATTAATGGTTGCTCCACTTCCCCCATGGGTTGGAAGACTGATCTTTCATTCCAACATAACCTCAGACATGGCATTCTTGGAAGAGGTAAATGGTAAAATTGATGGCGCTCACAACTTCCTGCACAACAATTTGAAGGTTAACAATGAAAAAATATGAAGACCTGAAAAAAGGGTGCAAAGTTCACATTGGCTTCAGAAGAACACCTGCTTTTTTTTTTTACAGAGACCTTCAGTCTAAGATATCTTCTCAGTTAAACTGCCAAAGTCTGCAGGCAGAAACAGTGACATATTAAGCTGGTTCTTCAGACTGCATGTGACTCACAGACTTCACCAACTTAAAACAAAATGCTTCTTTTCAAGTCGTTCAGGTCTTTTTTTTTTTTTAGCATTCACAAGTGCTTGTCAAGGGCATTCACACAATAACTGATGGAAGAAGCTGAACCATGAAAGCCGTGCTGCCAGCTGGATAGTGACAAGGGTAGAAGCTCTTCCTCCTCTCATTTTTCCATGATGAATGGTGGTAGTTTTCGCATTTCTAGTTCCTGTTCGGTCAGCACCAGTCCAGAAAGAGCAACCTGAATTCACCATGCCTAACTGTGAAGTCCCAGAGTACAATCCCCGCTCAAACCCTGAAAGATCTGCTGATGATCACAAAGGGTCTGGATGATGCTAAATGTTTCAAAGCCATTTTGAAGCCAACCCCATTTTAGGGAGTGTCTCATATGACAAACAAAATAAAAAAATAAAAAATTCCCCCCATTTTATTTCTCGGTGGGCTAAGAGCATATCCTCTGGCAGGAGCATTCATTTGACAACCTATGTCCGAATAGAGGCATGTAACCTGAGGAAGTGCTAAGGTAGACCAGTGGAAACAGACAGGTGTATGTAACAACACATAGGCAGTTGCAAGCCATAGACGGGGTTGGACAGTCACAAAGAACTGGTGGCTCTTGTTTTCTGTTTAGTCATGAAGTACACTTTCACATTTTAAAGACAATGTGAACTATGGGCTGAGAAGGAGGGTCCTCTCTTTGCACTGGCGGTGAACCATCAGAATAATAAGTAAGGAAAAATAAGCTGACAAGACCCACTCTGGTGAAAACATAAGACATCTTATCACCAGCCCTCTGTCTCCTCTACTGCAACCTCAACCCAATGTTGAAATGCACTGGACTACACAATCATTTTTGGTAAAGAATGCTCACCAAAAATGCTGTTTAGTTGTCAACTAATCGGGAGGAATTGCGCTGAAGGTAGTTTATAAACACTTTGGCAATAGAGGAGCTCCAATGGCAAGTTCTGCTTTCAGCTTCCTAGCTGCCTTCTAAAGAGCAAAAGTATCATTGCTTAAAGCAAGACAACAGTGGAAAAAAGTACAAGGTAGTTATTCAGAGAGACAAAGAGGGTGCACAAGCCACACAGAGGGACGCAAACATAACAAGTGTGCAGGTCAGCAATGGGTGTTTGAGATTAAGAGTGCCAAACAGACCTGGTGAAAGACTGTCACCATATAAGTTTAACAGGTAAGAATGTGAACATGTGAGAGGGTAAGAGCTAGAGAGTAGTCCGAAACCAGCAGCTGACTTAGTGTTATCATAAGGGATACCTGACGTTGACCCACCTCAAGTAACCTTTGAATGAAGTCTGTTCTTACTAATATAAATCCAGAACATGATGTCCACAAGTGAACTGCCAATCCCCTTCCAAACTGCAGTCACATAACATTTCAGAGGGTGTGTAAGTATCTATCTAAAAAGCTCCATAGCTGCCCTTAACTCACTTAAAATTGATGTATATATTTCCATATATAGCCCCATTGTCCAGAGGCTTCGTTATTCGATGTCTCTAAGGCAGCAAGTTGTCATTAATTAGTTCTATATCACATGACCAGGAACATCATCTGCCCGCAGACTGGGAGTGTGGAGACATGATGACGTGTGATTGTATGGGCAAGCTGAGTTCTGTCCTATGATTTGCCATCTGACTGAGGACGGAGGTGGCAACAGCTTCAGCAGCAGACCGGTGGCCATTAGAAGAGGCAGTAACTGAGCTGTGCTGGATGACTGGTGCAGGGGATCCTGTAGGCTCTGAGCTCTCCTTTGGACTTTCTGTTTATTAGGAAGAGAAAAAAAAAAAACGAAATTACCACACCTTCTCTTTTTTACTCCGCGCTCCCAAACACTGGAAATTTATCTTAAGACTAGTCATCAGCATCCACACCATGGGGGCCTTTACCAAATCATTCACCCTGCTGCCCACGCACAATGCAAAATTATAACCAGGGCAATGGGATTCATACAACAAGGAGGGACCAAGTTACGCAGCAAGAAAAGCAGCATATATTGGGACGGTTTTAGTTCAATACTTTGTCATTTTTAAATGTTAACACTGTATGGGGAAAAAAAAACTTTACCTCATTAGTACCAGTATAACACCAAAATTCAGCAACAAGAAACTGAACGGTGACTAGCCAACCTTTGTGAGGGGCCGTTCACTGTATGGCAAAACATGTAGCCACATTTTCAGTAACTTCTAATCTGTTAAAAACTTTTTTGGGTTAAAATATGCAAATTATGCAGATGATGGATTATGTGGACAATGCACCAAATGCATAATTATCCAGAACATCTGCACCAATAAAACAGGCCTGTAAGCCCAGGTCATTTTTGTCCATTGGTTTGCTGGATTAGTAAAGTGCTTGCTTGTGTTTGGTCTAATAGCTAAGGCAGAAAGTCTAAGCCTACTGGAGTAGATCACGATTTTTGCAGACAATGGGGACTCGCCTAGATAACCTTGTGTTTTCTTCTGCAAGGCAGTCACTGGACAGTCTTTGTGGGCCAGAAGCAATTGTTTCAGCTGAGCCACTTCATTCCTGAGAAGGGTAACTTCATTCTGAAACAGAAACAGAGAAGGTGGAAGTGAATATTGAGGGTGGAGTTGGTGTAGGCAAGAATTTACAATACGACTAAGAAAGCATACTTTTTCTGGTGTTACTTCAGATCACCGACTCACAAGTTCTGCAGTCAAGGTGAAAGAAAGCACTACAGAGCACCAAATACTTTCCTTTCCAAATTTCAGAACTTTTTTATAAACATTTTTAGGGAATGTAATGAGCAACTTCTTTTAATGTAATGCAGACCTGAAGCAACAGAGCAGAACTGGATACACTGCGTGCACTGCTAATGAATTCCAATCCCTACAACCATGCTTACCTTCTTACATGTTCAAACACCATTCAATAGAAGAAAAGCTAGCAGAACAGACAAAAAACACAAAGGCAACGAGCAGTAGTAGTTTACAATTTTGCACACAATGGGGCCGGGAAAGTGGACATGAATAAGGGTAGGAGAGTGACCAACAAAACACCTGCCATCCAGTCTCTGCCTACGCACATGAAGCTACAGCACCACATCTCGAAGGTTACAAGCACCGGTGAATACCCGACAAACAGGGGACCATGCACGAAGTTACAACTGGTTCACAGGTAACAGAGAAGCCACTCATTCCCACTCCATGCAAATAAAAATCAAACAGTTATGCCACAGATAGGGTAGCAGGCTTAAAATATTAGCAGAGAACCCAGCAAAAAGGGTTTTTATATATTGATATGCCTCAGGAACGAAGAAGATAGGGTGTCACGATAATGGGGACGATATTGAGGTGTCTCACTTTGTGTCAGGCTACAGAGAACAATATTACGAGGTTCACCAGTGCAGGGAATTTGCTGTGGGGAAACGTGCAGCACTGTTTTTCCCATGCTAACTTTAAGGAGAAGCCTGAAGCAACAGATGGATACAAAGCAGAGCGCTGAAGGGACAGGACAATAAGGGCACCTGAAGTTATTAAAACATTCATGCGAGCTGGAAGTGACCGGAAGAACAAAAGAAACAAGGAGGGTAGAGAAAAAGACCATGAGAAATGTGTGTGGTTGAAAGTTTCACATGGGTACTTCAATACATTAGGGAAATAGGGGATCTGGCTGCAAGTGAGAAGGATGTGGAACTGGAGACGTGAAGGGAAAGGAAACAGTTGATAACACAAGAGAAGCTGGGTGCTTGAAGAATAACGGCAACAGAAAGGTGAGAGGGTGATAAGCGGTGAGAAGGTGACAGAATAAAAGCATTAGAGAAATGGGAGGCAAAAGGTAGAGTCGGAGCATGGCACACCATAAAAATAAGGGAAGCTGAAGCACCGGAACAACAGGAGCACTAGGGGCAACATGAGCATTAGGGTATGATGAATGCACCAAGCAGCAAGAACAGCTGAAGAGATCACAGCAAAGAGAAGCTACAGGAACCAGAAAAAGAGGGAGAGCTGCAAGCATCAGAGCAAGTGGGGGAGCTAGTGACACTGGGTAGCATAAGTACCTGGTGAGACAACAGCAGAATGAGTTGTTGCCGGCAACAGAAGAAATGAGTTACTTACCTGTGACTATAGTACTATGCATTGGTATCTTTCATAGATTCACATGCTTGAATCATTCCCTGTAATCGGAGTGGGAGTCTGTATTATAATAAAGCAGTAAGTGTCATTATCATAAGCTATAATTGCAATGAATAGTCACTGCAATAGCTTATCTATGTCCTTTTAAAAAAAGGACCAAACTTGAACTATAATCAATCAGGCAACAGTGGTGCCCTGTAGAACACTCCCAAGAGAGGCTGAGTCCCTCAGATTTTCAAGCATAAATGTGAAAAGAATCATCTTTAGCTATATAAGGGGAGTCTCTCAGGGGAGAAGGGTGGGTCGCATGTGAACCTATGAAAGATACCAATACTGGAGAACCGTAGTTAAGGGTAGTAACTAATTTTCTTCTCCAGTATTGGATCTTTCATAGATTCACATGCTTGATTCAGAATAGTAAGCAGTTATTTTAAGTTAAAGATTGTAGTAATGTAATTACCCTTTGAGAATGGTGGGTAACATAATAAATATTGAGACATCTACAGTATATTACCATATATTTACATTGATGCAACACCGCCTGTCCTAAAGCTCCATCACTGCAGTGTGCCGATTCCAGGCAGTAGAGATACGTAAAAGTGTTTGTGTTCTTCCATGTTTCAGAACGTCCTATATTTTCCAACGGTAACCTGTAAACAGAGCAGCTGAGGTGGACATTGCTCTTGTGGAATGTGCCTTAGTCTTAACTAAGTGGTTTGCCAGCTTTTGAATGGCAAAACTGGATGGTAAAAGAAATCAATTTTGCAACAGTTGTTTTTTGTGACGGAAGCACATTGTTTGGATTGACCATACAAGACTAACAGTTGGTCAGAATTCCAAATTTGTTTAGAATGCTGCAAATACAATTTAAGACATGATTTAATGTCTACAGTATGGAGAGACCTTTCAGCTTGTGAAGAGGGATCTGAGAAAAAGGTATGAAGTATGATAGGTTTGGTAAGATGGAACCTTAGGAAGGGACCTTGGATTTGTCCCGAGAAGTACATAGTCCTCAGTGAACTGTAGGAAAGGCTCTAGTGTTGTGAAGGCTTGAAGTTCACTGACTCTTCTAGCAGACGTGAGAGCCAAAAATAATGCAACCTTCCATGTAAGGAACACAGTTCTGCTTTGTGGTTTTGTTTGAATGGTGGTTTCACAAGCTGGGAAAGAACCACATTGACATGCCAGGAGGAGCTCGTCTTGGAGGGAAAGCTCTGAATAACTCCTTCGTGAAATGATTGACTATTCTTGTAGAACAGAGGGATATAGATTGCAAAAAAAGTCTGTATCTTGAAATATCAGCATGGTGAACCTTGACAGATGCATGCACTAATCATGATCTAGCAAATGAAAGAAAGTAAGGTAGAAACTGCTCCTGTGACGCTTCCAGCGAATAAAGTTATGCTGTTGACACCATGAACAGAAATGTTTCAATTTCAATTTGTATGTTTTGTTTGTGGAGTCAGCTCTTGCTTTGGATTAGATATCCCTACAATATTGAGGAATGTCTACGTCTTTGAATTTTTTTAATTCAGGAGCCATACATTCAAATGAAGAGGTGGGATCCGGATGTAGGACCTAGTCCTTGTTCATGGTCAACAGTGCTTTTAGTGCTGAGAGGTGAATGGGTTTGGAGTCCGTAAGCAGAAGAAGCTCAGTGAACCAATGCTGTCAGGGCCACTGTGGATCAATGGGGATCAGCCAGAATGGTTCTATTTTTTCTTACAAAGTCTGGGAATGAAAGGAAATGGGTGAAAAGCGTATGCATAGATGCCTGACAATCTGATCGAAAACACATTCCCCCATGACCCTCTCTGCGGTTCCCAGCTTGCACAGAACATAATTTGCCCAATTGCTGGAATATGATGTTAAGCGCTGGTTGACTGAGCTCCCATTCGTGACAGGATCAACTGGTTCTGCTCAAGGTGTCCGCTAGGTTGTTGCTTATGCCTGGTAGATGTTCTGCTTTCATGGGTATCTGGTGTAGAAGAGACCATTTACATATTCTTTGCTCCTTCAGAGACACAATGGAAGACCTCGTACTTCCCGGCTTGCTGAGGTAATGCAAGCTGGTGGTGTCTGTCCGTATTAATACAGATGACCCTTGTATTCTTGGGAGGAAGGACTGAAGGGCTAGAAAAATCGATCTCAGTTCCAGGAAGTTTATGTGCATCTTGGATAGCGAGGGATTACATTAGGCACTTATTTAGAGATCTTCAAGATGGGCTCCCCCAGCCCTCTAAAGAAGCGTCTGTGGTGATTATGTATTTGGGAATCAGAGACATGAACGTTAGCCGTGAAGAGACATTCTTGGAGGCTTGCCACCAAGGAAGTGCAATTCTCAAAGTTGGAGTGATCCAAATGAGATAGTTGAATGAACCGGTCACTTGGACCTGTTGTTTGTCCAGCTCTTCTTGGATGGATCTCATTCTGAGACCGGTGCAGAGCAGCAAAAGAATGGCTGAGGAAATCATGCTGAGAAGCGACTTAAGATGGACAGAAGAGGACTCTTTTTTTAAAGATCATGTGCCAAAATCATGATGTTTCTTTGCCTTTCTGAGCACAAGAATGCTTTGTCCTCTAACATATCCTGGGTTGTTTCTAGAAAGGTTATCCTTGTTGAGGGCAAAAGAAGAGACATTTGGTAGTTGACCACGAGTGGCAGGAATTGAAACAATTGTCACCAGGTTGTTGTAGCCTTCAAAGCTACCTGAAAGGATGGTGCCTTTATGAGGCAGCTGTTGAGGTGTGAAGAAACTTCCAGGCCTTTCTTGTCTAGATGTGCTGCTACACGAGTGAGAC
This sequence comes from Pleurodeles waltl, assembly GCF_031143425.1. Taxonomy (NCBI): domain Eukaryota; kingdom Metazoa; phylum Chordata; class Amphibia; order Caudata; family Salamandridae; genus Pleurodeles; species Pleurodeles waltl. Next base: position 142,449,039 of record NC_090443.1, read on the forward strand.
ATTTGGTGAAAATCCGGGGAGCTGATGTTAGTCCGAGGGGAAGAACTTTGAACTGATAATGAGTGAGTGTCTGCTACCGTAAAGCAGTGGAACTTTCTATGTCTGGGATGGATAGTGATGTGGAAGTACGCATCCTGCAAATCAAAGCTGGCCATACAATCTCCATGTTTGTGGAGTTGTAATATCTCTTGGAGAGTGACCATACAAAAGTGTTATTTTCTGCAGGTACTTGTTTAGTTTTCTAAGATCCAGAATGGGACACCATTCTCCCAATTTTTCCTTTACTAGGAAAAATAAATAATAACAGCCTGTTCCCTTCAGGGAGTGTGGGACTGTTTCTATGGCACCTTTGGTCAACATGGTTAACACCTCCTTCCTGAGCAGGATGAGATGGAATAGTGGTGCTCTTTGTGGTGGAATCGTACGTGGAATTGTGAACTCCAGAGTATGGCCATTTGATAAGATTGAGGACCCACTTGTCCGTTGTAATTTTCTGTCATTGTAGTTAATAACAAGAAATTCATGCTCCCAGAGAATCACATGCTAAGGGGGGGTGCAGCAGGCACTAAGATGTTGTCACTGTTTTCTGAAAGTGTCTCTTGACTTTTGGTTGGTTTTGCCATGGTTGGCCTTTTTAGTATTGCTTGTGGTGCATAACATGATTGGTGCTGCTGATAGGCAGGACAAAAGGACTGATAGGTCTGGTATGATTGGTAGCCTCCACAAAAGGACTCATTACCTCGTCTGCAGGCCAGTCTGAAAAGTGTTTTCCTGAACTGAAGCATACCCAACAACCTTGCAGTGACTGTCTGTTTGTAATGCCTGTAAAGCATCATCAATTTGCTTTCCAAATAACATGCTGCCATTATATGGAATGCCTACGATCTTGGCTGTAGTTCAGGACGGAATGTTATTGCTTTAAGCCAGCCCTGGCGTATGAAGACCGCTGACCCTGCGAGCTGACAAAACCTAAGGGTGCTAGGTCCATAGTGCAGTCAATTTCGGATCTGGCCCTCTCTCCCTCTAGTAATATTTTTCTTCCTTCTGGAGCGATGCCTGATCACATCTGGCGGTCATACCTACCCAGGACTACAGAGTTAGCAACACGTACAGTAGTGCCTGAGACGGTGGAAAATCTTATGCTGATATTATCAAGGCGCCTGCCCTTCTTGTCAGGTGGTGTTGAGATGGGTGCCAAAGGGTTCTTCGACAGGCGCTGAGCAGATTGTTTTATCACTGAGTCTGGCTTTGGGTGTCCTACCAAATATGCCAGAGAATCGTCAGGTTCCTTATATTTTTGTCAATCTTAGCAAGAACTGCAGTCACGGTAGCTGGTGTTTTCATTATTTGTATACCTTCCTCCCAAATATAAGCATTCATAGATATTGCCCTCACTGTCTTCATTGACTGCTCCTTGAAGTCATAGAGAAAGCAATCATATTGCTTGACTGATTTAAAGCTGAAATTTCGTAGCTGCCCTTTCCATTACTGTGTGAAAACCACCAATATCATCTGGTGGAGAGTCTATTGATGGAGGTGTTGGGGGGGAGATGGTGCAGGAATAAGGTACTCATCCCACTTATTTGCAGTTGACTGGGTGGCCTGAAGTCCCCCCTCTATCTGTCAACTTCGGAAGAAGATAGGTCCATCCCTTTGCAGTATGCCAATACTTGAAACCAGTGTAATCCTAGGTATAGGAGGCGGCACAGGAGGTGGAGATACCGAAGGTGATAAATGCCCAGGCGAGGGTGTTGCCACTGCAGGTGAAGGGAAATGTATGTGATAGGCCTATATCATTGCTTGCACTAAAGCATTCAGAAGTTGAATTTGCAGGTTCCCTATATTGTCTGGATTTGTCCCTGTACTGTTGGCAGTGATATGCCAGTTCATAATAAGCAGCCTCCTCCTCATCATGATATTTTACATGTAGCTGAGATGGGCTATGTGCTGGCTCAAAGGGCCGATCACAGCCATAAGATTCTTCCAAGTCCAATATCTGACTACGTGGTAAAGTAAAGATCTGTGTAGGATTCTGCATAAAATGTCTCGTTGATGGTGACAAACCCGGTGTGAGGAGTAGCATTGATCATTTCTTTGGTTTTGTCAATGGTGTCGTCAACAAGGCCTTCGTCAAGGGTGTCAAAGTCGGTCGCACTGCCGTCAATGATGACCATAACATCATCATCAACATCATCAACAACGAGGCTGTCGCCATCAATGCCGTGGATAGGGTCGTTGTCGTCGACGGTGCACAGCCATCATCGATGGTGCTGCTCTTGTCGAAGAGATGGAATAGAAGTATCCGTCGTCACCAGTGATTTTATTTTTGGCGTCGCCGATGATGCTTTCAATGGCGTTGCCATCGTCACTGAGGACTTTATGGCTAGTCTGATCTTTACCAAGACAGATTCTGAGGAGGATTTCGCAGGCCCAGACAGAAGATGGATTTGAAGGGTCAGATTTTACCACTGAAGGAACAGTACTTCGTTTTCCTTTCTGTGAGAAACCTTTGGAATACTCATGGTGTGTCTTTTTAAAGGCTTTTTTAGGTCTTTCTGGTGACCTTTCCTTCTTCTTAAAATTTTCCTGTGAAGTGGTGGAACTCTCACTGTCTTCCTCCTCAGAGACAACAATAGTATAGTATTACATTTTTGTAGTCACAATAACAACCTCCTCTCTCTATCCTTGAGGGTTTTTGATGAAAAATGCTCTGCAAATTTTGCATTCCTTTACCTTGCGTGGTGGATGCATGCAATAAATGCAGTCTTTATGAGGAGCTTAAAAATGTTGCCTTTTCCCACCACAAGTACGACAGAGCAGTAGACGTCTGGATATACCAAAACTGAGGAAAAGCGGAAGAAAACTCCATCTCACAGGATGTGCAGCAGAAAATCTGAGGGCCTCAGCCTCTTGGGAGTGTTCTACAGGGTACAGACATCTGACTGGTTATAATCCAAGTGTGGTCCTTTTTTTTTTTTCATTGCCATCATAGCCTATGGTTATGACACTTACTGCTTTATGATACTGTGGGACACCCACTACAACGACGGCGAATGATTCAAGCATGTAAAATCTATGACAGATCGTGTACTCGAGAACTGCATGGACGGCTGAAGGAGGCATAAGAGCATCAGGGTCAGGTGCTCGCAACAGATCAACATGGAGACCTGAAAGTCCCAGAGGCTGAAGCCTAATTATTAGAGATATAGGGACAAAGGCAAATTGTTTAACAAATAGCTAAAGAGAACAAGGGTGGCAAGGAGATAAGAAAACAGGTGGTGCACTACAGGAGCACCTACAGAGTGACACTGCAAACTAGAGGCACAATGAGAGAAGTTATGGGCCCAACAATCAGAGGTGGATTAGAGCACAGCTGCACATTAGACTTTTGATTAGCAATTGTAGCTTGGGCAGACAGCAAAAGAACAAAAGGATCATTATAGATTATAGACCTCTTCTGGGCAACACAGAACAGATTTGCTGTGCAATCAAGAAAGCACCAGACATATGATGTGATGCCTTGTGCCTCTTGTCAGGCTTAAGACCATATGAAACCATGTTCTCAAAATGGTCAGTACTCATTGAAGAGAGACGTGGAACATTTTAGAGATGCTGAAGCTCCCAAAGATACAGCTGCACAGGCCTGGGAATGCTAGGAACACTGGCAGTAATGCATCCAGAAAGTCCTGTGAAAAACTAAGAGAGCCTGAATAGAGCTTCAAACAGGGTACTATGTTGTAAACGTGAAGAAGTACTCTGCCTGCCGAACCCTCAGTCTGCCTGCCTCGTTTGGAGATGGGACCTTAAATATTCCATTGATGGAGCCCCCATTGGTTCTGTCAATGGAATACTTCCTCTAAAGGCCCAATAGAGTAGGTGCAGTCGGAGGAAAAACAATACACCACCATCTTAATTAGGATGGATGATGTAATAATAACTTTTTTCTGTCTGTCGCCACCAGCAAAAACCTGGCACTTGGTAAGGGACAGGCAAAAGAATGCTGACCCCTCACACCCTGGGAGAAAACTCCCAGGGGATGAGACACATTTTTTGTTTTTCAGACACAAACTCATGCTTTGGGGTTTATTTCTGAGAAACAGAAAAAGAAAAAAAAATATTAGGTTAAGAGCAGTCAATATCGATGGTGGCTATGCCCCACACTTATTGTGCTTAGAAAGGAACCGCCATGATGGTGGTTTTCTCGATGTACAGATATGACCACTGGGCAGCGGTCATCTCTAAGTATGGTGGATGATTGTCTGTCAGGATGGCAGGGGTAACGGCCTTCACTGTTCGACGGATCAGGCCTCAAGTCTATTTGCATCTTAGTTTCGTATGGGTGAATGACTGCCAGATGTCATCATTGCTCAAGATGACCATGACAACCGAGGTAACCATTAACTTTTTTGCACCCTCCAAAATGAATCCTGATGCTGTGATAGCCTTTAGGATGTCATGGGATCTCTTCTATAGATAAAGCTTCAGCAGAACCAAAGTGCTACCTGATTACTAAAGGATTTCTTAATGATCAACAGACAATGAAGACTGCCAACTTTATAATAAATTTGATGTTAAGACATGATCAGACAATGGTGCCTTTTCTCAATACAGTTGACATCCAGGATAACCACAGATGTTGTGCCGTGGTATATGCCCTGCAAATAGTGGCAAACTGCCACAACAGTGCATTGTGAGATGTGGTGCTTCTGAGGTTCTTAAAAGTACAGGCTTCTTTTTAACCTCTTTCAGTGTTAGCCAATTAAGCTGCATTTTCTCCTCATGCTTTGGTATAAAGAGAGCCTTTTCCATAATGGAGTGTTGAGCATTCAAAGGCTATGTAATAGCTTCAAATGTTTTGTTAACAGCATTCAGAAAGAAAATACATCGGACTGACTACATAGAGACTCTATAGAAAATTATTTTCAGTTATAAACATTCTTCAATTACATTTTTCTCAGATATTAAGTATTTTAAGGAAGGTGTTCTGGGGTCCACCCAGGCTGCGGGGAAATTACCAATGTTTATGACTATCAATGAAGATCCTATGATGTAAAATGGTTACCTACCTGTAGGAGCAGTTTTGCAGCTTAAAGAGTTTTATGTATTTGCATGTTGTGCATTATTAGAAAGCCTTGTGGTTGTATCCCTATTTTTTATTTTTGTGGGTGTCACTGTCTACCACTTGGTGCTACGTCCCACCGTGGATGACACATGTCATGGAATGTTTTTTGTTTTTTTTTTAGATCCTCTGCCTTGGCTTCTTTCTTCCTTGAGTGTAACTCATTTTCGTCCTTTTCATCTACCCTTGTCTGTTAAAAATATTTCTCATCTTTTTGGAGGACGGATGGTTGCATGTGACTCCAGAAAACTATCCAAGTTGCAAAACTACTCCTACAGGTAAGCATCCATTTAATTTGGATTCCGGTATCTTTTCAGGATTCACATGTGGTGCATCAACTTTATAACAAGTTTATCCTCCTGAGTGTTTAGGTTACAATGAGTTTGTATTTGCAAACATGCATTGTAACACTTTCTGTCCCACCTGTACTTTGTTGTTAGTGTGGGGCATCTATACAGCTGTGTTTGGTGATGATGTGAGTGGGCGATCATGAGGGTGCTCTGCTTACTATGCATAATGGAGACATTTCTGGGCACTCCACTGTTACTCCACTGTCTGAATGCATTCAATTTTGGGGTGTAGCACCGCCTTGTGGTTGGTGGTCTAGCTTTTCTTAACGACTCCAGGATTCAATCAGACAAAGGTAGGCATCCAAAATCTATGTCCTCAGGAGCAGTGGTTTGGAAACCTGCATACAGCTTTTTAGCATGTTGCATTTTCCAGTGTGGCGAAGTGCTCTGTTGATGGCGTTAAAGTGCTTCTGGTTATCATGTCTACCACTTCTTCTGTTTCAACTCCCACTCGTTCGAGGTGCTTGCTTGCTGTTCTTGGCTGATCTTTTGTGCCCTGAAGCAGGGCCTAACAAGGTAGGCACCAAGAATGATGCCAGACGCTATGAGCCTTTCCAAATAGCAAAATATATATTTGCTCTCCATTTAGTCTAACACAGTGAGACTGCATCTAGGCTGTCGCATCTGAAAAGCAGCTCACCAAATTCCCTCTGGTTTCTACATTACTTTCATCCGTGGAAATGGACAACTGGGTGTCATCGGCACAGGAAGTGATCTTAAACCACCAGACTCTGACAATACCCATCCATGGTGTCAGGTAGGTAAAAGTGGGACTTAAAAATGATCTTTGAGGGACACCAAAGTTGACCGCCACTGGCTTGGATATAAAGGAAGGTAGCTGGATAGCCTGAGACCTGTTGTTAAAAAAAGAACAAAACTATTGCACAGTAATGCAAACAGATTTCCTGCAGCATTTGTAGCAGCAGATGATGGGAAACTATCAAAAGCAGCTGACAGGTCTAAGGGGAAGAAGGCAGCGAGATGTGCCCTCATCCATCAGGACCCTGACGTTGTCCAACAGTGCTAGCAATGTGGATTCATTGCTATTCTTACCCCTCGGAAAGTTTAAGAGATCCAAAATGTTGTTGCTTTCCAACTAAGAGGTAAGCTGGAGACTGACTAATTTTCACAGCATCTTTGCAGGGTATAAGATAAATAGTGCCCTTTGTGGGCTCCACAGGTCCCGTATCTTTAGTTTGTCCATATAGACCAGCTACCTCACATATTAGGGTATCCCTTGTGACGATAACAGTGGGAGATGGGAGTTTCAATTGTCTCCCTCCTATAATAGTTCTCCTGTTAACCATAGTAACTCTCTGTGGACTGTTACAACCACTCAGTAATCTCAGCTTCTTTTTGTTTGTGACCACTGACTCTGTAGCCACTACTAAGGTTGGTTCATGAGCGGTCTTCCATAGTGAATTAGAGGTATGCAGGAAGCCACCATGCCCATCAACTTCCCAACTGTCCTCACTGGTTCTGTCAATGCCAAAATTAATTTATGGACAGGGAAGGTTTTGGCTTCTCTGGAACTTAGCTTTGCTCTCTGTGGGGTGGCAGAAGAGATTTTGAGATGTACTGTGAAACCTAGATGGTGTAGAGTTAGAAAGACAGTGTTTATACTGTGCTCACATTTTTACAAGTCTTAGACAGCCAGTTGCCTAAGCATGTGTAAACATGAAGCCCTTCCTCCATAAGTGAGTGTTCACAGGGCCAAATGTTTTGTAAATACCCTGGGTGGAAATTATATTAAAGATGGCACAAACTATGATATAGTAAGCTACCCTGTCTAGGATTAATGTCCGGAATTTCTTGCATCCACTGTTCATTGACACATAGGTATGCGTCCTTGAGGTTTATTGGGCCATGTAGTCTCCCTTTGGTATTTCTGGAATGACCTCTGGCGAACTGTCATCTTCACCTACGTGTTTAAGACTCTAAGGTCTAAAATGGATATTTGGGTCTCGTTTTGGTACTAGGAAGTATACAGAGTATACTCACTGATATACTATTCTTGCAGGAACTTTTTCTACAGTCATATAGGCACAATAGATCCTCTATCTCCTTTTTGGGGTGACTTTATTCCTCATTTCTGATTTTTCATGACACTAGTCTGATGTTTGGTGGTTGCTTTAAAAGTTTGGTAAGGTATCCATGTTGGATAATGTTTAGAAAACACTTGTTGGAGGGGATTGTACTCCATTGTCACAGTCAGCAAACCTAAGGTTCTGCCCCCAAATTGTGTTAGGTGCAGTTTGAACCCTGGTGTAAAGCCTCTTGCTGAAGGGCCCTGCTCCCCTCCAGGCTGATCCTCTACTTCGTGCTCTCTCATGCCAAGGTATGTTGGAATATTGGCACTGATTTGGAGTACCGTGGGAGGCATTTGGCTTGAAAAAATGAGTGGGGTCACTGTTGAATCAATTCCCTTGTGAAGGGTCTTTTACTTGGGGTTGGTGATCCCCTAAAAGGTCCTTTAAATTGAAGGGCTCCCAAGTATCTTGCAGGATTATAATCTTTCTTCATGTTCTGAAGATACTCGTCCAATGTGCTTCCCAACCGTGTATCTCCATTAAACGGCATATTGAAAACTGCTGCTTGGACTTCCTGATTGAAACCAGATACTGTTATCCAACATGTTTCCTCAAGGTGCTGCCTCTGCATAATTGACTATAGGCAGTGTCTGCCACATCCAACGCTGATTCCAAACATGTAAAAGCAATGGCCTTTCCCTCCATATCAAACTCTTAGCTTTTTTTTTTTTTTAATACTGGTCTGGTAGATGACCATCGAATTCCACTTTTTTTCTCCCATTGCCTATGTCCTTACCTTTTAAGTAACAAATCAATTGGCTATTTGCCACTTTGTTGCGGGGAAGCGTTAAATTTTTCTGCCCATCGTTACTACCCCCTTGCATTCCTTTTCAGGCAGGGGCCCCCATGCATGGAGGTGTGTTAGATCTTTTCCGAGCTGTGGTGCCAATAATGGAGTTCACCTTGACACCACCCCTAATGTAGGTTAGGTATTGTGATAAAGGTTTATACTTTGCTTTGACCTAGGGGGTCACTACTTTAGCAGGGCTGGTTCCTTAGAAGCTTTCCTTCCTAGATCCAGAATGCTAGGCTGCACTGGGTGGTAATGGATCTTCTTTCACAAGGCATTTGTGTCTACAAAAAAAAAAAGGAAAAAAAGAAAAAAAGAATTCTGTCTGATCCTCCTTTAACTTTACTCCTCAGCTCTTTTGATGACTGTACTGTATATGGCAATGCCATCAGGTAGAGAGGGCTTCTTCTAAAGAATGTGCTTGGATGTTCTGCAGTCGTCATCTATTGAGCCTTCCCGACAAAGAACTGGTGTTCAAAATGACCTATAGAGGCTTTCTTTTGTACTCCTAGATTTCTTCCTCTGCAGGTTTGGGAGTGGATGGGGCCCCAAGTTCTGTTGTTCTGACTGGGACCTTTTCTAGAAGAACTTTACCTCAAGGAGGAAGGCTAGGGTTTTTTTTTGTACACCTTTATGGAGTCAGTAAAAGCCTTTCTTTCATCGAAGCAATGTTTCCACTTCTTACTTGAGTCTTTGTTAGATGTCAAGCATAGATGGCCTCTTCTTCAGGGTTGGAGGCTCCATTTGCTGGACTTCCTCCTCCCTCTCATGCTGTCAACCAACTTTTGGAATAAATGATCTATTTGAGCGTTTGATATCTGCAGTGTCCTTGGTTTTGGATCCCTAAGACGCTTTGTGCTTGCACTTTTCTTTGACTGACAAAACATTCAGCGATGGGGTGGTTTTGGAGTGCTTTGACTAACTGTTTTTGCTTGCCGCCCAAACATGCTTGTGGTGTTGCCTGGTTCAACTATGGAAGATTCTCCCTGTGTCAGTTTACATCCCTCTGTGCTCTCCCTGTCATAGGAGACTAAAAGCTCTTCCCCGGGTGTGTGCTTCTTTGTTGGTGCAGAAGCCTTGCAGGCCATGGAACTAATGATCTTTCTATAGACTTTGTGACTGCACTTTTGGGAGAATTTGTGATGGCAGCCAGGGCAGAATGGGAAAGGGGTGTGTGCTACATACACTTTTTCATTCACTGTTCCACGCCATTAATGACCTCATGGGCCCCTTGAAAACTCTTCAGTGTCATTCAACATTTTCCATTGGTGTTGGTGAGCAGCGGAAGGTTTCTCCCATAAATTTGGAGTTCTAATGGTTTTCTTTCCAAACTTCCTTTGCTGCCTTTTGACCCACAGCTCCAATCTACGGTTCCAGATCCAACAGTGCAAAAAGCCAACCTAAAAATAGTGACCTCCTCACAAACCCATTGGCAGAACAAAAACATTAAAGGCGGTGAACAACTATTGGGGCCCTGCAGTCTCAGAGACAGCTTCAGGGAGCTTGATGACATTCAAAAAGTAAAATATTTCCAGTCCCTGCTGCTGACCTCTTCACAACACAAGATTGAATGGTGACCTGAAGAGCGCACAAACACCCAGATATAACATTTGCTTGTACTGAGAATAAAATACTGAATGTGGTGCAAAAAAGGAGTATGAGAGAAGCAGAGGAGTTTGTGAAAATCAAACAGAGCCTCTGTCCTCTAGCAGAGGGAGAAAGAAGTTCTAAGGTTTATCTAAAAAGCCTGATTGCAAAGGTATGTGACATTGTTTTGGGACATGAAGAAAACTAGTACATGATTACCAGAGAAGGCGAGAAGAAGAATACTGAGTCAAGAGTCTTTAAATAAAAAAATGAGCCTCAGAATGGATGGTTAAATGGCAAAAGCAAAGATACTATAACAGACTACTTGTGTGTATAAGCAGTATCTCAAGACAAAAGAGGTGAACATGCTTGCTGCAACCAAGAGTCAGTCGATGGCATAATACTGAATTAGCTGGAAGCACTGAATAAATGGATGAAGGCTGAGGAAAGAAACTTTGCTTACATGTGGTCCTAGCCCTCTGTCATGCATAATTTCTCCAACATCATTCTGAATTTGATTACCTTACATATGAGTAGGATCCCAGGAGCACCACAAAAAAGGAAACATTTCCAAAACCATTTTTTAAAATTATTTGTTAAAAAGTAGTGTGAATCAGACCATAAGCTATACATCTGGTTGAAAGTACTACTACACTACCTCTTTTAGAAGGCCAAAATTAGGGAACATATACCCTACAACAGGCTCGACACAGACAGTACCAAAATAAATCACTGCATCTGTGAGAAAACCAGAGCGTGCTAGCTGTCCCATCATGGAGTGCAAAATTTGTGATGTAGCAGTTTTTGAAGGAGTCTAATGCTAATAGTCTTTTGCAAATATTCTTAGAAAACAGGGAGGTATGAAGGTTCTTGGTGGATTTAGAGAAAATACCCATGAAAAAGGTATGACTACAGGAGAGCAACGTATCCTTTTATGTTAAGGGATTCTCTACGATATGATAAACAACTTTAATACAGCAGCAAGTTCAAACAAAAAAAGACTCATCCTCCAGGAATAGGGATCTATGGGCACTGGAGAAGAGATAACAATTACTGAATAGATAAACTATGCAAAGAAGCCTGCCCTGTCAGATTAGGAGTCCTGGAGTCAAGAGTGTATACATTAATGTATGGAAAAAGTGTGTACAGCCTGTCAGGTTGCTTCATTCGAAATATTTTGAATAGGCACATTTCTGCATAACACCTATAGTAGCTACTTTTCCACAAGCAGAATGAGCATTAAGCTTACCTGGAAGGGGTCTATTTGTGCCTTTTGTTAGCAAGTAATGACACAAAAACAATTCATCCAACTATGGTCTGCTTCAAAGAGGCCGAAACTGTGTGGAATGTAACAGAGTTTAATAATAACTATTCACATTGTCAGGTGGATTTGGTCTTACTGATTTAAAATTTCTAAACTCTTTACATCTAAAGCATAGGGTGCTCTTTGCACTGGAGAAGACTGATCTAGAAAAAGCAGAAAAGCGATCATCTGATTAATATGAAAGTCAAAAACTACTTTAGATAAAAAGGCAGGGTGGGTCCTTGAAGAACCTTTGTAGTGGTGAAAGATAAGACATGGCTCCTCTGCCCAGAGAGCTTGAAGCTCACTTAGCCTTCTGACCACAAGCTGGAGAATGCTTGGAAACAGGATAGGCTACTTTGCGGTAAGTAAATCAGAGATCTACCTGGTGCATTTGTCCAACTGTGAGATCCATCAACTTGGAAATTACAGTGTGAAACTCCAAAGAGGGGAGGGGGGTTCTTTACTGGTGGGGAAAACTTTCTCAACTCTTCTAGAAAAAGGATATCTGAGAAGGACTATTTTTTATAAGCAGGGATAAAGCTCAAACATACTCTTATGAAGAGAACCGAAGACCATAATTAGCTAAGAGAAAAAGACAAGGTAATACTGCCTCTTCTTGACAGGTTCCCAAGTCCACATACTTCTAGAGATTCAGTATGCATATCCTCTTCGATTTAAAACCAAATAAAGAGTGATTAGAGGGTCTCCTCCCTTCCTTTATAACTTTCAGTTGTCAGGAAGAGTCATGTGTCTGTAGGAACTCAAGAGCCAGGTCATCACATTCTGCGATTTAAGGCTGGGGCGCAATATCAAGCTTGACAACCTGAAAGCAGGATCAGTTTGAGCTCAAGTCTCATGTGAGGCTAAAGCGACAGGTGAATTAGGTCTGGGTATCACCCCTGATTAGGATAGTCCGAAGCTATACATATGAGTCTCATTTTGCACTGCTTCATTCTTATGATGACTGGGAAGCAGTGGTATAGGTGGAAAAGCATATGTGAATGTCTTCAACCAATCTATCAAGAGGGCACTGCTCGTGACTCTGGGCACCTGGATGAGAAGGTGTGGAATTTCAAGTTTTCCTTTGGGGCAAACAGATTCATTTCAGGAGTGCCTTAGTTAGAAGATGTTCTGAAACATGGGTCATCCAGGATCCATCCATGATGTTCCAGTACATCTGCTGAGTTTGTCTGCCTGTGGATTCTGTAGACCTTGAAGATGTATTGCCACTCGATAGATGTTCCTTAGTAGGGCCCAGTGCCAGATCCATTGTGAGTCCCTAGGCAGCACTCTGGATCCTGTAACCTCCTGCTAGTTGATATTATGAATACAGGTTATAGTGTCTGTTAAGATGACTACTTTTTCGCTGATAAAGAGGAAATTACTTTGGAGCTAGAAGGACTGATCTCAGCTTCAGCATATTAGCAGAATGTCACTGAAGGAGATCACATGCCCTGGGTTGAAAGATTTTCCATGTAAGCTCCCCAGCCCTTCGGCATTTGTAACAAGTGATGTCGAGGTTTTTGGGATGGAATTCTCTTCAGCATATTTGTTCTGCTGTACCACCACTCGAGAGACTGAATGGTTGAGTTTTTCAGACTGATTGACTAATCCCAGGGCCCCTTCGTTTGACAACACAATTTTCCCAGTATTCTTGTAATGGCTGCATATTCAGTCTGGCATTGCGAAAAAAGAAGGTGCATGGAGTAACGCAGTCCAGAAGAAATTACATCTGCCTAGTTGGTGGAGCTACTTTTGCTTTCAGAGAAGTTTCATATATAAGACTGACAGTATGACAGTCTTTCCTCTGAAGACCTTCGTCTTTCCTGAGTGAAGGATTGATTTGGATGGATTGATAAGAAGACCAAGGTTGTCAAGGAGGGCTAGAATGTTGCTCATGACCTGCGGGAAATGTGATGCTGAACTGCTTTTCACCAGTCACTCATTTAAGTATGGGTAAAGAAACACCCCCCTCCTAGGGCTGACATTATCCCAATCACAGATTTTGAGAAAACTGTTAGGGTTGACTTCATACTGAGAGGTAGGATTTGAAATTGGTAGTCAGAGGTGCCCACTTTAAAGTGCACGGATTTCTGATGTGCCTTGAAGATGGACATGTGAAAATAGGCATGCTGTAAGTTTATAGATGCCATCCAATCTTTTTGAAGATAAGGAAAAATTTGATGGAGAGCCAACATTTAAATTGTTTTCCTCTTCACCCATTTGTTGACATATTTGAGAATCAGCATGGGATAACATTCTAAGGGCCAGATGTATCAAAGGATTTTACCCATTCTGTGCCTATGGGAAAAAGCTTTCGTACATATGGCCCTAAGTTCTTCTTCTGGATCAAGAAATATCACAAGTAAATCCCTTTTTTCTGCTGGGGTTTACTGACTTTTTCTATCGATCTCTTGTTCTGCAGAGTTTCTACTTCTTGTTGTAGATGCTTCAAGTGTAGAAGTCTAGATGCCTTTGGAATGGAAACTGAAAAAGAACAGAATCAAATTTCCTGCGAGCTAGGGTGCTATATGGTGGTAGTAGAGTGAGGAATTCATTGTTTTGTAGGCAGGGCTTTGACCACAGCTGTGGAAGTTTGTGGACAGTCAAATTTTTTATGATTTTTGTCTTTGATAGGAAAACGTTACTTACCCTGTAAACAGCTGCTCTTAGCATGTAGTGCTGGAGATTCACAGGGTATTGATAGTCCTACAATCTATTGTTGGGCTTGGACATTTGCCAGTTGATACTCTTTGAAAGAAGGCTTACGAGTCACGTGATGCAGTGTTATTCCACCCTTACTAGGAAATGCGCAGGGGCACTGAGTCCATGTTAGAATATTTTCTGCACAGTGGGTGAGAGTAAGTATGGAGTAGCAAGCAAATGCAGTATGATGCACCCTGTGTACTCTGGAAGTAGTTAAATAACAGAAGAAGAGATGTACAAGCACAGCCGCACTTTTCTTGGGAAGTGAGAGGGTGCATGCAAGCCTAAAGCCCCACAAGCTATGAACAGATGCTAAGAGGGTAAGTGATATTTTGTGACACGCTCAACGGAGGACCGATCCACAGAACCAGGGGGTGGGGACAAGTCCCCCTTTTAAAAACCGATCAGCGCGCCAGCATCGCGGGACGCGCTCAACGGAGGACCGATCCACGGAACCAGGGGGCGGGGCCAAGTCCCCCTTTTAAGAACTGATCAGCGCGGCCGCATCGCGGGACGCGCTCAACGGAGGACCGATCCACGGAACCAGGGGGCGGGGCCAAGTCCCCCTTTTAAAAACTGATCAGCGCGCCCGCATCATGGGACGTGCCCGGGCGAAGTCCGGGCCAAGAGCGGGCCCGTCCTTCGCCCGTCAGCGCCCGGAAGAGGCTGGGCCACTTCTCTTAATTTTTTTTTTTTTTTGCGTTGTGCCTCTCAGCGGTGCTGAGTGAGTCTTTTTTTGCTATTCAGTATGGGAAAGCGTAAGGTCCGCTCTAGTCCTGAGCCAGCTTCAGCCAAGTCCAAAACCACTAAATCTAACAGAGCAACGCAAATTCATTCTAATTGTGTTTCTAGAGAAATTGATAACTTAATTGAGGAAGTGGAATCTATCCTTAAGGAAAAAGAGGGTAATGTCCGTAAGAGACTGAAACCAGGATCTTTACTCCCTTTTTTAACATCAGGCCCTAACAACTCTACTGATGCTCAGCTTTCAAAAACTTCAACCCAAGTCCCTGTTCTTTCCAGTTCGACTTGTTTGGCCAGTCCTTCTTCTCCGCCTGGTTCTGGTTCCAATTTGGATGTAACTTTTTTGGATCCCATCCTCAATGGGATTCCTTGCGCAAACCGGTTTTCTGTCCTGGATCAACCAGAATTGGCGGGTGCCAATCAGTTTTTGCCTCCTGTGCTTTCTAACCCCAATTGCGATCCTCAGATATCCTAACAATGGTTTCCAGTCTAAAACGTGAAGTTGGGGAGCTTAAGGGTCTACTGTTTGAGGACCTCAAACTCCTCAAAAAATCCGATATAACCCCTTGGTGTACTTTGATTCCAGTGTCAGCACAAGCTCCTCCCGCTCTGCCAGCTGATTCTCCACTGCTACAGGAAGTTGACAAGGGCCCCAGTCACAGACCTTATCATGGAAACCATTCAGCCCCGTTTCCAGCGAATTCGTTATCCTCTTCTCCTAATTTTGATCAATCTGTGGCCCGTCCTACCTACGCGTCCAATCAAAATTGTATTGACATGTGTAAGGTTCCCCAACTTACACACCATATGAGGGAAGATACTTCTTCTCTTATCAATAAGGTGTCATATTGGATTCACTACACTAGGGGTTGTGGCTCCATCATCCATGCTGATATTGTTTTTGCCACACGTCTGCGAGGTTGTTTAGGTGGGCGGGATATCATCAAACTCAACCTTGCCAACCCCACTTTAGTCAAGGGGCTTTTGCAGATGGAAGCTCGCAACCTGCTAAGAATGGATTCTGATATATTTTTTAGAGAAAGCCTGCCTGCTATGGGTCATAAGATCTTGTCTTCTCGTCCACCTAGGGTTAAGACAATTCCTTGCAATGTTCCTGTTGTCTCTTCCGGCTTGTTGTCTTTCCCTGGGGATGGGGCTGCCATGGTTTGCAACATCAAAGATGTTAATACTAGAGTCCCCGTTCCTCTAGGGGACACATCAGATGTGGATTGACTACGCCATCCCAATTCTTGCAAATACAGCGCTCCATACCCCCAGGCAGTGCCACTTCCAAGTCTTGTACTTGGTATGGGTGTCAATATTATAGGGGCTCCACCTTGCATCCCTAATGCGATTTCCAATCTAGCTTCTGATGTCAACTTTTGCACGCCTGTTTGTAGCACCACACCAGGGAAACTATTATCTTGGAATGTGGCTGGCATTAAGAGTAAACTATCTGACCCTGAGTGGGGGGCTTATGTTGAATCATTCTCTATATGTATGTTCCAGGAAACTTGGTCTACGGATTGTGTGTTCAGGCAAGGCTATTGCTGTTTCACCAAAAAGGCGATCCAGTCCCCTAGGGGAAGGGCGACTGGGGGACTATGTACTTGGGTCAAGCTGACTGAGGTGGGCAGGGTTAAGGAAATCACTGTCGACTCTTGTGATATCCTAGCAATAGCAATATCGCCAAACTTAGGCACTCCTGTGTTATGCATTAATATCTATAACAGACCAGGTCCCTCTAATTATCAGTCTGACACTATCCATTTGCTGTATAATCTTTTATCTGAACTCCATTTTAAATATTGTGTTATTATTGCAGGTGATCTCAATGTTCAAATTGAATTTGACTCAGCCTTCACTGAGGCTATTCAGGCAGAAGATGAGGTGTGGAATGTTCCCCCGCTTTTAAACCATTCAGTATTATGTACTCCTTCCCATAGGGTGTCGCAGATAATAGATTTAGTAGTAACATATGGTCTTCGCTTTGGAAATGGTCGATTTCCAAATGACAATCCTGTTAGACCCACCTTTTTCAGAGGCTCTTATAGTAGCATTCTGGATTACATCATTTTTGATCTTCAAGTTTGGCATTTTATAATTGATGTAGAGGTGGGTTCTCGGTGCACTAGTGACCATGCCCCTTTACAGATTGTATTTAACGCAACTCTCTTGAAAGGGCATGCTCCGCCTCATGTCCCGGATGCCTCCAAGGATCTGCTGGCCTTATCCAGCAATAGGCGCGTGTTGAGTTGACCTTCGTTTTTTAAATCTAATCTGCTCAATGATAAGCTTTGCGCCTTAGTTTCCTGTCACCAGCTCTTTGATGATCTTACTATATTATCTCCCTCAGAAGTTTTGTCTTCTCATGTGGCTTTTTTTGCGGATCTCAAGGAGCTTTTTATTAAATCTCCTACAACCCAAAAGAAATCCTCTGTATCTAATTGCAAATGGTTTGATAAGGAGTGTCGGGAGGCCAAGAGCCTTCAGTCTAAAGCTCTAAAGCTAAAGTGCCGGGACGCCATCCTACAAGCAAGAAGAAACTATGGCGGTCATTCTGACCCTGGCGGTCAAAGACCGCCAGGGCGGAGGACCGCGGGAGCACCGCCGACAGGCCGGCGGTGCTCCAATGGGGATTCCGACCGCGGCGGTAAAGCCGCGGTCGGACCGGCAACACTGGCGGGCTCCCGCCAGTGTACCGCCGCCCCATTGAATCCTCCAAGGCGGCGCAGCTTGCTGCGCCGCCGAGGGGATTCCGACCCCCCCTACCGCCATCCAGATCCCGGCGGTCCGACCGCCGGGATCCGGATGGCGGTAGGGGGGGTCGCGGGGCCCCTGGGGGCCCCTGCAGTGCCCATGCCACTGGCATGGGCATTGCAGGGGCCCCCGTAAGAGGGCCCCTAAATGTATTTCACTGTCTGCTGCGCAGACAGTGAAATACGCGACGGGTGCAACTGCACCCGTCGCACAGCTTCCACTCCGCCGGCTCGATTCCGAGCCGGCTTCATCGTGGAAGCCTCTTTCCCGCTGGGCTGGCGGGCGGCCTGAAGGCGACCGCCCGCCAGCCCAGCGGGAAAGTGGCGGGCGGCCTGAAGGCGACCGCCCGCCAGCCCAGCGGGAAAGTCAGAATTACCGCCGCGGTCTTTCGACCGCGGAACGGTAACCTGACGGCGGGACTTTGGCGGGCGGCCTCCGCCGCCCGCCAAGGTCAGAATGAGGGCCTATGTTTCTACATGCAAGGTATCTAAACTCAAACATGAGGAAAACCTATGGGAGCGCCTGGCGAAGGCGGCCAGTGCGCGTGATGCCAAACTTTTTTGGACTTTGGTTTCACGCAGAGATCCTGCCCTTTCATTTATTCCTGAGTGCCACATTGATGCAGAAACTTGGCTCTCCCATTTTGGGGAACTGTATGGATCATGCCCGGATCCGGACAATACATCTACGCCCTATATGGCGCCGAACTTTGGGGCCATTGCAACCTGGCGAATTTAGCAACGGCAGAAAACCAATTCTTGAAACGGTTGCTAAAAGTTCCCTCTAGCACTCCATCTTTGCCCATCCGAATGGATCTAAACCTTTTTTCTATCTCGCAGATTGCCGCCTTAAGGCCCTTGTTATTCTGGATCCGGCTTTAGTCAACAAACGCCCTCTCTCCATTTCGATGCGGGCTTCTTGAATTGGTGGGCCGTAATACTATCATCAAAACCAAATAGTGTGCTTATGTCAAACAATCCTTAATTCATCTTGGCTTAGGGTCCTATTGGTTGGATTCATCTTCCATCCCCAAAAATGCTGTGCAGTCATTGAAAGATGCTTTTTGGCACAATGTCCAGATTGTGCAATTTACTAAGATTGCCCCGTTGTCTATGTCTGATAGTTATTTATCAATCAAATGCCATTATGAATTTGAGCCCTTCATGGATGTAGCATTATCCCCATTTGCACGAGCTCTTTTTATCAGATTTAGAATAGGGTCGCTTCCTTTGTGCTCTTTAACGTACAAATGGCCTAGTTCCACCAGTAGATCCAAGTCCTGTCCGATGGGTTGTAAAAGTGAAGAGTCGGTCTCACATGTTCTTTTTCATTGCCATGCATACCACAAACAAAGAGCCCTTTGGATTGTTCCGCTTTGTAAATATATAGGTGCTAGGTCTTATCGTCATACTGAGAGAATTTTAAAATCAGACTCATCTGTCCAGATAGTTTTATCAGTGGCAAAATTTCTCGAATCTATCTGGCGTTTTAGATTAGCAATTTTAAAGAATAAGATTGGGTAGCTAATTTTTACACTTATTTATGTATATTTATTGATTCTTTGATGTTTGATTTTAGTACTTAACTTTTAGCACAAAGATACGGTCTTACTATATTATTGAGTATTTATGGACACAGGGAATTGGCCTCTTGTTGCGTGGAACCTTTTATTATTAGGGGACATATATTTTGATTATTATACCTGGATCTGAACTTCTCCTAACTTTTTGAATTTTCCATTGTGCTTATACTTCTAGTGTTTTTCTTAATTTCATTTTTTTTTTATGTATGTATTGTATTTTTATGGTGTTTTTACTTACCGAAATAAAGTTAAATGATGATGATGATGATATTTTGTGTTTGTAACACGTGTTGCTGTAGATAACGATGCTCTGCACAGCAGTATTCCCTACAAGTGGTGGCTAGAGTGTAGATGATGCAACTGTCTGAAATAAAATTCTTAGGACTGACTGGCAGGCGTTCATAGTCTGCTGGTGGGCTAAAATATCCACACAATAGTGAATAGTAAAGGTGTGTGGGGTTGACAAAGTGGCTGCCTTACATTTATCAGCCGTCAAGCTATTGCCAAGCAAGGCCATGGTCGCTGCTTTCTTGTGTACTGAGTGTGCCTTGTGTTAATAGGGATGGTTTTTTTTTTTAGTTTTATGGTTGCACGTTTGGATGCCCTTGACTATGAATTTGGCAATACTGAAGTTGTGAATAGGTTTGTCCTATTTGCAGGTTTTGCAAAGGCTGCCAATAACCGATCAGACCTACGGAAGGGCATGGCCCTGTTGATGTAATACATGAGAGTGTGTTTAACATCTATGGTGTGAAGGGCTCTCTCTGCTACGGAGTTAGTTGGGGGAAGAAGAAAGGCATTTCGATAGTCTGGTTGAGTGGAAAGGGGAAAGCACGCTAGGGAGGAAACTTTGTGTTGGTTTTGAGAACAACCCAGTCCTCGTGGGCCTGAATGGAAGGAGTGGGAGGGCCCGCATCTTACTATTCTACCTGAGAGATGCTGTGGCTATAAGAAAAACTACATTCCAGGAGAGGAGTTGTAAGGTGCAAGAATGCAAGCCGTTTAAGGGTAAGTGGGACTCTGTAAAGCAGGACATGTAGGAATTTGGCTCTGTATATACTATATAACAATGAGATTTAGTGTGCACAGTCCAGGGGTTCCCCAAGAGACTTGACAGAGGCAATAATAGATAATACTAATGCTCTACTTGTGGTAGTGTGGTCGAGAAGTTAGGCTTATCAGAGGGTAGTGTTAAGCATTTGTTGCACACACACAAGCAATAAGTGAAAACACACACTCAATGTCTTTAACTCCAGGCCAGTAGGTTTTTTATATAGACAAATATTGTTTTGTTAATTTATTTTTAGAACCATAAGATTCAGATTGAAGGTAAGTACATTAAATGAAAGGTGCTTTGCATAGTAAAACTTAGAACTTTGAACCAAAACAGCAATGTACAGTTTTTCATAAAATGGCTATAAGCTATTTTAAAAGTGGACACTGCAATTTTCAACAGTTCCTGGGGGAGTTCAGTACAGTTTAGTTATTACGGTAAGTAAAGCACTTACAAGTTGTCTCTGGGGCATAGGTAGCCCACTGTTGGGGGTTCAAGTTAACCCCACACACCCAGCACCAGCAACACAGGGTTGGTCAGGTGCAGAGATCAAAGAGGAGCCAAAATAACATGGGCGCCTATGGAGACAGGGGGTGCTCCGGTTCGGTCTGCTGGTAGGTAGGTACCCACGTCCTTGGAGGGCAGACAAGGGGGGTTTATTAGAGCAATGGGGGCGCAGGAGGGGGGAGCAAGTAGGCACACAACATACGCCCTCAGCGACACAGGGGCGGATGGATACAGTGGGCAAACAGGTCGTTGGGTGTTCAATAGGTTTCAATGGAGGGGCCCGGGGGCACTCAGATGCTGCAGGCAGGGCACGTGGGGGCTTCTCGGGCCACCCACCGACTGGGCAAGGGTGAGGGCCGCCTGCTGGTCACTGCTGCACCGATGGTCGGTTTCTCACAGGCCTGGAGGCTGCGGGTGCAGTGCTTCTTCAGAAGTCGGATATCTTCGTTCTGGACGGTCACGGTCAGGGGGGTCCCCGGGATTCCCTTTGCAGGCGTCGGGTGGACACGTCATCTGAGTCACCTGGGGATCCTCTCTGGGTCGTGGGTTTCTCTGGACACGGGCCAGGGGTGTTGTTTGAGAGTGGTGGGGACTCATGCTTCTGGAGTGAGGTGGGAGTCCCTTTAAAGATGGTTTCTTCTTTTCTTGGTTGGACAGGTCCTCTGTCCAAAGGAGTTCTTGATCCTTTTTAGTTGCAGGGCAGTCCTCTGAGTCGGCAGAGGTCGCTGATCCCGCAGGATGTGTCGCTGGTGCAGGTTCTTTGAAGTTAGGAGACAGGCCGGTAGGGCTGGGGCCAAAGCAGTTGTCGTCTTCCTTCTTCTCTGCGGGGTTTTTCAGCTAGGCAGTCCTTCTTTGTAGGTCATCAGGAATCTATAATCCTGAGTTCAGGGTTGCCCCTAAATATTGAATTTAGGGGTGTGTTAGGGTCACAGGGCAGAAGCCAATAGCTACAGTCCTTGGGGTGGCTACACCCTCCTTGAGCTCCCCCCCTTTGGGGAGGGGAGCATATCCTTAGCCCTATTGGGCTAAATCCTCCAAAACAAGATGGAGGATTTTCCAAGGAAGGGGTCACTTCAGCTCTGGTCACCTTTGGGATGGACCTGGCTGAGGGTGTGACTCCTCCTTGTTTTTCTCATTATCTCCCCGGACTTCCCGCCAAAAGTGGGGCTGTGTCCGGGGTGCGGGCATCTCCACTAGTTGGAGTGCACTGGGGCATTGTAACACGAAGCCTGAGCCTTTGAGACTCACTGCTAGGTTTTATGTGAAGCACCTCCACCCAGTGCAGGCTTTGTTTCTGGCCCCAGACAGCACAAAGGCTCTCATCCCAGGGGGTCAGAAACTCGTCTCTCAGTGGCAGGCTGGCACAGACCAGTCAGTCCTGCACTGAAGTATTCGGTAAAATATAGGGGGCATCTCTAAGATGCCCTTTGTGTGCATTTTTTAAAAATAAATCCATCACTGCCATCACTGTGGGTTTATTATTCTGAGAAGTTTGATGCCAAACTTCCCAGTGTTCAGTGTAGCCATTATGGAACTGTGGAGTTTGTTTTGACAAACTCTCAGACCATATACTTAATATGGCCACACTGTATTTACCATGTCTAAGAATGGACTTAGACGCTGTAAGGGCATGTTGCTCATGCAGCTATGCCCTCACCAGTGGTATAGAGCACCCTGCCTTAGGGCTTTAAGGCCTGCTAGAGGGGTGACTTACCTATGCCACAGGCAGTATTTTGTGTGCATGGCATCCTCAGGGGGATGCCATGTCGACTTTGCCTTTCTCTCCCCACCAACACACACAATCTGCAATGGCAGTGTGCATGTGTTAGGTGAGGGGTCCCTTAGGGTGGCACAACACATGCCTCAGCCCTTAGGGACCTTCCCTGGTCACAGGGCCCTTGGTACAACTAGCACCTTTTACAAGGGACTTATCTGTGTGCCAGGGGTGTGCCAATTGTGGAAACAATGGTACATTTTTAGTGAAAGAACACTGGTGCTGGAGCCTGGTTAGCAGGGTCCCAGCATACTCTCAGTCAAGTCAGCATCAATATCAGGCAAAAAGTGGGAGGGTAACTGCAACAAGGAGCCATTTTCCTACACTGTGGCTACAAGGAAAACTACATTCCACAAGAGAGGTTGTAAGGTGCAAGAATGCAAGCCATTTAAGGGTAAGGGGGACTCTGTAAGGCATGACAATTTTGAGGCCCTTCGTGAAGGCCTTAACCAAATGGATGCAAATATGGAGGAATGCTCCTGTTTCTGTACATATGTGGTCACAGCCATTAGGTGCAGCTGTACAGAAGAGTAGGCGAGGTCTGACTTTTGTAGATGGAGAAGTTAACAAAAAGGTGTCCTGGACACTGGGTTTAAGACGGTCCATGTTATTGGAGATGCGATATTGGAGGAACCTTTCCTATATGGAGCATAGTAGGCCTGCGTAGTAGGCATACAAGATTTTCACAGAATGTCTATGTATACTTTTGGGAGTCTGAACTTTAAAACCTCGGGTGCCAGATCACTAGATTGAGCTGCCTGCGACTGTGTTTCTTATCTGGTTTCGGTTGTGTGTCAGAAGGTGTGGCCTGTAAGGGAACTTCTCAGTGAGAGGAGCCATGCAGACCATAAAAGGTAGTACTAAGAGATTAAACTTGCTGAAACCCACGTGAGTGCTTTTACTCAGATCTGAACTGAGGTATAGCAACTGTTTGCAAGTGGGTCTCAAGGAAAAGGTGATACCCAGTCCACACACTGCCTTATAAGCTAGCCTTCCACAAACACTCCAGAAGAATGCTAGGTGAGATGTGTGAAAGGCAGTGAAACAGACGTCCTGTGGGGCTATGTGGCCGCCCCCCACCACTGTTCAATAAAATAACAATCACCTATGAGGGAGGATAATCTAAAAAAAGGTTCATGTTTCAAAGCCTATATAAAGCATTTGCAGCTAGAATGCAAGAGAGCTGAACACTGTACCCTTAGAAAATTTCATAGATGACTGGTACATTACATCAGGAACGTGTATTGTTATTCTCTGTAGTCTCTCCTGGCTTGTAAACAGGTAACGGAGGAGTTCTGTATACTAAAGAAGATATGGAGTAAACATTTTAACAGAGTACTAGTCATGTCCCATGAAAGTGTATTAACCCCCTTTGTGCTGTGAAGGTAACGGTTACGACAAGTGGCACATCACTGCCGGGCAGGGATGGCAGCGGAAGTGCTTCCTCTGCCTCCCCCCACCTTCCCTTGAGTCCAGGGTGGTGTGCTTCACATGCACCCCAAACCATTTTCTTACCACAATGACCTGCAAACCTCCAACTTTGCTTGAAAACACGCATTTTCCCTATATTTTTGTGATGGAACCTTATGGAATCCACAGGAATCCACCAAATTCCTACCTCCCAACACTGTCGAATTTATACCGAGAAAAATTCTGCATCACGTGTCAGCATAAAAACTGTTTTTTTCAAACTACCCTCTCAATTTTTTCATGTTTTTGTCCCTTTCCAGTCACAGGCACTTAGTGAGTTATCATTTTTATCAGGAGGGGAATGCAGGGTGGTCCTAAATTTGTGCTGGTGCGGTGATCCCATACAGAAATGCGAGGAAAATGTGATTTTTTTAAGATACATTCGAGGTTTACAGGGGTTTCTGGATAAGAAAACACTGGGGGATCAAAGCAAGTCACACCTCCCAGGACTCCCTCGGGTGTCTAGTGTCAGAAATGTTTTTTTTTTTTTTAGGTTTCTCTAGATGGCTGCTGAGCTAAGGACCAAAAACGCGGGTGCCCCCCTTGCAAAAACAAGTGTTTTTTTAATAGATAATTTTGAAGTGTCCATGTTGTGTTTTGGACCCTTCCCTGCCCCGGGAACTAAGCCCATCCACACAAGTGAGGTGCCATTTTCATCGGACAAATACTGGGTGGAAGGAAGTTTATGGCTCCCCTCAGATTCCAGAATGTTGCAGCACCGAAATATGAGGAAAAAGGGTTTTTAGCCAAATTTTGAGATTTGCAAAGGATTCTGGGTAACAGAACCCAGTGAGAGCCTCACAAGTCACCCCATCCTGGATTCCCCTAGGTGTCTAGTTTTCAGAAATGCACAGGTTTGGTAGGTTTTCCTAGTTCCCGGCTGAGCTAGAGGCCAAAATCCACTGCTAGGCACTTTGCAAAAAACATGTTAGCTTTCAATGTAAAAATGTGATGTGTCCATGTTGTGTTTTGGAGTGTTTCAAGTCGCAGGTACTAGGGTCTACCCACACAAGTGAGGTACCATTTTTATAGGGAGACTTGGGGGGGCGGGAACACAGAATAGAAGAACAAGTGTTATTGCCGATTGTTTTTCTCTACATTTTTTCCTTCCAAATCTAAGATAGTGTGTAAGAAAGAAGTCTATTTGAGAAAAGCCCTGTATTTCACATGCTAGTATAGGGACCCCCGAATTCAGAGATGTGCAAATACCCACTGCTTCTAAACTCCTTATGTTGTGCCTATTTTGGAAATACAAATGTATGCTTGATACCTATTTTATTTTTCACTCTATATTTTACCAAATTAATTGCTCTATACCTGGTATACAATGAAAACCCATTTCAAGGTGCAGCTCATTTATTGGCTCCTGGTACTTTGGGTTCCTGATGAACCTACAAGCCCTATTACAACCCTATATCTCTGCAACCAGAAGGGTCCAGCAGATGTAGTGGTATATTGCTTTAAAAAAATCTACCATAGTAGGAAAAGTTACAGAGGAAAAGGTAGACATAAATGGCTGTTTTTTTCAACTCAATTTCAATATTTTTTATTCAACTGTTACTTTCTATAGGAAAACCTTGGAGGATCTACACAAATTACCCCTTGCTGAATTCCGAATTTTGTCTCCTTTTCGGAAATGTTTAGCTGCCTGGGATCCACCATTGGTTTCACACCCATTTCTATCACTAACTGGAAGGAGGCTGAAAGCACCAAAAAAAGTAAAAATGGGATATGTCCCAGTAAAATGCCACTGTGTTACAAAAGTTGTTTTTCTGATTCAAGTCTGCCTGTTCCTGAAAGGTGGGAAGATGGTGATTTTTAGCACCGCAAGCCCTTTGTTGTTGCCATTTGCATGGACAAAAACATATGCTTTCTTCAGCAGCACTTTTTTCCCAAATAAACTACATTTTACTTGTAAACTCTGGGTACTTTAGAATGCCTAGGATGCTGGAAAAAAGGATGCAAATTTGGCTTGGATAGCTTATGTGGGCAAAACGTTATGAGGGCCTGAGTGCGAACTACCCAAATAGCCAAAAAAAAGGATTGGCACAGGAGAAGGTGGAAAAGGCCTGGCAGCGAAGTGGTTAAACTGCAGAATCCCATATAATGCGAGATACCATTACAGCTACTGATGTGGGGTAGGAGGACATTGTCCCCAATTTAAGAAGTCGACCTCATCCCACACCATCATTGTAGCCCGTATACAAGGCAAAGGCAAGAGGTCAGCCTTACTAATCTACAATGATATGATCATGCCGACAGACATATGGAAGAAGACTGGCTTGTACCAGGCAAGGTGCCAACGTGTAACACGTTCTGAACTCATTCTTACAGATTTGTGTTTATTTTAATTCTGCATTTAAGTTTTGTAAATTCTCAGAGCCTTTGATAGGGGTGATGGCTGGGCAACACCTCAACATCTAAGCCCTGTAACAGAGGGAAAGGTAACATTATCCCTGGTAAAGGAATTGCTCAAAGGGTCCTCTTCAATATTCAAACAGGTAAACACATATGCACACTATTGGCCTGTGCCACTGCAGGCAGCAGCTGACGGCAACAAATGGCAAAAATGTAGCTTATGAGATACTGATCATGACTTATAACAAGGCTGAAAGAACTGCTATCAGCAGGGTCCTCATGGCAATCGTACATCAAGAGTTATGGCTAGAAACATTATGACTCATGCAGTAGGCCAGGACTGGATAGTGAATGTTACTTTCACTTGGATAGTCCTGTTAAGCAATTCTAAAGACATTGTTCTATCTGAGTGTAAGAAAGGAAGATGCATGCCAGAACCTTATCAGCCAATGTCTAGTTGTCATAAAAACAAGACCACAACTACCAGCAATTAGCAGATAAACAGTCAATGGATTAAGATCCCCAGGCATAAGCATTAACATTGCTTTATTTGCATTTCTGATGACAAACACAAAGGATTGTTGCCAGCTACTAAGGTTGAGAATTAATCGTCTGATAGCACCAGGTGACGCTAGGGTGCTTTGTGATATTTTGCTTTGGCTTTGGGGATACCAATAACAATGCCCTTTGATTCTTCCTGTGGAGGAAGAGGATTTAATTTGCCTGTTAAACGCTCCCGTTGGGGTAAGCTAGCTTTTTCTTGTACTGAATCTCCTAAGGCTTCCTGCCACCGCAGCCTTGGCAATCTTCTCAGTTTCATTGCAAAATGGTGTCGTTCCTATTCATTTTGACTGGTGCTTCTATTTATTTTTACTCCTAGTCAGGAAACTTTACTTTTGTTTAAAAAATGAATGTTAAATTAAAAATCACTATCTTAAAAGGCATTTGAAACCTTGCAACCATAAGAGTTCAACAACAAAAAAATGTGTGCTTCTAGAAACCCTTTTGTCAGTACGCCCCTATGGTAAAATAGAGCTCTTTACTTCATTCTAATATTCGACCTACTTTATTGAGATTCTATGAGCCCCTTTCAAGATACAAAAATGTCACTGTAGCTCAGTTGCTCTTTTAAGATCTGGAGAGCTTTCTGCTGAATACTATGTACTACTATACACTGCCTAGTGATCCTGCTTGGCCCATTACTCACGCTCAGCTGAACATTCTGTGATGTTAATTCCTCTGCTTTCTTTTCTAGCGATGAGACCCATACTTTGCGCTTTTGTCGACAACGTGAGGCAGCAGCTCTGTTTCTCTCCAAGAAGCGCTGGCGACGTTCATCTGCATCTTCCTCAGTGACCCTTCTTCTTCTACCACCAGTGCTGGCTGTGGGCTGAGCTGGAGAGACCTGATTGTGGCAGGAAGATAAACATTATGGAGTTGCTGATGGAAGACTAGTGAAACCGCTTATAAGATAATTCATAATTCATGTTCCACTGAATGAGTGTGAGGTTTAACAGTAAAGCTGTAGAAGCGTAAACAAACGTTAAGAGACACAGACACTGAATACTGTAACACCATGTAGGAGAAGAGCATTAAGGCTGGATTTAAACAGAACCTTTAAATAATATGTTATATTAGTAGTCGAGGTGTACTTCAGACCTGTGGCTGTGCTGGGGATGGCGCATCAGGATGCTGCATCAAGACCTGGCCTTGCTCGGGATGATGGGTTATCATCGTACTCGCAGATGACATCATCATACCACCATTGAGAGTCGATGACACCTGCTGGTTTAGTGTTGCTTTAAGACGCTGTAATAACAGAGTATGTTATTAAAGGAAAACGACTATACTACTTAAGAGTGTTAAATATTCTCATTCCCATTTCCTAAATCTTCTAAGTGAATATTAACCACTTTCCACTATACTTCTAAAAATTCCTAATCTCATAAAATGAAACTGCAGACTGGTGGATGTCTAGGTGCTACCATGTTAGATGGTAATCAATATGCCGATATCTTCAAAGAGCATATGTGCCAGGTTACTGTACACATGAACCCAGTCAAAAACACTGTTGTGCGAGACTGTTAATCAATTTAGTGCTCTTGCTTTGATGTAGCCATCTTAAGACTTTTTTTCAGAAAATCGATCAAGACACCGATAACACATGTATTAAAAAGCATAGTGAAGTTTTGTATCAAGCATCACAAAGAAAATTTCCTACAACCTAATTTGCACAAAATACAAATGAAAATATTTCATATTAATACTAAAGATCAGCATACAATTCTCAGATAACATTTTTGAAAATGTATATTAATAAAGGAACTCATTGTGTGCTTATGATAATAATTCAAAGCTTGCATTCAACAACATACTTTGGCACTCAGCAGGCTACCACCATTGTATGCTGGGCTAGGTTAAATTTTAACTGTTGGCATATTCATTCCAAAACACATCAATTTTTATCCCCCTTACTTTTTCTAACCACCCAGGCATTTGGATACGAGTAGCCTTGATCCTGTATCGGTGTCCCTCACAAGCTACCTGAAATGCACATTCCAAAGGCTGCTACTCCTTTAATGTATTATAATACTGAAGTTCAATTTCTGTCTATCCCTTGGCCATGCTTTCCTTTGCATCCCATTCCATCTCCTTTTCTTGCATTTACACCTAATGACTGACATCTATTTACTTTTCTGCTGTCTGGTACCTTCTGTTTGCCACTTGTTCAATTTGCTAAGCATACACTGCTCTTCCGTCCACCAATGTGCCTTCTGTTGCACTTTCATTGTCCAACTGCTCTTACTAAGCTACTTTTTATTGAGCTTCAATTCCTAACCAGCTTTTTACTGCATTTCCAATAACCCATTACTCTTCTGTTTAATGTTTAATCCACAATGTACCTCTTGCTCCATTTCAGTATACCAAAACTCCCTTCTCTGCCTCACCCCAAGTCTTCTTGAATGGGTAAAAGGTAGTATGCTGAGTTAGCTAGATAAGTTTAATTCATGCACCAATTACTTTCGCAAGGAGACAGAATTAAGTTCTAACAAGAGCGGTGGCTAACTTGGGTCAGCAAGGACTTTATTCATGCCAGACTTTCAGGAAATAAGACATGGATGACATCGTCAAAGGACAAACGCTGATCACTGTGGCACATCACTCCAACAAATATTACAAGACAATGTGTACTAGCAGTATGGAGAATTAGGTGCTCCCTTTTGAATTTCCTATCAGCAGAGAACCAACATGTAAAGACTATGCAGAAAGTGACTATTTGGATAAAGAAATCCCTCCTAAACCAATCCCTTTTCAGTGAGTAACTTGCAGGTACAAAGTGGGTTAGGATGACGGGAAAATTAATGTTTCTCAAATGCTTCTATCACTTTTCTTAAGAACTCACCATTTTTGCATCTGAATGCAATGAAAAACCTGAAGGGGATATGTGGCCACCACCGCTGCTCATGATTGGAGGACCTGGAATCCCAGGAATGTTGGGCACCATGGACAAAGGCCTAGCCAGCTGCAAATATCAGAGACTGGGTTGAATGTTAAATAAGTTCAGATGTATTTACAATTTAACAACAATTCCACGCAGAAGAGTTTAAAATTCACTGTAATCCTATCAAAATAAAGAGGTACCAAGAAAAAACCTAGTACAAGATCATGAAAAATCATTTTAGATGTAAGTTTGCATTTCAATGGCTACATGCACCACAATACTGCCATCCCAACATCAACATCTAAGTTACACCCCCAAGTTAAAAGAGAAGCATTCATCCACATGTTATTCCCCATTTAGAGATATTGAGTAGTAAGTCAGACTATCTTTATCAATACAAAATTAGATGTGTGTTTTACACTTGTGAAGCCTGAGCAAGGGAATGGGGTAGCTATAATGTCCTCTCTAACATATTGCCGTGGTACAAAAACTGAAAAACTAGAAGTAGGGACAATTGTGTCCAATTCATCTAAACTGAAGGTCTCTTTCAATATCGGTGCAAACTGTGGCAAGTAAAACCACAGAAACAGTGCATAATTGAAGTTCCTAAGCCTCGTCATGTGGAATAACATTAACACATTATGCCCCATTCTCAGTTTTTACATTGGAATGTAGTGCAAATTGTGCAGCCCTTAAATATCATAGCCAGGGTTATCTGTAGTTTCCATGTGTGCAATTTGTGGACCACAATGAAGGCCTAGGAAAACAAAGAAAGGATATAACAAAGGATTAAGGGTGATAGTATATGGCATTTACGAATGGTGTGGGGAAGAGATTACAAAGCTGCCTAATGAGCCTCGGGGGACAGGTCATAAAGTAGGGTAGATCACAACAGGCCTTTGCCATCATCATATAAGACACTGGAACAAATCTGTCGAAACATGAATATGAAACACTGACATCCTTGAAAAATGACAAGCAAATTATAATCAGAACTACTGCCAAGAGAGGTTAACATCATTCTAAATTTTGTGGATTATAACACGGAAGTCAACAGCCAATTGAACAACCCTAGTTGCTATTGGAAGATACATCTACTGACTTACAGTAAATGAAAAGTAACTATAAAAATTTAAAAATGGTACCACAATGGGACATTTAATTATGACGCATACTTGTACTTAGAAAAAGAACATCCAATAATAACAGCAATATATTTCCTCCCAAAGATACATACCACCACCCCGGAGGCATATAATCTTGGACACAGGAGCTTTTACTCAGCATTTTTGACAATTTGTGGATAATTTCCCCTTACTTTGTTGCTACATTCCTGTCATTTACTAATGACATTCTGCTAAGAGAATTCGATATCCGCTGGGAAATTGGCTTTAAACTCATAACAATGGATACAAAGGCATTATACACATGTACAGCCCACAAAGATGATCTGGAGGTCATAGGCAGGGCAACTGCAATTATGCAGTTGTGGCGATCTTCGCATAATTACAGAGCTGCCGCATTTGCCACATAATCCATCATCTGCTGCATAATCTGCTGATTTTAACAAAATAAATTGTTTCTAGCTCAAACGGTTCAAAAGTCACTAAAAATGCAGCAATACGTATTGTCTCACAGAGGAAGGCTCTTTACAAAGCTGGACTGGTTACCTTTCTGTTGCTTATTGCTATATTTGGATGTTAAACTGACACTACAGGGGTGCAATAATGATGTTATATATATATATATATATACATATATATATATATTGCTGCGTTCGGACATAATTTACTTAACCTGCTGCATAATTTGGCTCTGTCCTGCCGCATAATTCCAGTGGCCCGGGACATAGGCAGTTTTCTCAACATCCGATAAGACAACTATATTATGCACAATGAGATGCTCTTGCCACTGGTGGTTGATGCAGAGGCAATGCATCCTGTAGGTGTAGTTTCATCAGAGCCATGTGCTAACACACTGAATGACACAGCTGCTTCATGTTAGAAGAAGAGGAGGCTGAGACATTGTCAGATCCATTTAAGATCTCTGGTTTGTAGCAGTGGAAATGTAGGGTTGCAGGCAAATTAAAAATGATTAGCCCCGAGTGGATCACACATCTTTTGGAGGCTCCCAGTTTCCTAAGGCGCCATTGCTGGGCTACATCAGGCCTGAAAAAAAGCACATAATTGCATAAGGAGTAGGAGGCAGGGCTCGTAATGTGGAGCTGCCTTTGTGGTTAGGATTGGGAAGCAATTACGGACAAACCAGCTGATTCCTTGTGAAAGCTCTATTGGAGGATGCTGTTGGATGACTCCATACCAACTGGAAATAGGATGGAAATGGTGCTCAGATTCTCAGAAAGCTGATTAACTGAGTATGCAGTAAGAACTTTATTTCAGGTGGGGTTATTATTGTACTTCAACCCCCAGACAAAGGAACTAGCCTGGTAATTCAGACTTCCTGTCCAATGAAACAAAGTGTTATACATAGCTAGATATAAGAAATACTGTCAACTACAGGACCGCAAACCAAAAATGCACCCGGATCATCAGAGTAACAAGGAATCTGTACTCAGACAAAATTAGAGATATCGCACGGAATTGTTGCAAGTATGTTGAAGAAACACACAGACAAGCAGAATGATTAGGAACAGGGCTTAATATGTGTTGATCATATAGACAAAGATCCCACCAGAAACAGATGTATTAGATGGTCAGCGCAGATCACCATAGCTCAACTGCCCTATAGGAAACCCTCATAATCTTGACATTCTGTGAAGTGTTAAGACTCTATTTAAAGGAAAAGCAGAACCCTGCCTTTTGTATTATTTCGTTTTGTTTTTTTTTAAATATAACTCGGCCTGTTGAATAACAACACTAATATTTCTAACCCAAATGGCACGCTGTTGCACATATATACCAGTGAGTGCCTATTATAGTGAGGTTCCCTCCAGGGGCCTGGTACTCAGAATGGACTCAATAAGAGTAGTCCATTGGTGACATAAAGAAAGGAAATTATTCAGCAAAGGAAGCAAAAAGCATCACCTAAAACTAATAAGGCAAGAAGCTGTTATCCCTTATTTTTGAAAAAGCAGAAAGTAGAGTCTCAACATGACGTCCAACATTTAAATATAGTTGAGGCTCCAGTGACACTGAAGAAGTGGAGGGAGGCTCTTTGGTATTCTGCTGCACAGGCTCTACCTTTTGCCTTCCCCTGTCTGATCCGTATATTTTGGTGAGGCAAGGGGAAGATGGAGGCAAAAGGTGTATTAGGACACTGTCATGTTAATAGCACCAAATACACATGGAACAATCTACTGAACTAGTTCAAATGAAAAGGTGTACAGACATCAGAAGGAAGACAGGAGATTTGGAAATTAGAACCTGCTGATCTAATCTCTGCTTTGTAGGTATTTCTATAAAAGCAAGTGAAACATCCACAAAATCTGAATTTACTCATCGGTGAAAATGAATGTTCTGCCTGAAATCAACGGTGACTTGAAAATTATAAGAGCAGGGTCCCTCCT
Organism: Pleurodeles waltl; assembly: GCF_031143425.1. Classification (NCBI taxonomy): domain Eukaryota; kingdom Metazoa; phylum Chordata; class Amphibia; order Caudata; family Salamandridae; genus Pleurodeles; species Pleurodeles waltl. Next base: position 142,482,204 of record NC_090443.1, read on the forward strand.
GGCGCCTACTGGTAGCGTTAATACCCCTTTTAACGATCCTATTGACCTGTGCAGGCTTAAGGACTATAAACAAATTCTCCAGTGGGCTATCAAGTTACATTCTATCAAAACTATTAAAGGTTCTCACTTTCAGGTTTTCTCAGATATGATGTACGAAACCGCCAAACCAAGCAAGAGTTTAAGCTCTCATACAAGAACTTAGCTAAGCGGGAGCGTTACATACATTTTCCAATTAGTCAAACAAAAGGTTTGGTTTAAGCAAAAATTAAATTTCTCAAAAATCTCTACAGCCAGAGACTTTTCAAAGCAGTTTAAATATACTTCTGGATCCTGATCTACTATTTTGTGACTTTATATAGCGTAACATATGCAAAAGTGGCACTACAGATGCATTTAAGATTGAACGTGCACAGTGCTGGCTCTGTGTTAATGAGAACCAGATGCTGCCAAGTTAAAATATGGGGAGGGTCCCCCCTAGGTGGCAGTGGATCTTGTATCTGGAAAATGTTTTACAGGGGACAGGTGAGGTTAGCACATAAGGAAGGAAGGGTACACGTTGGTGAGTTAGGTAAACAAGTAATTATTGAATTTGCACACAGACGGCAAAGTATCTATAAGCACTTTTGATTATGGGTAGTATAAGTGCTGCAGCATTTGGAACTTTATTGAACGGAACAGATGATCTATGTACCTCGGGAATGGGTAGGAAGAGTACTGTAACACCTGTCACTTTAATGAAAATGACAACTCAGATCATCTTACAAAAAATATTTTATCAAACAACTTATGCATTTTGAATTAAGAAGAATGAGTATTGTAGCATTTGGCACTCTAGTACCAGACTTTAGTATTTTTTGTAAATTATATCAATCTTGAAGACCTTTTCATTTAATTCCAATGAGCTAAATAATAGGTGTACATGAATGGAGATATAATCAAGGATTGTTTAATCTAATCCTTCATTAATATTATTACAAGAAAAATTCCTGTTAACGTTTAAGAGACTTAGGGGGTCATTCTGACCCTGGCGGCGGCCACCGACCACGGGAGCACCGCCAACAGGCTGGCGGTGCTCCCGAGGGCATTCTGACCGCGGCGGTTCAGCCGCGGTCAGAAAGGGTAAACCGGCGGTCTCCCGCCAGTTTACCACTGCCCTTCAGAATCCTCCATGGCTGCGGAGCGCGCTCCGCAGCCATGGGGATTCTGACACCCCCTACCGCCATCCTGTTCCTGGCGGGTCTCCCGCCAGGAACAGGATGGCGGTAGGGGGTGCCGCGGGGCCCCTGGGGGCCCCTGCAGTGCCCATGCCCATGGCCCTGGGGGCCCATGCCCGTAAGAGGGCCCCGCAAAGTATTTCAGTGTCTACTAAGCAGACACTGAAATATGCGACGGGTGCAACTGCACCCGTCGCACCCCTGCAACTACGCCGGCTCAATTCTGAGCCGGCGTCCTCGTTGCAGGGGCATTTCCTCTGGGCCGGCGGGCGCTCTTTTGGAGAGCGCCCGCCGGCCCAGAGGAAATGTCTGAATGGCCGCCGCGGTCTTTTGACCGCGGTGCGGTCATTCAGCGGCGGTACCTTGGCGGACGGCCTCCGCCGTCCGCCAAGGTCAAAATGACCCCCTTAAACTTTAATGTTTAAATAATGGTTGCAGGAGTTTTATTTTCCAGTATCAGCCACTGGCCCCCGCAGCACATACATGGAGCTGCTCTAATCAAAAGCATAATACGTATAAAAAATCTGTATTATGATTTAGATCTATGAAGGGAATTGACTTTGGGTCAGTTATTCAATTGGCTTAAGACACCTGATTATCACCAACACGTATGCCCCTTTCGAGATTTCCACTTCCCCATTTAAAGATCTGTAATTAGCATTAGCACCATAGAGAAGGGGCATACTAATGAGATCAACTTTAATTTCATACGAGAACACACCATAAAGACTTCTAAAACCAAAAGGCAAAAACCTCTCCTTTTAGATTCAATCCATAATTTTATGTCAGGACCGGAGGCTCGGATTATGCATGTCCGTTTCCTTTAATTTATTTACCAACCCATAACAATAGTGTTAAACTCAAAGTCTACATATCCCACGAGTCTTTGCTGAAAACTCAGTACAACACAAACCATAGAGTACGTCCCATATATTCGTCTTCCTCTTTCTTAGCTGCTCAGCAGCCAGATAAACGCGTTTTCCTTCATGTCTTAGATATATTTGTGCTTGTTCAGGGAGGAGGTTAGTCTAAATAGTGTGTATTTCTTCCTTTAGTAGGTTATATGCGGTGCAGGATTCAGTGCATTATTCTAGCATCTTGTGGCTTTCCTGCAGCGCTCTTTCACATTACCCTGTACTAATTAGAGGATGCGTTGGGTGATCACTTGCTCGCTTTAAACTCAACAGTGGCTGTCAAACATTACCACTGTCCAACAAGCATTGGCACATACTACTGCTGCCTGTGAATTAGGAAAGGTTTTCCTTGTAGGGCACTACACATATGTGCCGCCTGATCGGCCATGGCAGGTATAGGCAATGACTACTGGGTGTCTGTGGAGGAGGAGCAGACACTCCTTCTCATCCACAAGGAGTTGGTGGATGCTACTGACACCTCTATACAGAGGGCGCTTTCTTCAGCCTTAGAGGTCCTTAGAAGGAAAATTACTGAGCTCACTGTACTCCACAGTATTCTACATCCAGATGGGGACAATAGGAAGCTTTCGTCTCCCAGTGACACTCAGGGAACCTCTAAGGGCATGGGCAAAGGCAGGCCAGCCAACAATGCTGAGGCGGTTTCAACAGCCTTCGATCTATTTGAAAGATTGTGTCAAGCCTTTCTGAAGCAGCGCCCCAACGCCCTAGACACTCAGGAGGATTCCCAACCTGGGTTTACCCACGATTAAGACTCCTATTAACCCCAGGTGATAGATGAAAATGCTGGGGAAAACTGACACCCCTGTTGGGGACTCTGGTGATGAACCAGGTCCTAGCGGACTGTGGTAACCAGAGGGTGGCGCCAAGAAACACAGGCTGGACTATAAGGGCAACCATACCACATAGGAGTCTGTGGGTGCACCGAACATGCTAAATCCAGAGGACATACATCACCCCTGATTTGTGAACTGGGATCCAGCTGATAAACAAGCATAGTATGTGGCCAGCTGCATTAGGATGGATAAAGAGGTACAGGAATGGATGAAGGTTGAGTGTGCTAGACCATCATTAGCCGGTAAGGTGCCTTGTGCACCTGAAAGTGACAATAGGATTGCCATGTTCCTCACCAAATTCATTAAGGATCCAAAGAAGGGCCTTGACTGATCCTGAAGGTCCAACCATGGTAAGTCGTCGATGTCGTGGGGCCCCTTACAATAATACTCAACATGGCAGAGGAGGCCTACGAATCAGGCAACATGATGGACCCTACAATTCCCTCAGGGTGGCTTCAGGTAGCCCTTTTGTACCCTAGGAAACGCCAACTGCACCTTGTCGACTGAACATAGGTGCTTGCTCCTCAAAGATCGACCCCAAGAAGGGCGAGCTGGCTACCACAGAATCTGGCCCAGTAGCTGACGGGGGTCTCTTTGGGGGAACGATTCATAAAGGATTTCTAGATAGGTCATCCTCTTATCCTCACTTGACAAGGCACAGCAGTCTATCCATAAGGCCTAAAGCCAAAAGGTTATTGTAGGGGCAAAAAGAGGTAGGGGGCACTCCTCTGGCCGAGCATACAATTCTAACCCCTGCAAGCTCCAAACCAGGTGCTTCATATCAAGAAAGTTCAGGGGCTTCGTCCCCTTCTGGGGCAATGGCAGAGATCGTAGAAGCAGAGAAGTCTTTCCAGAAGCCATTAATGCACAAGGGGGCACTACCGGCAAGCAATATACCTTTTCCCTACAAAAGGTGGGGGCAGGTTGCAGAGGTTTATTTACAATTGGATGCAACTAACTTGATTTGTGTGGGTACTCCAAACTATGAAGTGGTTTAACAGAGTTTCATGGCACACCTCATGTTTTCACCCTAGAACCCTGGTTTTCTCTGTGAAAGAAATGCAGTTAGTGGACCGGGAGGTGTCAGAGCTTCTCAAGAAGGAGCCTTTACCCCTTCTGTCCTCAACCCCAGAGGTCTCATGAGCAACATCTTCCTGGTGGAAAAGAAGGACAAGGGTTATTTACCTGTAAACAATCTGAAGGAGTTCAAAAAGGGGGTGGTGTATCGTCATTTCAAAATGGAGGGTATACACCTCCTGAGATATACTGCTACCCAATGATTGGTTAGTGAGACTGGATCTGAGGACGTCTAGCTCATTGTCAAGGTTTTTCCACCCGCAGACTTTCTGCAGTTCGAATGGGGGTGGGGGTGTGTGTGGATCTTCGAGCTCACTTGCCTTCCACTCAAGTCTGTCCTCCATGCCCTGGTGCTTCTCCAAAGTACTTTGGCGCACCATGGAATGGCTGTGCGCAAGGGCATGGAGGCTTCATTATCAACATACAAAAATCAGAATTTGTACCAGCCTAACAGCTAGTATTCTTGGACTTCTAGGTAGATACAGTGCAACAATCACTCCGCTTACCTCAGAAGAAGAGGCTCTTCATACTTGGCAGCCAAAAACGTTCCCTGCTCCATGCTCTTGATGATCGGCAACGTTTGGGCTGTATGCTATAGAAATGGCTTGGGTGGTACCTGTTACAAGGTGCTGGCAGACTTGACTAGGGACTTTTGGAATCATTGCCTACAACACAAACTGTCAGTGACAGCAGAATATCTACTGGGCAGACTCAACCAGATTGGGGATTGGCAATCCAGATATCTGAAGGACTCCAGTGCATGTAAATTTGGTGATTCCTCCCTCCTTCAGAGGATCATGGATCAATGGGGTCCATGTAAGTTAGATCTCCTCACCTCACGACTCAATCACCAGTTACCACCCTTCTTCAGTTGGCATCCAGACCCATAGCAGCCACCATAGGTTTCTTCCTACAGGACTGGAGCCAAACCGGGGGGTATGCGTTCCCTCCCTTCTTGTTGTTTGCCAGGCTCACAGCACTGGTTTGGCATCAGAAGGTGGAGGTGATCTTTGTGACACTGTTCTGGAAACCTCAAGTCTGGTATCCAGTTCTTCTGGGGCTTTCCATGGATTTTCCAATCCCACTTCCCTGGACTCCTCACCTTCTGCTGAACTCTCACGACAACTTGGACCTGTTGTTTCTCCTACTGATGACTTGGAAGATAACAGGGGACACTGGAAAGTCCAAGGCCTTTTGGCACAGACTGCATCTCTTATCAAAAGAGCATGGGTGATTCTACGATCAACCGTTATGGTTCAGCCTGGCGTAGGCGGTCATGCTAGTGTCCGCAAAGGAATCGCTATCCTGTTAGGGCAGATGTAGTCTATATAGTCAATTTCTTGTCTGAATTGTCTGGTGGTGAGTTAGCATATCGCACAATCAATGCATATAGGTCAGCGATTTCATCTGGTCATATGCCTGTTCATGACATACCGGTGGGAGAACACCCTCTGGTCTGTCAATGATTACGGGGTATTCGGTTGTCCATCCCACCTGAACTGTATTACTCCTCCCTCTGGGACATCAATGTGGTGCTGAGAATGCTGCGACCCTGGCAACATAAAAAACACTTATCACCCAAAGAACTAAAAGGTAAGCTGGTGATGTTATGTCTCATATCCTGGAAGAGAGTGTCTGATGTCCAGGCACTGGATATTACAGTGCTCAGGTTTTCCTGGATGGGGTATCTATCATTCACCATTTTCAGGAGAACCAAATCCAATACCAGAGCGGTCCATTATCCTGCTTTTCTTTTCCATCTGCCTGAGAGCTTACAAAGCCATAAGAGAAAAGCATCGACCACCGGGGACAGCCCAACTACTCACAGCTCATAAGCACCATTTTAAATTAGTTTCAGCAACTACTATCACCTGATGGGTGAGATGGGTTTTACAAGATGGCGGCACTGACAGCTTTTGGCGCTCATTCAACAAGAGGGGCTGTGGCATCAAAGGCCTTCTGTCTGGGGTGCCACTTAGAAGATATCCTTAGAGCAGCAAACTGGCCTTCTGACTCTATGTTTAAGACCTTTTACTGTAAGCCTGTCACGGGCAGGGCCTCACTGGTTGTCAGCCAGCTTTAAACTAACATAATCTGAGCCTTTGGTCCTGACATAGAATATAAAATGTTCTAGCTATTGTGAAGGAAAGGTTCTATTCTATTAAGGATACGGAGGCGAGCATTATCCCTCCCGATCTTGTCTCATCAGGTTACATTCCCTCAATACTATGAAGCTCGCAATGTTGAGGATAAGTATCTTTACTAATGGTTTGAATAGGTGATGATTTCATTGCAATGGATTGAGGACAATTGTGGTTAACTTGGTTGACGATCTACCATGATCCGAAACTTACCTTGTATGTCCTTTTTCTCTAGTATCAGAGAAAAAGCAAGAATGTTAATCGGAAGGTCTGGATAGAAGCTGTTTTGCACAAAGAAAGAGGCAGTGTTTTTCCTTGAAGACAAATATATGGGACATGCTCTATGGTTTAAGTTGCACTGAGTTTGCAGCAAAGACTCATGGGATATGTAGTCTTTGAATTTAATGTTATTAGGGGTTGCTGGGTAAATAAAAGGAAAGTGAAATGCATGATAATTGCCTCTGTGTCCTTAATGGAACTGAAACTTTCCTTCCCAATAGGTAGGAAATTTTATATTCAGCTGCCCAACGATTTGTTCCAGCTCTCAAATTCATTAGAATACACTGACCAACTATTCTTCCCCAATAGCTTTTCTAACCATTACACAGCAGAATTAAATGTTCTACCACTGAAAATGAATCTCAGTGAGAGGTGGATTGTCAATAAAATTGTTTTCAAAGAGGAAAATTGCATGAAAGGAATAGCAATTTGTATATTTGTTTTTAACTGTATGAACTAGTTAGGTGAAATGTCTGGGATGCTTTTAAAGATAAGCTGTAAGGTTGGACTATTTTGTACGAATCAGATAGAAGAAAAAAAGTGAAAGGAAAAAATACAGAAGGTCTGCCGAGATCACTTTAATTTGACTAATAAAACGTAAACAACACTTTTGGCTACTTTTATCACAAAGTAGTATCACACAGCTTAGTTTAATGTAGATTACATGAGGACACAGCGAAGAGGAGGATGAATTTTGACAGAAAGTAAAGAAACTATTTAAACAAAGGGAAATACCTCAAACCGCATCCCTTATGTTTAGTAGAACAATATGAATTTGTAACTCCAAAAAATGAAAATTTTGCATAATATCCTAATACTATTTCAATAACTGTAAATTTCCACTGAATGTCACTGAACAATTCACAAATGTGTAAACAAAGATTCTTTCCTATTTGCACAGATTTTCCAGACACCCAGGGGTGGCTGAGACTGGCAGAAGTATTTGTTTTATCTAGGTTTTTACTGTTTTTGTAGATGTAGCTGCTCAGGTTAGAATTCTCAACAAATTGCTCTGGCTTTCTAGGAAGGCTCTCCATGAACTTTTGACTGAAGCAGTGCAGTTGTCAGTAGACAGTATAAGTATTTGACAAATCTGCATATCTTGATTGTCAGCATCATGTTGCCAAGTGTGTTATTACCCTTGAGGTCTCTGGTAGTTACAAGTTTGTTCCTTTTTTTGCTCGGGCTATAGAAATACATTTTGTAGCAGCTAGAAGAAAAATACTACTTACCTGTAAGCATCTTTTTCTACCAGTAACAATGTAGATTGCCATGCTCTCTGTACTCGTAACTGATGGGCTGGATCGCTGCAAGGTGCACTGTGACTCTACCCTTAGCTGATAATGCATATGTGCACCAACTCCATATTAGACTGTTTGCTGAAGCTTTGGGCCTATCCCCAGAAATGATGTGTGCCAGTACAATACAGAACTAATTGAATGATCAGTTGCCTGATGGCAATATGAACGGAATACAGAGTTGCTTTACAGCATGCATTTCCCTTTGGGCAGGGCTGCTGCTCCCGCCTATGGAAGATACTGGAGCTTTTCTTCAATCCCCCCTTTTATGGTTCTATGCAGTGTTTTAGAAGAGCAAAGAATTCAGCAGTTTGTCATGGCATGACTGCAATCACTCCTATTTTCTCATCCACATTTTAGCTTTCCTCGTGGGTTGGTGGTGTAGCAGTGACACAAAGTTTCATAGCTTTAGAAACAACTAGTCTGCCCCTACATGTGATACAACATATGCTGGATTTTGCAGGCAAATGCAAATAACATTTTTGTTCCACAATCTAGCAGTGATCTCAAATATGTTGTGGTGTGGAAGCATTGCGCAATTTGACACTTACAATGCAGAGAAGTGTAAGTCTTCAATAAGAAACAAAATCTGCCACCTCTACCCATTGAGGTGTGAAGTCCATTACAGAACAGCATAGTATGCGCCCATCGCACTGGGAAGGACAGGTGCAATGGCTGTGTCATGGTCCTCTTGAGGTTGATTCAGATGCCCCGATTTTCTTTTTCTGTGGTCAATAATCAGGTTTGTAATCTTAGTAGTCCTCTCTGTACTCCAGTAGCAGCACACTCTGTGTTACCAGGGTAGGACTACACCTAGGTACCACTATCATCCAAAATGGGGAGACTGTATTTTCCTCTGTAGGTGGAAGACTCCTCCAGTGGTGTTTCTGGGTGTGTTTTTGTGGATATTATATATGTATGAGGCCTTCCTTGGAGATTGATGGGCCTTATTCACGTTTGGTGCTTCACCACTGGAGTACCACAGCCAAACTGTTAATGTACTCCAACTGGATATCCAAGTAACTCCTTCTAGGCACCTGAATCTATCAGAATGGGGGTGTGCAGTCTAGGCTTACTCAAAGAGGTGGAAAGGTCTAGAAACAGAGATATGGATAGACCCAATAAGTAAGAAGCAATAGTTCATTACTTTGGTAACACACTTTCTGGTAGAGACTATATGTAGCCACTGTTTTCTCACCTTTGAATATTCCCCGGGCATTAGACTGAAGCCAGAATGACTTTTGCAGTACCTCTGTGCATTGACAGGTAGGGCCGTGAGGCTCTGCACTGATGCTGTTCTGCATCAGAAATTACATGAGGATCATATATATGCACAAATCCCATGTGCTAACATCAGTTTCTTTTGAGACTGACCAGGGCCGCAGATGTAGAGCCCAAAAGTAAATTGTTGCAACCAGTTTGCAGATTCCTAGACTTGGCACTTTTAGCTGCAGATTCCTCACTCTATGAATAGGTACCAAAGCAAAATCTATTTTGTGGTGAGCTGTGAATGGATTAAAACCAGAATGACCAGCAGAACATAGCAGGCAAAAAGCCCTTCTCGACAGACCTGACTGTCCAGACAATGGTGCTTTGTGAATATTTGGAGGGCCGCCCACGTAGCCGCTTAGCAAATGTCTAGGACAGAGACTACGCTTGCTAATGCAGTAATAGCAGCTTTGGCCCTGCGCCAACACAAACAGAACTTCAGACAGTTTGTCTTGAAGTCAGTCAAACTGCTTAGCAGCACACAAGGCCACAAGCTTTTCCCAATGGCAGATGCCAACAGATTTGGTTGAGGGATACATGGCTGCTAAGATGACATTCACGACTTCGGGCAGAAGGTTGAAAGTATGTAACAGTTGCTGCTCACTCTATGCATTGAAATGTAGGTTTGCACAAGTATAGGTGCAGAACCCTGCCCTACTGCTGCAACAGGAGATCCTCCAAAAGAGGCAGGTTGATTGGATGCTCTTGCTTAGAAGTTCAGGACACCATACTCTCTGCCCTATCTGGGATCAATGGAATTAATTGGCCCCGGTCCGTCCTGATCTTCTTCAGAACTTAGAGGAGATGTATCGTCAGGAAGGCCTAATGGAGTCCCGTGCACCACTCTAAGTGGAACGCCCTTCCAAGTGAGAGATGACTTGAAAACTGCAATCCGCAAAAGTACTAACATGGCACATTCCCAGAGGCGGCAAAAAGAATGAGCCTGGATTCTCCTCGCTCCTTGGAAAGACCCTGCCCCACTAGAGAAGCAAAGCCTCTTGACCCCAGATCCACGACCCAACCTCACCCTGTTTGTTGCAGTACCACAAGATAGTGTTGTCCATGAGCACCTGCACTATCTTCCCTTTGATGATGGTGGGAAGGCTTTTAATGTCATTTGGATGGCTTGAAGCTCCAGAAGGTTGATATGGAGCTAGGCCCCCACCGAATACCAGGCATCCCTGATCTCCACTTGTCAGATAGCCTCTCCAACCCAGAAGCAATGCATCAAGTCTTCATTATGAGTTCCAGGAAGGTTAGCAAGAGGGGTCTGGCCGCTGACCATTCACCATTCGCCATTCTGCAGCCACCACTTCAAATCTGGTAAAATCTCCTCTGAAATCTGAACCAGATCAGAATGATCCTCAAGATGCTACAATCACTGGGACTTCAGACCACACTACAGAGCGCACATATGCCATTTGGTGTACTTACCCATCAGATGCAGCAGCCTCAGTCTCATCGAGATCAAGGACAGAGGTTAAAATATCAGGATCATAGCACAAATGTCCTGGACTCTCCACACACGAGGATAAGCGCAAAACGACACTGTGCCAAGAATGGCACTGGAGAAGGGGAGCATCTGTAAAGGAGTTAGGTGGGACTCTGGCACGCTGATAGTGAACCCCAATGATGTGAGTAAACTTGCCGTAGTCCAGAAGTGGGGGATGACTACCTGGGGCGAGCCTGATGTCTGCAGCCCATTGCCAAGGAAAGGGAAGACTGCACTGCTGATGATACATGAGGGGGCGAAACTGATGTGGCTGTCGTGGGGGAGCAAAAAAGCACAGGGAGCACACCCAGGCCCTGCTGTCTTTAAAGCACTCCAGGGACAAATCTGCTTTGTACAGAAGACAGGAACCGCAAAATGGCATGTCCATAAAGCTCACTAGAACGTCCCTAGAAAGCCCTGTGGAATGCAGTCAAGCATGTCTGTAAAGGACGACACTAGTGCCGAAAGCTCTCCCAAGCAAGTTGTTTATTCAGCAGATTGCGAGCGTGGCTGCATCACGGCCATCCAGCATAGTCTGTGAAAGGATAGCGCAGGCTTTCTCTGGAGCCATGATTAGAACCAGGGCCACCAAGTTCCATAAAACATGACTTGCATCCCAAGAGTCAACTGGTGTCACACAGAGCGAACAGCCAAACTTGTAGACAAAAAGATCGTTTTCCATTTCTTCCAGAGCTAAAGTGCTTATGCTCCTTCCCTAAAACATGGTCAAAGTGGTTTATACCCAATGGGAATATTTAATTTACTTTTAAATTCCTTGTACAGTGGTGTATTACATACCCAGGGCCTGTAAGTTAAATGCTGCCCATGAGCAGGCAGCACTTATTGTGCCACCCACCTAAGAAGCACTCCAAAACGTGTCCCAGGCCTTCCACTGTAGCCTGAATGCAGTTTCAAACTGCTATGTTGAGTTGGCATTTAACCCCTCTTGTCAAGCCCTAAACTCCCCTTTTATTACATATGTCACCCCTAAGGTAGGCCCTCGGAAGCCCATAGAGCAGGGTGCTGTGTAATTAGAAGGTAGGATATGTACTTTTAAGTTATGCGTCATGGTTGTGAAAAACTCCCAAATTTGATTTTCACTACTGTGAGGTCTAACCCTCCCATAGGATAACACTAGTCATTCCTTATTACATTTAATAAGCTGTATTTCGGTATTGAGCTGAGGAAGATTTATTATGTTTTGGTACCTATAGAATAGTAATGATATACCCTCTTTAAAAGTAAAGTCAGATTTTTCATTACATTTTTGAAAATGTCACTTTTAGAAAGATTGATTTTCCTGCCCTTAGATCTGGGTATGCAACTAGTCTTGGATCACATGACTGGGTGTAGCTGACCGACTTTGTGAATTCCTCCCAGACAGTCACAAAATAGTAGGATTAGCTAAACCTCAATGGGCCAACAACTGATGGGGGTGGGAGGGTCTGAGGCAAGCTGAGCACCTGATCACACTTGCACATAAATTGGCTGTGTTCTGTCTCCTCACAATAGGCCCAACAACCCTGTATTGTCACTGCAGCCAGCTTGGAGCCTGGGCAGGGGAGGGAAGGTGGGAAATCCCAAGAACTTCAAAGAACCTTTCCAGAAACGTCTACCATCTTCTAGAGGAAGGGCACCAGGGTATAGAAACAGGACCTTCAGACTCACTCTTGAGTTCACTACTGGTCCTGCGGAAAGACTCTTAGAGGACTGCCTACGCTGTACACTCTGCCAGACTGCTGCTGTACCAGGAAGAACTGTTTTGCTGCCAGAGCCTGCCGTAAACCCTCAGAGGTCAGCGCTGCTGCTGAGTCCTCCATCAACACATGCACCTAGGATTACCAGAAGTGACTCCAAGGGCCGGTTTGCTGGCCTCCTGTTCAGACCCACAGGGAGATAACAGGCTCAACCATCTTTAACCTGCGCCTGGACCCAGCCTGGGTGAGTCTTGAATCCCCAGAAGTCTCCATTGAACCCTGCACTCTTGGTTGTGCTGCCAAAGTGGCCAGATGGTCATTTTCCAAACCTGATTACATAATTTGGCCCAAAAGACCCCCAAGTACCATGGGGAGACTGAGATGAAATTGCTCACCTAACCACCTGAGGGGCATCACCAGTCGGATTAACTTTGTGGCTTCTCCCACTATGTTTTTTTCCGCAGCAGCAATTCTGTTTCAGTGGCCCTTCACAAAAGGGGTATCTGACCTCAAGGAACTGTCTTTGGCTACAGCCTTCTGCTTCATCCAACTGGAGATTTTCTACTTTTATTTTGACAACTTATTCTGAAGGTACAAATCTTCACCATGGCTTCGCTCCATGGACATTCGTCGACGCCGCCTCCTCCTTTGACATTCCTGCATCCTTGCCCTGCTGAACTTTTACCTTCTCAGATGCTGACCGGGCATAATCCACTTCTTGTATCCGAACCACGGTCCATCGCTGTCAGCTTTAACTTTCGACTATGACCTGGTGACGTGCACCCAAATGTCTGAGGTTGACGCTTTTATCTGGCAAGCACCATTTTGAACCGTAAACTTTAAAAATTCATAATTCCGGTTCGATTTTTGTTGTTTTTATGTTAAATCATGTATTAAAATTCACACAAATTTTCTAAATTGGTTTGGTTTTTTTCTTGTGTTTTCACTTTATTACTGTTTGTGTGCTGCATAAATACTTTGCACATTTTCTCCAAGTTAAGCCCAAGTGCTTTTTGTGCCAAGCTACCCAGGGTTAAGCACATGCTAATTTAGTGACTTTCTGTGGTTCACCCAGCAAGGAATTGTGTCTACTGCCTGGCCAGGGCTCACACCTCAGGCAACCAACAACCCAACTTCCCACAGGCCTGGAAAAGGTTTGGCACAGAACCCTAAAAGTGCATCTGTAATGTCCTCTTTAAATAGAGGGGGCCCAGGACTTGTAAGGCGTGGCTGAAGCACCTCCGTTAAAACACTGGTCTTTACTTACTGAGTAGAAAACTGAAGATCGAAGATCCACTGCCACCTGCCACACAAGCATAGCAAAGGAGAGGTGTTCTTCTGTGGCAGGGCCTGGAGATGAAACTAAACCACAGAGTTGGGGGAAAGTTTGTCCCCAACCTCATAGCTATCACAGTCTGTATCAAACAAATTCTGAAGAGCCTGAGCCCTGTAAGAGGGCAACGACACAGTATCAGAGTCAGAAGGTGATCCAAACGGCTGCAGCTTAGTCAAACCACACACATCTGGGGTCAATGTTAGGACAGTACTGTCTCAGTGTCAGACTGGGTTGGCCGTCCTTGTCCACAGTCAATGGCATCAGAAGATTTCCATTCTAGTGTGGATTGTGGCACCAGAGAGGGGTCTGGTACCAAAGTCGGTCAGGAGCCCTAATGGGATCCAGAGAGCCCAGCTGGTGCCAAAAGTGGTCCCATCAGTGGAAATCCTGTTGGGAGGCTTGTGGCATGTTGAGGCCCAAAAGTGCGCAGGAGGGAGCCGTTAACCTGCCAAAAAGCTGCAGCATCGCATCATGGATGTATGAGATTTGCTTCAGCATTACTGACAGCCTGAGAAATTCCATTTGCCATGGATCAGGGATCAGAATTAACTCTGAAATAGAGTGACTTCGGAAGCATGATCTGAAGGCACAATGATGCCCTTGGGCCTTCTCGGAGACTCAGTGTGGCAGAACAGGGCAGCGTATGGCTTGGACTTCTTGTTGAATTTGCCGGAGAATTTAGATCATGAAGATAATCTATTATTCGAGCATCCTTGAGAGAGAAACAGGGATCAACCTTTGGAACGATCTTGGAGTGGGGTCTTGGAGTGATTTGCTACAAAGAACTTCACTTTCTGGTCTTGAATGGCCTTGGTGTGAATCAAGACACAGTTACTGCAGGCTTTTGAGACTTTGCCTAACCTTAGGGACCACAGCCAAACCACATGTGAGTCAGTCATCAACATTTGTTTGCGACTTCATCAAAGGGCTTGAACCCTCTGGATGTCGGAGGTGATGTATTCCCTCGCGTACTGCATAATATTTTCTCAGACTGTTTTAGAAATTGGATAAATGAGACAAGGGGTAGCTCGGGATTCAGGTTGGTTGGCACAGAAGGAAAATAAATTATGCTTTGGGCACATGGATGGCACATACACAGGTCATCAGCGCAACCTGCTGGCGCACAGGGGTATTGCTGAAGATTTTCCAGATCCAGTCTGACACCTGGAAAATTATTCAAAAGGTGATTAATCTGCAGTAAGAAATGTCTATCAGATTGAAGATGTAACAAACACCATGAGCCAAATAGAAAAGAAAAAAAACAATGGCTATGCTAATTTGCTACATCTGGCACATTCCAAAAGTGCTTAGGTATTGTGAATGATGGAAGCCTCTCACAGACATCACTAAGCACATAGTTTATTTACAGATACCATTGAATGACGAGGTCCCTTACCGATATCACTGAATGCATCTGTACATGTGGACTGGGCAGGAAGGGCGTCGTCTGACCATTGGCAAGGTGCATGACCAATGGCATGGAGCTTCCTGGTGACCTGAAACACAGAGTAGATCTATTTTCAGAGGTACAAATAAACAACAGTACTAGAATTAATACAAGCAAATCCACACATTAACACTGCAATTCAGTCCTCCTTCACAGACATTGAGTACCTCAGCCTAAAGAAACACTGTAAATGAAGGAATGTGTGAATTTGTCTCTGCCATGGGCTGCATACCAGACAATTTTTCACCCTCTATGCTACTCTAAAAGAAACCAGCCCTATGCAATCAGTCTTGGTACTGACTTGACAGGAACAGTTCAGCCCGTGGGGCCTGGGCTGGTTCCTTCAGAAGAGGAACACAAGTAACCTAGATCAATGCTGTCCTTTGTCCACTGGGGCTATAGCTCAAGTGCTAGGGCATAGTGAGCATGATGGTCTGGAACAAGGCTCAGAACAATTATTAGTGGCTGATGTTAGTTTAAACATTTCACCTAACACACCGTTTGTGTACAGTACAGACTGTGAATGAAAAACCTGGGGCAGCAAACCTTTGGATTGATAATCTATCACCTGCAAGCCTCACACAGAAACAAGCCATAACCACGTTTACCAGTGATGGATTTGAAAAATCAAAGAAATCCTCAGATAACAGACGAACCAAGAGACTCACAAACTCAAAATCAGCCGGAATAAGGCACACATTATTGGCATACATAAATAATAATGAGCATATAAAACTATTTTAAAAAGATAACTGTGAGGGTAGAGGGAGTAGCCCTGGTGAAGAAAAAGATGGGTGCTTGGGTGCAAGTATCCATGCCTGGAATTCGTTCATCAGCAATATCTAAGGCTTCGGGTAGCAGACAAAAATGTCTGTGATTTAACCATCAGAAACCCAAGAGTAGAGTTTAAGCAACTTTGGCAGCTTTTTGACATCAGGCAAAGTGGGAGCATTGACATAAACCCACCCCAGCCGAACCCGGTAGATGCAGCAGGAGTGATTCAGGACCCAAAATCAAATAAAAAAAATATATTTATTCGGATCTTTCCTAAAGATCCATAAAAGAGCAAATGTACAAAGTTAATTAATAAGTTAAAAAGAAACATCAATAAATAGCAATAAGATCTATGTAAATAAGATGGTCATTACAGTAATTGGAACCTCTAAAATATGCATACCTGACCAAATAGTCGTTTGTCATCTGAAATATTATTTGCCGAAATGTCCATCAAAAAATAGCAAATGGGATATCTGTACATACGATGATCAGTAAAATAATTAAAACCTCTTAAAATTTGCATTCCTAATCGGATAGTCATTTGTTCATCCAAAAAATTATTTGCTGATGTGCAATTTTTTTAGCAAAGTGCTTAACAGTTAGAATCAAGATATTTCCTTTCTTTTATCGCTGCAGCAATAAATCTATAAATAACCATACATATCAAATGAGACTGGAGTAACTGCAGATTAAAAATAGCTTCCTTACACCTCCTAATATTTAGTGATTTAAGAAGTGGCATTAAATAGACCTTCCTCTGCTCTTTGTACAGCTTACAGAATAAAAACACATGCATTTGTGATTTTTCTGAACGCATATCACATGGACAGGGTATTAGGTCCCAATTGCGGTACACCTTAGGGGGATACACCACTAAAAAATGGGCCAGGCCCAGGCAAAACCTTTTCAGGAAAAATCTATTGTGCTGTGGACAGTTAAAAGATAGGGTTCAATTTTGTATGGTACATAAGGGAAGGTAAGCTATCACCATGGCTTTCCCCAAATCGTGCCTCTATCAGTAGCCAATTTCTCTTGAAATTCATTTTTTACTACTGGGATGTCCTGCTTGCCTAGGGCCCCAGGGTTAAAGAAAAAGTCTGATCTGTTAAGGCTGCTCAGGAACTCTTTAATGTACATAACCTAGGGCCATCTCTGTACACCATCCAGACTCATGCAGTACATAAGCAATGTCTGAGTAAGAGCTGCTTCCATCCTAGTCCAAACATACACCCAGAGGGTTAAAGGGGCTAACTTAATCAACTCCTCCAGAAAAGGGAGACCTAATTCTGCATGTGGAATTGTAGCGGGAACGCTATGTGAGAGTAAAAGTCGCAGAAATTTGTTTTCCCTTATTTGCAGAGATGATGCGCCCATATAGCCCCATACTCCAGCTCCATATCTGACCCCAATTTGTCATCAAACACAAGGTATTCATCGGGTGCCACAGTGCAGCGATTGCAGGTTTTAGTCTGTCAGTTTCTGAAACAAGGCTCAGGCAACATTTCTCAATATACTGCAGTGTCTCCTAACCAAGTTGGTGGCCACTAGGAAATCTCGCCGGAAGGCCAGAATAAAGAACGTACAATTAAAATTCACAGAACAGAATTTTCAAATTCCGCTCTTAATAATAAAAACACATTTGCTGGATTATTTGCAGAATCAGTGAAAATACTGAATATTCGTTATTACAAAACGATTTTGTGTCAACACAAAAGGGCGTCAGAATGCCTTAGATACGTGGCCTTAATCGTAGTACACAAGTAGTCAGTAAAGGATTCTGTGCTTAATCAAGGTTCGCTACTTCAAGGTGTTGCGAAGCTTCACTTGTATAGGTTTACAAATATTTCAAAAGTCATGAAATAAGATAAATGAGGCTAATCAACAAGGAGGCTTGGGGAAAAAGTGATCAGAATGAAGATTATTTAATAATAAAGTGGTCTAATTTAGCACAACTATGTAATTCTAATCAGTCAATATAGTCAACAGTTGAGGTCAAACGAGCGCGCTGAGGATGTTTTATATATATATGGAAACTGTCACTTGCCCAGTGTACATCTGTTCGTGGCATGTGGTGCTGCAGATTCACATGCTGTGTATATATCGCCATCTAGTGTTGGGCTTGAAGTGTTACAAGTCTTTTTTCAAGTCACAAGAGCAGGTGACTTCTCTCAGTGATAGTGCGCATGGGCATAGAGTCCTTTGTTAGATTGTTTTCCCGCGGGAGGGTTAAGTAAGGAGTGAAGAATTTTATATGTACAAAAACGTATATATATATAGTAAGTAAAAAAGATGTCCATGCAACGTATATACATAATAAAGTACAACAATGGCAACAGGCTTCCGGGGAGGAGGAAGGGCGCATGTAAATCTGCAGCACTACGTGCCACAAAAATATGTACACTGGGTAAGTGACATTTTCCGTTCAATGGCATGTGTAGCTGCAGGTACACATGCTGTGCATAGACTGAAAAACAGTCCCTCAGTGGCTAGTCTGTAGGAGTTGAAGTAGTTTGAAATAGTGTTTTAAGCACTGTTTGACCAACATTGGTTTGTTGTCAAGACAAGACATCAACATAGTAGTGTTTAGTAAAAGTGTGTAGTGTGGACCATGTGGCTGCTTTGCATATGTCTGCCATTGATATATTTCCTAAAAATGCCACTGAAGCTCCTTTCTAGTAGAATGTGCTTTAGGAGTTACTAATAGTTGCCTTTTAGCTTTAAGATAGCAGGTTTGAATACAATGTATTATCAATCTGGACAATCCTGGTTTGGAATGAAAATGTCACTTACCCAGTGTACATCTGTTCGTGGCATTGGTCGCTGCAGATTCACATGTTGTGCACAGTCCGCCATCTGGTGTTGGGTCGGAGTGTTACAAGTTGTTTTTCTTCGAAGAAGTCTTTTGAGTCACGAGACCAAGGGACTCCTCCTCTTTGCTTCCATTGCGCATGGGCGTCGGCTCCATCTTAGATTGTTTTCCCCGCAGAGGGTGAGGTAGGAGTTGTGTGTGTTAGTAATAGTGCCCATGCAATGGAATGAATAAGTATGTACAAATTAAGGTTAAGTAATATATATATATACAAATGTACAAATGTTGAAGATAACTTCCAACGGCTACAGGCTCCCGGGGAGGCGGGTGGGCACATGTGAATCTGCAGCGACCAATGCCTCGAACAGATGTACACTGGGTAAGTGACATTTTAAGTTCGATGGCATCTGTTGCTGCAGATACACATGTTGTGCATAGACTAGTAAGCAGTTATCTCCCCAAAAGCGGTGGCTCAGCCTGTAGGAGTGGAAGTAGTCTGAAACAAAGTTCTCAGTACGGCTTGACCTACTGTGGCTTGTTGTGCGGATAGCACGTCTACACAGTAGTGTTTAGTAAATGTGTGAGGCGTGGACCATGTGGCTGCCTTACATATTTCGTGCATAGGAATATTTCCTAGGAATGCCATGGTAGCGCCTTTTTTTCTGGTTGAGTGTGCCCTTGGTGTAATGGGCAGTTGTCTCTTTGCTTTAAGATAGCTGGTTTGGATGCACTTAACTATCCATCTGGCTATACCTTGTTTTGATATTGGGTTTCCTGTATGAGGTTTTTGAAATGCAATAAACAGTTGTTTTGTTTTCCTAACCTCCTTTGTTCTGTCGATGTAGTACATTAGTGCTCTTTTGACATCTAATGTATGTAGTGCCCTTTCAGCTACTGAGTCTGGCTGTGGGAAGAACACTGGTAACTCTACAGTTTGATTTAAGTGGAACGGTGAAATAACCTTTGGTAGGAATTTAGGATTGGTTCTTAGTACAACCTTATTTTTGTGTATTTGGATAAAAGGTTCTTGTATTGTAAACGCCTGAATTTCACTTACTCTTCTTAGAGATGTGATGGCAATGAGAAATGCAACTTTCCAGGTTAAGAATTGTATTTCGCAAGAATGCATGGGTTCAAAAGGTGGTCCCATGAGTCTTGTCAAGACGATGTTAAGGTTCCATGAAGGAACAGGTGGTGTTCTTGGTGGTATTATTCTTCTTAGGCCCTCCATAAATGCTTTAATGACGGGTATCCTAAACAGTGAAGTTGAATGGGTAATCTGCAGGTATGCAGATATTGCTGCAAGGTGTATTTTAATGGAAGAGAAGGCTAGATTTGACTTTTGTAAGTGTAGTAAGTATCCCACTACATCTTTTGGGGATGCGTGTAATGGATGAACTTGATTATTATGGCAGTAGCAAACAAACCTTTTCCATTTGCTTGCATAGCAGTGTCTAGTGGATGGTCTTCTAGCTTGTTTTATGACTTCCATACATTCTTGAGTGAGGTTTAAATGTCCGAATTCTAGGATTTCAGGAGCCAGATTGCTAGATTGAGCGATGCTGGGTTTGGATGCCTGATCTGCTGTTTGTGTTGTGTTAACAGATCTGGCCTGTTGGGTAACTTGACGTGTGGTACTACTGACAGGTCTAGTAGTGTTGTGTACCAAGGTTGTCTTGCCCATGTTGGTGCTATTAATATGAGTTTGAGTTTGTTTTGACTCAATTTGTTTACTAGATATGGAAGGAGAGGGAGAGGGGGAAAAGCGTATGCAAATTTCCCTGACCAGTTCATCCATAGGGCATTGCCTTGAGACTGTCTGTGTGGGTACCTGGATGCGAAGTTTTGGCATTTTGCGTTCTCTTTTGTTGCAAATAGGTCTATTTGCGGTGTACCCCAAAGTTTGAAGTAAGTGTTTAGGATTTGGGGGTGAATCTCCCATTCGTGGACCTGTTGGTGATCTCGAGAGAGATTGTCTGCTAGTTGATTTTGGATCCCTAGAATAAACTGTGCTATTAGGCGAATGTGGTTGTGAATTGCCCATTGCCATATCTTTTGTGCTAGGAGACATAGCTGTGTCGAGTGTGTTCCCCCTTGCTTGTTTAGGTAATACATTGTTGTCATATTGTCTGTTTTGACAAGAACGTATTTGTGGGTTATGATGGGTTGAAATGCTTTTAGCGCCAGGAATACTGCTAGTAATTCGAGGTGATTTATATGCAGTTTTGTTTGATGTACGTCCCATTGTCCTTGGATGCTGTGGTGATCGAGGTGTGCTCCCCACCCTGTCATGGAAGCATCTGTTGTTATTACGTATTGTGGCACTGGGTCTTGGAACGGCCGCCCTTTGTTTAAATTTGTACTGTTCCACCATAGAAGCGAGATGTATGTTTGGCGGTCTATCAACACCAGATCTAGAAGGTGACCCTGTGCATGTGACCATTGTGATCCTAGGCACTGTTGTAAGGGCCTCATGTGCAGTCTTGCGTTTGGGACAATGGCTATGCATGAGGACATCATGCCTAGGAGTTTTAAAACCACTTTTGCCTGTATTTTTTGTGTTGGATACATGGCCTGTATGACCTTGTGAACATTTTGAACCCTTTGTGGACTCGGAGTGGCTAATCCTTTTGTTGTGTTGATTACCGCTCCTAAGTAGTGCTGTATTTTGCACAGCACAATGTGTGATTTTTTGTAGTTGAGGGAGAACCCGAGTTTGTAGAGGGTTTGTATGACATACTCTGTGTGTTGTGAACACTTTGTTAGCGAGTTGATCTTGATTAGCCAATCGTCTAGATACGGGAATACGTGTATTTGCTGCCTTCTAATGTGTGCGGCTACTACTGCTAGGCATTTGGTAAATACTCTTGGTGCGGTCGTTATACCGAACGGTAAGACTTTGAATTGATAGTGTATTCCCTTGAATACAAACCTTAGGTATTTCCTGTGCGAAGGGTGTATCGGTATGTGGAAATACGCGTCTTTGAGATCTAAGGTTGTGATGTAATCTTGTTGCTTTAGCAGTGGTAACACCTCCTGTAGCGTGACCGTGTGAAAGTGGTCTGATTTGATGTAGGTGTTTAGTATTCTGAGATCTAAGATTGGCCTCAGTGTTTTGTCCTTTTTGGGTATTAGAAAGTACAGTGAATAGACTCCTGTGTTTATTTCTGTACATGGTACCAGTTCTATTGCTTCTTTTTGCAGTAGTGCTTGAACTTCTATTTCTAGGAGGTCTAAATGCTGTTTTGAAATTTTTTGTGTTTTTGGTGGGATATTTGGAGGAATCTGTAGAAATTCTATGCAATAACCATGTTGGATAATTGCTAAGACCCAAGTGTCTGTTGTTATATCCACCCACGATTGATAAAACTGACTTAGTCTTCCCCCCACTGGTGTTATGTGGAGGGGTTGAGTGACTTGTAAGTCACTGTTTGGTTGTTGGGGTTTTGGGGCTTTGAAATTTTCCCCGGTTTCTCGGGAATTGTCCCCCTCTGTACTGGCCCCGAAAACCTCCCCTTTGGTACTGTCCCTGGTAGGTAGACGGTGTTGATTGTGAGGTGCTGGCTTGTGTGGCCTGACCCCGAAACCCCCCTCTGAAGGTTGTTTTACGGAAGGTGCCGAAAGTGCCTCTGCTTTGCGGGGAGTAGAGCGCGCCCATGGCCTTGGCTGTGTCAGTGTCCTTTTTCAGCTTCTCAATCGCCGTGTCAACCTCTGGTCCGAACAATTGTTGTTCGTTGAACGGCATATTGAGTACTGCTTGCTGTATTTCTGGTTTAAAGCCAGACGTGCGTAACCATGCGTGCCTTCTGATGGTTACTGCAGTGTTTATTGTCCTTGCAGCTGTGTCCGCTGCATCCATAGAGGAGCGTATTTGGTTATTGGAGATGTTTTGTCCCTCCTCAACCACCTGTTTTGCCCGCTTTTGAAATTCTTTGGGTAGATGCTCGATGAGATGCTGCATCTCGTCCCAATGGGCTCTGTCATAACGCGCTAGGAGCGCCTGAGAGTTTGCGATGCGCCACTGGCTTGCAGCTTGTACAGCGACTCTTTTCCCAGCTGCGTCGAATTTTCGGCTTTCCTTATCCGGGGGTGGTGCATCGCCCGATGTGTGTGAATTGGCTCTTTTGCGATCTGCTCCTACCATGACTGAGTCTGGTGGCAGTTGAGAGGTGATAAAAGCAGGGTCTGTGGGAGGTGCGATATATTTTTTCTCTACCCTCGGAGTGATCGCTCTACTCTTGACAGGGTCTTTGAAGATTTGCTTCGCGTGCCTTAGCATTCCTGGAAGCATAGGCAGGCTTTGGTAGTTGCTATGGGTGGAGGAGAGGGTGTTAAAAAGGAAGTCATCCTCGACAGGTTCTGTGTGTAACGACACGTTGTGGAATTCTGCTGCCCTAGCTACCACCTGCGCATACGCTGTGCTGTCCTCAGGTGGTGAGGGCTTGGTAGGGTATGACTCTGGACTATTGTCTGACACTGGGGCGTCGTATAGGTCCCAAGCATCTTGGTCATCTTGGCTCATGGTGGTGTGAGCCGGTGAATGTGACGGAGTTTGTGCCGGTGATATCTGAGTTACAGGTGGAGGAGAGGGTGGCGGAGTTGCTTTCTTTGCCACCTTTGCTTGTGGTGTTAGTTGTTCAGTTTGGAACTCTAGTCTCCTTTTTCTCTTGATTGGTGGAAGAGTGCTAATCTTCCCTGTTCCACTCTGGATGAAGATTCTCTTTTGTGTATGGTCTACATCAGTAGTCTGTAACTCCTCTTCAAACCTGTGTTTACGCATTTGAGAGGACAATGATTGTTCCTCTGAATATGAGCCGGTAGTGGGTTTGGTTGCTGCTTGTTTTGGCACCGAAACTGTGTCTTTTTTTGTTTTCGGCTCCGAGGGGAATCTCTTCTTTTTCGGAGTCGAGCCTTCTCGGCGTCGATCATCCTCGGTGCCGCTGTTTCTGCGTCGAGCAGCGTCGGCTCCGCTTTCTCGGCGTCGATCTTTTTCGGCAACACTTTCTCGGTCCCGAGAATGTTGCGTGCCTGTGTCTCGACCCGAGTCGGACGTTCTGGGCACCAGTTCGGCCTTTTTCGGTGCCGATGGACGGTCACCTTTATGGGTTGAGCCATGGCCAGTTGGCAGTGGCGTCCCCTGGGCCTTGTCTGTTTTCTTGGGCTGTGTGCTTTTCGACGTCTTACTCACAGTTTCATCGACGTCGAATTCATCCGAGTCCGATTCATGGATGGAGAAGGCTTCCTCCTCTTCTCCTTGTTCCTCGAACTCTCGGTGTTCTGTCGGCGTGGACGCCATCTGTAATCTTCTGGCTCGACGGTCACGGAGCGTTTTTCGGGACCGGAACGCACGACAGGCCTCACAAGTTTCTTCTTTGTGCTCGGGTGACAGGCACAAGTTACAGACCAAATGTTGGTCCGTATATGGATATTTATTGTGGCATTTAGGACAGAATCGGAACGGGGTCCGTTCCATCGGTGTCGATGTTACACGCGGTCGGGCCGCCGACCAGGCCCCGACGGGGGATCGAAATTACCCCGAAGGGCTACCGGAGCTCTTCACGATTCGGTGTTGATTCTAACTATCCCGAGCGAAACAATACCGACGTAGTTTTTCGAAGTTTTGACTATCTTTCCGTCCAGAAACCCGGAGCGAAAAGGAACACGTCCGAACCCGAGGGCGGAAAAAAACCAATCTAAGATGGAGCCGACGCCCATGCGCAATGGAAGCAAAGAGGAGGAGTCCCTCGGTCTCGTGACTCGAAAGACTTCTTCGAAGAAAAACAACTTGTAACACTCCGACCCAACACCAGATGGCGGACTGTGCACAACATGTGTATCTGCAGCAACAGATGCCATCGAACATAGGATTACCCTTATGAGACTGTTGGGAAGCCACAAAAAATTGTGTAGATTTTCTAAAGACTTTCGTCCGGTCTATATAATACATGAGAGTTCTTTTGAGATCAAGAGTGTGAAGAGCTCTTTCAGCAACTGAATCTGGCTGTGGAAAGAAGACTGGCAATTCCACTGACTGAGTAATGTGAAATGGTGAAACCACTTTAGGTAAAAAGTTTGGATTTGTTCTAAGTACTATTTTGTATTTGTGTAATTATAAGAAGGGTTCTTATAAAGTGAATGCTTGAATTTCACTTACTCTTCTTAAGGAAGTAATTGCTACCAGGAAAGCAACCTTCCATGAGAAAAATTGAAGAGCGCAAGAATGCATGGGTTCAAATGGTGGACCCATAAGCCTGGTGAGCACAATTCCATGCAGGAGCTGGTAGAGCTGTAGATGGAATAACTTTTAAGAGCGTCCATAAAAGCTTTTATGACAGGAATTCTAAACAGAGAGGTATGTTGTCTGTTTTGAAGATAGGCTGATATTGCTGTTAAATTAATTTCAATAGATGAATATGCAAGATTTGCTTTCTGTAAATGAAGCAAACAACATACAATATCTTGTACTGATGCTTTAAGTGGATCAATGTTTTTAGGGTGGCAGTAATATACAAAACGTTTCCATTTATTTGCGTAACACTGCCTGGTTGTAGGTTTATGGGCTTGTTTTAGAATGTTCATACATTCTGATGGAAGCTTTAGGTATCCAAATTCTATGACCTCAGGAACCAAATCCCCAGGTTGAGCATACTGCGATTGGGATGCAGGATCTGACCCTTGTTTTGAGTCAATAGGTCTGGTCTGTTTGGGAGCTTGTGATGTGGTACTACCGACAGGTCCAACAAGTGTTGTGTACCAGTGTTGACGTGCCCACGAGCTATGAGTATCATAGTCAGGGAAGTGCGAGGGATCTTGTTGACCAGAAACAGAATTAACGGGAGAGGGGGAAAAGCAAAAGCAAATATACCTAACCAATTGAGCCATAGAGCATTGCCCTTGGATTGAGGGTGTGGGTATCGGGACGCAAAGTTTTGGCATTTTGCATTTTCGCTTGTTGCGAAAAGGTCCATGTTTGGTGTTCCCCCACATCTGAAAGTAATATTGAATTACTTGTGGGTGAATCTCCCATTTGTGTATTTGTTGCTGCGTCCTGATTAAGAGGTCCGCTAGCTGGTTGTGTATCCCTGGGATGTATTCCGCTAGCAGGTGAATGTGATTGTGAATTGCCCATTTCCAAATTGTTTGTGCTAGAAGGGACAACTGGAATGAGTATCCCCCTCAGTTTTTGTAGATTGTTGTCTGTCCTTATTAAGACTGTTTTTTATGATCTGTGATTGGAATGCTTTGATGGCTAAGAACAATGCCAGCAATAACAAGTGGTTTATGTCGTAAGTTTGCTGTATTGAGTCCCATTCCACCTGTACTGTAAGATTGTTGAGATGGGCTCCCCAACCTGTCATTGATGCATCTGTGGTGATTATGGTCTGTGGCACAGGGTCCTGAAATTGCCGCCCTTTTAATAAGTTGGTGTGATTCCACCACTTCAGAGATTTGTAAGTTTGGTGGTCCAACAACACTAGATCCTGTAGTTGACCCTGTGCCTGCAACCATTGTTGCGAGAGACACTGTTGCAATGGCCTCATGTTTAGATGTGCATTGGGCACTATTGCTATGCATGATGCCATCATTCCCAATAGCCTCAAGTCAAACCTTACTGTGTATGTTTGGTTGACCTGCAATTGGGATGTAAGAGTTTGAAACGCTTGGATTAGTTGTGGATTTGGGTAGGCTAATGCTTAGTGAGTGTTCAGCACTACTCCTAGATAAGGTTGAATTTGTGCTGGCTGAAGGTGAGATTTCTGGTAATTGATTGTGAACCCTAATTTGTGTAGGGTATCTATTGTGTATTGTGTGTGTTGTTTACAGTTCCGAATCGTGCTGGCTTTTTTTAACCAGTTGTCCAGATAAGGGAAGACATGTATGTACTGTCTTCTGAGGTATGCCACAACTACTGCTAGACATTTTGTGAATACCCTTGGTGGTGCTGTTACCCCAAGGGGTAGTACTTTGAATTGAGAGTGTTTGCCTGCTATTACAAACCTTAAATACTGGCGGTGTGCTGGATGTATAGGAATGTGGAAGTAAGCATCCTTTAGATCTTATGCTGTCATATAGTCTTGTTTTTGTAACAAGGGAATTACATCCTGTACAGTGACCATGTGGAAATGCTCTGACAGGATATATTGATTTAGATGTCTGAGATCGAGAATTGGTCTGAGAGTGCCATCCTTTTTTGGTATGAGGAAGTATATACCACTGTCCCATGTTGACTGATGGGAACCATCTCTATTAAATCCTTTAAGTAGAAGAGAATCTACCTCTCGTTTTAACAGAGCAATATGCTTGAGAGAAGGCCTGTATGAACAGGGTGTAGTGTTTGGTGGAGTGGAAATAAGTTCTGGGCAGTGCCCCACAAGTCACCCCATCTTGGATTCCCCTAGGTCTCTAGTTTTCAAAAATGCATAGGTCTGGTAGGTTTCCCTTGGTGCCGGCTGAGCTAGAGGCCAAAATCTACCGGTAGGCACTTTGCAAAAAAACACCTCTGTTTTCTGTCAAAAATTGTGATGTGTCCACGTTGTGTTTTGGGGCATTTCCTTTCGCAGGCGCTATGCCTATCCACACAAGTGCGGTATCATTTTTATTGGGAGACTTGGGGGAACGCTGGGTGGAAGGAAATTTGTGGCTCTTCTCAGATTCCAGAACTTTCTGTAACCGAAATGTGAGGCAAACGTGTTTTTTTTAGCCAAATTTTGAGATTTGCAAAGGAGTCTCGGTAACAGAACCTGGCCAGAGCCCCACAAGTTACCCCATCTTGGATTCGCCTAGGTCTCTAGTTTTCAAAAATGCACAGGTTTGGTAGGTTTCCCTAGGTGCTGGCTGAGCTAGAGGCCAAAATCTACAGGTAGGCACTTTGCAAAAAACACCTCTGTTTTCTTTCAAAAAAATGGGATGTGTCCACGTTGTGTTTTGGGGCATTTCCTGTCGCGGGCGCTAGGCCTACCCACACAAGTGAGGTATCATTTTTATCTTGAGACTTGGGGGAACATAGAATAGCAAAACAAGTGTTATTGCCCCTTGTCTTTCTCTACATTTTTTCCTTCCAATTATAAGAGTGTGTAAAAAAGACATCTATTTGATAAATGCCCTGTAATTCACATGCTAGTATGGTCACCCCTGAATTCATAGATGTGCAAATAACCACTGCTCCTTAACACCTTATCTAGGGCCCATTTTGGAAATATAAAGGTTTTCTTAATAGCTATCTTTCACTCTTTATATTTCAGCAAATGAATTGCTGTATACCCGGTATAGAATGAAAACCCACTGCAGGGTGCAGCTCATTTATTGGCTCTGGGTACCTAGGGTTCTTGATGAACCTACAAGCCCTATATATCCCCGCAACCAGAAGGGTCCCGCAGACGGAACGGTATATTGCTTTCAAAAATCTGACATTGCAGGAAAAAGTTACAGAGTAAAACGTAGAGGAAAATTGCTGTTTTTTTCACCTCAATTTCAATATTTATTTTTCCAGTTGTTATTTTCTGTAGGAAACCCTTGTAGGATCTACACAAATTACCCCTTGCTGAATTCAGAATTTTGTTTACTTTTCAGAAATGTTCAGGTTTCTGGTATCCAGCATTGGTTTCACGCCCATTTCTGTCACTGAATAGAAGGAGGCTGAAAGCACAAAAAAATCGTAAAAATGGGGTATGTCCCAGTAAAATGCCAAATTTGTGTTGAAAATTTGGGTTTTCCGATTCAAGCCTGCCTGTTCCCGAAAGCTGGGAAGCTGATGATTTTAGCACCACAAACCCTTTGTTGATGCCATTTTCAGGGAAAAAAAAAACACAAGCCTTCTTCTGCAGGCACTTTTTCCCATTTTTTTTTTTTTTTAAACTAAATTTTCACTGTATTTTGGCTAATTTCTTGGCCTCCTTCAGGGGAACCCACAAAGTCTGGGTACCTCTAGAATGTTGGAAAAAAAGGACGCAAATTTGGTTTGGCTAGCTTATGTGGACAAAAAGTTATGAGGGCCTAAGCGCGAACTGCCCCAAATAGCCAAAAAAAGCCTAGCACAGGAGGGGGAAAAGGCCTGGCGGCGAAGGGGTTAATTTATCAATGGTTGTATCCACCTCCGGTCCAAAGAGTTGCTGCTTATTAAAAGGCATGTTAAGGACCGCTTGTTGTATTTCAGGCTTAAAGCCTGAGGACCTCAGCCAAGCATGTCTCCTAATTGTCACGCTAGTGTTTTTTTCCCCTAGCTGCCGTATCAGCCGCATCTAGTGCTGATTGGATCGGATTATTAGCAATGGCTTGTCCTTCTTCCACTACTTGTTGTGCTCTTTTCTGGTGTTCCTTTGGGAGGTATTGCAGGAACTCCTGCATCTTGTCCCAATGTGCTCGGTCATACCTGGGTAAAAGAGCTTGGGAGTTAGCAATTCTCCACTGATTTGCAGCCTGAGTTGCTACTCTTTTGCCTGCCGCATCAAATTTGCGGCTTTCTTAATCATGGGGAGGGAGCATCCCCTATGGACTGGCTATTTTCCCGTTTTCTGGCTGCATGGACTACAATGGAATCTGGCGGTAACTGCTGTGAAATAAAGACTGGATCAGTTGGTGCCACTTTATATTTTCTATCTATTCAAAGTGTTAATACAACGGCCTTCATTGGTTCTTTGAAAATGTCATCGGCATGTTTTAACATACCCAGTAACATTGGCAAACATTGATATTGTTTGTGAGTTGAGGAAAGAGTGTTAAATATAGAAAATCATCTTCTATTGGCTCAGAGTGCATCTGTACACTGTGTTAGGCAGCCGCTCTGGAAATGACTTGATTATAGGCTGTGTTATCTTCAGGTGGAGATGGTCTTGTGGGATACAAATCAGGAACATTGGGTGGGACTGGGTCAAAGTCATACATATCCCATGGATCCATGTTGTAAATACTATCATATCACCCATAGAGTCCCCATGTGAAGAAGCATGAGATGGTGTGGGTGAAGTTGGTGGTGGTGGAGTATGAGGTGATGGAGAAGAGGGAAGATAAGGTGGATGCGGTGGAGAAAGCTGTACAGTCTTTGGCTTCTCTTTATGTTTAAAGATTTTTGCCGGTGAAGGGCCAGTATCCAGACTCTCCTGGAATGCTAGTTTCCTCTTTGTAATTGGAGGAGGAGAAGCAATAATCTTTCCAGTCTCTTTCTGGATTTGAATCCTCCTTTGTTTTTGGTCCATGACCTCAAGAATGGGTCTAATGTCTGTTTCATCTGCCTCCTGTTCTGAAGATGAAACCTGTTTTCTGCCCCCTAATGAATGCTCCGAAAACTTGGTGGCAGCATGCTTCATACTGGCTGAAAAAATGGTCTGTTCAGTAGGGGACAGAAGAGGGGCTTTGATGTTTTGACTCCGAAGAGGAGCGTGGATGTTTTGGCTCCGATGTGGTATGAAGCCCTCTCGGTTCCGAAGTGGAAGCCTCCATCATCCGACTCGATGCCAAAACAGGCGTGACAGTCTGTTCGTGGCAGTGAGTCTTGGCCTTTTCGGCACCCAACCCAAAGGTCGGTCAATGATCTGTTATTTTTGGGTCGAACCATGGCCAGCAAGCAGAGGTAGACCAAAGGCCTTCTGTGATTTCTTAGTTTGTTTTTGATGGGAAGGGGCTAGTGTACTCCCATACTGCGCCACAGGGAGTACCTGGCTGTCCTCATCTGCATCTCGTTCGGGGTCAGAGTCTCGAAATGAGACTGCAGTCTGTGCCTGTTCCTCACCAAAGATGTTGAGTGTTTGTTCGGTGGACTTCGATGCCATCTCTAACCACCTTGCTTTTCGATCCTGTAATGTCGTCTTTGATCAAAAGTACCGACTCACCTCGCAGGTCTCTTCTTTGTGGTCGGGAGAAAGGCAGAGGTTGCACACCGAAAGCTGATCAGTGTAGGGGAACTTGGCAGGGCACCGAGGACAGAATCAAAATGGAGTCCAATCCATAAGCCTTTGACGCAGTAGGCCCGAAAGGGACCGAGAAGGGCACAGGCACCCAAAAGGGTGTTTAATTGATCCAGACACTACAATCGGATCGAGTGTAGTCAGAAACGCGTTCGAACGATACCGACATTAAGGAAAAGGAAAGAAAAGTTCAGATAGTGCTGAACCGAAAGTACCGGAGCGAGAGGGAAGACGTCCGAACCAGACTGTGGACAGAAAATCATCCAAAGGACTCGATGCCACCCTCCATGCGCACTATCATTGAGAGGAGGAGCCACTCGATCTTGTGATTCGAAAAAAGCTTCTTTGAAGAAAAACAACTTGTAACACTCCGAGCCCAACACTAGATAGCGATATATGCACAGCATGTGTATCTGCCGCTACACGTGCCATCAAACACACACACACACACACACATATATATTATATATATATATATATATATATATGGTCTGTTCAAGCCTACGGCCGAAACGGGTTACCATGTTATTGAGCACCGAAAAATTTAATAAATGGAATACTAAGGATTTTGAATCTCATCCTGGTGGTGCAGCCTTATTTCTCTGTCTTGGATTGGAATTTTCAACCAGCCTCAGGCAAGAGAGGCTCCTGGAGGGTGTGTGTGTGTGTGTGTATATATATATATATATATATATAATATATATATATATATATATATATACACACACACACATACATAGCTAGTAATGTTCCAAAGGGCTCCAAGACTCTTACAAATTGGTAAAAAGTGTTACAATACACACACCCTTTGAAATATTAACTTTAGACATTATTCTGACAAAATGGTTGATAAAGACCACAAAGCAGAATTAACAAGGTCAAAAGCGGAACCACCTGTTTCAGACTTGCCTATATAAGGTACACCTGATTTTACGACCACAATGGATATGACAAAAAAAAAAAAAAAAACTTTCTGATGTACGAGATGAAAGTTAAACCCCCCCCCCCCAAAAAAAAAACAATACAGAAATTATGCAGTGGGACATAGCAGGCCTACGCTCCAATCAAATAAAAAAAACAAAGAAGAAAAATAAAAAACAGTCCAAAAGGGCAAAAAGATAGCCAACAGCAAATGCAGAATAAGTGACCTAGAGGATGAAACCACAAAAACTGAGAAATAGATTGAAATGTGATCAACATAAAATCCTGATACATACAGGAAGATTTTTCTGAGCTCAAGGACAGAAACAGAAGAGGGAACATTCTCCTTTTTGGGGATCTGAGGGAGCAGAGGATCAAATGAGCTGATATACTGCCTGTTAGGAACACTGGATCAATAAACATACATTGTGTTTGCTAAAGATTCTGATCTTAAGAGATCCTACAGAGCACTAACCCATCCAAAACAGTTTCCTCTCACTTTTGTTCCAGACAGATTATTTGTATCCTGCTAAGATACAGACATGTCTAAGCTGATTCTGGAACAGATCTGCAGATAAAAGGAAAATGTTACTTACCCTGTTTGCATCTGTTTGTGGCAGGTAGTGCTGCAGATTCACATGCTGTGGATACTCCTGCCATCTAGTGTTGGGCTCGGATGTGTGCAAGTTTTTTTTAATTTTTATTAAAAAGTCTTTCGAGTCACAACGTATAGTGACTTCACCTATTACTGGTAATGCGCATGGGCATCAGATGTCTATGAAGCACAGGCATACGGGAAAGATGAGTATGCAAAAGAAATAGTACATATAAAAGAGAATAAAGTATCTGCAAAATCGAAGGGAGTCCGGGAAGGAGGGAAGGCGGATGCAAATCTACAGCACTACCTACCTCAAACAGATGCTTACAGTGTAACACTGTCCGTTCATAGAATGTGTAGCTGTATATATACATGCTGTGCAAAGATGTACAGCAGTCCTCCCTTAAAGGGGTGGTTGGCACGAGGACACAGCAGAAGACTGAAAAATTATAAGTAATATATCCTGGCTAACTCTAGCTTCTTGGTGAGCCAAAACATCTGCACTGTAATGTTTAGTAAAAGTGTGGGGAGTAGACTAAATACAGATGTTGGCTACTGGAATATTACTTTGGAAAGCCAAAGAAGCCCCATTTTTATGGGTTGAGTGGGGCCTGAGAGGAACAGGCCAAGGTTTTTTGGCTTTAGCATAATAGGTCTTTATGCATTTGACCAGTCAACTGAACTAAGATCTGTTCTGTCTTTATGAATGGCTTAGTTCTATCAATGTAATAAACAAGCGCTCCATTGACATTTAATGTATGAACAGCTCACTCTGCTACAGACTCTGGGGGTAGGAATAACACTGAGTTCTAAAATTTGATTAAGAGGAGAAACTAGAGACTACCTT
This sequence comes from Pleurodeles waltl, assembly GCF_031143425.1. Taxonomy (NCBI): domain Eukaryota; kingdom Metazoa; phylum Chordata; class Amphibia; order Caudata; family Salamandridae; genus Pleurodeles; species Pleurodeles waltl. The sequence continues at coordinate 142,515,074 of NC_090443.1, forward strand.
CGGAAGGAACTTGGGGGATGGGCTGAGGACTACTCTATTGTGGTCAACTTAGAAAAACATTTCTTCCAGGTTAACAACTGGAAGCTCACTGACACACCTGAGGGATGTGATAGTTACTAGGAAAGTTACCTCAGAGGAAAGAAACTGGAAGGCACATGAGTAGAGTGGCTTAAAAGGAGGTCCCAAAAAGCCTTGTGATAACAATATTGTCGCTCCACACCAGGGCTGGTGGCACCCTTGGCATAATGACCCACTTGAGTCCCCCCATAAAAGCCTTAGTAACAGGAACCCTGAAAAGGGAAGTGTGTAATCTGTCCTGCAAGTAAGCAGTGACAGATGCCAAATGAAGTCTGATGTAAGTGTATGCAAGCAGCATTTTGTCTGCTTCAAGTGGGTCAATATGTCTAGTAAGACAAAAGTGGCCATTTCCACTTAGCTGCGTAGTAGGCGCTTGTTCTGAGGGTCTCTTGAGGGACAGTACAGATTCTGAAGGGAGGTTGAGATACCTCAATTCTAGGACGTCAGGTGCCAAATTACAAAATTGAGCTGCCTGCGGTCGGGATGTCAGTGTGTGTCTTGATTCTTTTAGAGAAGATCTGGCTGTTTGGGCAGCTTCTCGAAAGGCACTAAAGACAGTTCTAGGACAGAGGTGAACTAGGGTTGCTTAGCCCAGATGAGGTTGAGGGTTGTCTGTCAAAACTTGCGAACAACAAATGCAAGAAGTGGGAGAAGAAGAAAACCATAGGAAAACATCCCTGAACAATTCATCCATAGTGCATGGCCCATAGACTGTGGGTGTAGGAAACTGGGAGTGATATCTAGACATTTTGCATTCTCTGCAGTGGCAAATAGGTTTATCTGGGGGAACCCTCAACATTAGAATTACGGTATGAAGAATTCAGGCAAGAGTTCCCACTTGTGAACTTATTGCTGCATCCTGCTGAGCAGGTCTGTGAAAGTTTTGTCCACCTCCAGCACCTGCTCTACCATTAGGTGCACTTTGTGATTTATCATCCATCATCAAGCGCCCTGAGCTAGAAAGAACAACTGCAGGGAGTGTGTCTCACCCTGTTTCTGTAAGTGAAGGCAGTTGTGTTGTCTGCCTGGACGGGTGTCACTTTGTTTTGAATGCGAGCAAGGAATGCCTTGAGGGATAGCTGGATGATCAGGCTCCCACACCCCTTTTCAAGTCAGCTCCTGACGGTGTGCCTCCCAACCAGTGAGCCAGGCATCTGTTGTGATGGGTATTTGCAACACTGGTCTAAGAAGAGCAGTCCTTGCAAGAGGTTGCTGGCATTCCACCACTGCAGAGACCAATGTGTTAGGGTCACAGATCAACACCAGACCCTCTCATTAACCCTTCATTTGTGTCCATGCTGATGAAAATCCCTCCTGCCCCAGATGCATGTGTAAGATGGTATGTGGGACTATAGAAATGCAATGTTTGGTAGATTTTGTGCAAGTTCAAGACAGTACCCCTTTACTATGATATCTAGAACCCATCGATTTAAGGTGGTCTCTGTTCAATGGGACAGAAGCACTTGCAATCTTCCCTCGACAAGTATTCTACGGTTGGGGGAAGGGTAACAGAGTCATTGTTTGGAAGATGCAAGCCCTTTGGGGGCTTCACACTTTACCCTGTCATTGTTGTTCTTATATCCTCCCTGTAATAAGACCAAGAGGGTGTTTGCTTCTTCTTTTGTCAGGGGTAAGACGTGGATGCTTTGGACTAGTGAACTTAGCTATACGGAGGGCAGTGAAAGGCAGATGGGTTCTGGAAGGCACCTATGGATTTGTCTGTGTCAGTCTCCTCCTTAATTCTTTCCAACATCTGAACAATTATGGACTGAAGAGATGTCCATCACTGAAAGGCAAGTTGACCAGATGTTGGGTTATCCCTGGTTTGAACCCAGACATACGCAGCCAGGTGAGTCTGCAAAGAAGAACACAGGTATTTACACTTCGAGTAGCGGTGTCAGCTGCATCTAGGGCGAATCGAATGTTAGTGTTGGATATGATCTTACCTTCTGCCACCAACTCCAGAACTCTCTTGCTATACTGGTCTGGGAGGTTTAGAACTTACTCCTCAATTTCATTCTAATGGGCCCTGACGCACCCAGATAGCAGGCCTACTGAAGTGCAATACACCAATGTGGGGCAGACTGTGCAGTGACAAATTTTCCTGCCCTATGAATCTTTTTACTTTCCTGGTCAGTCGTTGGGAGAGGGGGGCTCATTGCCTGTAGCCTGGGAATTAGACTTCTTCTGTGCAGTGTATACAACCAGGAGGATGGGTGGCAGTTGACTCCTGATGTAAGGTGGGTCTGAAGGAAATGCCTTGTATTTTTGATTTACAGATTTGATGATTCTTGTGTTTATCAGCTCCTTAAAATATTTGGAGCAGGCCTTAGCATAACCCTTAGCACAGACAAATACTGTAAAGACCTATAGCTGGAGGAGAGAGCCGCTATGAGGAAGTCATCCTCCTCAGGCTGCTTGCGCATTTCCACCTTGTGAAAAGTGGCTGCCCTTTGCCCTCTGGTGGGACGGTTTGGCTGGGTAGAGTCTGGGCCAGTATCCCTAGGGGGCTCCACGTCATAATCCTTCCAAGGATCATGGTGTGGATGAGTGTCATTTGACAGGTCATGTGGTTGATAGGGAGACCCTGGACTATCCCTCCCGATCTCCCTGGACAGACGAGAACCCTGAGATGAATGTGGCAAAGGGTCCACGGGCAGTAGTGGCAGAAGTGGTCTAGTAGGGAATGGTAGAGGATAAAAATTAGGATGAGGAGGAAGAGGACGAGGCAATGGAGTGAGAGTGATGATGAGGGGCGGCTGGTGGGAGAGGTTAGTACTCACTGCGACTGCCTTCGATGATGCACAGGTGACAGCTTGTCCATTCAGCGCTGGAGTGGGAAACTCTTTTCTGACAACAACTCCTCCATCTTGGCACTAGAGGCCTTTGTCTCTTGATGGCCCTCCGTAACCTGGTCTCCGAAGAGGTCAGGAGTGTAATTCTCTTGGTGGTGTGCCATTGACGCCGATACAATACAACGGGCTCAGCAGTTTTGTAGCATTACGAAAGGCGTGGCATAATGAACAGGAGCCCTCCTGGTGGTCAGGGGGCAAGAAAAGGTTACTGACTCAAAGATCTGTCCTATGGTATGAAGATCTGTCCTCAGGTATTTAGCACAAAGCTTCATACAGAACGGAATACAGTCCTTTCCATCACAGGGACATTCTTGTAGGCCAAGGTGGAGATAGACGTCTGAAGGGACCAGGCTGCGAAAGGGGTTCCGACTGTGGAGCTGAGAAGAATGAGATATGCAGCAGGTGGAACCAACGAGTGAGTGCAACTGCTATTTCTACTGACAAGGACCGGATCCGAGCAGACCCGGCGAGAACACCATTCACTGTCAAACCGGAGCTTGAAGGGACACGTCTGAACCCGACGGTAGAGCTGAGGTCCATGTGCATTACCAGTAAATAATTTGTTGCTTACCTGTAACTACGTTCCATAGATTCACATGCTTGAATCATTCCCCGTCATCAAAGTGGGAGTCCTGCAGTATCATAATAAGCAGTATATATCAGTATAATAGGCTGTAAAGGGAATACACAGTTTAGCTTAATAGCCGATCAATGCCTTTTTAAAATAAAGGACCAAAGTTGAACAATGATTAATCAGTTGACAGCAGCCTTTAGAACACTTCCAACAGATGCATCTTCCCTCAGATTTTCAAAGCACTAATGGGATAAACCTCACTGGCGAAGAAGGAGAGTGAGTCACATGTAAATCTATGAAAGATACCAATACTGGTGAACAAGAGTTACAGGTAATTAAATTCTTTCTCCAGTACTGGGATTTCTTTCATAGGTTCACATGCTTGAACCAGAATAGTTAGCAGTGCAGTATATATGAATCAAAATCACTTGTACATGATAGTGGATGGAGGGTACAACATTATTGATTATAATTGTAAAAGGCTCACATTATTTGAAAAGATGCTGAAGTTCTGCTTGACCAACAGCTGCATCAGTGGTCTGTGCTGAATCCAGACAGTACTGCTGGGCGAGTGTGCCTGCTCTTCCAGGTTGCAGCACGGCATTTATTTTCAATGGACACTCCAGCAAAAAAAGCCACTGCTGTGGCAATTGCTCTCGTAGAGTATGCTCTAGTATTTTGTCTTAAAGGCCTGCCCTCCTTAGAGTGGCAGAACTGGCTGAGGAAAATATCTTGTTATGGTGGATTTGGAGATTGGTCCACCTTTACTGTTGTTACCATAGGCCACAAAGAGTTGATCGGCATTATGAATATGCTTTGTTCGATGAAAGTAAAATTTTAAACATCTCTTGATATCAAGAGTATGAAGACTTTGTTCCGCTGGTGTTGAGGATAGAGGAAGAAAGTCTTAAGCATAACTGATTGATTTACATGAAAATCAGACAGAATCTTTGGTATGAACATACGATTAGTTCGTAGGATTACCATGGTATCTTTGAATTGCAAGAAAGGTGCTTTGATAATGAACACTTGTAGTTTGCTTACTCTTCTGGCTGAGGTAAGGGCAAGTAACAAAGACACCTTCCAGGTAAGAAACTTTAATTCAGCCCTGTGAACCGGTTCAAATGGACTTTTCATCCACTGAGATAATACAGTATTAAGTTGCCATGCAGTAGGCAGTGACTTTATTGGAGGATATCCTCTGAAAAGCCCATTAAGGAACTGGGTGATTAATCTGTGCGACCACAAGGAAGGAGATCCCAAAGTTTGCTTGTACCTAGACATTGCAGCCAAACGCACTCCGACAGAGTAATGTGATAGACTGGATTTGGACAGAGATAGCAGATATAGTAACACCTGTTCGGGAGGTGATGTAGTAGGATGTACGATAGATTTTTCTCATCAAGGACAAAAATTGTCTACGTTTTAGGCACCATTTTTTGTTGGTGGAATCAGCTCTAGCCTTCGCAAGAATATCCTGACAGTCTTCAGAAATATCTAGGTGGTGCAGCTCATGGTGCTCAGGAGCAAGGCAGATAAATGTACATAAATCGGGTCTGGATGAAGGACCTGCTGATTGTTCATTGACAATAAGTCTACTTGGGGCTTGAGTTGGATGTGTTTGTTCACTGACAACTTGAGAAGCTCCATAAACCAATGCTTTCCGGGACATCATGGATCAAGGAATATTGGCTGGCATGGTTCCTGTTTGATCTTTTGGAGAATCCTGGGAGTAAGAGGGATTAGGGGAAAAGCATAGGCATACATTCCAGACCATTGTATCGAAAGGGCATTGCCCCAGGATCCCATTTGAAGGAACCTGCTGGCATTTGTTCTCTTGCGAGATAGATCCAAGTTGGGTTTACCCCATTTGTGAAATATGGCATTTAGGACCAGCTGAGTTCAACTCCCATTTGTGACACTTTTTGGTCATTCTGCTCAAGGTGACTGCTAGAGTGGTATGTACTCCTGGGAAATGTTTTGCCCTTATGGTCACTTGACGAGTTAGTGACCACAGCCAGATAGTTTAAGCTTCTTGCGACAGAATCGTGGATCCTGTACCCCCGTTTGCTGAGGTAATGCATGCCCGTCGTGCTGTCTGTGCTTATTTACATGGAAGAATGCTTGAAGAGCTAGGAAGATTGCTCTGAGCTGGAGGAAGCTGACCTGCAGTTTTGATTACTCTGGGCTCCCCATCTTTCTAGAGAAGTGACTGTTGTAATAACGTATTCTGGAATGGGAGGTAGGAATGTTAGAACTACAGAGAGATTGCTACAGTTCATTCACCAGGGAAAGGCTGCTTGCATAACAATTGGTATTGATACAAGGTTGCCGAATTGTCCTTCCAGCTGGAGCTATTTTGCGTCCAGTTGTTTTTGGAAGGGTTGCATTTTGAGACGAGGATGAGGTATTAAGAGAATAACTGAAAACAGCAAGCCTAGTAGAGATTTGATCAAGTGAACTGAAACACACTTTCTTTTTGAAAGGGAGCAGGCCAAAAGGAAGATGTTACTTACCAGTAGACAGCTGTTCGTGGCAAGAAGAGCAGTAGATTCACATCCTGTGCATAAGCTCGCCATCTAGTGTTGGGGTTGGAGTAGTACAACTTGTCTTTGTTCTAAGAAAGTTATCAAGTCACGGAATCAAGAGACTCCTCCTCTCGGTAATACTGCGCATGAGCATTGAGTCCTTTGTTAGATTGTTTCTTGGTAGGCGGGAGTGTGAAGTAGTGAAAAATAGATAGTAGGATAGATAAGATGTCCATGCAATGTATTTACATATGTACATTATTTATATATAGGAGTAAATTGCAACGCCTACACACATTCGAGGAGGGAGGGCACATGAAAATCTACAGCACTACATGCCACAAACAGATGTCTACTGATAAGTAACATTTTCCGTTCGACGGCATGTGTAGCTGTAGATACACATGCTGTGCATAGACTGTAAAGCAGTCCCTCCATAAAGCGGTGGCTAGTGTGCAGGGGTTGCAATTGTTTGAAAAAGTGTTTTAAGTATAGCTTGTCCAACGTCTGCTTGTTGTCCTGAAAATACATCTACACAATAATGTTTTGTAAATTTGTGTGGTGTAGACCATTTTGCTGCTTTACAAATATCTGCTATAGGTATGTTACCTAAAATGCCACAGATGCACTTTTTTTCCTAGTGGAATATGCCCTAGGTGGTACAGGTATTCGTCGTTTAGCTTTAGTATAGCAAGTCTGAATGCATTCGACTATCCATCTGGCTATAGTTGTTTTAGATATAGGATCTCCTTTGTGTGGTAAGGAGAAAGCCACAAAAAGTTGTTTTGTTTTCCTAAAATGTTTTGTTGTCTTTATAGTAAATAAGAGATCTTTTAACATCTAGAGTACGTGGAGCTCTTTCTGCTACGGAATCTGGTAAGGGGGGGAATAACTGGCAATTCTATTGTTTGATTAATCTGAAATTGTGAATTCTTTTTTTTTTTTTTTTTTTTACTTTACTCTGTGCAAAAAGACCATAAAAGACATAAAATAAATAAATAACATACAAATTTCACAATCATAAAAATTTCTAAAAACGTTATTAATACATTTTCCGAACACCATAAGCAGCATATATAAAATTTAACACAGCCTGGATTATGTCCATATTTCCCAGATCATGTAAGTGGGAGTAAGCAAGCTGGCTAGTTCTAATACTGTTAGACTGAAATAGCGGACGTAAAAACCTTTTTCTTGGAGCAGCATATAAAGTGCAAAAAAGCATAAAGTGTAATGTACTCTGAGATGTCTTTCCATCGCAACAACAAGGGGGAAGGTTCTTAAACCAGGTTCCAGCAACTGGAAATGCTACCAGATAGTGTAAAGTATTTAGACGTAGTCTTGTGAGTAAAAACCTTTGTCGCTCATGATTAATAATGGTCAGATACAACTTTGGTTGAAGTTGTTGTATCTCACAACTCGTCCCTGGTCTCATTGTACTAGAGGCTGGGTCCATGTCCTGATTTTTCTGCCAGAATATGTCTTTAACCTTCTTGATGTCCTGTCGTGTTAGAGTATCTGGTTTGAGGAAAAAATCTCCTAATCCTAATGATAGGAGAGAGAGATAAACATATCTAAGCCAGGGTATATCTAGGAATCGTGACAGAAGGAGACAGTCCTGTATCACCTTTCTACATAGAAGCGCTTCAGGCTTAGTCCAGATTTTTACCCACAATATGAGAGGATGAAGTTTTATATAGCTAGATATGTATCTCAAACCTACTTCTTTATGACAGGACTTTACTGATGTAGATTGAGGGACTGATAATAACCTTCTTAAAAATTTATTTTCTATAATCTGGAGTCCTGTACATTCTGCAAGCCCCAAAACCCCAGCTCCAAATGTCGCGATAGAGAGACACTTAGAAGTGAAGACAGTCATCATTTCCTTAACAGGTTTATGCCGGAGTCTTCTTGCAAACCTAAAAACAGCTTCAATGGCTTTTTGGAATTGTATTGAACGTATATTAACTAAAAACTTCCAGTTAAAATCTACATCAATGGGGACCCACAGATACGTAAAATGTGGGACCTTAAGTATCTCATGCCCATCTAAAGTACATTTTTTCGTTTTTGCTAATTTAGGACCGGACTTTATAGCAAATGACTTAGTTCTGTTAATTTTAAGACCAAGGTTCTTCATAACAGTATTAAAAGCATTCAGTAAAATCTGAAGGCCATTTGCTGTCCTTGAAATTAGTACTGCATCATCCGCATATAAGAGTACAGGGATTGGAGAATTATTGATAACTGGGGAATCTTTCCCTAATTCACAAAGAAATTTCTCCAACCCATTTATATACAGGAGAAAGAGAAAGGGGGCAAGAACGCATCCCTGTCTAACCACTTTTTGTGAGGGGAATTTCTCTGTCAGACCTCCCTCCCGGGAGTAACGGACCCGAGCCTCTGTGCAGGCATGAAGTTTACTAAGTAATATGACTATATCTTTATCCACGCCCATACCCAGCATTACCTTCCACAATTTCTCCCTGCTAACTGTATCAAAGGCGCAGGACAGATCCATAAATGCTAAGTGTATACAGCCCCTTTTGGCTTTAGTATATTTCTGGACTATAAGGGTCAGATTGAGAGTTTGTTCAACTGTGCCCACCCCTGGGCGAAGGCCAAATTGTATTTCTGAGAGGGAGTGAGAATCAGTCGCCCATTCTTCTAATTTATTTAAAATCACTCGGCCTAAAATTTTAACTGAACTATCCAGTAAAGAGATTGGGCGATAGCACTGGGGGGGTCTGCCCTATCTCCCTTCTTAAAAATCGGGACGATGATCGCTTCTTTCCAAGAATCTACTAGAGGGCCTACCACAGCCGATCTCAGGACATTGGTTAGCAGTGGTCCTCAGAAATCTGGAAGTGCTTTATATAAGTCAGCAGGAATTCTGTCTGGGCCGGGGGCTTTCTCAGAGGGACTATTTTCAATTTCTTGTTTAACATCATCCACACTTATAATATTACTAAAAGCCAAACTTAGCTGATCATTTCCTGCAGGCTTCAGACAATTTAACATTTCTGATTGGATATTTATCTCTGTGGCGAAAGTTTTTTTTAAATAGTCCACCCAAGTCTTGGCTGGAATGACAGTGTCCATGGGCGTCTCATGTTTATCGCCCAATAGTAAAAAGTTAACCATCAATTCCTCCCACGCAGATTCACTTAGTTCGACTTTCCTTTTGGCAAGAACTTCTTTATAGTTTTTCCTAGCAATCTTAATTGCTTGTCGATCTTTGGGAAATGCATTGATAGTTTTTTTTAGCTTGCTTAAGGATGTGGTACATGCGTGGTTAAACCATCTTGGGCCATTGACTTTATTAGCACGTGGAGGCTGTAATTTCTCCGCCATATATTTTGTCAGAGAGGAGAATGCACAAATAATTTCATGGGGGGCCTTATCTTCATCCAAAGATGTCATAACATCTGGCCATTTATTCAAAAATAAATCTTAAAAAAAAATATTACTGTTTATCTTTCCCCATTTGATTGTGAGCCCTTTTTGGGATGAGAGCTTCATAGCAGGGTATCGCTTCCCTCTTCTTGAGTCACTTGTCAGATCTAAATTAATCACAATGGACAAGGGGTTATGATCACTAAAACACTAAATTCAGGGTCACCCTGAAATGTCCTGTAATGGGGGACAGTTCTCTAGAGTAAATTATATATTCAATAGTAGTATGAGTGCCCCCCCCTTACAAATGTTGGTATCCCTCTGATAGCTGGTGAAGGAAAAAAAAGAGAATTTACTGTTATCAAAGAATTAAGGGCGTTCCCATATGGGGAGTGTTTGAAGTGTTGAATGGGATTGTCATTCTCGTCCAGGAGTCCACAACAGTCAAAGAACTCTAACTCACACAGATGGGCATTAAAATCACCAACCCAGACTATTCTTAGGTCCTTTTTGCTGGAAATTGTTACCTTATGTATTAAGGTCTCCAGACTACTGACCACACTAATGTCCGAGTTATCAAAGGTGTTGTTATAGTAGTTGATCAGTAGCATATCGAATGGCTCTGCTAATTTCAGAGATAAGGCCAGAAAAAAAGGGGATATGGCCACAACACGTGCTTCCATCCCTCCAGCCTCCACAGATAAGAAGGTGGCCAGACCGCCCTTCGCTCTACCTGCGGGGGAGTTAGTTGCAGGAACACAATATGTGGTATAAACATTAATATGTGGTGGTTCTGTGAGCCAGGTCTCCTGATAACAGATAAAAAGATTTCCCATCACTAATTCTATCCAGTCAGGGTTTCTAATTTTTGATTTTAGACCTGCAACATTCCAGGAAATAATCCCTAGGGCTGTCATACCCTGTGTATCATGTATATCAGGGACTCCTTTAAATTCTAAGGGGGACTGTGGGAGTTCGTTTGTCTCCAAGGGGCCTTGCAAGGATGGCTCAGTTACTAATGGTCAATCTAACTGCTCTAGTGAGGTCAGGGGCTCATACCTATTAGACAATGTCAGGGGGGTTAGAGAGACCAAGGTTGCTGGGATTCTGATTCCCAGAATAGGTTGAATCAGGATAACATGGGTTTGATAACGGGGGGATACATTTAGTCAGACGTTGGACACTTATAAGCCCTACAAATGGTCTCATAGTTGAAAGGTGGTGATACAGAGCCTTGACAGTCCAGGGGGTCCTAAAGTTTATTGTAATACAGTCGCCAGGTGATGTTTTGGGGGATGAGCCAACCCAGGGTACCCTTCTTACGGTTAAAATGACCCTGTGGAAATCAACCCGCCCTCCCATGTGTTTTCCTACCCAATGAGTCACCTTATTTAACAGTGATATATGGGACTCGGGTGGGTGCTTTCCAGTATAGGGGCATTTTCCAGGATTAAAATATAGGGGGCACATGCCAATGGTATCCTTGGGTAGGCTACCTGAGTTCTTATAGTCTCCTGACCCACCAGGCCTTCCCGTTTGGTTGTACCCCACTGAGACTGTGAGTTTGTAGAATCCTGTAGTGCCTCTACGTTCAGGGGTTTTTGGGTTGGGTTCTGGGCAGGAGATATTCTAAAATGTTTATGCTGATGAATAGGCGGAGCTGGTAAACATTCAGGAATGGAGTGAATGTTCTGAGGTTCTGCCCTCGATGGTATAGGTTTTATATTTGTTATAGATTCAACCTTCTGCTCAAAAATGACCACTCTCTCCAAAACTGATGAGCACAGCTTTTTAATGTCTCTAAGTTGATCTTCAATTTGTAAAAAACAAGTTTTAATTGGATCCGAATTTTTACAGTCTTTTGGCTGTTTCCCTATATTTTTTTTTTTGGGGGGTTTAGAAAGACATTTACTCTTGATCTTTTTAGTTCCTGATAGGGACTCTCCAAAGCAATCCCTATCTACAGGGGATCCAACTTGGTTTATGGGGGTTACTGCCGTATGGGGGGGAATTATTTGCCTGGTTTTTTTGGGGGGTGGACTCTCTGGAGTTGTAGGAGTAATTAAATCAATTTCGGTTATTACACAAGGATTTCCTTTCTTAGTCTTACTCAATAGCGATGTTGCCGGCAGAGTCCTTCCCCCCCCCCCACCCTTTCCTGCTTTCTCAAGAGACGAGATTAGAGTAGCTTCTACTCTCCCTATCTCTGTCTCAATGGCACCCATTACAGACGTTAGGTAGCTTGTTATTAACCTTGGAGGGGGGGCCTCCTGAGTGGGTTCCCTTCCCCCATTGTCTCCCTTACATTTTCCCATTTGGGCAAGCTAATCCCTTTATCCAAAATAGGGCGCCGTATATTTCTTTAACGGATATATCAGACTCAATCCCCCTGATTGGGGGGAAAATAGAACCAAATTATACTCAGAGATCCTGCTTGGTTCAAATGTCCAGCCACAACCTTTTGCCACGCCGAACCCCCTGCAGTTGTAGGGCAGTAGGCCTGACTTACGCCTTGCGCGTGTTTCGCCTATGTCAGTCCTTGCGCAAGGCGGAAGCGCGTCCTTCAAATTAAAGGGCTCCTGCCCTCCTCCTTCACAGCGGCACCAAATTTGCGCGTTCCCGAAGACCCCCTTTTTTTTTTTTAAGGAATAATTGCCGGCACAGTACCTTCAGGCAGCCATGTACATTTAAGCTGCCTAATGCAGACGTCTTTAGATGGATGTCAGGGGGGTGGCCCTGCCCTGACTCTTACTGGCAATGACGGGCAAGGACGGGCCCGCCCTTTGCCCGGGCTTTGCCCGCGCGCGTCCCGCGACGGCGGGAGCGCTGTTTGAATTTAAAGGGCTCCTGCCCTGCTCACTGGTCCCCGGCACTTCAGACGCGCTTCCCGCGACGGCAGGACTGCTGTTTGAATTTAAAGGGCTCCTGCCCTGCTCACTGGTCCCCGGCACTTCAGACGCGCTTCCTTGCTCATTCAATTCTTCCGCAGCTTCAGGATATTTTTAGAGCAGAGCTCAAAATTGTGAAATTACTTTTGGAAGGAATTTTGGATTTGTTCTTAACACAATTTTTTCTTGATGAACTTGAAAGACATTTTCTTTCAAAGTTAGAGTCTGTAGCTCACTGTCTAAGGGAGGTGATAGCAATTAAAAAGGCTACTTTCCATGAGGGGAATTGTAGGGGACAGGTGTGACGTGGCTCAAACGGTGGAGCCATGAGTCTTGTGCGTACTTTGTTAAGATTCCAAGAAGGAGCTGGCGGAATTTTTAGTCCATCAATAAATGCTTTGATAACTGGAATTTTAAACAAAGAAATATGTTATCTATTTGGAAGATATGCAGCTATAGCTGCTAAATGTAAACAAATAGATGTGTAAGCTAAATTTGCTTTTTGAAAGCATAATAAATATTGTACAATGTCGCGTACTGTTGGTTTAAGAGGGTCAATATTTTTTGTTCAGGAAAATATTTAGATTTTGCTGCAAAGCACTATCTAGTTGTAGGTTTGCATGCTTGTTTAAGAATATCCATACATTCCTGTAAATTGTAAATATCCAAATTCTAGGACTTTGAGAGCCATATCACTAGGTTGAGTGATTTGGGATTTGGATGTCCTATTTGGCCCTGTTTTTGAGTCAAGAGATCTGGTTTCCTGGGAAGTTTCTGATGAGGAACAACTGAGAGTTCCAAAAGTGTTGTGTACGATGGTTTACGTGCCCATGTAGGAGCCACTAAGATCATGTTGAGGGAATATTGTTTTATCTTCCGGACTAGAACTGGTAAGAGTGGGAGAGGGGGAAAAGTGTAAACAAATATCCCTGACTAACTCATCCATAGAGCATTGCCCTTGGACTGAGGGTGTTGGTTCCTGGAGGCGAAGTTTCGGCATTTTTTGTTTTGATATGTTGCGGACAGATCTATTTGAGGTGTTTTCCACTTTTTGAATTACTGTTGAAGGACTTGTGGGTTGAGCTCCCACTTGTGTGTTTGTTGCTGCATCCTGCTTATTGGGTCTGCTAAATGGTTGTCTGCCCCTGTGAGATATTGTGCCACTATGTGAATGTGATGATGAATCACCCATTTCCATATGGTTTGTGCAAGATGGGATAGTTGATGAGACTGTGTCCCCTCCTGTTTTTGAAGATAGAGCTTTGCAGTTATGTTGTCTGTAGGTATCAACACTGTCTTGTGTTGCAATTGTGAAAGGAGTGTTTCATTGCCAAGAATATTGCTTGCGGTTCCAGGTAGCTGATATGAATAGATCAATGAGTATTGTCCCATATCCCCTGAATTGTGAGGTTGAGGAGATGAGCTCCTCAACTGTTTTTTGAGGCATCTGGTGTGAGAGTGATCTGAGGCACAGGGTCTACAATGGGCTGTCCTTTTATGAGGTTTGTGATATTCCACCAACGAACAGAGAGATAAGTCTTGCGGTCTAACAACACTAGATCTTACATTTGACCCTTTGCTTGAGATCATTAGACGAGAGATGTTGTTGAAGACAAAGCACACGAAGACTGGCATGAAGCACTATGGCAATGCAAGATGCGATCATTCCTAACAGTGTCATATCAGTTCTTATTGTGTATGGTCGATCCCGTTTTAATGTAGCAATTATTGTCTGAAAAGCTTGAATCCGGTCTGGGTTGGGAAATGCTATTCCAAATTGTGTACTGAGTATAGCTCCCAGATAGGGTTGTATTTGGAGAGGGTGCAGATGAGATTTGATGTAGTTTATGGTAAATCCCAGAGAGTGTAGGAGACAAATTGTGGTTTGAGTATGTTTTTGACACTGTGAGAATGAATTGGCTTTGATGAGCTAATCGTCCAAATACGGGAAAACATGAATTGGTTTTCTTCTGAGATGCAACCACTGCAAGGCATTTTGTGAATACTCTGGGACTAGTTGTGACTCCGAATGCTAATACTTTGAATTGGTAATGGCTTCCTGCCAATACAAATCTTAGGTATCTGCAGTGTGCAGGATGATCAGAAATGTGAAAGTAAGCATCCTTAAGGTCTAATGCGGTCATGAAGTAACCTAATTGTAATAGAGGAATAACATCCTGAAGAGTGACCATATGAAAATGTTCAAATAGGATGTACTGGGTTAAGGGTCTGAAATCTAATATGGGACAGAGACCCGTCTTTTTGGGAATTAGAAAATACAGTGAGTAAACTCCTGTTCCTTGGTATTGTAATGGCACTGATTCTATAGGCCCTTTTAGAAGAAGCAAATGTACTTCCTCTTTGAGAAGAGTAAGATGATCTTGTGAGAGTTTTTGAGTGTGAGGGGGTATGTTTGGTGGAGTGGAAATGAGCTTCAGATAATAACCATTTTGTATAATTTGAAGTACCCATTGATCTGTGGTAATCAGAGTCTATTGGGGGTAAAAGAGTTTTAACCTTGCTCGGACGCAGGGCTCGAAAAATCTACTCGACCACTTGCCATGGTGAGTTTTATTTGATGAGGTCCAGCGATTTTTAGATTCCCCTCGACCCTTCTGGCAGTGGACAAAGAACAAGTGTTGTGTTCAGTCAGAAACTGAATTAGCAATTAAGAAGCCTTTAAATCTTATCCTTGTCACATTTGACCTGTGTTTGGAGACAGAGGTCAAAAGTCAGTCTGTCTTCTTGTTATGCAAATACTTTTTCTTGTGACTGCAGAGTTCCAGGATTTTGTAAGGTGAACTGTTGGACCTATGTGAAATGAAAGGCTTTTGGTATCAGGTTTTTCCTAATACACAAAATTTATATAACTAAGTCAACTTTACAAACATTTTAAAATATATGTCAGTAGCTGTGAATGACCTTTTTTCTACTTGTGTGTGATGAAAAACATATTTTAATATAATTAAAAAAAACAACTCAGAACACTTTACTTGGTGATGTGCAAATGATAAATGTTTTCTGAAACCCAATATTTTACACTATATAGTTTTATCAGTCAAGCTGCAAGTTAGTGGGAAGGTTTTTGAACATTTCTTGGAAATTTACTGTCTGTAAATGACAGTGCACCACCAAATCATGCTTTAGTAATATTTAAAGTGAGAAACACTCCTGCCCTGATGGCAAAGCTATTAGTAAATTAAGAGACATGTTATGCATAGATCATGTGCACCTTGTAGGCTAGATTAATTATACATGGAGCAAACGTTTAATGTTTTTAATCAAACAAAAGAGGATTATTATTTTTTTTTTTTAAACAGCAGAAATGCTGAACTCACATATTTAAAGGTGCACTCATGTCAGAATGAGGAAAAAAGCGACTGTAAAATACAATATTTGCCTAGGATCACAAAATTTGAGACCCGTTTCCGGGTCATGTACATTACAGTTAGGTCAAGTAGATTATTCGAGCTACCCAACATGCAGGTCTAGTAACATTTTTATGATTTTTCGAGGCCTACTACAGGAGTGGTGTGTGTTAGTATTTATTTATTTTTATGAGAGGTGGGTTTAGTTTGATTTGTGGAATGTTGAGGATGACGTAAATCCTCTAATAAACCCTGTACAACGACAATTATCTGTGTGTGCTGGCTTGTAAGGCTCCCATAGCTTTAACAGTTTGATAATCTTTATTTAATTTTGTAAGTGTGGTATCCACTTATGAACCAAATAAATGCTCTTTATCAAAAGGCATGTTGAAAACTGCCTGCTGTACCTCCCGTTTAAATCCTGAACATCTGGGGCAGGCATGGCGCCTTATGATGACACTTGTGTTAATAATGCATGTTGCAGTATGAGCAGCATCAAGTGCACATCTAATTGAGTTGTTGGAAATTGTTTGTCCCTCATTTACAAATTCTACCCCTCTTTTACAGTGTTCTTCTGGTAGGTATTGTAAAATTTCCTCCATAGCATACCAGTGAGCTTTATCATATCTGGATTGCGAAACTTGTACATTTGCAATTCGCCAGTGATTGGCAGCTGACACTCTTTTTCCTGCTGCATCTAATTTCTTACTCTCTTTATCAGGAGGAGGTATGTCTCATGTTGACTGGGTATTAGCCCTTTCGTGTGCAGTGGAGGCAACAATAGAGTCTGGAGGGATTTGTGTTTTTATATATAAAGGATCATTGGGTGCAGCCTTGTACTTTTTTTGTTTGTTTTTTTAAATCAACTCTGGGAGTCATAACCCTTACCCTAACAGGCTCTTTAAACATTTATTCTGCATGTCGGAGCATGCCTGGAAGCATTGGAAGGAACTGACTTTCCATTTGTGTTGCACCAGGTGTGTCAAAAAAATAATCTTATTCCATTGGATCAGTGTACATAGGTACATTGTGAAATGCTGCTGCTCTAGATATAACCTGTTGGTATGATGTGGAATCCTCAGGTGGTGAAGGTCTAGCTGGGTAACGATCCAGCTCATTTGGTGTAATAGGATCTGGATCATACTCCTTCCATGGGTCCTGGTCATCTGATGCATCCCCTATATCTTGAGACCCACTAGGTGGTGAAGTAGGTGGTGTGAACCCTGAAGGAGGGGGAGATGTTGGTGGAGGAGTAAGTTGTGGAGAAGTACGTAAAGGTGGAGTAGATTGAGTATGAAAAGAAGTCTTTTATTTGGTAGTCTTCTTTGGAGGTGTAAAGGAATCAAGACTCTCTTGGAAAGTTAATTTCCTTTTTAAAGGTGGCGGAGGTGATGTTATAATCCGCCATGTTCCTTGTTGAATTTGAAGTCCGAACTGCCTAGCGTCCATAACTTCTAAAACTGATCCCACCTGTGATGTATGGTTTGTTATAGGCTGTCCAGAGTCACTGAAAGTCTTTTGTGATGTTTTTGGTTCCAAAGGTTTTCGTGGATGGAAAAATATTCGTGCAGAAACATTAGCTGTCTCTTTTTCAGTGGGCACTTTCCTTTTTGGGGCAATGGAACCAGTTTTATGGCCCCCTTGGACAACATGGCCAAAACTTTCTTCTGAAGATGAAGGTGAGAAGGGAGGAATTTCGTTGGTGGAGTTCCAGGTGGAATTTCATTAAACTCCAATGTGTTGCCTTTTTGATGAGATCTAGGACCCATGTGCCCTTAGTTATCTTGGACCAGTGAAAGAGCTACTGGGAAATTCTGGCACCCACTGGAGGAAAAAGTAGGAGTTCTAGCCAGAACATTGAGGTTGTCACTGTTTTCTAGTGATGTCTCTGGTGGAATTAGCCTGTATCCTTCTTAGCTGCTGTTTAGGATAGGCTGCTGAAGGTGGTGCTCCATATGGCTGATGTTGATACGCAGGCCAAAAGGGCTGCTAGTAGGATTGTGGTTGGCATCTCAAATATCCTCAATGGCATGAGTAAAATCGCAGTCACGTACATCACAAAAAGGTGTTTTAGGGAACTGGAGGGTTCCAAACGATCAAGCTGTCTTTGTGTCAGTCATTATGGCCTGCAGAGCGTCTTCAACATTTTTCCCAAATAAGGAATCGCCATTGAAATGCATATCAAGTATTTCTGTCTGCACAAGAACAGTTATGAGGCTCGGAAAGTTGTACCAGAATTGACTTTCAACCTTTTATCAATATTCTCCAATTGTCTGCCCTCCTTATGAGGTGGAGTAGTGATAGGGATGGAAGGATTTTCAGATCTGCATTGTGCAGCCTGAACAATGACTGAATCAGGTCTTGGATGTACGATTAAGCAGGCTGGTGAATGAGCTGGTGTTTTTTATTTTTTTGTCAATTCTGGGAAGAACGGCAGTGACAATCGTTGGTGTTTTCATGATTTTAACTCCTCTCCATATGTAGTCAACAATTGGTATTGCTCTGGCTGTTTTCTTGGATTGATCTTTAAAGTCATATAAAAAAAAAAAACAGTCACTCTGTTTAATAATAATGGGGAGTTGCAACCGCTTGGCTGCTCTCTTTATTAGCATATGAAACCCTCCAATATCTCCCAGTGGAGAATCTACTGGTTGTGACACCTGAGAAGGTGGAGGGTTAAGGTAATCATCCCATTCATTGGTGATGGTTTGATTGTCTGTGGTTTCAACTTGTCTGTCTCCATCATCATCAACATCATCATTAATAGAAGAAGGATTGTCTTGAAGAGGCAAGGCAATACTGGATTGCAAAGTCATCCTTGGGGTAGGAGGTGGAGGCAGATGTTCTAGACATTTAGGTGTTGGGGTCGCTTCTACTGGAGGTAATTGATGCGCTTCAGCTGGTGTTGGGAAGTGCCTGTAAGTCTTTAAGCATGCTTTGCAGGTATTGCATAAGGGTAGCCGGAACCTGAACCATGTCTGGTGGTGGTGGTGGAGGCACATGAGGATGATACTGTTTTGCATATCGATTCGTTTGATAAACAGGCTCATATTACTACTGCACCTTGTCTTCATCCTGATATTTCACGTGCAATTCAGAGGGGCTGTGAGCTGCACCAAACATTCCTCGATCATCATCCTCCAAGTCCTAAATATCCAGTATATGGTTAGGTATTAGTAGGGGTACTTCAGAAGGCGACATGAGAGAAAGATGCATATGGTGAAGCAAAACTGTTGTTGACGCCGTGGGCAATAGTAATGTTGATGGTCTCTTGTGTTTTTACTTTGCTAACGACGCGGAGGTTTTTTTTTTTTTTTTTTAAGGCTGAGCGGTCGACTGTAGTACTGATGCAGATGCGGTCATCAGTGGTGTAGGTACAGTCTTTGTCGACATTACTGTTGTAGTCGACGCAGTGATTTTCGTCAACACTGTGATGGTCATCATCATAGTTGATGAGGTAGTCTTTGTTGATATGGAAACTGTAGTCGACGACAGGATGGATGACGATGGTAAAGTCGTCATCCGGCTTCTGTCACTTCTGTTGTTTACAGTGGTTGTGTTACCATGGCCGATTTCTTTGTAGGCAATTGTGACTTCTTTTAGGCAGGTTCAGATAAAGATCTAGTCTTTCGAGAAATGCCTACAGAAGGAGTAGAGGCCTCGGATTTAGAGTCTGAGGAAACCTTTTTTGTTTTCCATAAATCCATGGTGGGTCTTTTTAAATGCTTTTTTTAAAAACTTTGTTAAGGGAACTCACTGTGAGACCTTTCCCTCTTTCTAGAGGTCTGTGAGGAGATGGAATTCTCACTACTTTCCTCCGCAGAAAGTACAATAGGTCTGGATTTAAGTTTCGGTATCCATCATTAAAGCCTTCCCTCATGGTCTTTGAGGGATTTTGTGGAAAAAGTTTTGAAAATTTTGCAGTCTCTCGCCTTGTGGGACGGTTGAAGGCAATATATACAATCCTTGTGACGATCTTCCGAATGGAACCTTTTCTTACCACAAGTGGCAAAAGGTCTGAAGAGTCCTTTCTTGACCAGATATGACATAGTGAAACAGAGAAATAGCTGTTTGAAGATGACCATATTTGGAAAATTCTGAGCAGAGCTCAGGGAGACTCCGTCAAACACGCCATGCAGTGAAAATCTGATGGAAGATGCCTCTGTTGGGAGTGTTCTAAAGAGTGCTCTTGCATGATTGGTCATTGTTCAACTTTGGTCCTTTAAAAAAAAAAAAAAGACAGACAGGCTATAAAGCTAAACTCTGTGTTCCCTTTATAGCCTATTATACTGCTATATACTGCTCATTATGAAATTGTGGGGCTCCCACTTCGACGACAGGGAATGATTCAGGTATGTGAATCTATCAAAGAAACCCCAATACTGGAGAATAGGTGAAGTCAGCACTAGATGGCAGGAGTCTGCACAGCATGTGTATCTACAGCTACGCATGCCACAAACATATTTCAAAGGAAGATTATAAGGTCAATAGCTTTCAAGACCACTCAAAAGATACTGTGCAAACTCAGAAAGGCTTTTTTGCACTATGTCTGAAGCCATGTAGTATAAACTTCACTTTGTCTTTTGCAGGGCTGAATCATTCTAAAATTGTACGCAAATACAAATCACATTTTCTAATAATTGCAAATACCTGTGATCATTCCTGGAAAATATCCAGGACTCAAACATGGACATATCCAATCCAAAAACATCAAACTAAGTGATACATGATTGTCCCTCAACCTATATGAACAAATTACTTCCCTCCAGTAATGCTCTCTCTGGTAGAGACTCTAGCTGCAAATTTCTCACTTCTCAATATTATCCAGACATCAGGCTAGGTCTGGAAGGCTTCACACCAAGGTCAATCAGCACTGTAAAACAGAGGCCATTCTGCTTTGGAAATGACGTGTGAAGTCTAAATAGGTGTCACTCCCACACTGATATCAGTTGTTTTCAAGACTGTTCGTGCCCCCAGACACAGAGGCTCAAAACTGAATACCTGTGACTAGTGTGCATATACCTAGGATTATGACTGTATTATTGGATACAGTGCAATAACAGAATGGAAGATTCGATGAGCAATCTGCGTCTAGAGTCTTTATCAGTAAGAGCGTTACCAAAGGTAAGATACTTGTTCTTCTAATAGGGATGTCTAGCCGCAGATTCCTCAACCTTGGAATGCATATCAAAGGAGTACCTAATTGGAGGTGAGGTGTGAATGGATTCAAACCAATAAGTCACGTACAAGCAAGCAGGGACATTGCCCTTTTCTGCGGGCCAGACTGTCTAGACAAGAGAGCTTCATGAACAAATGGAGGGACATCCACATAGTTACCTGGTAAACGTCTAGGACAGGGAATCCATGTACTAATGGGGCGGTAGCAGTTTTGGACCTGTTAGAAAAAGCACAAAGTCCTTCTAAAGTTTGTTTTAGCCAGTGACTACCAGATCTTAATGCAAAGCACAAATGCAGAGAAAGTCCTTTTCGCATAGTGTTGCCTTTTTTCGCTCCGGAGAACAAAGTGCTGATTGTCCACCCTGTGTTCTTTGGTCCGATCTATGTAGAAAATTGTGCCCTCATGGGTCCAAGCGACGGGTGCTTAGAAGGGTGATGCTGAGCATAGAACGAACTCCAGCAGGATGATAGATTGACAGATGCAGAATGATCTAACACCTTTCAGCAGAAAGGATGGCAGAGTCCACAGAACCAGTTTGTCTGGGAAGAAGGTGGTATACAGCGGGTTGATACGGAGAGTTTGAAGCTCATTCACATGCAGCACTAAAGTTATGATGATGGGAAATACTGTCTTGAGGGTGAGGAGCCTTAAGGGACAGATGTGAAGTGGCTGAAATGGGCATACATTAGAAAGTTGAGGTCCCACTGCGGCATGACAAGTGGAGTGGGAGAAAATAATTTTTAACATGGGTCTTGATCGCTGACCTGGCAGCCACAAAAAACTTGAAAGACCCAAACGTACACCAACTGTGCCTAGGACAAGGCCTTGCTCGGCTATGGACAAAATAAATAAACACTGAATAATTTGGCCTGAAGTGGGTCAATCTGCTGAGTATCGCATCAAGCTGCAAATCTGTCCCAACAACACGTGTATACAGTTTATGGCAAGGGATGCCTGGCTGCCAAGATGACATCCACCACCTTTGGTGGAAGGTCTTAGGTGCTCAGCTGTCACCGCTCAATCTACATGCATAAAGGTGTAGATTTAAAGGCCCAGATGCAGAACCCTGCCCAGCTACTGCAATGGCAGATCCTTCCAAAGGGACAAGCCTGATCTGAGAACAGATGCTCAAGAACAGGGGCATAATCCAGTGGGACTAGGATGACTTGGACCTAGTCATTCCTGATCTTCTTCAGTAGTCAGGGTAGGAGTGGTATTGGAAGGAAGGTGTACATGAGTCCAGAGTTCCACAGCAGAATGCTTCTCCAAGCGAGATTTGCCTTTGAAACTCCAATGCGCAGAGGTGCTGACATTGCACATTCTCAGCAGTGGCAAAGCAAAGTTTCTCCCAATTCATAGAAGATACCCTATGTCAACTCCTGGTGCAACTTCCATTCATGATTCGCTAGGCTCAGGCGGCCTGCCGGTGGTTGGCCATTAGGAAGGGGGTCTGTGACCCTATAAGCCCTATTTGATGCAATACCACATTGCGGTGGTGTTGTCCGTGAACACCTTTACTAGACCACCTCTGACAGATGAACAGCAAAGGGCCCTTAGCTCCAGAAGACTGATGTAGAACCAGGACTCACCAAAGGCTGATCTCCACCTGTGCTAGATGTCCAACTCAACCCAGAAGCAATGCATCGGTCACCCCTTTCAGCATGTTTGGGGTGGGGTGCTGGTCAAGGGGTCTGCTGCTGACACAATTGCGGTCCAGCAACCACCACTAATGATCCATTGCAGTCTCCTCTGATATCTCTATTTAGTCAGGGAGGTCCCTTTGATGTTTCTGTGACTTTAGATCCCACTGAAGAGCTTGAATATGCCACCTGGCGTGCTTGGCCAGCAGGATGCAGGAGGCCAGAAGTTTAAGGGTCGATCTTACTGAAATACAGGTTCGAATGAGAAAGATTGGGTGATAGTATGAATGTCCTGGGCATTCTTTCCTGGGTGAAATACACAAAATCAAACCTTGTCCGGAACTGCTCCAATAAAGGGGAGCATCTGGGAAGGAGTCCAGTCTTCTTTTGGCACGATGACAGCAAACCCCAAACATGACAGGAGGTTTGCTGTAGTCAAGAAATGATTAATAACTGCCTGAGGTGAGCCTGTCTCCAACAGCCAGTCCTCAAGGTGGAGGTAGACTGGCACCCTTGACATTTGAAGGTGTGCTGCGACCAAAAGGGAGCACAGCAACTGAAAATGTTCCTGTTCCACAAAGAACCGCAGGTAATGCCGGTGGGCTGGCAGGACAGGTATGCTGAAATAGACATACTTCAAGTCCAACGCTACAATTCAGTTTTCTACAATTCAGTCTATAAGGCATACAAGACCTGAGCCAGTGTGAGCATTTTTAAATTTTCCTTATGGAGGAAAGCATCTAGAGAGTGCAGGTCTAAAATATTCCAGAGGCCTTCATCTTTTTGAAAAATCTGGAAGATGCGGGAATAACAACCATGTCTTGCTGGCAGGGCAGGCACACTCTTGATAGCCCCTTCGGCCAAAAGGGCTTGCACGTCCTGCTCCAAAACGGAAAGATGGTCCTTAGTCAGTTGTTGAAGAGACTATGGAAGGTGCAGCCCTTCCAAACAATTTGCAAGACCCACTTGTCTGCCAACCAGGAAAAAAAGTGTTGGACCCTCCCCCCTAACGGGTGGTCATGCACCTCTAAGAACATGCTAAAGGAGTTTTATTGGTGGGTCTGCAGGGTGGGGGTAGTAGACTGGGTGGCCGCTGAACTTGGCCACGGGGATGTGGTCACCACGACCCCAAAACTATTGGGTGCATTCATTTGGGGAGGAGAGGGGGTGGTGGTTTTGGAGTGGAAGGTGCTGAGATAGAAAAGCAGTACGACCAGAGTATGGTGTTGCGCATTTTGTCGGCTGACTGGTGGACCAGAGCAAGGTCTGGCCCATGCCCCCGCTCTCCCACTCCCCCATTAATGTGTCTGTTATGGCCTTGTTGAATGGCAGGAGGGGCTCAGAAGACTTTGATCCAGCTGGAGAACTTCGTTCAATACATTTGTCTACCTCCAAGGTGGGGAGATGGAGATCACGGACTTCAGTGCCCTATATATTACCATGACACAGGAAGCAGACTTCTCTGAGGCTGGTTGGGGGGAGAGAAGGACCCTTTCACAGGAGGTATCAAGGCCATTAGCGTCCTGCCAGTCATCATAACAATTATCTTGATAGGGCTGAGCAAACTCATAACCCAAACATCATTGTTCGAGTCCATGCCACAACGTGAATGTAAGGTGTGCAGTCTTTCCTGAGGTGGTGGCAGAGCAATTGGTGGAAGCAGCGCCTTGACGTTGGGTGTAGCATCGGCTGAGGTCAGACCGCCACAGTCTCATAGCTAGACAATACTATAGGAATGTCCTCCTCTCACATCGATGAATTCAGCACCCCCGGGACGGCATGGACTGAGGTGCCAAAGGGTCTAGACTAGGGCAGTCAGTGCTGTAACAGACATGGAGGGCCTGCAGAAGCCAAGGGCAAATCTGACAGCAGTGCCCCTGGAGAAGTCTTTTTAAATCCTTGGGGCCCTAGGGCACTTCAGAGGAAGTCGGCAAGGATCCAAAGAGCTGGAGCATGGTTGTGCGGAACTCTAGGATCTGTGGCAGATGGCCCGGGAAACTATGGATGTGCCAGAATCAGCTCCGAAGCAGGTTGACTCTGGGAGAGAGATCTAGATCCATGGAGTCACCCCTGCACCTGCTCAGGGGAATGCGAGTGGCAAGAAGGGACAGAGTCTTGCTTTGATTCCTTTTTTATTTTAGACTTACCGGATGATTTGAATCGCAATGAAGATCGCCTTGTGAAAGGCTTTGTTGACTTCTGAAGGGGGGCTGAACCTTTGACCTCAACTTTGAATGGTCCCAGTGAAGAGTCATCTAACACTTGTTGATGTAAAGTTTAGCCTTACAGTTATGTGCAGCCTTTGGGTTCATCGATGTGTAGTCACTGCTTACCTTGGAGACAAGGCTTGACAACAGGCAACAAAGGCACACCTGATGAGGATATAACAGAGACATTTGCTTGCGACGGTCCCTACAGGGATTATAACTTGTCGCTTTAATCAGGAGACATTTCTTGCATACTGTTAGAATTCTGGAAAAATATCAAGACAAGATTAGGCCCCGAATTCGTGTCAGGAGGCGTAGAAAGATAGGAACTGACATGGGTGCACGAAAGTGGCACCTTTATAGTGTCTGCACGTAATTTCCGGAGCAGACCAGCTTTCGTAAAGAGCCATATAGTGCCACCTACTAATGTGAAGAGGTACTGCTGACAAGTTTCTGAACCCAGTCTGATACTTGAGATTATGCAAAAGGTAAGGAATCTGTGGCTAGAAGTCGCTATTCGAAAAGCTGTGCATTTCAGTAGGGTTTATGTGGATATATGACATTTGAAGCAATGCAGTAGTGACAACTGAGTGTACTTTGAATAGACATTCCCACAAATTCTTAACTACACTTTACAAAGCTAAATTTGTGCCAGATGATGATTTAAAGACATTCAAATAGGTCTTGGGTCTGCTTTAATACAATTCAAATTTTACTAAAGTTCAAATATTCTCTTGCAAATTAACTAGTCCTATACTGAATTGAGGCTGACTGAGGTTGCTATATATTGATGAATATCAGTCTATGTTTCATTATTGTTTTATATCAGTGTTATATACTACTGTTTTATAGATCTGAAAGCAAACAGCATTAGATTCTGCTTTTGCCTAGTTGGTTGTATGCTGACTGGATCTAAAGTTCTTAAAATCTATCTGCTTGCTTCTCAGACTGAAAAGTTTTGTCTCTTTAGAACGTAGCTATTTAGGAAATCTTCTTCAGTTATATGAATACAAAATATCTTACAGATACATTAGTTCAGTTGAGCAAACTTTTCCTGATTTTGTGTCTTGGATGAGAGGTGCAGGAATTAATGGGTACGCCAAGTACTGGCAGTTCACATGGACATAAAACTGTAATAGTGAGAGTAACGAGGCTACACCCGATCGCCAGCAGTGCAGTACATGAGAACCTGTCTATTACTATCAATAAAAATAGCAGAAAATCAGCATCTTCAATTGCAGAGAGAAGAAAAATAGAAACGACTACAAGAACTGGTCTTGGATAGCAATAGCCCTGGCTAAAGACTCAAGAGCCCCCCCGAAAATTAGATTTGACTGTGTAAAAAAGGATTCTCTACCTCATTCAGCTGCTGCCTCTGTGCACACCCCCTTTAAATCCATTTCTTTTGATAATGCTGATGGGGATCTTATACAAATGTTGTCATGGAACATAGCAGGTCTAGCTAGTAAGATGGAGTACAATGATTAGCTTGAATTTATCAGCCTATACGATATCTGCTGCTTTCAAGAAACTTGGGCTCTTAATGAAACATGTGCAAACGGTTTCCTGGGGGTTAATATTCTTGTTGATATTTTGAATGTATACATCCCGCCAGGCTGGTCTTTGGAGGTTCAGGCACTCTGGAATGATTGCTCCACGTGTATTGGAAGTGTTAAAAGGGATGTGTTAAATCGTGAATTGGAGGATAAGAGAAGGAAGATTTTGATGGTGGTTTGTGGTGATTTCAATACGCAACTCTGTGACACCATCAGTAATAGTGAAACCATGATGGAAGACCTTTGCTTACGAATCCCTGAGTCAGCTATGTCCTGCTTTAAGTTAAGAAAGGTTGAGGCATTTTCCGATTTCTTGCTAAATTGTCAACTTCGCATTTTATCAATGGATCACCATATCGGATAGCGTTGGTAAGACTACGTTCGATAATAGGAGACCTTCATCAGTAATTGATTATGTAAAGGTTAATGCAGAGACTTGGGAGTTTGTACATGATATGGTTGTGATCAATAGAGTGGAAAGTGACCATAATTCCTTGGTCCTTAGCATGAAGATGTGTCATGTAACGAAAGAATGTGTGATAAAACGGGCTGAGGGCAATTATGGGTGTAAGACTGTCCCATCCAACTGTAGAAAGAGAATTAGATGGAATGGCAAGAAGTATCTGCTAGAACATCTGCAGCTTGAACATATAGTGGTCAAGTACGGAGCACCAATCATAGATGCTCTGAGTAGGGATAAGGCTTTGATTCTAACCACATACAATGGGATGGCAAGCAAGCTGATGACCTTGTGGTCAAGGCCTGTAGTATCCAAAGTAGCTGATACTAATAAAGGAAAGTGGCTGGGAGATAAAGGCTGGTATGATGAGGAGTGTGCAAGGATGAAAAGAGTGTCCAACGCTTTAGTGCGTGCAACTGGACCCGCAGAAGCAAAGAAAAATTCAGAGATTGCAGAAGAGACTATAAGTGTTTGTTAGCCGCTAAGAAATTGTTGTTCCAGAAGGAACTATAGGCAGAATAGACAGAAGCTGCAGTCGAGAATAATACTAGAAAGTTCTGGTAACAAGGACGGGGAAGGGAATGGTAAACATTGTTGAAACTTGATTAAGCCCATCTGCTTGTTTTAATCATTTTAGTACCTTATATAGTATCCCCTCTCCGTTGGGTCTTCGGATTCTATGCTGATGGGAAACTCTTCCCCTCTTTTGCCCTAATGCGATTGAAATACTGATCCCTGAAGTGATCAGGACATTGGGTGCTATAATGAAGCATAAGGCCTTGATCTGGTGCTTCTGGATCTTTATCACGAGGCTCCTTACTGCTGGGTTAGCCTCCTCACTGAAGTGTTTAATGCAGCACTTGCAGGGAATGCTGTGCCTTCGTCCTGGCGTTCTGCCATCATCATCCCACTTTTCAGAAAGGGTGATCAAAGCTGTCCTGATAACTAAAGTCTTGCTTAATCGCTTACAGGGATGTGTTGATGACCAAGATATTATGAAAGATGTGCAAGCTGTTTTTTTGGTCCCGCATAGGCACTATTGATGAGACCATTAGCCTTTAATATGATCTCATATAAGGTCACAATAATCAGGAAGTCCTCGTTGCACTTGGTCTTTATAGACATGAAAGCATCCTTAGATTCAGTCGATAGGGATACATTATAGAGGTCATTGCTGATTTAGGGCCTGATGCTGCCTTAGTCAAAGCCCAACCGGCTCTACATTCAGATAACTCGGCCAGAGTGAGATACGGTCCGGGTGGAGAATGTACAGAACCTTTTCAGGTTGAAAAGGGTGTCCGGCAAGGTTGTGTGCTGACGCCATTACTTTTTAGTCTCTTCCTAAACAATGTGGTTGGCAATCTTTTGAAGGAGCAGTTGGATGTTACCATCATGGCTTTTAAGAGGGTCCCAAAATTAGTATTTGCCGATGATGCAGTGCTTGTTGCATGCACAGAAAATGCAATTCATAGGCCACTTAGTCGTTTTGTAAAGTATTGTGAGGAAAAATTGTTGGTTATTAATTGTAACAAGACGAGTATGGTCTTGCAGCCGTCTCCGAGTTTTAGGAAAAAAACAGTGACTAATAGAGCACTTCTTAACACCACTAAGCACTTAGGCTAGCTGGGTATAAGGTTTGCTGATAATTTAAATTGGGGCAGCCATGTGCGGAAGACAGCTACAGTTCTGAAGCAGGCAGCTGGGGCAATCCTAAAGTTCAGGCACAAGGCTGGAGGCAGAAGATTAAGCACTATCTTACAAATATATACCTAAATGGCAGTGGGAGCGGCGCTCTATGGGGCATAGCTCTTGGGGGAATGCAAACAGGATTTTGGGAGTACTCCGACAAGATGCCCATGGCCGGAGCCTGTTAGAGTTAGGCAGGAAACTGCGGACCACATTAAGGATCGGTACCGGAAACTTAAAAAGGTGAGGTTGTACCTGGAGCTTAGGCCTGAAACATTTGCAAGTTACTATTTTAATATTGTCCATGGTCCTGTTTCTACTGATTAGCTGGACCCGATGTACCCTGAAATGACGTGATCTCTGTATACAAAATATAGGCTGGGTATACTGCCAACAAGGGACTATTTAGCTTGCACTTGCAGGTTAGCAACTGGGCTACAGTGTTGTGATTGCAGCAGTGGAGAGATTGATAATAGTGCTCACTTTACTTTGTTATGCAAAAAAATGTGATTTGGATTGGCGTTGGTGGCTAAAACCCCTTTTCACAACCTCTGGGGCAAATTGTGCCGAAAAGGCTCTAGTACTTTGCTTTAGGCCTGGTAATATCAGTGGACATATTTCTGTGGTGTCATATTTGGGTCGCATTGCCCTGCCTAAGAGAACTCCCAGCTACGCTAGGTCTGATTGAATTATAAGAATCTTATAAGTTACTAGCTTTTTTTGATTGTGCACGGCAGGTCTAGCTAGTGCTATTGCTTTTTTAAGGGTGGGTCCTGGAGGCCTGTTTGTTGTAAGCATAAGCACTTTTTCTTCAATCCCCTTCTCAGGGCACCTTTGTACAATGGGAGTCAGCAATAGTATTTGGCATCTAATGTGCTGTTGCAATGCATAGATGATGGTACTGTATTTGTATATGTACTTTATTGGGTGGGACTTTATGAATTAGTTAACTGCTCTGTGAGTTGTTCGAAATTATTTCCCTGCTTACTGCACTTTTGAGCTACACTTTTTTTTATTTCTTTTAAATTTGCTAATTGTTTTTATCTTATTGTTTGCGTGTATTTCAGTTTTGTTTATTGCAAGGCTTGTGGCTGAAACAATAAACAATTTGATTTTGTGTTAAAAAATCATAAAAGTGTACAAAACCAACCAAATTCATAAGAAGGAAAAATGCTGCAAACACTATTATAAGACCTGATAAAATAAAACAATCATTGAGGCATAAGCAACTAATCAGGTCAAAAGGTAGGAACATGACAATAATGCAGAGTATGGATTGTGATAACTTTCCAAGATAAAACCATTACATGTGCAAAACATAATTCTCCCAGCCATCAGGATCCTTTTATCAAGAACGCAGAACTCCTGCTAAAAACAGTGACATAAAAACAAATATTACTCGATTAGAAAAGCTGCAAGTATGAAAATGCAGGCCTAACCTGTCTAAAATTCATAGAGCATAACAGAGGCATAATGAGTGCATGAAGAAGAGAACTGAATCGCGGGCAGATGAGCACAATGTGCTTAGTATCACAAACTGAAAGGATGTCGCACATGCACACTGGGAGATCTGAGCTTTTGTACCAGGCACAATTAAAAAACTGTCAACTAATGGAAAATGCCTAACCTAAAATAGGTCAATAGTCGTTGATGGTAAATGGACATCACCAACTGCAAATAAGGTTCAATGCAGGTACTGACTTGACCATAATGTACTCCTGGACAGACTGCTTGGTTAGGGAAGAGGCCTCCGCTGGGAGTCTGCTCAAGAAAGGCTCTTTCAAGATGTTTAACAATGGGGTCAGGGTCCAGAAAAAGCTACGGTCTTCCAAGCTCCTTAAAATTGGTCTTAATGTTGCGCAATGATGGGATGTGTAGCATCTTGTTCAGGCCCATACAGTCTCTGATAATGTGCCTGTCTAACATTAACTCCTTCTTCACCCATACCGAGAGCCAGAGTGAAAATGGGCGTAACTGTATGAAATCCGAGAGATATCCCATTCACATCACCTCATGAACAGTCACTGCAGGAGTACCTTGTGCAACACTTCTCATAAAGGTATCCTTCACAACCTGGAGTGGGGCAATTGTAGTATATTCTCAAATTTCGCAACCAAAACTAACAGTAGTAACACTTAGCTTTATGTATATGTCAAAAAGAATCTTTATCGGTTTTTGCCCCAATCACCGCAACAAATCCTCTAAGCTAAAAATAGCTCTCTTAAAATGGATTGTAAACCTGTTCATCAGAATGCCAATTAAGGCCGGAGTCTAATAAAATGCCCAAATAGGAAAAATGATCCACTTTACTCAAAATTTGACTGCTGGCTAAAAAATATCTTTGACCAATTGATCCATAGAGCATTGCCCTTGGATAGGAGATGTGGGTATCTGAATGCAAAGTTTTGGCATTTTGCATTTTCTCTTGTTGCAAATAGATCTATGTCTAGTGTTCCCCACTTTTGAAGGTACCTTTGAAGTACTTGGGAGTGAATCTCCCATTTGTGTATCTGTTGGTGGTTTCTGCTGAGGAGATCTGCCAACTGATTGTCTATCCCTGGAATGTATTGTGCTATTAAATGAGTTTGATTGTGAATTGCTCATTTCCAAATAGTTTGGGCTAGAAGGGACAGCTGAAATGAATGTGTCCCTCCCTGTTTGTTGAGATAATACATGGTTGTCATGCTGTCTGTTCTTATGAGAACATTCTTCTGTTTGACATCCCTTTGCCCTTGAATGGTCAGATTGTTTAGGTGAGCTCCCCAACCAAACACTGATGCATCTGTTGTAATTATGGTCTGAGGCACAGGGTTTTGAAACAACTGCCCCTTCATTATATTGCTGCGATTCCACCATTGAAGGGACATATGTGTTTGGCGGTCCATCAACACTACATCTTGAAGTTGACCGTGTGCTTGTAACTATTGTTGTACAAGGCACTGTTGTAAGGGCCTCATGTTTAATCTTGCATGTGGGACTATTGCTATGCAAGATGCCATCATTCTAAGAATTTTCATGATAAATATTACAGTGTATTGTTGATTTGGCTGTATTAGTGGTATTAAATTTTGGAAAGTTTGTATCGTTTGTATATTTGGATACGCTAGTTGAGTATTTAGGATAGCACCTAGGTACGGTTGAACTTGTGCTGGTTGAAGGTGTGACTTTTGGTAGTTTAGAGAGAACCCTAGTGTGTGCAGAGTTTCTATCACATAACAGGTGTGTTTTTGGCATTGTGTAAGATTGCTTGATTTTATTATCAATCGTCTAGATATGGAAAGACATGGATGTGTTGTCTTCTTAAGTAAGCCGCTACTACTGCTAGACACTTTGTGAACACTCTTGGAGCTGTTGTTATGCCAAATGGAAGCACCTTGAATCGGTAGTGTTTTCCTGATATGACAAACCTGAGGTATTTTCTGTGAGCTGGGTGGATGGGTATGTGGAAATACGCATCTTTGAGATCTAGAGCAGTCATAAAATCTTGTTTTTGCAGTAGTGAAATAACATCTTGCAGAGTTACCATGTGAAAATGCTCTGACAAGATGTATAGATTGAGGGGCCTGATGTCTAATATGGGCCTGAGTGTGCCATCTTTTTTGGGAATAAGGAAGTATAGTGACTACACTCCTGTTTCTTGTTGAGACTGTGGAACTAATTCTATTGCTTACTTTAACAGTAGAGATTGTACTTCTTGTTGTAACAGAACTGTGGGGGTCATTCTGACCCTGGCGGTAAATACCGCCAGGGCCGGGGTCGGCGGTAGCACCGCCAACAGGCTGGCGGTGCTCCGCCGGGCATTCTGACCGCGGCGGTACAGCCGCGGCCAGAAGCGGAAAGCCGGCGGTGTACCGCCGACTTTCCGCTGCCCATGGGAATCCGCCATGGCGGCGCAGCTTGCTGCGCCGCCATGGGGATTCTGACACCCCATACCGCCATCCTGTTCCTGGCGGTTCGCCCGCCAGGAACAGGATGGCGGTATGGGGTGTCGTGGGGCCCCTGGTGGCCCCTGCAGTGCCCATGCCAATGGCATGGGCACTGCAGGGGCCCCCGTAAGAGGGCCCCACAAAGAATTTCAGTGTCTGCTTTGCAGACACTGAAATTCGCGACGGGTGCAACTGCACCCATCGCACCTTCCCACTCCGCCGGCTCCATTCGGAGCCGGCTTCCTCGTGGGAAGGGTGTTTCCCACTGGGCTGGCGGGCGGACTTTTGGCGGTCGCCCGCCAGCCCAGTGGAAACCCAGAATGACCGCCGCGGTCTTTTGACCGCGGTACGGTCTTCTGGCGGTTCCCGCTTGGCGGGCGGCTCCCGCCGCCCGCCGAGCTTAGAATCAGGCCCTGTATGTTCAGGGGACAACTTGTGATATTGTGGTGGAATGTTGGGAAGGGTGGATATTAGTTCTAGGCAATAGCCATTTTGGATAATTGATAATACCCAGTTGTCTGTGGAAGGTTTTTGCCAATGAGAGTGGTTCAATTTCAGGCTCTTCCTCAGAAGTCTTATGAGATTCTCTCAGTTTTTTTGATAGGCCTTGTTCCTCTGTATTTTTTCGGCTCCGAAGTGTGTTGTTTTTTCGGTCCCAAAAAGGTAGTCGAAGGTCTCGGCTCCGAAGCTGATTGCTGAATTTGCGACTCCGAAGAATGGGCTCTTTTACTGGAGTCTGAAACTGTGCCTTTAACAGATTTACTCAACTCCGAAGTAGACGGAGGAGTGGCCTTTTTCGGCGCCGACCCCGAAGGACGGTCGCCAACAGTCTTCCAGCAGTAGTGTACCCAAGGCCTTTAAATGTTTTTTGTGCAGGGGTGTAGGGGCAGACGTACTCACAGGCTGGTGAGCTGTGATGGGTCTGTCGTCTTCAGACTCTTGTTCAGAGTCTGTCTCTCGGATAGAGACTGCTGTGTGCGCCTGCTCTTATTCCATTACGTCAAGATGTTCACTGCTTTTCGATGCCATTTCAAGTCTTCGGGCTCTGTGACCTCAGAGGGTCTTCTTTGATCGAAATGATCAGCAGGCCTCACAACCTTCCTCCCGATGGTCTGGAGAAAGGCACAAATTACAAACCAAGTGCTGGTCTGTATAGGGGTACTTTGCGTGGCACAGAGGGCAGAATCAGAATGGAGTCCGATCCATCAGGCTTCCCATGCGGTAGGCCTGAGTCAGGCGCATGCACCCCGAAGGCCGGAAAAAAAGAAGGTTCCGACTGTGCTACCGGTTCGATGCTAGATGAGAAACGCGATCAAAACTATACCAATGAATAAGAAGGTTTTCTGTGGTTTTCCGAATCAAAATCTCAGAGCGTAAGGAAACACGTCTGAACCCGACCACTGAAAGAAAACAATATAACAATGGAGTCGATGCCATGCACAATGGAACCGAGAAGAGGAGTCACTCGATCCCATGACTCCAAAAATACTTCTTCGAAGAAAAACAACTTGTAACACTCAGAGCTCAACACTTGCGGATAACTGAAAGTACCCATTGGTCTGTGGTGATATTGTGCCATTGGGAGTGGAAATGCTGCAGTCTGCCCCCCGCAGGAGATGTGTGGGGTTGTGGGATGCTTAGTAAGTCACTGTTTTGGTTGGGTAGATGACTTGTTTTGAGGCCTGGAATTTGTCTCTGGATCTAAAGTGTTGGCCTCTATAACAGCCTCTAAATCCCCCTCTCTGGTACTGCTGTTGTTGCCCTTGTTTAGACTGGGAGGTAGAAGCCTCTATGGAGTGTGGCTTAAATCCTCCTCTAAATTGCCGACTACGAAAGGAGCCTTTGTAAGGTGTTGTATATAAGACTCCCATTGCTTTAGCAGTGTCTGAGTCCTTCCTGAGTTTTTCTATTGCGCTGTCAACCTCAGGACCAACCAGGTGTTTTTTTTTTTTTCTTTTTCTTTTTTTTTTTTTTTTTTTTAAATCGAAGGGCATATTCAGTACTGCCTGTTGTATTTCTGTCTTGAATCCAGAAGAACGTAACCATGCGTGTCTGCGTATGGTGACATCAAGCAGTATTCACGCTTCTAGCTGCTGTATCTGCAGCATCAAGGGCAGACCGTATTTGGTTATTACTTATGGCCTGACCCTTCTCAACAATTTCTTGAGCTCTTCTTTGGTGCTCTTTTGGTAGGTGTTGTAGTAGCTCTTGCATCTCATCCCAATGGGCTGTATCATACCTTGCTAGCAAGGCTTGTGAGTCTGTAATTAGCCGTTGGTTAGCTGCTTGTGTAGCTAGCCTCTTTCCAGCAGGATAGAATTTCCTACTCTCTGTCAGGGGGTGGGGCATCCCCTGACGACTGACTATTGGCCCTTTTTCTAGTGGCAGTCACAACCACTGAGTCTGGAGGTACCTGTTGAGTAATGTAAGCAGGGTTTGTAGGTACAGGTTTATATTTTTTATCAATGCGCGGTGTTAAAACCCTAGCTTTAACCGGCTCAATGAATATCTCATCCGCATGTTTTATCATGCCAGGTAGCATTGGGAGGCACTGGTAACGTGAGTGCGTGGAGGATAAGGTATTAAAAAGGAAATCCTCTTCCAAAGGCTCACTGTACATAAGTACCCCGTGGTACGCTGCTGCCCTAGAAATGACCTGCGTGTATGCAGTAGTGTCTTCTGGTGGGGAAGGCTTGGGGTCATTAGCAGGTATAGGATCTGGCTCATACAGATCCCAAAGATCAACCCTACCACCATAAGAATGCGTTGTGAATTAGTTGGTGAAGGCAAATGTGGTGGACTAGTGGTGAAACAGAACGTTGTGGTGAATGCAGGGGAAAAGTATGCATAGGTAACGGCTTCTCCTTCAGTTTGAAAATCTTTGCTGGTGGTGGAGCAGTATCTAAATGTTCCTGAAAAGCCAACTTTCTCTTAGTCTGTAGAGGAGGTGTAGTAATAATTCTGCCAGTCTCTTTATGGATATGGATCCTTGATTGTCTCTCATCCATGATTTCAAGAATGGGTTGAATTTCTGTGTCCTCAGAAACAGAATCAGATGGTTTCGACAATTTAGAGGACTGTTTGTCATATGATTGAGAGCTCTGCTTAAGATGGCTCGCAAGTCCTTGTTCTTCTGAATAAGATGACTTTTTCGGCTCTGAAGACAATTTTTTCGGGCCCGAAAATCAAGCTGGTTGTTTCAGCTCCGAGGCAGGACGTCAAGGCTTCGACTCCTAAGAGTGTGGATGCCAGCTCGGTTCGGAAGTTGAGCTTTTGGTAGACTTGCTCGACTCCGGTATCGCAGGAGGTGTGGCATTTTTCAGCGCCAAACCTGAAGATCGGTCGACGAGTATTTTCTTGCGGGTTGAACCATGGCTCTCTGGCAGTGGTGCACCGAAGGCCTTCGGGGACTTTTTAGGAGTGGGCGTAGGGGCAGTTGTACTCACGTGCTGACCAGCAGTGACAAGTCTTTCTTCCTCCGAGTCTTCTTCGGAGTTGGTGTCTAAGATGGAAACTGCTGCCTGCACCTGTTCTTCCTCCATGGTGTCGGTATACTCTGTACTCTTCGACGCCATTTCCAGTCTTCAGGCTCTCCGGCCACGCAGTCTTCTTGGATTGAAACGATCAACAGGCCTCACAATCCTCTTCTTGGTGATCGGGAGAGAAACACATATTACATACGAGGTGTTGGTCTATGTATGGAAATTTTGCATGGCATCGGGGACAAAATCGAAATGGAGTCCCATCCATCAGGCTTTGACGTGGAAAGCCCGAACAGGCCAGAGTTGGACGCACGAGCCCAGAAGGGCGAAATTTGGTTTTCAACAGTACTATCGGTTCGACTATGGGTAGACACGCGATTGAAAGAATACCAAAGGTCAAAGAAAGTTATCTAAAGTTTCCGATTCAAAATCTCGGAGCGAGAGGAAACACGTCTGAACCTGAGAGCGGAAAAAAAATCTAAGAATGGAGTTGATGCACATGCGCATTGTGACTGAGAGGAGGAGTCACTCGATCCTGTGACTCCGAAAATACTTTTTCTTCGAAGAAAAACTTGTAACACTCCGAGCCCAACACTAGATGGGGGAAGCAATGCATAGCATGTGTATCTGCAGCTACACATGCCATCGAACATATATATATATGTATATATATACAAATGAATAATAATTGCACTAACATTATAAGCAATTGTAAAGCAAAATGAAAGTAAGTTAAATTGTAATGAGGCTCACCTTAATGAAATAGATGACGCAGAACAGCCTGTCCCACAACTGAATCGATGCTTTGTGCCGATCCAAACAGTAATGCTGCGCAAAAGAATGAGTAGTCTTCCACGTTGCAGCTTGGCATATCTTGTCTAAAGCGATGCACTGAAATAGAGCAGGAGTGGGTGAGATTGCTCTTGTAGAGTGTGCTTTAGGTCGGTTGGTTAGCTGTTTTCCAGCCTTTGTATGACAAAACTGAAAGGTGGATGCAATCCTTCGTCGACGATTGGGTCGATCTCACGGACTATTCCATCAATGGGAGATTTGTCTTTTTTCATGAAGTCAAATCTATGGTCTCACACACCCGCACTGATGAGATTGGAGTTTTTAAAATCAATGTCGATGATGTAATTGTCGACAAAGGTCTCATCGACGAGACAGTGATTGTGGTAGTCGTGGTAGATATGATCATCAACGGTAATGCTTTCAACTTAAATTCAAGTGGTACGTTTTTGAATGACGACAGCTCTGAAGGAGAACATTGACGGGTTTCCTTCTTGCGACGTGGAGAGGATAGCTGGGAGGAGGCTGACCCAGTAAAGGTTTTTGAAGGGTCTTTGTGGTGTGCTTTATGATGTTTTCTGCCCTCCTCAGACTGCCCCAGATCAGATGATCTAGACCTTTTTTGAGGCTTCGAGTCTACGTCATTCTCCTCACCTGAAGTACAAGATTTTGCATGCAACCAAATTAAAAGTCTTCTTTCTCTGTCCCTCAGAGTTTTAGTAGAGAAGGTGCGGCATATTTTGCAGTCCTTAAGCTGATGCCTGGGATGCAGGCAGTACAAACAATCCTTATGTGGATCAACCACATGGATCCTTTTCTTGCCACAGGTCTTACAAGGATGAAAAAGGCCTTTTTTGGAAGTATCAGATGTTTTCTGAGACCGAAAGTTGTTCTGACAGGAAAAAACTGAGCAGAGCTCAGGGAGACTCCCTTCACACGACGTGCGGTAGAAAATCTGAGGGAAAGAGCCTCTCTTGGGAGTGTTCTAGAGGGTGTCAGCGCCTGATTGGTCATGGGTCAAATTTGTTTTTGTTTTCCAAAAGAACATGGACAGGCTACATGTTTAAGTTTGCTAGCATTATAGCCTATGGTTATTTGTCACTTACTGATTTTCTAAGGTACCGTGGGGCTCCCACTTCGACGACGGGGATGATTCAAGCATGTGCATCTATGAAAGATCCAATACTGGATAACTATAACGTCTAGTAGTCTTGGGGCCAACCACAATATGGGACTTTTTAAAATTGGTGGCCAAGTCAATAAAACGATCTAAAAGACACTGGAGACTCTTTGCTATATGTGCTATTAAGACTGCGTCATCCACATATAAAAGTGTGGGGAGCGGTCTTTCACTCATCTTCAGGACATCACACCCTGACTCACATAAAACCTCCTCCAAGCAAAATACAAAAAAAT
The DNA here is from genome assembly GCF_031143425.1 of Pleurodeles waltl. Lineage (NCBI taxonomy): Eukaryota > Metazoa > Chordata > Amphibia > Caudata > Salamandridae > Pleurodeles > Pleurodeles waltl. Next base: position 142,553,105 of record NC_090443.1, read on the forward strand.
AAGGAAAGGAGCCAAGATGCAGCTTTTGTGCTCTCCTCTATTTAGTTTAAAGGAATGTGTGCATTCACAGACAGGGCCGTACCTTACCAATGCCAAAAGGCTATCATGAAGAGCCCTCAAAAGAACAATAAAAGTCAGGCTGACCCCCATGGAACTCAGTTCGTCCCAGAGCTTGGATCTATTCACTCTATCAAAGGTCGAATAAAGGTCCTTGAAGGCCATATAAACCACACCCTCCTTGACTTTTGTATATTTAATTACTTACAAGAAGATGCACCGATTATGTTACTTACCCTATAAGCATCTGTTTGTCGCATGTAGTGCTGTAGATTCACATGTTCTGCATACGCCTGCCACCTATTGTTGGGACCAGATGTGTGCAAGTTGTTTTTCTTTGAAGAAGTCTCTCGAGTCTCGTGGTAAAGAGACTCCTCCTCTCGGTGATAATGAGCATGGGCACTGACTCCATTACTATTTTCCTGCAGTCGGGTGAGAATTGAGTGTAAGTGTACGAAAAAGATGTCCATGCATATGAAAGTATAAGAAAATACTGCAATGGCCACAGATGTCCAGGGAGGAAGGCGAGCGCATGTCAATCTTCAGCACTACATGCCACGGACAGATGGTTACATGGTAAGTAACTTAATCCGTTTGATGGAATGTGTGGCTGTAGCTACACATGCTCTGTACAGACTAAAGAAGCGCCCTCCACGAAGCGGTGGCTAACCTGTGGGTGTTGCAGTTGTCCTTTATATGTTGGTGTGCTAATACTTCCACTCAGTAATGTTTATTGAAAGTGTGTGGCTTGGACCATGTCGCTTCTTTACAAATGTCAGCTATTGGTATATTGCCCTGGAAAGCCATAGATGCTCCTATCTTACTGGTAGAGTGTGTTCCAGGAGGGATGGGCAAAGTTCTTTTAGCTTCGGCGTAACAATTCTTAATGTATTTAACTATCCATCTTGAAATGACTGCTTTAGATATCAGCTTACCTGTGTGAAGGGGCAAAAAGGCAACAAAGAGTTGCTTGATTTTACAGAACTCTTTAATTCTGTCGATATAGCACTTTAAACCTATTTTTACATCTGGTTGATGAAGGGCCCTTTCTGCAACTGAAAGAGGTTGCGAAATGAGAACTGGTAGTTCAACTGACTGGTTCAGATGGATAGTGGAAGCTACCTTTGGAAAGAATTTTGGGCTAGTTCAAAGGACTACCCTATCTCTGTATAGTTGGAGGAAAGCTGGAGCTCATTGACACGTCTAAGTGAAGTGACTGCTACTAAACTGGCTACCTTCCAGGATAGATATTGCAGAAGGCAGTTAAGCAAAGGTTCGAATGGTGGACCCATAAGTCTGGTAAGTACAACGTTGGGATTCCAGGCAGGGGTAACCCTGGGTGGAATTACTCGTTTAAGGCCTCCCATGAATGCCTTAATTATTAGTACTTCAAATAATGATAAATGTTGTCTATTTTGCAAATAGGCAGCTACTGCGGCTAAATGGAGGCGTACTGAAGTATACACTAGACCAGAGGTCTGCAAATGAAGTAAGAAACAATATGTTGAATACTTGCATCAAAAGGATCAATGTCTTTGTCAGCAGTAGAAAACAAATCTTTTCCACTTAGCAGCATAACATGCTCTGATTGACGGCCTATGTGCCTCTTTGGGAACGGTCATACATTCGGGGGGAGGCTGAGGTAACCAAACTATGACTTCAGGAGTCAAATTGCAAGGTTGAGTTCCTCGGGATTGGATGCCTCATTTCTCCATGGTTCTGAGTGAAGATCTGATCTGGGTTGAGGGAAAGCTTCATGTGAGGCACTACAGAGAGCTCGAGTAGTGTGGTGAACCATGGTTGTAGAGTCCAAGTGGGAGCTACAGAATGAGTGTGAGAGGCGTTTGCCTGAGCTTCTGAACAACACACGGAAGAAGAGGGATGGGTGGAAAAGCATAGGCAAATATCCCTGACTAGTTCCTCCATAGAGCATTGTCCTTGGACAGGGGGTGTGGGAGCCGGGAGGCGATATTTGGGCATTCTGTATTGTCTACCGTTGCAAACGAATCTATGAGGGGAAACCACCGCCTGTGAAAGTATGGGAGGAGGACTCAGGGATGGAGTTCCAATTCGTGGACTTGTTGCCTCATCCTGCTGAGGACGTAGGCAAAGTCATTGTCCACCCCGGGAGGTGTTCCACTAAATTGTCTTAAATAGGCATGATAACTGTGAGAGTGTATTCCCCCTGTTTCTGTAGGTAAAACAAGGCTGTTGTGTTGTCCATTCGGACCAAGACAACGTTGCCTGTCAGGTGAACTAGGAAAGCTTTCAATGCCAGATGAATGACTTGAAGCTCTAGGTAGTTGTTGTGTAGGACTTGGTGTTTGGAGTCCCGGAGCCCAAGAGTCCCTGGATTGTGAGGTCCTGTAGGTGAGCATCTCCTCCTGTGAGGGATACGTCCGCTGTGATAATGATCTGGGAACAGGGTCTGGGAGCGGCCGCCCCTTTGATATATTTTGTGCATTCCACCATTGCAGAGAGTGATGAGCGCAGCTGTGTACCAGCACTCGATCTTGTAACTGACCCTGTGGCTGACACCATTTGCTCGCCAAACATTCCTGCAGTGGGCGCATGTGTAGTCTTGCATGTCGTACTATTGCAATGAAAGATGCCATCAAGCCTAAAAGTTGCTGGACTGTTATGATTGTTTTGCCATGATTGGGATGAATCTGCTGCAGTAGGGTTGTGACGTTTTGAATCTCGAATGCATTCAAGTAGGCTAACCCTAACTGTGTGTTGAGTATAGCCCCTAAATATGGCTGAATCTATGAAGTTTGGAGGTGTAATTTTTGTATGTTGATGGTAAATCCCAGTCGATGAATGAGTAGAGTGGTCTGGGTGTGATGAGCCAGTCGTCGAGATATGGGAAGATATGAATGCTCTGTCTGCGCAGATGTGCTGCAACTACCTCCAGACACTTGGTGTACACATGAGGTGCAGTAGTGACCCCGAGTGGGAGCACTTTGAACTGGTAAGGTTTTTCTGTATAGTGAACCTGGTATATTTGCAGTGAGCTGGATGGATTGGAATGTGAAAGTGACCGTCCTTTAAGTCCAGTGCAGATATAAAGACGCCCAGTTGTAGCAGAGGCATCATCCTGTAAAGTTACCATTTGAAAGCGTTCCAATAGGATGTAACGATTTAGCGTTTGAAGTCAAAAATAGGCCAAAGTGATCTGTCTTTTTTGGGACTTAGAAAGTATACAGAGGATACTTGTGTGCCATACTGTTGAAGAGAGACAGGCTCTATGGACCCTTTGAGAAGAAGAGCCTGTACACTTCTTGTTTTAACAAATTTAATTGTTTTATGGAAAGTTTGTGTTTGCGAGATAGGATGTTTGGAGATGTTTTGATGAGCACCAGGCAATAAGCATGTTGGATAATGTCCAACACCCACTGGTCTGTTATGATTTTCCAAGAGGGAACAAATGCTGTAGACATCCTGACAAGTGTTAGATGGTCGGGGAGAATGAAAAGAGAGCCACTGTTTGGAAGTGGGAGGATGGCCCGAGTGGAGGCACCTTTTCCACGACCTTATGAGTTGTTTCTCCCATATGTGTCTCAGTAATATCCCCATGAAGGGGAGGTTTGATGCTGTTACCTACAAGAGGTGGTAGAGACATCTGATGTTGTTGCTTTGGTGCCCTGTTTGCATGTGGGGCACAGAAAGGACCCATAAGGAGTGGGAGGCTAAAGTGCCCCTATGGATTTGGCAACTTCTGTATCTTTTTTCAGTTTTCTTCTTGAGTTTTATCCACCTGGGGACCAAAGAGATGCTGTTGGTCAAAGGGAGCATTTAAAAGTCTGCTGCACTTCGGCTTAAAGCCAGATACGCTTAGCCAGACATGTCTACGCAATTGTATGCTTGTATTTATGCCCCTGGCAGCTGTTTCCCCTGTATCAAGGGCACATCCAATGGAATTGTTGGAGATCAGTTTACCCTCCTGAACAATTTGGTGGCCTCTTTTCTTGTACTCCTCAGGGAGATATTGGAAGAGTTCCTCCATTTCATCCCAATGGGCTCTGTTGTACCTTGCCAACAGCCCTTGTGTGTTGGCAATTCGCCAGAGGTTAGAAGTCTGTACTGCCACCCTTTTACCAGATGCATCAATGAGTTTAGACTCCTTATCACGTGGAGGAGCATCTGCTGATGTTTGAGAATTAGCCCTCTTACCGGCAATAAATACTACCCGCAAGTCTGGTGGAAGCTGGCCCTTGATGCAGGGAGGGTCTGATGGTGTTGCTTTGGATTTCTTATCCACCCTTGGTGTAATAATGCATGCACATACTGGATCTTTAAAGATCTCACCTTGCTGGCAGATCATCCCTTTTACCATTGGCAGATATTGGCATGCCCTAGTGGTAGAAGAAAGCACCTTGAAGAGAAAGTCATCATCTATAGGGTCTTTGTGTAATGGGACCTGGTGTTATGCAGCTGCCCTCACTATAAAATCTTGGAATGATGTTGCATCACCCAGGGGTGATGGCATAGCTGGGAAGAGGTCTGGGTCATATCTCAAGGGGGTCAACGTCACAAGTGTCCCATGGATTTGTGGGTGGCTGATCTATGTTACCTCCCCTTCCCTGATCTCCCGTGTAAGATTGTGGGGAGCCCTGTGGAGTAGCATCACCTATATCACTAAGTGAGTGATGTGGTGAAGGAAGTAGTTGTGGTGAGAAAGGTAGAGAAGGTGCAAGAGAAGCAGACAAAGGTCGCTGTAGAGGACTGGTGGCAATGCCCTTCTTTTTACGTGGCGTAGGTAGGTTAATGGTCTCCTCGAAAGAAAGCTGATGCTTTGATGGAATAGGCGTCGACTGCACTGCTTTGCCAAAATTTAGACGGTAGAAGGCTGAGTGTGGATTTTCATTTGCCTCGGATTGAGCCTCTCAGTCAGCCTACCAAGGCCTTTTGGCAGTGGTGGCTCAGGAGCCATAATTTTGGTTGGAAGCGAATGTCTTTTAGTAGGCTGGGCATGGGCATGGGTACTCATTGTGCACTATCCTGAAGGAAGGTCTTGGATCTGCATGCCAAACTCAATTTTGGAGTTCAGTTTGGAGTCTGGAATAGAAAGGGACTCTTCCGCTGAGTCCTCGTGTAGTTCTTTCTCCTGTTCGACATCATGGTGACTGATGATGTTGGGTGTCTCTTCCAGGACCTTGCACTGCATTTCATTCCAACAACCCCCACCCCACCAATCCAGCAACATTTATTGTGACTGAAAAGATTGATAGACTTCACAGTTCTCCTCATTGTGGTCGGGAGACAGACTGAGGATACGAACCTGATGTAGCTCGGTGTGCGGGTATTTTGGGTGTCAGATGGGACAGAACCGAAATGGAGCCTGTTCCATTAGCAACACATCGGTTAGTCAAATCCAATGAGATGAGAAAGAGGGCCTGAATGGGTGAGGCTAGAAGGCCGCGAGTGGAGAACGCCGGATCAACGGGTGACTATTTTCTTCTGCTTTCGAACGGTGAGTGTGGAGCGCAAAGGAAAACAGTACCGACAGGTGTAGAAGTTTACAACAGACCGAAGGGAGCCTGAAAACAGTCTTGAACTCGAGCACTGAAGAACAAGTGATGTCTATGCGGATTATCACCGACAAGAGGAGTCACTTTACCTTGTGACTTGAGACTTCTTTGAAGAAAAACAACTTGAACACATCCGGAACCAACACTAGATGGAAGGAGTATGCCGAGCATGTGTATTTACAGCCACACATGACATCGAACATTTAAATTCTGCTCCACTGTGACTCTACCCGGCCTGAGCCCATACTGAATATCTGACAGAATGTTATGCTTGTTGGCCCAGTCAGTGAGTCTCTCCAGGATCACCCTCCCTCTATCTCCTCCTCTGCGTCTACTATGAAGACTGGCCTACTGCAAGCAGGATCTGCTCTGTCTTCCTTCTTAAACGCAGGCACTATGACTAAGTGATGCCAACCTGTCAGCAGAGTGCCATGCACAGCAGGGTTAGGATGTTGAGTAAGAATGGGTGTCCACAGATAACTAAGGATTTAAACAGATACACCATCGGGGACCTCGTGCCTTACCCTGGAAGGGAGAGAATGGCATTCCTGGCTACTTTACAGAGAATCACTGGCCTTGTGGCCCCATGGGAGAATGACTGATCACACCCCGTGACCACGGTCACAGGGATGAGAAGTGATCATACCAGCCCTGCAAAGAAACTGTGAGGGCCTGATCTGAGCCCAACATTGTGCAACTGAACACCAGCTTTCAACAGGTCCTCCCACATTTCTTTCTTAAGGTCACTCTTTCTATCCCTGATGGACCTCCGGTATAACACCTTAAGTGTTTTTACCTCGGCTCAATTCCTGTGTTTCTTTTGGAAGGTTACTAACTTTCTTTGTGTGCCCTTGAGCAGTTCCTGTCAAACTATCTACATAAAGAAGGGGTTGGCGCCTGGATTGGTAGGGCATATTTAATGTACCTGGACAAGCGAGCATAAGCTGTCATGAGATAATTGTTTGAAGCAGCCTCATCAAGGCAGATCTGAACAACCCTCTGACAAGTGGACAACATGTCCATGTTAAAGGCCTCTGGGATGACCTTGGCCCACTTTAGTATGCACCCTTGATCTTTAGGAGAGACAGACTACCAGTAATAGGGTCCATGATCCACAGACTTCACAACCCATCGGAAAGTAGCCACAATGGGATTATCGCTATGTTCCATGTTAGCACCTTCAGGTTTCTATTAGTGCAGATAACTCCCTCGTGATCTGAGGTGCCAGTATCATGTCCCAGTCAGTCTAGATCATTAAGCCTGCTCACGGTATCATAACAATTGCTCAAAGCAAGTTTAGGTGACTGCCCCCAAGAGTTCACCTCCCCAGGTCCCAACCTCTGCCACCCGTTCCCTCGCCCCAAATTTAATGGTTTATAGAAAAAACCCTGTGGGTATGAGATGATTCTACTGGGAATGTCAGAGTTGGCTACAAGGTCTTTCCATATATAATCCAACCTCCCAAGACTGCAAATATTCACCACAATACAATCACCTTCACATGTTTCGGGGGAATTCCCAAACCAACCCACTCTCAGTGTCAAAATGATCTTGTCGAAGAGGAACTGTTTGATGCTAGGATTAACCCTCTGTGACAACCAGGGTCCAACCTTATTTTTTAGTTGCTGATGACTTTCCCCTTCATGCTGATTTAGGGGAGGGGGGTAGGGAACCTTGGCCAAAACCACAACATTTGTGATGGGTGCAGGAAGGAGTTGAATAATCACTTTGCAAGGTGACAAACCCGAAGTGGGCTTACCAGCAGTACCAGGCAACATCCCTCTCCCTGCTTTTCTGCCCTCTCTAGTTTTTTTTAACTAACAAATGTTACGAGGAGACCCCCTTTATGCATTCTGTCCGTGCGCCAAACCCCATATCACAAGCCAATTTCAAAGGAGCAGCCTGGTCCTGCAGTAATATGGAACTATCTTTGTCCTGCAAGCTGAAGGTGTCTGGCTGGGCATGACACTGACTGCACCCACAAAGTTTGTGACCAAAGTAAACTCGAAGGCAGTAACCAACAATCCCTTAGACATCATGGCATCTTTATATCAATTGTTCCTCTACCCTGGAAATTTCTTCGGTAAGCAAACCCACCACATTTTTCAACAATGATAAAATAGACATACTCGTTCTGGCCGCTTGTCCACCACATTTGAAGATTCCATCCTCCTCTTTCCCATACCACTGGGGCAGGAGTAGGTGCCAAACAGAACACAAAATTAGATCAACTGGTTTTGGTAGCCCCTCAAGAAAAAGACAAACAAAGCTGGACCGCTGTTGACAACACTCTGAGCCAGGCCTAAACACTGATCCCATGACCCCAAAAAAATAAAATAAAAAATAAAATAAAAAAAATAAGCATAAACTAAGGAGGGTGGCCCAGCCGCTTCCAGGTGATTATTGACGCAAGACAGGCCCGCCCTTGGCACGCAGTGCCAGAGAGCGTGGGAGCATTTGATGCACAGTAGGGGGCTCCCCCTCTTGCCTTGGTACAAACGTCTACCGAAAAGCTGACTTCTGGGGCTAGAGGCCCCCAAACACAAGGGATTTTGGTCCCACCTGTGGGAGAGCGTCTGCACTTTTGAAGTATAGTAGACTGCTCCTCCCCCCTTGCCTCTGTGTGTGTATATATATATATATATATATATATATATATATATATATATATATATATATATCACTTAATGTAAATGCCCTCAATGTCAGTGACTTAAAATTCTGGAACCCAATAAATGACTTACTAACCAATTTCCCCAATTGTGCAAAAATATTGCTCAATGTAGTTTCAACTTAGCACTGGATCGAATCTTAGACCTCCTATCTAGATTTAAAACCCACCCAACTCAATCACATAAACTAATTCACAAAATATGTGTCAAGTGTGATCTCAAGGATGAATGACGATTACAAGACCAGATGAAAGAGATTATGTTTTTCTCTTACCCACACCAGATACATTCCAGAATTAACTACCAACTAATCTCCAATTATAAGGTCTATGCCATCTTCAAATCAACTACAGAACCAAAAGAGATTTCTGATTGCTTGACTATTACGCTATCTACGACTAAAAAGAAGATAAAACAGAGTCCGAACCCAGAAATCCCACAAGACCCAAGACCCAAAATAAAAAGGCAATAAACAACGTCTTTAAAGAAAATCCAAAAGTCTATGGTACATAATTACGCTGGAACACTTGCAAGGCCACAATTTGTAAAACAACAAGAAGTATAAGAGCTTAAACGATGAAAGTATAAATTGGTAAGTTAAAACCACTAGAAGAAGACATTAAATAACAAGGAGTATAATTTAGGTCAGAAAAGAGCACCAAGGTAACTGACTTCCTGAATAACAAGAAATATGAATATAATTACATTTTGAGTACCAGAGCAGGACAATGGACAACCAATTGCATTTGATTACAGGCTGCATTTAAGATACACTCCTAGTACTGTATCTGCCGTATTACCTTCACAAGCAAAACAACAACTATGTTCTCTCAATTAAAGACGAAGATGCTATACCTCACTCAGACTCCCAGGAAAAATCAAGAATTGTCTTTGAATTTACTAAAGATTTATATGACGAAAATAAATCTATGAATCATGATGAGGGAATAAACTTTCTAAATATCATTAAACTAACCATACTTAAATAAGATCAAATAAGATTTTTTTAAAACATGAACTGGCTGTTTATTGAAAAGTAGGTATACAAAGTCATTAAAGACCTTTAAGAAGGAAAAGCAGTAGACCTCCAATTAGGTAGATAGCCCAATTACTAGGATGTAGGTATTACAAATATACAGGAAAAAAAGGAGTGATTACAATGACAACAGCAGAGGCAACAATAACGCTCATCCCCACTAATGGGAAAGATTTAAGTCTGCCTAAAAATTATAGGGCGATATCATTAATAAACTTTGATTGCAAACACAAACATACTTGCTATGCGACTGGAGGACATACTGCCCTCACTATGCTAAAGTGTTGGGATACTTCCTTAAGTATAAACCCAAGGTTCAACCCCTCAATATTTTCTGCAGGAGGAGTGTACCGGGAAATACTATTTTTGCCTGGAAAACAGACTTTAAAAATACCTAGGTCTTGAATTTAATGATGACCTAGGACAACCCCTGCTCACAATGAGAACTTTGCAATAAAAAAAAAATAATAATAATCGAAACCATTGATAAATCGTCTCAGAAACTGCTGGGATGGAAGTTAAAATGATCACTACCTCTATAATGAATGGGGAATGATAAGAAAGCACGCATTTCGCTAAAGTTAAGGTAACTCACAGAATTGGGGGAGTACACTTGGTAGAATTCAGGAAAAACAGAGGACTTTCTTATTTAATCAAGGCATTCACTGGTTTACACATGAAGGATTAACCCGAGGAGACCATTTATGGATAATCTTTTAATAAACTCAGCATTCCCCATTAACAAAGACAGTCCTGCTCTGCAAAATGCAATTATTGCTTGTACCAGAGAAACTATACTAACAACGAATTCCCAATTTTCAGAAATTAAACATAAATATTCCAACATAACTTGGTTCTTGTCAAATAAGAAGATTAATGTGTGCAAGCAGCACGCCTTTGGTGGAATATGGAGTAAGAGGAGAATGTTGCCTAAGAGAGAGTTTGGCTCTAGAGGGAGCTCTTTTGCAACTCTACAAGAAATCTCCAAAACTGCAATGAAGAGTTCTGAAACTTCCTGAAATTAAAGGTAACTATCTAAAAACATCCCTGTTTCCCTCGTCAGGATCCTTCAATTAAATTGTTAACAATTAAAGTTAAGAACGTGGTCACATTGAATACAAGGTTTATGCACTTTTTAAACCAACATTGTCCACCTTACTGAAACCCAGACAGAAAAAATTGTCTCCAGATTGGTCGATCGATAACAAGGCACCATTACCAAATAAAACGTGGTATAACATCCAGAAGGCCACTTATACTTATATTTAAAAAACAAATCACTATCACACAAAATTCTTACTTCTTCATAGGACTTTCTGGATACCTGATAAGTTCACAAAACCAGGTATCATGAATGGCAAAAGTTGTTGCCTCTGCAAATCCAATACAGGTGGCAACCACATTACCTCAATGATTCTGGGACAGTATCTATTCCTATAGTCAAGGTATTTTTAAATTCATTCCACCCATGAATTTTCCTGTATGCGTTTCTAGGACCTTCTCTACAGTAGTTAAAGTTAAGTCTACTTTAGAGAATAAAGGTTTGCTGTTGGTAGATCTATTTACTTTAGTATACTTACTTATCTGAACTCATCACACCAGACATCATATACTTAACAATGGCTGCCTGTGACTAGATGCATCACCTTCCAAGCAATGTGCATTGCACATCATGAAATTCAGGGCACTGGGCTCCTACACCTTCAACACATACACTGCACCATGGCTGAATCATGACTCAGTACCTCATGCACCCCCAAATGAACATCTCATATGAAGGAAAAACTACATTTAACAATCTTTCACCCACACTTGTGTAAATAACCAGATGCAAGTCTGAGAGCTTTGTTGCTGTGTCAGGAAAATGCAGTGTTATATAAATTCTACAATGGAATACAGTGGAAACATGACTCTGTGGAATTACAAACGAGACTTAATTCTAAAGCAAAAACAACAAAGCAATGATAGAATGATTGAATTAATCTAAGCCAATGGCAATCGCTCAGGCCGCATTCCAATCCATCGCTTTTTGTCCACTGTGCCACCTCAGTTTGGATCCAGTCATATGTAAAACAGTCTTGAACCTGCTTTTCATGGGAAAGGTCCAGCCCGAATTGCCAGGCCAGATCCTCCTTGAACCAAAATAAAAGCAACCTAGGAACGATTTTGCCCTAGTTAGGGCTCTTCAGCCAGGTATACCTTGGTTCTAGTGGCACAGTGAGCCCGGAACACACATCTAGGCATACCAGCACACTTATGGCAGCAAAAACAAGGTGATGAGTGGAATGCTTGAAATAATCTCAGCCACTAGCAATTACTCGGGCCACATCCCAATCCATTTTTTGCCCACTATGCTACCTCAGTTTGGACCAACCCATCCATCACCTTGTTGTTCTTAATTCTAAAGCAAGCATTTGCTTCTTCGTTGGTTGAGATCACTGTAGTATGCATGAGAGGATAGTAAGAGAACCTTGAGGAGTAGTGTAGAACTGGGTGAGGTCATAGAACTGTGAGGTAGGAGAGGAGGCTGTGAGTTGAGCTGGCAGTTGGATGCTGTTTGGATGGGACCTCTGTCATTGGAATAAACTCATATTGGATTACGTCTGTGGCAATCTTTCTTTCATCTTGGAGCAGCTTAAAGAACATTACACTGGCGACGAGGTGGGATCAGAGTTTTTTTTAACCCTGTGCCTCCATCATTCCATCGTAAAAAGGGGAACAGAGGTCTCAACAAGGAACAAGCAACAAGGAACAAAGAACGGTGAGCGTCTTTCCGCTTTCAAGGAAGTTTTACATGTTTTTTCTGTAAGCGCGTCCATTTAAAACAATTTTTGACGCTTTTTTGGCTGGAGCCGGCAGTTGGATGCGTGCCGGCTGTCTCGCGTCCATCGCCATGGAAACTGTTTAGCTCCAGGCGCGCGTCAGCTGAGCCGCGTGCATTCCATGAATATTTGGAGCATGCCGCGCGTCAGCTGTGCTGCGTGCGTTTCCAGGGAGATGTAATACGCACGCCACTCCGCTTTCTCGATGTGCATAAAACAGAAGCCGAAACTAGATATTGACTTCAACTGAACTGTGCGCCAGCTGCATCGTCTGTATTTTTTTATAGCTGTAGCTATAAGCGGAGTGTCTACTGGGTTCTACAAGGATCTAAGGAGTAACCTGACATGAAATTCCAGAGTGCAGTGAATACCACAAACAAAGCAGATAGTAGTCGGAAAGGGATAATAATTCACGATTTGCACTGTGAATTAGTAAACAAATTAGGAATACATTCCTAATTTGTGAGCCTTTGTTTTTCAACCGTGTTGTCCCAGTAAAAGACTTTTGGAGGCTGCTTTGGAAGCTGCAGTTTCTTTCAAACAGGAAGTTCTTCATGATGCAGAATGTCACTGCACCTTCTTTTTTTTTGGCCATGCCAGGAGAACCACCTATTAAATGGCAAAAGTGGAAGAAGGTTTTTGAGAGATATGCAAAGGTGTGTGCCGCATCTTTAAGCATTGAAAGGAAGACTGCGCTACTTTTACATAGTTTAGGTTCAGAGGGTCAGGAAGTGTTTGATAATCTTCCGGACATTTTTGATGAGAACCTAAATGAATATGAGATTTGCCTAGAAAAACTAGATAGACATTACATTCCAAAAATTAGTACTATACTAGAAAGATATCATTTTGGCAGGAGGAATCAAGAAGAGTGTGAAACTGTGGAAGGGTATGTTACAGCCCTTAGAAAATTGGCTTCATCTTGCAAGTTTGGACCTTTGTCAGAGGAGAGGATAAGAGATCAGTTTATGTTGGGCTGTAACATAGAAAGAGTTAGGGAGGAAATTTGGCAAAAGGATGATCCATCATTGGATGAAGTCTTAGTGTTAGCCAAGAAAATTGAACACTCACTGATGTGTGTTAAAACAATAAAGAAGGAAGAGGACAAGAGGGAAGAGGTACAACTGGTAAAGGACAAACGAGAGATTCCAGCAAAGCAGAATTATAGGAAGGAAAAGAGAACTATTTTTCAAGGGAAGTGTTTTCGTTGTGGCAAGCAGGGTCACATGGCGAATGATAAGAACTGCACGGCAATTAAGGTGGTTTGCAACTTGTGTAAAAAGAAAGGGCATTTTGCTAGTGTGTGCAAATCCAAAAATAGTGTATATGGTGTCAATAATGATTCAGACACCAATGATGGGGACGAATTCGAATGTGGCCAAATTGTCCTTCAGGTTGGAGGAGAGAGAAGAAAAGGACCTGTTGATGAAGTTTTGGTGGATGGGGAAAGAACTAAGGTTCTGTTCGATTCTGGAGCAAAGATAACCATCATTTCAAAAGAGTTGTATTTGGGAAAACTCAAAGACAAAGTAAAGTTATGTAAACCAGATATAACGCCTCATGCATATGGTGGACAACCTATTAAGCTGCATGGGTATTTTTGGGGTATACTTCAATATAAACACAAATATACTAATGCGAAGATTTATGTATCCAAAAAGGGTGACAGTGTTCTGAGTTGGTTCCATCAGAAAGATTTGGACGTGATACTTGATCCAAATAATGACCCCCCTGTAAAAATTAGAGATCAAGTGGGGGTGAATGAGATTGTGGAATCTGGAGGGGCTACTGCTCAACAAACCACAGGTAATGTTGATTTTGTGGAAAAACTCAAATTGAGAGTTCCTGTGATTTTTCAAAATAAACTGGGGTGTCTTCGACACTATGTGCATCATAGTCGCCTCAAAGAAGGAGCAAAACCAGTATGCAGCAAAGTTCGTGGTGTACCAGTAGCTTTGCGGGAAGAAATGAAATTGGAACTCGGGAGACTTCAGAAGGAAGGGATCATCGAAGAAGTCGAGGGAACTGAATGGTTGGCACCAGTGGTTGCAGCCAGGAAACCAAATGGGAGTCTTCGCTTATGTGTGGACTTGAGAGAGTTAAACAAACATGTGATTGTAGATAGATATCCTTTGCCAAACATTTCAGATATGTTGATGTTATTGCAAGGAGCAAAAGTGTTTTCTACAATAGATCTGACGTCGGCATATCATCAGATTAGATTAACTGAACAATCTAAAGATCTCACTGCTTTTATCACTCCATTTGGAACATTTAGGTACACCAGGTTACCATTTGGGTTGATATCTGCAGCCTCGGTCTTTCAAAGGATGTTGGAGAAAGTTTTGAAGGATTTGGAGGGTGTTAGAATTTACCAAGACAATGTCTTGGTATTTGGGAAAAATAGTTCTGAGCATGAAAGAAGAGTATTGGGAGTCTTGGAGAGGCTGGGAGAGTGTGGTTTGACCGTTAAAATGGAGAAGTGTAAATTTCAAAGGGACTCCATTGAGTATTTGGGACATACGATCACTGGAGCAGGTATATCACCAAAGAAAGAACTGGTAGATACCATTAAGAAGTTACAGTCACCACTTAATAAAGAGGAACTGATGAAGTTCATTGGGATGGCTGAGTATTATGGGAAGTTTATCAAGAATTTTGCGGAATTGTGTGTGAATATGAGGAGATTATTACGGAAAGGAGTAGAGTTTGTATGGAGTGAGGAGTGTGAAAGTGAATTTAAAGGAATTAAAGAGGAGTTAGTTAAGGCTCCCAAATTGAAGAATTTTAATCCTAATCTTTCATCAGTTTTGATCACTGATGCCAGTGCGAAAGGTCTTGGAGCTGTTCTGCAACAAGGTGATCATAAGTCTGAGCAAGTGGTTTTGTTTTTGTCGCGAGCTCTAAGAAATGCTGAGTTGAACTACTCAGTAATAGAGAAGGAAGCTTTAGCAGTACACTGGGCTGTGAAAAAGCTCAAGAACTTGCTGTGGGGCACCAAGTTTGAGGTTAGAACAGATCATAAACCCCTTTGTGAGATCTTTAAAAGGAAAGGAATTGATGCGATATCAAGTAGGATCACGAAGTGGGTAGTATCATTACAGGACTTTGATTTTGAGATGAGATACATTCCTGGAGCGCAAAATAGGGTGTCTGACACATTATCAAGGCTGGTACGCTTGACAAAAGATAACCAGTTGGCAGAAGGGAGTGAAGAGGATTTAGATGATGAGATGGTATGTGAAATTGAAGGAAGTGGGTTTGATGACAGTGTTGTGACTAAGGAGAGATGGAGGAGAGAATGTGAATTAGATTGCACAATGGTTGAAATACTTTCCTTGGTAGAGAGAGGTTGGAAAAACAGAAATGAAGGGAGTTTGGAGACGCAGAAGTTTTGGCATGTGAGAGGGGAATTGTCAAGTAGAGATGGTCTGTTGTTTAGGGGTACAAGACTAATTCCTCCCATCACGTTGAGACAGGAGCTTATTTCTCTTGCCCACTCGGGTCATCAAGGTGTTTCAAAAACCAAAGGAAGATTGCGTTTGACATACTGGTGGCCAGGAATGGACAGTCAGGTAGAGAGGATCATTAGAGAGTGTATGCAGTGTGTTATGAGCGAGAAATCTATCAAACCCAGGGTCCAACCCATGGAGATTAGAGATCGTCCCACTCAACCGTGGGAGGAAGTTGCGCTTGATATTTTAGGACCTATTCGTGGAGAGGGTTGTGATGTATATCTCCTCGTGCTGGTGGATGTTTTCTCAAGGTGGCCGGAGATTAAATTTACCAGGGGCATTGAGACAAAGCATGTCATTGGTTTTTTGAAAGAAGTGTTTGGCAGAGAGGGTTTTCCCAAAGTTATCCTCACTGACAATGGTGTGCAGTTGGTGTCGAGGGAGATGGAACAATTTTTAGCGGACTGTTCCATACGGCACGAGAAGTGTGCGTTTTATCATCCCGAAACCAACGGTATGGTAGAGCGTTTCAATAGGGTATTGAAGGAGACTATAGCGCTGGCCAAGGGTAGTGGATTGAATTGGAGGAAAGAAGTGACGAAAAGGGTTGAGGCTTATAGGGTCTCACCTCACTCCACTACAGGTAAAACACCATTTGAATTACTCAGAGCCAGACACCCTAATACCTTGTTGTCTCCCAGGTGGGTGAATGATATGGAGTCAAGGACAGGTGTGATTTTGTCAGATGGATGTTGGAGAGAGGGGGAGCAAAAGAAAATAGAAGCTCGGAAAAAGTATTTTGATTCAAGAAAGTCAACACAAACAACTAAAGTTAAAGTAGGTGATTGGGTACTTATTCGGGGACCTTTGAACAAAGGGAGAGGCATGAATAAGTCTAAGCCTATAAGAGTAGTTAAAGTGTTCAACAATGCGGTAAGAACAGAAGATTCTAAGATGTGGAATCTTAATCGGGTGGTGGTTCTCAGATGTAATAGGTTTAGGAACACTATTAATGATAGTTTGGTCAATTTTGTTAATTAGAACATATGTTGTAGCAATGTTATTTTCTTCATGCTTATTATTGAACAAATGTATATAGTAATTTTTGTTTAATTTTTAGTTATTAATGTTTGGTTTTTTATTTTTAGTTATTATTGTTAGTTGATAAAAGGGGGAGGTGTGTAGTATGCATGAGAGGATAGTAAGAGAACCTTGAGGAGTAGTGTAGAACTGGGTGAGGTCATAGAACTGTGAGGTAGGAGAGGAGGCTGTGAGTTGAGCTGGCAGTTGGATGCTGTTTGGATGGGACCTCTGTCATTGGAATAAACTCATATTGGATTACGTCTGTGGCAATCTTTCTTTCATCTTGGAGCAGCTTAAAGAACATTACAATCACCATAATTGGTTAAAACAAAACGATGATCCAAAGGTTATATAGAGTTTACTCAAACAGGTCCTTATGGAAATTAAATATGGATTAATCCACAAGAGGGCTCAAAGTTATCAAACTGTTGTCTTATTTAAGTAGCTGAAAATAAGACGTTGTTTTGCATGTCAGAAGATAAGGCTTAGGTTTTCACAGTTACTCATTCTTATAAATATACGCACAAGTACATATGCAAAATATGTATAATAAATAAAGCTCGGAAAGAAAGGCCTTTTGAGGGTTTGGTTAACTTTTCATACTCATATCTTTTACTGCCACGTCCGTTTCTCTAAAGAATTAGAGTGACTGCAGGTTTAAAAAACGGTGGGATATTTCCTTAAGTAGGTGCTGATGGGGAAGTGTTTTTACCACAATACTAACATTTTTAGATGAATGCAGCTCTATATTCAGAGGTGCATCCATGAGACATGTTCTTTTATCGAATAAATGTGGAAATACATTAGTTGCACTTCATTATTTTTATAGAACACAACTATGGCTAAAAAAAAAAAAAAAAAAATAAAAAAAAAAAAGAAATGAGCAAAAATAAACATGAACGAAAACATCTTGAAAATCTAAGAAAAAATAAAAATACCATAAATCTGCCGGCCCCACTGGAGGTAAGCGCAATGTTGGTATCCTATGAGAATGTGATCTCTAACACATATATACATGTAGAAGGCGTACTTTATCAGAGAAAACATTCAATCATTCTATGCCATAGTCCACTAGGATTTCTGAATCCACATTGGGTCATTGAAGTCAAACCATTATTTAAATGGGCAATACAATGTTAAATAGGCCAGTTACGAAAGCAAAACTGTTTTCCTTTGAAGTGACATCTGCTAGGGATTTCCCAGCTGTGCTACAAGATAATACTTTATTTTCGACGTGTTCAGGTAAGCACACACTTGTTTTTCAGAGTACACGTTTAAGGTCCTGTAATGGTAAATAGGGTTAGAGAATCATTAGTTTCAGAAATTGTTGCTGGACAAAAAATGAAAAGCAACCAGCCCGAACTGACTATCATTTCTAAGATGCTGACATTTTATTTATTTTTGGAATGCAGAGTCAGAATTTGGTTAGAGGCCATAGAAGAGTTTGTCTGATGAATCCAGGTCAAAATGAATCCCATTCATGCTTCCAGCCAAGAGGCTGAGGATACCAATATTGGCCTTTGGGCCAAATAGGTCTATTTGACAAAAATTCCATGTATTGAGGATATGAGTGAAGATCAGATTGATTTTATTTCCACTCATGAGGAGCATGGTAAAATCTACTTACAGTATATGCCCTGTTATCGCTTTCCACCTCCAGATGCAAAGCGATAAGAAAGATGTTCTTCTGAATATGTCACACTCCTAGCCAACAGCCCACAAGCTCTAATTCTGATCTCGGGAAGATTTGGGGGCCATAGGTCATCGTTTTTTAAATGTATGCATGTAAAGAAAATTTATGAAGCACACGCCTAACCAAGAGACATCAGAGCACTTTGTAAAGAATAACAAATACACAGAAACTACGTGGGGATGCTCATGCAGACCCTTTTACAACAGTCAAAATGAGGGCATCTTTTACAGAACCTTTTTCTGGTACTGCCTGCAGTGTAGGAATTACCAAGTAGGAAGGAGGGAAAGCAAGAATTACAAAACAGAAAAGCGCTGAGGCAAAAACGCAATGAACAATGTATAGGAGCATCAACCTTTATTACAAAATTGACTTCAAAACACTACTGTGAGCACTGATGCAACACATCTTTTAAAGTTCTAAAGATCTGGTGTAATACCCACATGTTTTGTGCATTGAGGCTTTGACGATCACTCAGACAAAACAAAGATAATTTCCTATTTGTTCAAAATGATGTTGAAAAGCTAAAAAAAAGTAATACTGGTACAAAAGATCTCTGGTGACAATGGCAAATACTGTGAATAACGTAAACTAAAGTGCTTTAGATACTTTAGTACTCTAGCTATATTTACTACTCTACTGGGTTTATTCTGTGATTTAGAAGCAGGGTCCTATTAATTGTCATGATGGACAATGCAGGGCAGTGTATGTGGTGCAGTTATGTATCTGTTTATTTTTTGAGTCAACAATTTTAAAATATTTGTTTTGACTGTTTTCTCATAATTACATAATTTGCACTGGGAGCTGTTCTACTAACAGAGACCAGAGGGAAAATGCCTATCTCCAACACTCGTGTGAAGATGCCTACCTGATTGCCTATGTGAAAAACAAAATCATCCATCTGTGTTTTGTGCCATCAGCTGTGGCTTTCTTCGACTTTAGAGCGACAATCTATTTGTCCAGTCAATGCAAAACCATGACTCCCTATAAAAAAAACTAACTGTATTCGGTGCAAGGTACATGGACTATGAGAGCAAACTGAGAAATACTTACTTTGGGCCAGTGTGGGGCAAGGGAGGTATGTGAGAAAACACCATTTATGCAAAATGATTCTGAGCTGCTCTTGTGCACCGGACCATTCAGCAAAACCTCTTCTTTTATTCTACCTAAACCCATTGGTCAGTCGTGGAATGCAGCCCCATCAGGAACCGTGCAAATTAAAGAACAGGCTAACGGCGACTATAATGAAAAATGCATTTAGCAAAACGAGCTCTCTGATACCATCATCAAAATGAAGAGGAGTGATTTGGTTTGCTGAGCGCATTAAGAGTGCCAAGTGCCCACAATAACTCATTAAGGCAGGAGACATGTCTCCAATCAAAGATGAATGGATCCCTTGCATTATTACGAGTGGCCCTTACATATTCAGAAGAGTCATTGGATTAAGTCCATACTAATCAATGTTAAAGCTGCATGAAAGTGTAAATAAGGTAGATGTACACTCACCATGCTGACATCACAAACACTGTGAACTAATGCACTCCCTTCTTTGAAAAAAATGTATATACAGTTATTGATTTTATCTACATGTAGTGGTCAAAGGAAGTAAAAGTACAAAACAGGTTATATCTCACCAAATTAATTTTCACATATCATCAAACACTGACGAAAGAGTGAAAACCAGCTTTTAGGACATAGCCTCATCAGTCCATCTCATTAACCTCTAGTTCGGATTTCTAACCATAGTACGTTCAGCAGAAACACCAGAATGGTGACTGTAAGAGAGACAAAGAAAAAACACACACACACACACTCACACTATATCAGTGTGCAGTGTGTGAAGACACTGAGGCTTCTCACTGTCAACGCCATCACTAAAGCCATCAATTGCCAATTCCTGCTTTCAAAGTACTGGCATGTTGTGTATTCATTGTGCACATCAAGAAGGGAACTCCACTTGCTGAAGATATGAAGTTGCTACTTCTCCAGTTTACTTTTTTGTTAGGTACTTTTGTCCATCTGAAAGTACCTAGTACTTTTCTGGCCAAGCCTGTCAAGTGCTCTAATTGCCAAGGGTGATAAACGCCTTGGCTCCATCGAAAGCAGGCTTTGTTGTGAAATCCATCCATTCAATGAAAGCAGTTCAGAAAATCCTGAACAGGTAGAGGGTAAGATCACATTTCCAAAACACCTAGCAGTAGCTATTGTTTCTGTGTTAACTATTGTCTTTGATTCAATAAATCCTGAAGGTTGGGAAAATATACTCTACGTGGTGGATCTGTACTATATGTGGATCTGTACCCCGGAGAACATGATCGAAGCAACATGGTACTGCAGACGAAATTTGCAGTCTAAAATGACCATTAGCAACGGAACAGGAAAAAAAAAAAACACTTTCATTGTATATAAATTGTAGGCCCATTTAAATCACCAAATGTAATGATGTCCTTTATAATTTGGATCAACTTACTATGCTAGGCACTGATGTACCACAGTATGGAAGTCCAGTGACAAACAAAATCCTGGGCGTCAAAAACAAGACACTCATGCGTAAATGGTGCTCCACTAATATACAAGCTACAGGAGCTCCAAAGCCACAGCATACATTAGAGGTGAGAAGAGCATTACTGTCTCGTTCCTATGGACACACTTACTGAACAATTTACCCTCATTCAGGTCAGTGGTCATGAAGGTAAATAGTTGAATGCTTTAACATCCACAAAAAAACAAAAACGCTACTCCATGCAGATTAAGAGGCACATAATGGAGTAAAGCAATTCTGAAGTGTTATATTGACTGGCGAGGTGCAAAGTGTGTTGGGTCCAGTTAAGCTAGTCTAGGTTTGATGCTAAGTTGTCTGGTACCAACTATTCTAACTCTATCCTTATTGTCAGTATTTTCAGGTTTTTAAGTGGTTGGTACCAGGCACTGAAGGCCGCATTCTTTCCAGTATACAGAAAAGTAGCCGTCAGGATCTCACTGAGTGAAGGGGCAAATTATTTGCTTATGGACCTCCCACCTGGGTATGTAGTTCTTACCAGACGCGGCACGTCCTTTAGGGCGGAGGGGCCAGACCCCCCCCCAACTTTTGCCCCTCATGAAGAGTGTCTGTCAGGCTGAACAAAGGTCAGCCAATGAGGGAAGGCAGCAGTCCCAACCCTCCTGGGCCCTCGAGGCTGAAGGTAAGTGTGTGTGATGTTTTAAAATGAATGGTGCATTTGTTCATGTTTGAATGTTACGAGTGTTGTTAATGGATGTGCAGGCGTGTGTGAAAGAATGATTGTGTGAACTTTTAAAATGAATGTTTGGTGCATGCGTGCATGTGTGTGAAAGAATGAGTGTGTGTCTGTGCGCTTCCTGCCTGCCCCCTCTCTCCTATAGCTGCCGGCCGCCACTGGTTCTTACTTAAACCTCTGTCCAAGCTTGGATATTGACAAAGAGGTATTCTGAGATATCAGATGTAGGAGCCCACAGTCATTGATACATAGTGTTGATTGGTAGCCAAAGATCATCTGGAAACTACCTTGGGTGATAATGCTTCTAATTCATCTGTGATCACCTTGAGTCCTTATCAACATGCTTCCTTTCCAGGTAGGATGGAAAATAACTTTGCTGCAACAATTCTTACCAGCAGCAAGACCCTGCACGTTATGGCTTAATAAAATATTGCCAATAGATGGGAGGCCAGTAAGTTTGTGCATTCCCTAAAAATGTCCTCCCTAAGCCCATCAAAGCTTTGGATCCTCAAACCCATCATACTCTTTTGTAGCTGCTTCAATCGCTTCCAACATGATCAGACGAATAAGCAGTTCACTACTTAAATTGTCTAGGGCAGTGTTTCTTAATCTTTTTAGAATCACAATCCATTTTTTAGAATTACTTTTGTGACCCACAAAGCTTTTATGGACACAAGATATATGATTTTGTTTTATTGTAACTAAAGAGTGGTGTGGTAGTGCAAATTCATTTATAAACAGCACATTTTCATTGAACTGGCCACTAAATTTGCACACATATACAGTTTTACTGATTAAACTATATTGCACACAAATGAAAATGTGTAGAAATCGGGTTTTACTGGATATTTATTATGTGTGCATCACCAAGTCAAGTGTTTGAATTGTTTTGATCCTATTAAAAACTTTGTTCCATCACACTTCAGAATAACAAAAACTTGCTTAATGTTGGCTTTCCTACCTGTTGAATGTGTACAGTTCAGTTACAGGAACTTACATTTTGTTGTGTTGCAAAAAAAAGGACATACAGGAGGAAGCCTTCTGCCCTCGAGTCAGTTCTTGCGTTCTAGCTCCAAGACGCTGGTAGGCAGCTGTGTGCTCCACAAATACGACAGATTGATCCTATAACCTTTTCATTCACACTCCCTGTACCCAGCAAGACTGTTACATTATTCACTTTACTTTTCTTTTTCTGACTTCAAAGTGAAAGGAGTTTGTAAACAGCAACACCCATGTTATAAAACATTGACCTCTGTCTTTGAAGCACAGCAATTGTGACTAGATAAATACAGTTTTTAAAGGCATCTTCATTTATTGCTTGGACTTTCACAATCCACCAAAAATCAGGTTTGGCAAACACTGCTCTAGGCTAATAAGATTGCGTTGTCCCGAGATATCAGATGATAGGCTTCAGAAGCATAGATTTGAGTAGTGGCCGACAAATAACAAGAGACCACCCTGCGTGACAAAACGCATTTGCTCCACCATTAAACATCCGGTTCAACTACAGAAGTGTTTCAGATTGGCAATTTGCATATAAGCATCACCCCATGCAAAATTGACACAGTTTCTTTCTTGTCTCTATCCACAACCTTGAAGACAGAATCTAACAAAAATCAAATGTTTGTAGATGCATAAATTGGGACCTGAAAAAGATTACATACAAAACGGGGAGTAAGGAGGACAATGCAGAGTCTGCCTTTTAACAGAATATTGATCAAAAAGAGCGTTACCAAAGGTACGTAATTTGTTCTCCTGATGAATACTTCTAACTGCAGAGTCCTCACATTTAGAATAGATATCAAATTAGAATCTCCCAAGGGATGGGCCAGTGGAATGGCTCAGATCAAAAAGTCCTGTAAGACGGATCAGGTAAAATGACCCTTTCGTTGGACCTGGAAGTCAAAGTAGAAGTGCTCTGAGAACGTGTAGACTGACCCCCATCATCGCAGCTTGACAGATGTCAAGGACAGGTATGCTATGTTCCAGCCCAGTGCAGCAGTCTTGGTCCAGGTGGAATAGGCCAGCAATCTGTCTGGAGGTTGCTTCTTGGCCAGAACACAGCAAATAAATCAGAGGACAATCCACCTCAAAAGAGTCCTTTTGTACACCGGCCTGCCTTTCTAGGCTGTTGAAAACCCCCAAAAAAGCTGATCATCCATCCGATGTACTTTGGTGCAAATGATGTAAAAGCTTAAATAGGGCTCAAAAAATCTACTTGACCACTCGCTATGGTGAGTTATAATTGATTCAGTCAAGCTATTTTTAGGATGTACTCGCCCCTTCTGGTGAGTAGACAAAGAACAGGTGTTCTGGTTCAGTCAGGAAGTGGAGGGGCATAAAAGATGCCTTTACATATTGCTCTTATGTCACATTTGCTCTGTGTTCACAGACAGAGGTCGAAAGTCAGTTTGTCTTACAATTAATTTCCCTTCTGACTGCAGAGTTACAGAACTCTGTAAGGTGAACTGTGTGACCTGCTGTGTAAAGTATGAAATAAAAGGATATAGGGTGTCAGGCTTTTCCTAACACACAACATT
Source organism: Pleurodeles waltl (assembly GCF_031143425.1). Lineage (NCBI taxonomy): Eukaryota > Metazoa > Chordata > Amphibia > Caudata > Salamandridae > Pleurodeles > Pleurodeles waltl. The sequence continues at coordinate 142,577,227 of NC_090443.1, forward strand.
TAAATGACTAAGTCAACTGTACAAACATTTCAAAATATATTTCAGCAGTTGTTAAAGCCCAATTTTTTGTATTTCTGTGAGATGAAAAAATATTTTAACAGGATGAAAACAAATTAGAATACTTTACATGTTGATGTACAAAGGATATGTTTTCCGAAACACAATTTTCGCAGATTCTTAATACACTTTATCGTTTTATCAGTAAAGTTGCAAGTTAGGGGAAAGGTTTTTTGACATTTCATGGAAATTTACTGTGTGTAGATGACAATATGCTACCACATCATGATTTAGTAATATATTTCTTAAAAGTGAGTGTTTAAACAAACTGAGAATACTCCTGCCCTGAATGCAATGCTGTTAGGAAACTAAAAGCAAGTCATGGGTCATGTGTCCCCTATAGGTGGGCTCCATTCATGTGATACATGCAGCAAACAGTCTACTTAATCAAACAAAAGAGATTTTTTTTTGTACCCGAGAAACGCTGGGCTCACATATTTGAAGGTGCAATCATGCAAGAATGAAGAAAAAGGGGACTCTGTAAACTACTTGCCTAGAATCACACAATGAGAGACCCGTTTACTAGTCAAGTACATTACAGTTAGGTCGAGAAGATTATTTAAGTTACTTGACCTGCAGATCTAGTAATATTTTTATGATTTCTCAAGGCTTGTTACAGTTCTTTTGCGATCCAGTCAGTGGAGTCTCTCTTCCACTTTCAAAAGGTCAAATGGAGAAAAGAGTGCGATAGACTGGTCAATGTGAAAAGTAGTCACAACTTAGTAAAAGGCCATTCTTCTCCTCAACACTACAATAGCTGAGAAAAAGATTGTTAAAGGCAGCTGCATTGGAAGGGCTTGGAGTTCACTCAAATGGCAGGACGAAGTCACTGTGATCAGAACTACAGTCAGATGCTGGATAACTGTGCATTTGTTCAAATGGTGTGTGCATGAGCAAAGTGAGGAGTAAACTGTGATCCTACTGTGTCATCACAAAGGGTGATGGAGAAAATACATGATTCAAATCTTCTAGAAACCCAAGCACAATAGGTGATTTGAACAAGTATAGTTGGTCTGGCTAATGTAAAAACTCCTAAAGGGCCAACAGATAACCTTTAACTGTGCCCAATGCAAGTCATTGCTGGGTGATATATAACAGAATGGCATCTGACAGTTTGGTTTGCAATTGATCAGTATTGGGGGTGGCAGACAGGGTTACAAACATGTCCAGCGTCCCGGGTAGACAGAATTAGTAGAAGGGCACGTGGAAGTCAGGATTATCTCCTCAACTTGGTGAAGACGCCTGAATGCAGTTAACTACTGCTGCTCATTCTCCACACGTGGAGGTGCAGGTTCAAATGCAGGACTCTGCCCTGCTGCTGTGACAGGTGGTACTCCAGAAGCAGTAGCCTGATGGAAAGTTAGATGCTGATTCAAGCTTATTCCTGGGCACAACACTGAACTTGGACAGTCCTGGGCCACTAGGATGACTTGGGTGTGGTCATTCCTGATCTTCAGCATAAAGGGCAAGGGAGGCAGCAGCAGAAAGGTATATATGAGTCCAATGCTCAACTCTAACTGGAATGCCTCTCAGAGCCTTCTTGAAAATTCCAGTGCACTACATTTTTTGTTACTGCTCATGCTCCATGATGGCAAAATGATATAGCCACGGTTCTCTCCACTGTCTGATGATGCCCTGTGCCACTTCGGGATGTAACCACCATTCTGGATGTGGTGGGTGAGTGTGTCTGAACTGGAATGTAAAGATCCAATTTATAGAAAAATGTGATGTTCCGTAAGGTTTTCTAATCCAAATTGAGGGTAGAGACCAAGAGGAAAAGTATTCTTAGTAATTTGTATTTCACAGAGATAACCAAAGGTATCCTGTTCGGGATGCCAGATCCTCACTAACCTAGATGGGATGCTTCATCATTAGGTCCTGCTCCATGATGGTCGGTATGTGCAATTCCCAGTAGTCCTCTCAACCGGGGGCTCTTTGGTGAAGATATTTTTCTTGCCCTTAATGGGTTACAGTGAACCAGTGGTTATAGTGGGAAGTGAGTGCAGTGGGGAATATTAAAATTGCCTATAGATTTCCCTTATGTGCTTTGGTTATCCTTTGTTGGTAATCTATGGAAAGAGTAAAAACTAGTGTGGATCAATTAAACATCAGATATTCTTTGGTCCTTGTGTCTGGCCTACATGGTTCATGCTTTGCTGCCTCGCTGGGTCAAGTGGTGTTTTTGCAGGACTGAAATATATGTAACCCTACTATCTTTGTGAGGAGCCCAGTCACTGGCGTTGATTGCTTTGATCTGAAATGTGTAGGTGTAGAAACAAAGCCAAATCTGGGAACTCATTTGTACCAAAATGGTGGACCACTATTATAGTCAGGATCACTGTGGATGCAGGCACTCAGCACACTCTTAGTTTATTAACTAATTTTTGGTGTGCTCGCATTTCAAACTGCCCTGGTCCTCCTCTGCGTTGTCTGTAAATTGCATCATTGGGGACGACATGTGATGCTCCGATTAGCCCTCTCATTCTCCTTTCTGAATTTTGATGATCAAAGATTCCACCAGGTGGTTCACTACCAGGGAGAAACCCTTGTGCTCCCACCAACTTCAGAGACTAAGGCCCTCCTTTAGAACATGGCAGTCTGAACAGCCACGTCGGCGGTCATTACTCCCTCCCACCCCCCAGGAGCCCCTGCACTCCCCATGCACTTGGCATGGGAAGTGCAGGGGCCCACATGCACAGCCCGTTGCGCATTTCACTATCCAAATTACCCGCCGCACTGCTACATTGGCACCGGCTCCATTTGGAGCCGGCGTCAATGTTCAGGCCCTGTTTCCCGCTGCGCCGGCGGGCGGAAACACAGTTTAAGCCCACCAGCCCAGCGGGACGTTAATTATGTGGCAGGCGGGGGTCCTTCTGTCGACCATCAGTGCAGATCGATCGTAATAAGGGCCTAAGTGCCTCTTTGCACTTGAACCCAGGACACAACCCCACCCTGCTTGCTTCAGTACTACATGCGGTGGTGCTGTCGTGAGAATGTGAACAAGCTTCTCTTTGATAGATGGTAAAATGGCTTTCAGAGCCAGGCACATGGATCACAACTCCAACAAACTAATGTGGAGACTGGACTCTGCCAGGGACCAGAGTCCTCAAATCTCCACTGCTCCCACGTGATCCCAAGTCCTAGATGTGACATCTGTCCAGACCATCAGCTCTGGGTGGGGCATGTGTCTTCTGCTGGTCCAAACATGATTGAGCCACCACTGTGCCTCTTTTGCAGTCTACTCCGAAACATGAATGGAGGCATAGCTCACAAGTAAGATGTCAAGAGCCCCAGAGGCCTTAGAGCATCTCTCATCAAGACCCAGAACCAAGGTTGAAACATCAGGATCACTGACCAAAGGTACTGGCTTGGAGGGAAGCCCAGACACTGCAACATATCTAGGATGGCTCCAAAGAAAGAGCCTCAGCGAAAAAGTAAGGTCTCACATGGGCATGTTGACAGTGAATCCCATGTTAATGGTGAATGGAGGTTCACCATTATCTAAAGGTGTTCTACAAATGACTATGCAAGCACACAATCAACAGCCAGTCTTTGAGGTAGGGCAAAACTGGAATTACCAACCTCCAAAAGGTATGCTGCCACCACTGCCATCACTTTGTGAACACCCAAACTATTACAGCATGGCAGCTGTTGCAGCAGTGCCAGAGGACTGGAAAGTGCACTGTTCCTGCTGGCCTCTGCATTGTCTACTTCATCCCTACTCCTCACCCTAAAAGGACTACAAAGCATGTTGTGGGGCGGTGGAACTTGGTGTTGACAATACGTCAACCCTCTGGAGTAGCTGCGAAAGGGGTAAAGCAGTTGAGGGCACTGCCTCACAGGTGTAGAGAGGACTAAGGAACAATTTGTGGCGCAGCGCTCTTCAAGTGTTTCCAATGCTGAATTGTTCTTCTCACCAAACAGGCAAGACCCATCAGACTATGGGGGTCATTCCAACTTCGGCGGGCGGCGGAGGCCGCCCGCCAAAGTTCCCCCGCCAGAAGACCGTACCGCGGTCAAATGACCGCGGCGGTCATTCTGACTTTCCTGCTGGGCGGGCGGGCGACCGCCAAAAGGCCGCCCGCCCGCCCAGCGGGAAAGCCCCAGCAACGATGAAGCCGGCTCCGAATGGAGCCGGCGGAGTTGCTGGTGTGCGACGGGTGCAGTGGCACCCGTCGCGATTTTCAGTGTCTGCTTTGCAGACACTGAAAATCTTAATGGGGCCCTGTTAGGGGGCCCCTGCAGTGCCCATGCCAGTGGCATGGGCACTGCAGGGGCCCCCAGGGGCCCCACGACACTCGTTCCTGCCAGCCTCTTCCTGGCGGTGTAAACCGCCAGGAACAGGCTGGCGAGAAGGGGGTCGGAATCCCCATGGCGGCGCTGCTTGCAGCGCCGCCGTGGAGTATTCCCTGGGGCAGGGGAAAACCGGCGGGAAACCGCCGGTTTCCCTTTTCTGACCGCGGCTTTACCGCTGCGGTCAGAATTGCCCCTGAAGCACCGCCAGCCTGTTGGCGGTGCTTCCTCCGTCCCCGGCCCTGGCGGTCCATGACCGCCAGGGTCGGAATGACCCCCTATATGTCCATTAAAGAGACTTGCATGTCCCCAAGAAGCTTGTGGATTGGTTCTGAAGCATCACACTAGTGCAACTGCTCTTCTTAAACAGTTGGTATTGTCCACCCTAGACTGGTAGATGTACTTTTCAGCATTCTGACCATTTTGGATGGCTCAAGCCAGGATGGCCCAAAAATTTTCGTGGACTGCCGACAAGATCTCTGGGTGAGGGCCAGACATCTAGATGTCTAGATGGAGTAGTTGGGGTTCTGTGATGCATGACGCTTAAAGCACCTTAGAGTGTACACTCACACCTCAAAGGCACACAAGTCCTCATGCTCCTCCCTGCAACCCATGCCCCCCACGTGTCTCAAAGCCATACTCCCGAGAGGGATCTCCGACTGATCACAGGAGGCCCGACAAAACAAGATGCCCCATTTCGCAATTTAAAATCTGGCAGCTGGTGCATGCCCAATGCTCTGATCCTCTTCAATCTGAAATTCTGATATACTTAGGAATAACAAAGGTATACTCCTATTAGCCAGCACACTGTGTATGTTTGGGAGAGCCACTATCAGGGGTGCGGCTTAAGCTTAATTTTAGAACATGAACAGAGAAAATTGGTTCATATGAAAGATTTTGAAAGTAAGATGCTGTTACTGGAGCGAAAGACCATTTGCTGACCCAACAGAGGCCTGTCCTCGCCAGCTGCTCTTGGATAGAGGTTCACTGAGGCAGTTGTCTCCTAAGGAGGCCTGCCAGTGCATGAGGGAGTCCATACAGCATGCATAAGAGTGGGAAGCTACTATACCGGCTGGCAACTAGGAATATTTCGACTATAACAGTTCCTGAAATTCTCGACTCCTCAGAGATCCTTAGATTTACCTTGGTCAAGATTGCAGTGGCTTCGACGACTCCTATGCCAGGCTCTAAGCACCCCAGCATAGACTGTGCTCAAAGAAGGCTAATCCGACCATACTTGATATACCTCTATTGAGGCTAACACCCTCTCTGGCACTAGAGTTTGAGGATCCCCTCCTATTGGAGGAACTCCAGGAGGCTTTTCAGATATGAAAACTGGAAAGACACCTGATCAGATGGGTTTCCCCTTTAATATTTGCCCTCGAGCATTTGGTGAGGTCCTCTGCCCCTACTTGTTACACCTCTTCTTAAAGGCAATCTCCAAAGGCATGTTTCTGCCACAGTGGTGATGCCTAAGGAAGTCAAGCCACTGTCACACTCTTCCAGCTACCGCCAGATTTCCTTGATTAATACAGAATTTAAGATCTACTCCAAGATTCGAGCCAAATGCTTTCAATGATCCCTACCATTCTTAATACACCAAAATTAATGTGGCTTCATGCCCGGCCATAGTCCTCAGTACTGCATTTGCTGGATGCAAGGGGCTCCTGCCCACATTAGCTCCATCCAAGACCTGGTGTGCTGTGTTACTGATTGATTTTAAGAGTGCATTGGTCATGGGTATTGGGCGCATGGGATTTGGTCCGAAATTTCAGACCTACATAAAGCTCACAGCATAAGTTTGGGTAAATTGGGAGATGTCTAACCCAGTTCCTATCGGCAGAGGCACACAGCAGGGCTGCCCTCTCTCTCCATTCCTCTTTGCCCTCGGCCCTGAACTGCTGCGAGGCTTATCCACTGTGGTGCTCAAATGCAGGGGTGGAGGTAGTAAAGGGTCTGACTGAAGAGAGAATTGCGCACTACATGGACAATATTGTTCTTTTTCTTGCTGATCCACTGAGCTCAGGCCTTTGTGCCGTGGAAATTCTGAGTCGCTCCAGGCAGACTTTTGGGGTACAGGTGAACTGGAATAAATCTTTTCTAGTCCTACTACAAAGTAAACTTGAGACGGTTACCTGACCATCTCAGATGTCCCTTCCGGCAGCTGGGCGGCCCTTATCTGGGCATTTTCTTATCATGGGACCCTGACTTAGCCTGCAGCCTTAACCTGCCACCACCTGTAGCAAGGACGAAGAGCAACTTTCAGAGCTGGAGCCATCTCTCGCTTAATTTGCTAGGAAGAGAAACCCTATTTAAAATTATGTTATTGTCCTGCTTTTTATATATATCCTCCAGCACTTTCCAAAGTAGATACCTGCCCACTGGTTCAGGGTGCTTAATGTTCAAATTTGCACCTTTTTGTGTGTGGACCGTCCCCGTGTAACCCTGGACAAATGCCAGCAGATGGTTTACGACGATGGCCTGAGAATGGCAGACATCCGGATTTACAATAAAGCCTCCGTGTTTGAGGTAGTCAAGTGACTGGTTGACAGGTGGCTTGGATGACCCAATATATTGAGCTGAGCTCACCCACTTGGGCTTTGATAAAAATGGTGCTCTTCTATGGAGACTGGCTTCCCTGATGTGTGACAGCGGTGGTCTGGCGCTTTGTGTTATGCTTCCTTGACTGGGACTCGTCATACCCCACTGTGGATGAGCTCCACCACTCAGGATAGCTAAATTCTGTGGACTGAGATGAAAGTCGGGAACATGTGGCATGGTGCACACAAGTAATCCTTTCAGGAACTCCAGTCACAGTTTTCCCTCTAATGGTCACAATTTTGTAAATAATTAGGATTACAGAATGCTCTGAAAGCCACATATATGGCAGAACAGAGTTGCCATAGTACGACCCCATCGAGGTGCACCTCCTTACAAGCAGTTGGGGAAGGGACAAATCTTGTTAGTGGGTCACACACCAGAGATGTCTGAGACCCTGAAAGGGAGGTGGGAGGACTGGGTGGGACCCCTTGATGAGGTGGACTGTCAGGACACTCGTAAGGTCTCCTGGGAGCTAGCTATTTCTTCTACGTTGAAGCTAATCCTGCTGAAATACATGCATTACTAATTATTACACCCCCCCAGTGCTAATGGCAGGCAGGCAAAATACCACATTCACATGCTTCTGCTACTCTCAGGCAGACACAGATTGTTTTGTATATGATATGGAGTTGCCCCTCCATTTCCTGATTTTGGTACAGAATTATACAGACAATTACAAGGGTGCTGGACTGGCTAATAAACTTGAACCCCCGGGTTTAGCTTTTCGAAATGGTGCAGGAAATGGTGCAGGATCTGGGCCGGCCTTGCGGTAGGAGTGGCCACAATAGTTGCCAAGAGAGATACTGTGTGAAAGTGGAAATCCCTCCTAGGGACCCACCTTGGAGGAAGGGACACTGGGAGTGGGCTGGTGTGATAAAATGGAATGGCTGATCTATCAGGCAGGCACTTACCTGCAGAAACTCTAAAAGATATGGGTACCGTAGTGTGTGTTTCCTGGACTGGATGAGGACAGATACTGTATGTAATGTTTTAATAAACATGACTCTGGAAGAGTACGCTAATGAGGTAATACTCCAACAACTATCTGTGTATACTATCATTTTGAAAATTAATAAAACCTGGAGACGGGAAGTTGGAGTATTGCTGCCAAAGGCTGCTCAGGGTTAGACCACAGGCTCGGTGGGGGAGCACAGTGGGAGAGTCTGCCGCCTGCACCGGTTCAGAAGGCTCCCGAAGCACCAACTTGGAGGATGAAGATCAGTGGCACCCGGGTAACTTACCTCTTGAGGAGTGCTTTTTATGCTTCTTTCATCTGCTCAAGGATCTTAGAACCCATGCACAAGTCGAGCAGTGAAAATATATGCTATGTATTTCATACAACAAATATCACGTAAACTATGATAGTCTCTTCAAAATTCAAAAATGTGTATTTCTATAACATGGATAGTTTGACATTAATAGGGCACATTATGGCATTGCACTGAGAAGTACTTATTAAAAGTGACAGTTTATACAACTTGTGGTCTGAACTCACATATTTGAAAGTGATTTAATGCATGATAGTGACAAATAAAGTTTTAATGAAGTAAAATATTTGCCAAGATCACACAATTTAAGTGGGGAAGCAGCGATTTATCCAGGTGCTCTGTTTTCACTTTGTTCAAAACAGCCAGCAAATGGGTATCTATTTCTCGTTCCTTATGGGAAGGCTTGTTTTTACATCTTATTGCAGTTTATAAATATAACATGAGCTCGGAGCACTTTACACAAGCACCAGTTACATTACGTAAGGTCATATTCATTATTTATGGAAATGGAGAGGTTAAGTGATTTGTCCAGGTTCACATGATGTTGAGCTGATGCATAGACTTGAACCTGGTTCCCTAGTTCCACAATAAGAAGGTCTGACTGTAACACCACATAATAGGTAGAGGGAGGGAGACAGGCTGAATCCACATGAGAGCTCAGCTCATTATGGGCTCGGGGTTCCAACAGGACCTCGAACTGAGCCAGAGCTAGGCTTCAAGCTCTGGCCTGGCTCGAGCTTTCAGTGGCTCGCCCACCTCTGACAAAATAGTTGAACACATTAATACCAGTAGAATTTATGTGCAATTTTGGCTTCAAAATGTAAGCCAGTGTGCAAGAACGAACACATTTTGAAAAATGTCCTTTGAATCACATAAAAGTATAGGTAGCCCGAAATTTAGAAGGATACAAACTATCACTAGAATCAGTAACTTTAACACATTGAAAAATGCATAAGGTTCCTTCATACCTATTTTTCATTAATTAGATTCTGGCCTATGAATTGCTGCATGCTCAGTACACAGTGACAAATTATTATAAGCTGCAGCTTAATTAGCTCTGGGTAATGAAAATGTCACTTACCCAGTGTACATCTGTTCGTGGCATCAGTCGCAGTAGATTCGCATGTTCTGCAATAGCTCGCCATCTGGTGTTGGGCCGGAGTGTTACAAGTTGTTTTTCTTCGAAGAAGTCTTTCGAGTCACGGGACCGAGTGACTCCTCCTTTTGTCTCCATTGCGCATGGGCGTCGACTCCATCTTCGATTGTTTTTCCCCGCAGAGGGTGAGGTAGGAGTTGAATTGTAGTAATAGTGCCCATGCAATGGAGTGACTAAGTATGCACCTATTTAAGGTTGAGATGATACATATAGAAATAATTGAAGGTAACTTCCAAACTGCTACAGGCTCCCGGGGAGGCGGGTGGGCACATGCGAATCTACTGCGACTGATGCCACGAACAGATGTACACTGGGTAAGTGACATTTTCAGTTCGATGGCATCTGTCGCTGTAGATACGCATGTTCTGCATAGACTAGTAAGCAGTTATTTCCCCAAAAGCGGTGGATCAGCCTGTAGGAGTGGAAGTAGTCTGAAATAATGTCCTTAATACGGCTTGACCTACTGTGGCTTGTTGTGCGGAGAACACGTCTACACAGTAGTGCTTGGTGAATGTGTGAGGCGTAGACCATGTGGCTGCCTTACAAATCTCTTGCATTGGGATGTTTCCTAGAAAGGCCATGGTAGCACCTTTCTTTCTGGTTGAGTGTGCCCTTGGTGTAATGGGCAGCTGTCGTTTAGCTTTAAGGTAGCAGATTTGGATGCATTTAACTATCCATCTGGCTATACCTTGTTTTGAAATTGGGTTTCCTGCGTGAGGTTTTTGAAATGCAATAAAGAGTTGTTTAGTCTTTCTGATGTTTTTTGTTCTGTCAATGTAATACATTAATGCTCTTTTGACATCTAATGTATGTAGTGCCCTTTCAGCTACGGTATCTGGCTGTGGAAAGAACACTGGAAGTTCCACTGTTTGATTTAGATGGAACGGTGAAATAACCTTTGGCAAAAATTTAGGATTGGTCCTTAGGACGACTTTATTTTTGTGTAGTTGTATAAAAGGTTCCTGTATAGTAAACGCCTGAATCTCGCTTACTCTTCTCAGGGAAGTAATGGCGATGAGAAATGCCACCTTCCAGGTTAGGAACTGTATGTCGCAGGAGTGCATGGGTTCAAAAGGTGGACCCATAAGTCTAGTTAGGACAACATTTAGGTTCCATGAAGGAACAGGTGGTGTTGTTGGTGGTATAATTCTCCTAAGGCCCTCCATGAATGCTTTAATGACTGGTATTTTATATAGGGAAGTTGAATAGGTAGTCTGCAGGTATGCAGATATTGCTGCAAGGTGAATCTTAATGGAAGAGAAAGCTAGGTTAGATTTTTGTAAGTGAAGCAAGTAACCCACTACATGTTCTGGAGTTGTGTGTAATGGTTGTATTTGATTAATATGGCAGTAGCAAACAAACCTCTTCCATTTACTTGCATAGCAGTGCCTGGTGGATGGCCTTCTTGCTTGTTTTATGACTTCCATACATTCTTGGGTAAGTTGTAAGTGCCCGAATTCTAGGATTTCAGGAGCCAGATTGCTAGATTCAGCGATGCTGGATCTGGGTGTCTGATCTTTTGGTTGTGCTGTGTCAACAGATCTGGCCTGTTGGGCAATTTGATGCAGGGTACCACTGATAGGTCTAGCAGCGTTGTGTACCAGGGTTGCCTTGCCCAAGTTGGTGCTATCAATATGAGTTTGAGTTTGCTTTGACTGAGTTTGTTTACCAGGTAAGGAAGGAGAGGGAGAGGAGGAAAAGCGTAAGCAAATATCCCTGACCAGTTCATCCATAGGGCATTGCCTTGGGATTGTTTGTGTGGGTACCTGGATGCGAAGTTTTGGCATTTTGCGTTCTCCCTTGTCGCAAACAAGTCTATCTGAGGTGTTCCCCAGAGTTTGAAATAAGTGTTCAGAATTTGGGGGTGAATTTCCCATTCGTGGACCTGTTGGTGATCTCGAGAGAGATTGTCTGCGAGTTGATTTTGTATCCCTGGTATAAACTGTGCAATTAGGCGAATTTGGTTGTGAATTGCCCAATGCCAAATTTTTTGTGCTAGCAGGCTTAACTGCGTGGAGTGCGTCCCTCCCTGCTTGTTTAGATAATACATTGTTGTCATGTTGTCTGTTTTGACGAGAATGTATTTGTGAACTATTATTGGTTGGAAAGCTTTTAGTGCTTGAAAAACTGCTAGCAGTTCTAGGTGATTGATATGCAGTTTTGTTTGATGTACGTTCCATTGTCCTTGTATGCTGTGTTGATTGAGGTGTGCTCCCCACCCTGTCATGGAAGCATCTGTTGTTATTACGTATTGTGGCACTGGGTCTTGGAAAGGCCGCCCCTTGTTTAAATTTATGTTGTTCCACCACAGAAGCGAGAGGTAAGTTTGGCGGTCTATTAACACCAGATCTAGAAGGTGACCCTGTGCTTGAGACCACTGTGATGCTAGGCATTGTTGTAAGGGCCTCATGTGCAGTCTTGCGTTTGGGACAATGGCTATGCATGATGACATCATGCCTAGGAGTTGTAATACCATCTTTGCCTGTATCTTTTGTGTTGGATACATGCGTTGTATGATGGTGTTGAAATTTTGAATTCTTTGTGGACTTGGAGTGGCTACTCCCTTTGATGTGTTTATTATGGCTCCCAGGTATTGTTGTACCTTGCGTGGCAGAATTTTGGATTTTGTGAAATTGACGGTGAACCCGAGTTTGAAGAGGGTTTGTATGATCTGATTTGTGTGATTTGAGCACTGTATGAACGAATGGGCCTTGATTAGCCAGTCGTCCAAATATGGGAACACATGTATTTGCTGCCTTCTTATGTGTGCAGCGACTACCGCTAGACATTTGGTAAAGACTCTTGGTGCGGTTGTTAATCCGAAAGGCAGTACCTTGAATTGGTAATGTATTCCTTTGAATACAAACCTTAGGTATTTCCTGTGAGATGGGTGTATTGGTATATGGAAATAAGCATCCTTGAGGTCTAAAGTTGCCATGTAGTCGTGTAGTTTTAGCAATGGCAATACTTCTTGTAGTGTGACCATGTGGAAGTGGTCTGATTTGATGAAAGTGTTCACTACTCTGAGGTCTAGGATTGGTCTCAGCGTTTTGTCCTTCTTTGGTATCAGAAAGTACAGTGAGTAAACTCCTGTGTTTATTTGTGTGTTTGGCACTAATTCGATTGCATTCTTTTGCAATAGTGCCTGCACTTCTATCTCCAGGAGATTGGAATGGTGTGTTGTTAAATTTTGTGCTTTTGGTGGTATGTTTGGAGGGAATTGTAGAAATTCTATGGAATAACCATGTTGGATAATTGCTAGAACCCAAGTGTCTGTAGTGATTTCCTCCCATGCTTTGTAGTAATGACCTATTCTTCCCCCCACTGGTGTTGTGTGGAGGGGGTGAGTGACATGTGAGTCATTGTTTAGTAGTAGGGGTTTTGGGGCTTTGAAATCTCCCTCTATTTCTAGGGAATTGCCCTCCTCTATATTGTCCCCGAAAACCTCCTCTATACTGTCCCTGGTAAGTGGACGGTGTTGCTTGTGAGGAGCTGGCTTGTGTGCTTTGACCCCGAAACCCCCCTCGAAAGGGCGTTTTACGGAATGTGCTGTAATTCCCTCTGCTCTGCGGGGAGTAGAGTGCGCCCATGGCTTTGGCAGTGTCCGTATCTTTTTTGAGTTTCTCAATCGCTGTGTCCACTTCTGGACCGAACAGTTCTTTTTCATTAAAAGGCATATTGAGAACTGCTTGTTGAATCTCTGGTTTAAATCCAGACGTTCGGAGCCATGCATGCCGTCTGATAGTTACAGATGTATTAATTGTCCGTGCAGCTGTATCTGCAGCGTCCATGGAGGAACGTATCTGGTTGTTGGAGATGGTCTGTCCCTCCTCAACCACTTGTTTCGCCCTATTTTGGAAGTCCTTGGGCAGATGTTCAATGAGATGTTGCATCTCGTCCCAGTGGGCTCTGTCATAGCGCGCAAGTAGTGCCTGGGAGTTCGCGATGCGCCACTGGTTTGCAGCTTGTGCTGCGACTCTTTTACCAGCTGCATCGAACTTGCGGCTTTCTTTATCTGGGGGTGGTGCATCTCCAGATGTGTGAGAGTTGGCCCTTTTCCTAGCTGCTCCTACAACAACAGAGTCTGGTGGCAGCTGTGTAGTGATGAAAACCGGGTCCGTAGGAGGCGGCTTATACTTCTTTTCCACCCGTGGTGTGATTGCCCTACTTTTGACCGGCTCCTTAAATATGTCTTTTGCGTGCCGGAGCATACCAGGGAGCATAGGCAGGCTTTGGTAGGAGCTGTGGGTGGAGGAGAGTGTGTTGAACAAGAAATCATCCTCGACCTGTTCTGAGTGGAGGCTTACGTTATGAAATTGTGCTGCTCTAGCCACCACCTGAGAGTACGCGGTGCTGTCTTCTGGTGGAGATGGCTTTGTAGGGTAGGCCTCCGGGCTGTTATCTGACACTGGGGCGTCGTATAGGTCCCATGCGTCCTGATCTTGGTCACCCTGGCTCATGGTGGTGTGAGCTGGGGAGTGAGATGGAGTTTGTGCTGGTGAAACGTTAATCACGGGCGGAGGAGAGGGTGGTGGTGTAATTCTTTTAACCACTTTTGGTTGTGGTGCTTGTTCCGTCTGGAACTCCAACCTTCTCTTTCTCCTAATGGGGGGAAGGGTGCTTATTTTTCCTGTCCCCTGCTGAATGAAGATACGCTTTTGCGTATGGTCCACATCAGTTGCTTGTAGCTCTTCCTCAAACCTATGCTTTTGCATTTGGGAGGTTAGCGAGTGCTCTTCTGTATAAGAGCCTGAAGCTGGGTCGCTTGCAGTTTGTTTCGGCGTTGAAACTTTGTCTGCGTGTTTTTTCGGCTCCGAGGTGACTTTTTTCCTTTTCGGGGCCGAAACCTCTCGGCGTCGATCTGTTTCGGTGCCGCTGTCTCGGCGTCGAGCCGTGTCCACACCGGTATCTCGGTGTCGAGGCTTGTCTCCAGCACTTTCTCGGTCCCGAGAAGGCTGCGTGCCGGTGTCTCGACCGGAGTCGGACGATCTCGGCACTGTTTTGGCCTTTTTCGGTGCAGACGGTCGGTCACCGAATTTATGGGTCGAGCCATGGCCTGGTGGCAGTGGCGTCCCCTGGGCCTTGTAAATGTTTCTCTGTGTGTTTTTCGACGTCTTACTCACGGTTCGTGTATCGTCGAATCCTTCGGAGTCTGAGTCTTGGATCGAGAAGGTACCTTCTTCTTCCTGTTCCTCGAACTCCCGTTGGGCTGTCGGTGCGGACGCCATTTGAAGTCTTCTGGCTCGACGGTCTCGGAGTGTTTTTCGGGACCGGAACGCACGACAGGCCTCGCAGGTGTCTTCGCTGTGCTCAGGTGACAGGCACAGGTTGCAGACCAAGTGTTGGTCTGTGTAGGGGTATTTATTGTGGCATTTGGGGCAGAAACGAAACGGGGTCCGTTCCATCGGCGTTCTTCAGCACGCGGTCGGGCCGACCAGGCCCCGACGGAGGATCGAAAAACTACCCCGAAGGGCACCGGAGCTCTTCGATCTTCGATGCGGTGTGGAATCTAAGTACGCCGATCCCGAACGCAACAATACCGACGAAAATCTTCCGAAATTAGCTAATTTTCCGTTCCGAAACTCGGAGCGACAGGAACACGTCCGAACCCGATGGCGGAAAAAAAACAATCGAAGATGGAGTCGACGCCCATGCGCAATGGAGACAAAAGGAGGAGTCACTCGGTCCCGTGACTCGAAAGACTTCTTCGAAGAAAAACAACTTGTAACACTCCGGCCCAACACCAGATGGCGAGCTATTGCAGAACATGCGTATCTACAGCGACAGATGCCATCGAACAGTGTGTTTTGGACAACCAACAAATACTATCTATACAATATAACCCTGCAACCAGGGAGGATTAAATCGGTCTTCAGGACAATAAAATACTGAGGAAAACTTTGACACCAACTGCTATTTGTTTCTACTCGATTTCATTATTGTTTTTATTTCAACGATTAGTTTCTTTTGGAAAAACATGAACAATCTACTCAAAGGACTGCTTGCTGTCTAGTCACAAGAAACATAGCTTTCTGGGTTCACCCATGGGTGTCACATTAGTTTCCACAACAAACTACAAGTAGGTTAAAACCACAAAAAATAGGAAAATGGACCACCAGAGAGAAAAATGCAATGGTGGTAAAAAAAATGCTTTTCAGTTACAACTCTGATTAATTTTGAAAGGTGGAAATATGTGGATCTTAGCACTGCAAACATTTTGTTGATACCTTTTTTAGAAAAAAAAACAAAAAAAAACACTCTCTTATGTAGCTATCAGAGGAGGTGGACTTTGGAGGAGGCGACGCTGGGTCGACCCTGAGAGCTTTGTCGGCAGCCTTTAAGGAGTCAGACTTGACCGCAGCCTCCTGATGTATTACCAGCCGGGGCTTAGACACAAGAGGAGCCCTGTACTGCGATAGACTGTGGGACCGAGGTGAGTCGCTTGACTCTGCTACTTTGCACCGCCGCCCCATACAGTCTGCTACCCCCATTGATTGAGAGACATTTACCTGTAGTCTGGAGTCTCCTGGGGAGACACGTTTATTAGGCCAAGTGGCCCCTCTGCAGAGGGAGAAGGTGTGACACAGGTGGGGCAACTGCCCAGGCCTCCACTTGACAACTTTGACCTGTGGCGGGGACCCTGACTCACCGCCACACACATGAGCCAGGGAACTACTTGAGAATTTGCTGCTCCCCTCTGCTTACGGTCTCACGCAGTGCTTTATAACCCTGCCAGAACCCGGGGCCTTGGACAAGACAGGGCAACTAGCTGCAGGGACGGAGAGGAGTGTGTGGCCTACCTAGTGGGCCGCGTGAGCAGACCCTGACGGAGAGACATGAACATTAACTAGGGTGAACACTGGGGCTGCTTCTCCCACTTGATGCTCTTGATACTTGGCCCCCCTGTCTGTGTGGTGTTTTTGGCTCCTCTCTCTCAAGAGCCGCTGTCTGACGAAGGCCTGACAGCAGCTGCAGACGAGACTCTGGTCTCCTTGCTCGTGGCACACCAACTATGTGTTTCCAACCCCCACCCCCCACTCCCCGGTAGTGCCCCAACCAATGCACTTGTCCTCCTACAAGAAGTACTGTGTATTTCCATTTCTGTTCTTGTACAGGGGTGGGTGGTGGTACAACCTGCTGCCCTGGGGGCTGATGTATTCTTACGCACTTCAATCACTGACAGGGTCCCCTCTGGCCAAGGGCGCTGTCCAGCACTTCTACTGCCCCCCTCTGTAAATCATGCCACATAACAAACCTGCCAAAGAGATGACTGTGACTTTGCTTTGGAACAAACAGGCCATGGGGAAACAGGAGAGGAAAGTTCCAAACCAGGATAAACAGGATGTGGCCCTCACACAGGACTATATGACATAATTCCTCCAAGAAATTTGCTCAAAGATCAGCTCCCTCAAATGTGACCTCAATCCTGTATCACAGACATCAAGAGGGACGTAACTGAAACAGGAGAACAGTTGGACGACTTACAGCGCACAGTGAATGCCAGATTGGAGGACCAGGAGATGCTTTGGAGGCAAATGACAGCCCTGGAGGAGCAACACATCAAACTTCAAACAGGAGGACCTTGAAAACCACAGCTGCCACAACAAAATCCACATATGAGGAATGCCAAAGAGAGCAAAGGGAACAGACATTATGGTGTTTACGGAGACATTCATCCTGTCCATAAGGGGCAAAGCCTATCTTCCCCCGCCAATCCTTGAATGGGTGGACAAAGTGGCATCTGCCTCAGGCAGCTCCCATGCAGTACCTGACATCCTGACATACGTCTACTACTTCACAGAAAGAGAAGCTATTCTTCGGGCAGCATGGAAGAAATCCGCACAGGAATTTCAAGGACACACCTTACAGCTATATAAAGACCTTTCTCCCACCACACTGCAGCGCAAGAGAGACTTTCAAACACCTCCGCTATGACAAAGACCCAAATTAGTCCGTGCCCCAGGAAGTGAAGCAAGATATAATCCAACATCTCCGAAGTATGGATATACCCTTAGCCACTGGCTCCATCTCGAGGGCTTGGCAGCACCCTGGCAGGGAGCTCTTGCTCTGCAGGTCCTGCTGCATGCCTGGCAACTGTCCACATACTGCGATGGTGCTGGGGGTGGGGGGTTCCTCTAATGACTTGCTGTGCTACATCCTGGTCCTTATCCAATGGTCTCCCCCTCCAGTCTGGTTCCCGAGAGGGTAAGCCCTCCTGTCAGATGCAGACACTGCAATGCCAATCTCCGTGGGTACCGAACACACAAGTTGGACCCGGTTGGTCTGCATATGTTGTTGAGTTCTATTTGTCTTTTTTTCTTTTCAGGTCTAGTAATGTAACCACGGACTATGGTGGATATGTACAATTAACCTTACACATTCAACAGCCTATCCCCGCCCTCAGGTGGGACATGTTTTTGCTGAAGTTTGCACCCCAGTGCATACTGTAGCCTTGCCCGCCTAAACCCTGGCATCTATAACTAGGGGCATCAAACTGCTGTCCCTTAATATATGCAGCCTTAACTCCCCGAACAAACGGAAACAGGTCTGGGGATACAACTTGCTACATGAGCCTGATCTATTTTTCTTATAGGAGGCCCATCTCCGAGGCACTGAATGTCCCATTCAAAATACCCTATACGCCACTGGGCATACACATTCTAAAACACATGGGATGGGTATACTATGCAAACTAGTCTTGGGCCACCACATTACTAAACTACTTCGGGACAGGGAAGGTCGCTTTTAGGGTCAAGCGCAAAGTGTTCTGTCCCTGGTGTAATCTCTCTCTGTGCTTTTAACCACACCCATGTCAAGCCCATCTGTTTGGTTGGTTCTTGGCCTTGCCTCCATGTTTTCAGTATGGTTTCTGGACTACTTTTTCTCTTTATTTCGTAGGCAGCGTGATCTCTCTGGGCAGTAGTTTAGTGCTTTGCATGACATCGACCCTGTTACATGGATAACTGCTCTTTTGCCGATACGTCTCACTGCGAGTGAACTTCTGTTTCCTTGCAGGAAAAGTCAGGTTAGGAGTTTACAATGCTAATAGCTTTAACTCAAGAAAACACGAGACCCATTGCATTGCAAATGCTCGTTTAACATTGCACTTGTTTTGTAGTGCACACAGACTCACTATGCTTAACATCTAAGCCCCTTACACAGCGCAAGATGCTTATGTTTGTCGCACAGTGAGGGAACAACTTCAGGGGATTGCGGGTGACATAACAGTAGGAGGGGACTTCAAACTGGTCTGGGACTCAGCAATGTACCAACACTACGGAACATACCTGGGCTCAGGGGGCCATGTTCGCCCAACTAAAAAGGGAGATCACAGCCTTATTGATATATGGTGTTACACACACACCTAGACTTGCGGGATTATTCCTTATATTCCCATGTCCACATCACCTATTCTGGAATAGACTACATCTTTGTCACACATTCTCTACTCCACACCCTTGAGGCTGCCAAGATAGTTGATATTTCAACACAAGGTCACACCCACATTGAGATGAAGTGGTCCTACGCTGCCTCCTCCAAGGGAAGGTCAATACTATGGCACCTTCTGCCACGGCTCCTCCGTGACCCCGACTGGTATAGAAGAAGGAAAATGTTACTTACCCAGAAAGCATTTCTTTGTGGCATGCAGTGCTGTAGATGCACATGCCCTGCATACTTCCACCAATTCGGTGTTGGGTCAGGAAGGTCGCAAGTTTCTTTTCTTCTAAAAGTCTCTCGAATCATGAGGGATAGTGGCTCCTCCTTTAGTATGCAATGTGCATGATTCCTCAACTCCATGTTTAGATCGTTTTCCCGTGGGGTGATGGATTGTAACGCAAAGGTAAGCAAATAAAAAGATAATTTGTTGTAATGTGTATTTATGTACTGTAACAGACACAGGTGACTGGGGAGGCGGGTGGGTGCATGTGAATCTACGCCACTACATGCTGCAAACAGATGCTTACTGGGTAAGTAACATTTTCCATTTGATGGCATGTGTGGCTGTAGATACACATGCTCTGCACAGACTGTAAAGCAGTGACTCCATAAAAGTGGTGGCTAACCTGTGGATGTTACAATATTCTGAAATGGAGTGTGCAGCACTGCCTGTTCTACATTAGCTTGTTGGCGTGCTAAAACATCCACACAATAATGTTTAGTGAAAGTGTGTGGCATTGACCAAGTAGCTGCCTTACAAATGTCAGCTATGTTACCTAGAAATGCCATAGACGCAACTTTCTTACGTGTTGAATGTGCTCTGTGGTAATAGGTAGTGGCCTTTTGATTTTTGCATAGCAAGTCTGAATGCATTTAACAATCCATCCAGCTACACTAGATTTAATAATAATAACTTTAATTCGGTATGAAAAAAATTCATCCATTACAATAAATAATCTCCAATACATTTGTTAAAATTAGCAATAAAACCATAAATAATAAGAACACCCATCAAGAATAAAAACATATATAACCACATGCATAGAGACGATAAAATAGAAAGATTAATTCTAAAAACTCTACATTGTTACGCCAAGTAATAGCTCCCTTCAGGAATGATCCCAGCCCCTTCCACACCAATACATCTGAGGCCATCTGCAGCCACATAAAAGCAGGACGATATTGCACAAAACCCTTGGGCCTTAGGAGAGGTAATAAAAAACGAGTTCTGAATGGTGCATAAAAAACACAAAACAAAGTAAAATGGGGCAAGGTCTGTTGGGACACCCCATCACAGGGGCAGGGTCTAATACATTTGTCCCCATACTGACCTAACGGGAAACACAAATTACATCTGATGATCCCCAAACGGAAACGGGTTATGAAAGACCTTTCCCTCACATCCTTTATCTCTAAGAGATAGCGCTCAGGACCTACCCACATCTTTAACATAATGAAATCCCTGATCTATTTTTTCCCTAAGGCCTCCCCCTCCCGCCTGTTCTTCTGGATTCTTAAAATATTTTCCTTAACCCATTTCTTATCACACCTGGTCAGGCCTTCAGGATAATCAACCAAATCAGGCCGCCCCAAATCACGAGCCATCTTCCTTATGTATATCAACCAGGGAATATTCTTTACATTGTCACAAGCCAGACAATCCTTTAAGATATCCCTATTCAGAGTGGCATGTTCGTTAGTCCAAATTGAGATCCATAGCAGAAGGGGAGCCAACTGAATAGTGTCCTGGACAAACTCAAGCTCCAGCTCCAAATGAAGGCTAAAACCAGGGATATTTTGTCCAACTCCCAATAGCCTTCTACAGAACCGATTTTCTTCCACCGTAAGGGCTCGGGAGTCCCCATACCCCCAAAGTGCAGCACCATACAGCAGGACGGGGAGGCATTTCCGCCTATAAATTTCAAGCAAAGGCTTGATGGGTTTACTACCTACCCTTACAGCAAAGTCAAAAGTTGCGCCAACTGCTGAATGAAAAAGCGCACCCCTTCTGGCAATACAAGGTTTCCAAGATCCTTTCTCATCAAAAATAATCCCTAGGTATGGAAACTCATGGACCCTACTGATAATTTGATCCTCCACCCTTAGCTCCCCCTCCCTACTCAGGGGTCTTCCACACACCAAAAAATGAGATTTCTTAAAATTGACCTCTAAACCCAAAGCTGACATAAAGGAGGCATAAGCTCTAACTATTTCCCGGAGACCATTCATAGTACGGGCCATGAGGACTGCGTCATCCGCGTACGTTAGCACAGGGATATCAGTAACATTCACCTTTGGAACATCCCTACAATGTTTCATCAGAAAATCAGACAATCCATTTGTATATAGACGAAACAAAGTAGGAGCCAGGACACACCCCTGTCGCACACCCCTTGAGAGCTTAAAAGCCTCTGAGCATTCCCCATTCGACCCCACCCTCATATTTGCAACCGTCCCAGAATGTAGATATCGGAGCAACTCTACAATATTAGGATCCAACCCTAGCTGATTTAATCTTTCCCATAATATAGACCGGTTCACCTTATCAAAGGCACAGCTAAGATCCATAAAAGCAAGATAGAGCGTACCTTTCCTAGCCTGCGTGTATTTGCCGATCAGCATCAGTAGGTTGAGACATTGATCTCGCGTGCAAAGGCCTTCCCTAAAACCATACTGGTCCTGGCTTAAGATATCATTCCCTATCATCCAGGACTCCAGACGCCTTAAAATAATCCGTCCCAGAATCTTCACCGAAGAGTCCAGTAGAGAAATAGGGCGGTAGGACTTAGGATCATTTCGGTCGCCCTTTTTAAACACTGGGACAACACATGCCAGTCTCCAAGAGGCAGGGGTACCCACAGTAACTGCTGCATTAAGGACATTTAAATTACTAGATTTAGTAATAGTGTTACCTTTACGTGGTGGAGAAAAAGCAACTAAGGAAAATGTCACTTACCCAGTGTACATCTGTTCATGGCATTAGTCGCTGCAGATTCACATGCTGTGCATAGTCCGCCGTCTGGTGACTCGAAAAGACTTCTTCGAAGACAAACAACTTGTAACACTCCGACCCAACACCAGACGGCGGACTATGCACAGCATGTGTATCTGCAGCTACACATGCCACCGAACAAATTGTTTTGTCTTCCTAAAAGTTTTAGTTCTATCAATACAGAACATAAGCGATCTTTTCACGTCTAACGTGTGGCGGTCTTTCTCAGCTATTTAATCAGGCTGTGGGAAAAAAAACCAGCAATTCAATAGTTTGATTGATATGAAATTGAGACACATCTTTGGTAAAATGTTTGGGTTACTACGAAGCACCACTTTATCCTTATGTACCTGAAAAAAGGGTTCTTGTAATGTTAATGCCTGAAGCTCACTTGCAGGTGTCAGGGAGGTGATTGCAACAAAAAAGGCTACTTTCCACAAAATAAACTGTAAAAGACATGAGTGCAATGGTTCAAAGGGTGGTCCCATAAGTCTGGTGAGTACTATATTCAGGTTCCAGTAAGGAACTGGAGGTAGTTTTGGTGGTATTACACTTTTTAGTCCCTTCATAAAAGCCTTTATGACAGGGTTTCTAAAATGAGAAGACTATTGTCTGATAAATGTAATCTTATAGAGGTATAGGCTAAATTTGGTTTTTGCCAATGAAGAAGGTACAAAACAATATTTTGTGTAGACACTTGAAAAGGGTCCTAGTTTTGAGAAATACAATGGTGAACAAAACACTTCCACTTTGCTGCATAACATGCTCTAGTAGTTGGTTTGAGTGCTTCTTTAAGAATGTCCATATATTCCTGAGGTAAATTTGAATACCCAAATTCTATGACTTTAGGAGCCAAATTGCAGGATTCAAGTCTTAAGGATTTGGGTTTCTGATGTGGCCTATGTTCTGAGTGAGACAGTCCTGGTCTAGGGGAAGCTTCATGTGTGGGACTACTGATAGATCCAGTAGCGTGGTGAACCATGGTTGTCTTGCCCATGTGGGTGCCACTAGTATCTTTGTGAGAGAGGTTTGCCTCAGTTTCAGAACCACATATGGAAGAGGTGGAAAAGCATAGGCAAATACCCCTGACCAGTTCATCCACAGAGCATTCATTGCCCTTGGACTAAGAGTGTGGAATCCTGGAGGCTAAGTTTGGGCATTTTGCATTTTCTTTTCCTGCATATAGATCTGATTGGAACACCCCATTTTTGGAAGTAGAGTTGGAGGACTCTGGGGTGGAGTTCCCATTCGCAGACTTGTTGCTGCTGAGGAGGTCGGCAAAATTGTTGTATGACCCTGGTAGGTGTTCCACTAACAGGTAAATGTTGTAATGAATGGCCCAGTGCAAAGTTGTTTGTGCAAGGCCACACAACTGTAGTGAGTGCCATCCGCATTTCTGCAGATAAAACATGGTTGTCATGTGTCTGTGTGGATGATGACATTGTTTCTGAGAAGTGTGACAAAGGCTTTGAGTGCTAGATAAAAAGCTAGCAACCCCAGATAGTCGTGCAAAAGTCTGTGCAAATGATCCCAAAGACCTTCTACTGTAAGGTTTCGAGGATGAGCACCCCATCCCATCTGGGAAGCGTCTTGTCAGAATGACTTGTGGAACAGGGTATATAAATGGCTGCCCTTTGGAAAGATTTGTTTTGTTCCACCACTGCAGAGAGGGAAAGGTGTGGTTGTCTACCAAACCTAGATCCTCCAAATGACCCTGTGCTTCAGACCATTGGTGTGACAGGTATTCATGCAGCGGAAGCATGTGAAGGCGTGAACGTGGTATTATTGCAATGCAAGAGGCTATCATTCCAAGAAGCTTCATGAGTGATTTCACTGTGACCCGTTGATTGGGCGAAAGTGAAGAAGCTGGGACTGAAAGTTTTGTATCCTTGTTGCATTTGGATAAGATGTTCCCAGGTGTGCATTGATTATAGCCCCATGGTAAGGCTGTACTTATAGTGGGGTATGATGGGATTTCTGGAAATTGATTCAAGACTGGTGAAGCAGGTCTATTGTGGCTTGAATGCGGTTGAGACATTGGTGAAGAGAGGTGGCTCTGATGAGCCAGTTGTCTAGGTATGGATGCAAATGAATCTTTTGCCTGCGTAGGTAAGCTGCTACTACTGCCAGGCATTTTGTAGACATTCTTGGTGTTGTGGTGACCCCGAACTGAAGCACCTTAAACTGATAATGTTACCCTTGAATGACAAATCTGAGAGATTTGTGATGCCCTGGGGTATAAGAATATGAAAGAAGGTGTCCTTTAGATCGGGTGCCGATAGAAAGTCGCCTTGTAGTATAAAAGGTAGCAAATCCTGCAGTGTGACCATATGAAAATGTACTGATAGGATGTAATGGTTTAAGGGCCTGAGATCTAGGATGGGTCTTAGTGGGCCGTCCTTTTTGGGTTATGAAAAAATGAAGGGAGTACACTCCAGTTCCTAGTTGTTGAATAGATACTGGATCTATTGACCCTTTGAGAAGCAAAGACTGTACCTCTTATGGGAGAAGAACTATGTGATCCTGTGAAAGAGTGGGACGACGAGGTAGTATGTTTGGAGGTGTGGAACTCTCCAGGCAATAACCATGTTGGATAATATCCAACACCCATTGATCTGTTGTAATTTGTTGCCAATTTTGTAGGAAGAACTGAAGGCGCCCTCCCACAGGTGTTAAGTAATCGGTGGGAAGCTGTAGAGTCACTGTTTGGAGACAGTGGCAAATGCTCTGGGGGAAGACGTTTTATTTCTACCTCTAACCATTTCCCATATAGGATCCTCTGTAAAATCCTGTTAGAAGATGCACGTGATTGACTTATTATATGTGGTGATGTCTCACCTGCTACAGGTTTAGAGGGTGGTTTATTTTGCGTTTTGCAAAAAGTAGCACAAGAGGAAAGAAGCTGTAGTGCTCCCACAGACTTAAACACTTTGTTGTCCTTTTTCATCTTTTCTAGCGCCTTCTCTACTTGTGGCCCGAAAAGATGTTCTTCGTCAAGTCGAACATTTAGGATTGTCTGCTGCACCTCTTGTTTCAACCCAGAAATACGCACATATGCATGCTGGCATGATAAAATACTAGTATTAATATCGGACTGCTGAATCAGCCGAGTCTGACACACCTCGAATGGCATTATTTGAAATTAGCTGTCTTCATTAAAGATTTCTGGTCTCTTTTTCCTATGTTCCTCTGGGAGGTATTGGAGTAACCGCTCAATTTTTTCCCAGTGGGCATGATCATATCTAGCTACAAGCCCCTGGGTACTGGCAATACCCCAGTGAACTGCTGCTTGAGCAGCTACACGCTTACCAGATGCGTCAATAAGCTTACTCTGCTTGTAAGGAGGTGGTGCTTCCTGAGAAGCTTGTGAGTTGGCTCTCTTTCTAGCATTGGAGACAACCAAAGAGTCTGCTGGAAATTGACTCTTAATGTATATTGGATCTAAGGGAGAAGCCTTGTATTTTTCTCCACTCTTGGAGATATAATGCAAGCTTTAGCTGAATCCGATAAATTTCATCCACATGTCTTAGCATTGTCATAAGCATAGGGAGATATTGTGTGGATCTATGAGAGGCAGTTAGTGTCTCAAATTAGAACTCATTCTCTATAGGATCTTTGTGGCGGGGTACCTGGTGAGGTGTAGCTGCCCTCCCCACTAACTCCTGAAAAATGTAGTGTCCTCAGGTGTTGAAGGTCTAACTGGATCGATTTTTACATCAGTATAGGTGTAGGTGTCAACATCCTACTGAGACCACGGGTCTATGTCCTCTGGCAAATGTGATGTGTCATCACCAGTGTCCTGAATATTGTGATATGCGAGCAGTGATCCTTGTGGAGATGTATCTAATGGGTCCCCTGTAGAGTGTTGAAGAAAAGAGGTTTGTGGCGGTTGAGGAGTAATTGGTTGCTGAGATGTGGGCAGAGGGGTTTGAATCTCCTCTAACTCCTTGCCCACTCTTTTCTGTTTAATTTGAGGCTCAGGTGTGTCTACAGCCTCCTCAAAAGTGACCTGTCACTTAGAAGGAGTGGAAACATACTTTTCCAGTATGTAGCTGGATTTGTAGTTGATACTATTTGGCTTGGAGCTGTTGCTTTATCTTGTGAAGAACTGGCTATGGCAGTGTTTTTGGTTTCAAACAAAAATTCGGTGCGGAAGGGGGTTTGATTTTTGATGACGAAGTTGTTGGTGCTGAAGCAGTCTTTTTGGTGCCAAAGTAGTGGGCACTGATTGTGATGTTGAGAGTTTCGGTGTTGAAGCCAAAGACAAGGCTAAAGACGGAAGTGGTGCTTTCGATTTATGTTTCGTGTCAAGTCTGAGGGTGGGGTACCCAAACAGGTTTTCGATGCCTGCCATGGCCAGAAAGCTGTAGCGGCTTGATTACTTTCACTTCTGAAGTTAGTCTTTTGGGTAGAGCCGGGGGTTATTTACTAACTGCCTGTTGACCCAGAGAGTTCTCCTGCATTTCTAGAGTCATTTTGGCCTTCAAATCTGAATCTTGAATCGAAAATGCCTCTTCTTCAGCAGCTGATGCATCTTGAATCTCCTGCTCCGTGTCCAACATGATGTCTTGGATACCGAAAAAGTCAGGAGTTTCCACCAATTCTTGCCCCTGCATTTATCGATGACAAGCTCTTCGGTCTCGCAAAGTCTTCTTCAACCAGAACGACTGACATACCTCACAGTCTTCTTCTCGATGTTCCAGTGACAGGCAGAGGTCACACACCTGATGGTGATCGGTCAGAGGGAATTTGGGTACGCTTCTGGCCCGCAGGCTAGGCGAGGCGCAGACTAGGTCGCACATCGTCAAACTCCAGAGGTTGGACGGGGGCTGGGAGATCGCAGAAAGCGATAATAGGAGGGGAAATCCATGCCATTATGTCAGGGAGGATGTACCCCAAACATTCATTAGTTATTACCTGGCAGCATACGACAGGACTCCGCTTTAGCCCAGTTGTGAAAGACTTAGACACACCAAACACACTGGAGGAAATCTGTGCAGCTCTTCAGGCTCTTCCACTTGGTAAAACACCTAAGTTGGATGGCATCCCTGTCAGCTTTTACTGATCGTTTCTTCCCAAACTAGGGGAACACGTGACACAGCTGTTTAACTCCTTCACACAGACCACTGGTCTGACTCCCTCCATGGCTGCAGCGGAAATTTCCTTAATCCATAATTGGGTAAAAACCCAACACTATGCTTGTCCTACCGCCCTATTAAACACTGACACAAACCTTTACACCAATTTCTTGTCCATTAGGCTCGACAGCTACCTTCCCAGTCTTATTGGCCCTGATCAGGTGGGATTCATCCATCACCGGCAGGGAGCAGATGATGTGTGTGGTGTGGCACACCTGGTGGAAAAAGTGCACTGTCCCAGATCCCGGCAGGCCTTCTCTCACTGGATGCAGAGAAGGCTTTCGACAAATGGAACTGGGCCTTTCCCCATTTTGTGCTGACCTAAGTCAGGCTAGGCCCCAATATGATCCCCATGACCATGGCATCCTACGTGGCTCCTGTTGCCACTGTTCGGATCCATGGCCGCACTACATAACCGATTTCCATTGATAGGGGCACCAGACAAGGTTGTTCTCGGTCACCACTTTTATTTGCCCTTGGGGTATAGCCGCTGGCTCTTACTAACCGTCGAACCAAGGAACTATGTGGCATTCCTTTTGGAGCTCCGATACAGAAGGTCAATTTCATTTGCCGATGACCTGCTCCTTACTCTGACGCACCAAGCCACCTCACTCCCGGCCATGGTATCTTGTCTTGATACCTTCGCAGCAACCTCAGGTTTTAAAGTAAAAGTGGTCAAATCGAGCATACTCAACCTGATATCCCATAACCTGATGTGCCCTTGCTGCAGGGCTTATCGGCCTTTGACTGGGGCGATTAGATATCTGGGCCTTACTCTGACACCACACTCACTATCTGGATGGCTGCGAATTCTGTGCCAGGACTGGAGGCTGGGATTATGCTTCGTTTTCTTCACTTAATTTTTTTAAGTATTAACCAACCACATTTCCCAGAACCACAGGGAAATTGGTAAAAACAAAGAACAGACAACATAGTCCAGTCAGTCAAATCTGCCAATCAGGAGCCAGGATCCTCCATACTGTCCCATCTCTATCTTGGAAATCCTCTTTCTTTGCTGCTCACAGCCAAGCTAAGTACTAGATTTCCTTCTTCTTATGCTGTGCAGTAATATTATTGATTTTGTGCACTGTTTGGGTGTAGAGTTGTGTGTCGCGGTACAGCTTTGCGCTCTTACGCAACAGTAATTATTGGTCTTTGGTGTTGCAGAGTGCAGTAGGCCCCTCCCACCACTAGGTTTCTATGTTTCACGGCACACGATTTTTAGATTCCTGTCAGGATCCAGAATCACGTGCCGATTGCCTGTGCCAGACCCTAGAGAGTGACGCACTCAATTTGTGAGGGTGTGTACAGGTTTTGAAGCCTGAAATTACATTAGATGCCTTGTGGGGTCTGTATTGTGTTGCAGGTCTTCCTGCATTGTGGGGACACGCTCCCACATGGCAGAGTTACCCTTAATTAGTTGTATTTCCGAGAGAGGGTAATGTCCCCGGGACTTGGACCCCTACTGGAGTGTAGCTCTGCCCAAAATTAATTTGCTGCTCTGACACTGCTTGAAGGCTCTCTTCCCTCTTCTTTCCTGGTCTCTGATTATTGCACCGTAAGAGCGCTTCTACTGTGTGTACCGAGGAGTGTGGTACCCTATTCACCCTAATGCTAAGAGCATGTCAGATCAAAGGGAGGTGCAGTGGGACGAGGATCCCGGGCGCTGTTTCCCGGGACAAGGAATTTTATGGATCAAATCTGTTTATTGATATTTTGGATTAAGGAAAAGAAAAAGAAACAAGGTACACAGCTATGCGCCTACAACCTTACAGTCTGGCAGCGTAGGTGGCTCTCCTTTCATACAATTTAAGACGAGTTTTGGCAGAGAGTGTTGCTATAATCTGTATCTTATGTGCAGTATTACCAGACAGTCAACAATCAACAAGAACAATTAGCAAAAAAAGAGAGAAGTAGCTCCCCCCTGTCGTCACGCCGTGATTCCTTTACTTTCCACCCCACGGGCATCCAGCCCAGTTGTCCACTAGCCCCCAGGATCTAGAGCCCAAACTAAAGGGTGTGGCTGTTCATGTGAGGGTCACACGTCCTGCAGCAGACGCAGGGTCTTTAAGTATGCAGGGCAAGTACGTTTGTTAAATTCAGTGGACAGAATCTGCATAAAGGGTCCCCACAAAGCGGCCGTTTCTTCTGCTCGCAGTCCGGCCTCCGGAGATAATTTCTCCATCGCTAGAATGAACCAGAGTTTATGGAGCCATGAGGTGTAGCTCGGATCCTTGTCCGTGCCCCACAGGGCTAAAATTGTCTGATGCGCCGCACTGAGGGCAAGGGCAATCTGATTTCCTCTCAAGGAACGTAGGGGGAAGGTCAGAGGATTGGGCAGGCCCAGAATAGTATATGTTGGAAATCTGGGGATCTCTGTGTGGAATACTCTATTTCATCTAGGATGTTGCTCCAGTATCTTTTCAGCTTGGGACAGTGCCATAGCAGGTGTGTGAGTGTGCCCATGTTTCCGCACCCCCTCCAGCAAAGCTCAGATTTAGTGAGATCCCACGCATGTATTCTCGCAGGGGTATAGTACCAATAGGTTGCTACCTTAAGGCTGTTTCAGTACCTGGTATGTTGTGAGCTGTGTGATGTGCCCTGTAGTGTATTTCTTCCCACTCCTCTTCTGTTAGGTCGCTCTCCACCTCGCCCTCCCACCTTCTCTGTCCTTTAGATTTGGGGAATGGTGTGCCTGCTTGAAGATGCTTATAGATTTCAGAGATCAGCCACTTGTCATCTTTTTTGGTCAATAGCCATTTCTCCAATGCTGTGAGTGTTCTCGCTACAAGAGGTTTGACCGTTGGTTGGAGCACCCAGTGTTTGACATGGTAATATGTCAATCTGTCTGCCTCTGTTAGCCCATATGCCTCTTTTAGGCGTTCAAAGGGTATTATGCCCTCTGTGTCGAATAGACTCGCCACCCTGCTACAACCCCCATCATGCTATCGCTGAAAGCCCTCGGATTTTAGGCCAGGGGTGAAGTCGGGATTATTGCAAATTGGAGTCATTGGGGAGGGGAAGGTCGTCAGGCTGTTTCTGGTAGCCACCGTGTCCCATACCCTGAGAGTCGCGCCAGTGATAGGTGAAGAGTATAACCCTGTCGCTCTATGTCTGCGCCGCAGCCAGGGTTCCTTCCAAATATGGGACCCCGTGAAGGCTTGGTCCATGAAGCACCAGTGTTTCCCAGTTAACGGACGGCTCCACTCCAGCATGAAACGTAACTGAGCTGCTTGATAGTACTTCATGAGGCATGGGACTGGCATCCCCCCCTCCACTTTAGGGAGGTATAATGTGTGGGGCGAGATGCGTGCAGGTTTCCGGTCCCATATTAATTTTAATATCGCTGTCTGAAGCGTAGCTATGGTGTTAGGTAGTGGGGCAAGGGGGGGGTGTTTAGAACAGATAGCGTATGTGCGGCAAGATTGTCATCTTTATTGCAGCAATTCTGCAGAACCAAGAAAATTTATGTTTTCCCCAAGTCTCCAGGTCCTTTAGTGCCGCCTTGGAAAGGACAGCATAGTTCATATGGGCTGTTTTTGTGGCCGTCGTTGCTAGGTCAATGCCAAGGTACGGGACGTGCGAGGATGTCCAGATAAAGGGGAATCTGGAGCGCAGTTGCTCCTCGTGCTCAGGAAGGACCGACAGGTTCAGAATTTGAGATTTCTATGCATTCACTTTGAAGCCTGAATTGGAACCGAATGTGTGTAAAGAGTAAGTGAGCGCTGGGAGTGAGACCACAGGCTCTGACAGGGTAAGGATCACATCAGTATAGAGACTAATAAGGTGGTAGTCGCCCCCAATTTTTATGCCTGTTATAAGGGGTTTAGCTCGCAGTCTTTGTGTCAGAGGCTCCATGTAGAGAGCGAATGGAAGCGGGGAAAGCAGACAGCTCTGTCTCGTTCCTCGCCTTATCGGAAATGGCAGTGACAACGTGCCAGTGATTCGGACCGCTGCCCTGGGTTCTTGATAAACACACTTTATCCACATCAGGAGCATCGGTCCGACCCCTAAGTGCTCCAACACCTGGAAGAGATAGGGCCAATGCACCCTGTCAAACACCATCTCCGCGTCAATAGTAAGGAGGAGTGCCTCCCTGCGTGATCTGTGCGTTTTGTCTATAAGATGTAAGAGTCGCTTTGTGTTGTCTCCACATTGTCGATGTGGTATAAAACCCACCTGATCAGGGCCAATAAGCCCGGGCAAATAAGGGTTGAAGCGTTGTGCTAAGATGCTGGTGAAGAGCTAGGCATCTATGTTAAGAAGAGAGATGGGTCGGTGCGATCCACATTCCTCCGGGTTTGTGAATTACAGTGATGATCGCATTTAGCATGCTGGGGGCAACCATTTTGGTCTCTGTGAAAGAGTTGAAGTCTCGTGTGAGTATTGGGGCCAGCTCAGGACAGAAGGTTTTATAGAAAAGGGGGGTGTAGCCATCCCAACCTTAAGATGGGAAATAGCTGAAATCACTTCTTCTATCCGGATTGGTTTGTCAAAGAGAGCTGCGTCCTTTTCCAAGAGTGGGGTAATTGTGTAGTCAGCGAGGTACGCAGAGGGATCGAGAGCGATCGCATTGTCTGCAGCGTATAGCTCACTGTCGAATTCTGAAAATGCTTCCGCAATTTGCGTATCATTGAGCGCCTCACCTCGAGAGGGGGAGCGCACCATCTTGATGGTGTTAGCATGGCGTTGTGCCCTTAATTTGTGGGCAAGAAGTTTCCCGCAGCGATTGCCCCGATGTAGTATTTATGTTTGAGCCGTGCTATAGCATACTCGGCCTGATCCCAGTCTAATCTTTTCAGCTGGAGGCGAATTTTCTCTAGTTCCCGCCAAACTCTTGGAACTCCCGTGTGTTTGTGGGAGCGCTCCAGTGCAGCCACCCTCTGCTCAAGCAACGCTCTCTGTTCTCTCCGGGCCTAGTTTTTCTTTGTCGAGATTGAAATCACCTCTCTGCGTACTACTACCTTGAGTGCCTCCCAGAGTGTCTCCAGATGGGCGAGCCCATCATCATTTCGGCTAAGGTAGTCTATAATCGTCTGTCGCACCGCATCTACGACATCCCAAGACTGCAAGATCGTGTCCCGAAAACCCCTGCCAGGACCCGGCTGAGGTTGAATCGGGCTGTTAAAGTTATAGGAGCATGGTCCGCTAGAGCTCGGGGCTCTATCGTGGTATCCTGGACCCAGGATCGGAACTCAGAAGAGGTCAGAAAATAACCTATGCGTGTATAAGTCTTTGTGGCAGCCGAGTAAAACGAATAGCCCTGAAAGTTTGGATGAGCCTTACGCCATATATCCTCTAAATCGCAGTCTGCAAGCCCCTGCAAACCTGCAAGAGTAAGAGCCCCCGTCTGCCCGTGTCGTTGCCCTGACCTCTCTAGATCATTGGCCATAACAAGATTGAAGTCACCCCCCAACGAGTATAGCTCTGTCGGGGTGATTAGCCTCGAATATAGAGCCTGTTTCATGAATGCTTCTTGCTGAGTGTTAGGTGCATAAATGTTAGCTATTGTGAAATGGAATGAGTCTATTTGCACTCTGTAGGCAAGATATCTGCCATTAAGCTCATGAATCTTGGCGATTAATTTCCCAGGGTATGTTTAGAAACCAAAATCCCCCCCCCCCTATGTTTAGTGGGAACTGAAGACCAGTACTGTTGGGGAAACCTTTTGGTATGTGTCTTTGGCCAGCAGGCGTGTCTCTTGAGGTAGTCATATATGGCTTTCTGACTGCTCAAGATAAGAGAGAATCACCAGTCTTTTCGAGGGATTATTAAGGCCTCAGACATTGCGGCTTAGGCACTTAAATGTCGTGTGTATGAATGTGGGGTATAAAGCAGTGGTATCTGAGCTCTGTGAGTAAGCCGGGCTCGGGGCAGCCCTGGGTGGAGTGTGCGTGTGGAGGTTTATAGGCCTATGTGCCAGAAGGTGATTCTTGCGGGGGGAGCATTTTGTTACTAACAAAACGGCACAACAGGTGCTCATCTAACAACGGCCAAGTCCTCTATAGGAAGTCCAAGAGAACGCAAGGTTTGTTACAAGAAGTCGGGGATATCTCGTAAAGTCTAAGTGCGGCGTCCAGAGGCCCCACCGCCCGGGCCCCACTCCAGCACCCTTCAACCCCGGGCTCACAGGGAGGCCCGCAGGTGTCCCCATCAGCGTCTGGCAGCTGACAGTGGCTATGGGCTTGCCCCGGTAGCAATCGTGTTCAAAACAGATTGTCTCTTGAGAGCTCTCTCCGTGGAAGACGGCCGCGGCGGTCTCCGTTTCCGTTCCTTTCGCCGCCATCCAAGGTGACTTTCGGGGGGCCCCCCCAGGGGACTTTGCCCTTTGCTCTGTCTCCTCCAGATTTAGGCTCCGTCGGGCCTTGTGAGGCGATTTCACCTGCTGCGTCTGGTCCCCCCATCGGAATATAAGTCGGAAGGGGTGACCCCAGTTGCAAGGTGTGGAGTTGGCCCGGAGGTAGTCTGTGATGGGCTTGAGTTCCCTACGCCTCTGCAGTGTAAGCAGAGAGGTCCGAGTAGAGCAGTAAGGTGTGCCCTCTAAACTGGATCTGGGGTAGATTCCGCACCTTTTGGAGGATATCTTTGGTCACAAAATTGTGAACACACGTTAGGATGTCGGGAGGGCGCACCCCAGTGCCTCCTGGTCGGCCCGCTCTGTGGACCTGGTCCAATATGATCTCCTGCTTACTTTCTGGGCCCAGGAGTGAGCGAAACAAAGCCGTAGCATACTCTCTGATGTCTTCTCCTTCAGCTCCATGAGGAGCCCCTCTAATGCGTATATTGTGGTGATGGGAGCGATTTTCCAGGTCCTCAGTCGCGATCTGCTGTTGCTCCTGTTGTTCGCGCAGGCGAATGATCTCCTGTTGAAGTTGTTTGACTTCATCACCTCTGGATATCTCGTTGCTCTCTATACTGGACATTCTTTCCCCTAACGAGGTAAGATCAGCGCGTAGCTCACTCACCTCCTGGAAGAAATCCTTACTTAGCTCCTGAAGATCCGTCCTCAGAGAGTTGAATAAGGAGGTGAGGAATCCCTTTATAACTCGTGCTGCCCTGTCGTCCTTCGCATCTCCCTTTTCTGCCAGCCCCTGTGTCTGGGCGTCAGCATCGACGTGTTTGCCCTGCGATGGGTGGGATCAAGTCAACATCTCCCGGACTGACTGATCTCTCTTTGGTTTGGTGGAGGCCATCGCCCCCCGGAGCTCACGGTGGGGTTCCCACTCCGATTCCCGTGGGAGGGCAGCCCCCTGACAAGCTCTAATATTGTGCACTGCCGCGGGCCGATCGATCCCGCCGAGCTCTCGCCTCCCGCTGCGCTGTACTCTAGTCACCGGGACCGCGGGTAAACAGTTTTCAATGGGGCCAGGAGGGCCCAGCACTCCCCGCACCTCCTCTTGAGGACCTTCCTGGGGCCCACATCCAGGGCCATAAGCCTTTCTGAGGGCAGGGGGGCTGGAGCCATGCAACGCAGCCTTGCGAGCCAGACCCCGCCCCCTGTCCCATTACCTCCGCGGCCCGGTCTGTGCCGCTGGCTCCTGCTCCTCGGGCTCCTCTTCAGCGCTGCCGGGCCAGAGTCCTCTCGTCGTGGTCTCATCCCGCCACGTGGGAAGCGGATGTTCGGCCCACATGTGCCTCGGGACTCTCCGCCGGCCCGGCCAGGCGCAGCTCCTCCGCCGGTTCCGCCTCAGCGCTGGACCGTTCCGCTCGGCCCCCTGGGGTCGCGGCAGCGATCTGAAGCATTCAGGAGCGATCAAAGCAGGGGGCCCTGGGCCGCTATGCCATTTCTCCAGGCCTAGGCGGCGGAGCACTACCAGACGCGTTTGTTTAAGCAGCCATCTTGGCCACGCCCCCGGGACAAGGAATTGTAGGACACGTTTGATGCGTCTATTTACAGAGCAGTGGGGGAGGCAATGGTCTCCATGGAGCAACACCTGGCGCAACAAATTGCGCAGCAATGTGCTAAGTGGGCTCAGAACCTGACAGATCCTGTGAGGCATGTCAGGATAACCTCTTGGATGCCCTTGGCCTCATGACTATGATCATGGATATGACAGAAGATACCCAAGCTTTCGGTGCCCTTATTTCCCCAGAGACTCTCTGTAGTTGGGCTCAGGGTGCAGTATTTTTTCTGGGCAACGCCAACTGCACACTCTTTACCGAGCCGAGACCCTCGTTTCTCATCAAGGTTAATCCCAAATTGGGGGATTTAGCAGATTCTGAAGCCGGGGCTGTGGCTCAAGGGAGACTGCGCCCGTCTGCGCCCAGAGCCCAGAAATGCTGCCCTTTCTACTGCATACAGGTTAATCTACTTTCCCTCACAGCTTTACGCGCTTAAAGGGGAAGGGTCCGGCCTATCCTTCTCAGTACCCCCTGGGTCCCATGCTTCTCCCTCTTGCCCAGCCTGTCCTAGTGCCTCCACGGCTGTCTTACCCCCCACCTCCCCCCCTCCACAATTGAGCAAAATATTACTTCTCAATTTTCGCTCTTTACCTGCGCATTCCCTTTACATCTATACCCTCATAGAAGATCTCTTCCCCGACGCTCTGTTTCTTACTGAAACCTGGTTAGGCAGTGACTCAGCTGTTGATATCTGCAACTCCCTACCCCCCACCTACTCTATGGTGCATGTAGATCGACCCAATGGAAGAGGTGGTGGCATAGCCATTATCCACAAAAATACCTTTCGGTGTATCACTTATCCCTCTGATATTTTGGACTGTGAAAGCTTAACTTTTTCTCTCTATCTTTCCCCCACTTTTACCTTTTCCGGTATGCTTCTTTACCGACCCCCAGGGCCATGCACTCGCTTTTTAGATTCCTTGCCAGAAGCCGCAGCTAGTCTTATCTGTAAATCCCCTAATTTTACTATTCTTGGGGATTTCAGCATCCACCTTGATAACGAAAACTGTCTGCATGCCAGGTCCTTACTTGCCACTCTCTCTGCGCTTGATTTAACTCAACACGCAATTGGACCCACTCACACCAAAGGCCATACGCTGGACCTCTTATTTAGTAATCTCCCTGTTCTCACTACTCTGCCGTCCTTGCCTCTAACCTGGACAGATCATTGTCTTTTATCTTTCTCTTTCCCTTATAAGGCCACGCTAGACATGCAGTCCATCTCTTTAACCTCTGGCCGTACCT
Organism: Pleurodeles waltl; assembly: GCF_031143425.1. Taxonomy (NCBI): domain Eukaryota; kingdom Metazoa; phylum Chordata; class Amphibia; order Caudata; family Salamandridae; genus Pleurodeles; species Pleurodeles waltl. Next base: position 142,613,317 of record NC_090443.1, read on the forward strand.
GGTCAAAATTGGCTCTTAGAGAATGGCGTGCTGCTCTCCAGACCTCCTTTGGGGTCAGCAGCCCCTCCACCTCAGCAGACTTATTTAATGAGCGGATCTCCTCTTCTTTGGATGCTATTCTGCCCATCAAATCAAGATCTAACAAGCCCTCCCATAAGGCTAAACCTTGGTTTTCTCCTCTTCTATCAGAACTAAGAAAAAAGTGCAAAAAGTTTGAAAGATCTTGGAGAAAGAACTACAATCCCACTGATAGAGAAATATATAGGCAATCTATCAGACTCTACCACCAAGATATTAAAGCCGCCCAGTCCTCATACTATGGGACAAAAATAGAAAACTCCTCCTGCTCACAAAAGGAAATTTTTCAGATTTATCAAGATTTAACCACAACCGCTATGCCCCCCCACCCCCCCCCCACAGAGCCCTCCATTGAACACAGTAACCTCTTGGCATCCCATTTCAATGACAAAGTCATTAAGATATACTCTGGGTTCTCTTCTTCTCCTTCCCCAGAGACACTAGAGCACCAAACAACTGATCCTTCCCCCTTCGGAAGTATATTAATTGCCTTTTCACCCCTCACTGATACTGCTACTACCAATCTTCTTCTTCAAATTAAATCAGGCTCCCCCCTAGACCCCGCCCCTCCTTCCATTCTCTCGCGGGTTTCAGATATTATTGCCCCTCCCCTTACAAAAATACTGAATCATTCCCTATCCTCAGGTTCTCTTCCCCCACTTTTTAAGCATGTCATTATTAAGCCTCTTTTAAAAAAGCCGAAATTGGACCCATCTCTGCTGGAAAATTACAGACCTATTGCTCTCCTCCCCCTTTCAACAAAAATCTTGGAGAAACATGTTAACTACCAATTAACCAGCTACTTAGAGAGCCACGAACTTCTCCACCCCACTCAAATGGGCTTCCGAGCCCATCATAGCACAGAGTCAGCCCTCCTCACAGTGACGGAGTAAGCTCTGCAGCTTCTGGACCAAGGGGCTCATGTAGCCGTGATTCTGCTTGATCTTAGCGCAGCTTTTGATACGGTGGATCATAACCTTCTTTGCTGTAGGCTCTCTCAATTAGGGATAGGAGGCTTAGCATTGTCCTGGCTGTCCGCTTTTGTCAAAAGTAGATCTTTTCAAGTTCTGGATCGAGCCTACTTTTCCGATACCTTTCCATTGACCTGTGGAGTTCCTCAGGGCTCCTCCCTGAGTCCAACCCTCTTTAATGTCTATCTATCCCCGCTGGCTAATGTGATCGCTCCCTACAATCTATCTTTGGTCACCTATGCCGACGATTCTCAACTGGTGGTATCACTATCTAGTTCTGGGGACTCGTCGGCGGCCAACCTTTCGTGCTGTATGAAAGACATTGGAAGCTGGATGGTCCAGTCTAAGCTTAAGTTTAATGATGGAAAGTCAGAAGTCATTGTACTGGGCAATGCCCCCCCAGCCGCTCCCCTCTCATTGCACTCAGAGGCTTTCAATAATCTTCCTCCGCTTAAGGACCAGGTAAAAAGCCTTGGTTTTTGGCTGGACTCTCGCCTGACCATGGACTATCAAGCAAGAAAAGTCTCTTCTACTTGCTTTGGTATTTTAAGAGTCCTTAGGAAGATCTTTAATCTTCTCCCCCCTACGGCTAGAAGAATCCTCGTTCAAACTCTGATCCTCTCCCGTCTGGACTATGGGAACTCACTGTTTCTTAGCGCCCCGGCCTATGTCATAAAAAAGCTGCAGATAGTCCAGAATGCAGCTGCTAGGCTTCTCATCAATCTTCCCAGACATTTATCTGCGACGCCTGCTCTTGCAACGCTTCACTGGCTCCCTATTAAGCAGCGCACCCATTTCAAAGCCTTATACATTGTTCACAGAGCCCTTCAAGATAAGGGTCCGATGTTCTTTAGAAAGCGGCTATATCTCTATGCCCCCTCGCGAAGTCTGAGGTCCTCTTCCTCCCGACATGTGACCGTCCTGCGGTCTAAGAGAGCCTGGGGTTCCAACTCCTTTTCCACCAAGGCCGCTCGATTCTGGAACAATCTCCCCTCTGAACTTCGTTTTGAACCCTCAGAGCAGCTTTTTAGAAAGAAACTCAAAACCATTCTTTTTTGTAGATAACTCTCTGAATTCCTCCTGCTGCTAGCACCGGTCATGTCTGGTTAGCGCTGGGATGCCTTAGGGTAACTACGCGCTTTATAAATCCTTAAAACTAAACTAAAACTAAACTGTTTGGAGAGCCTTTTTATTATGCAGCTTAGAACATTTTTAAATACTTTTAGATCATTAATAAGTTACATAACCTTTTTCATCCTGGCAAAAGAATAGGTTCATTTCGTGAAAGGAAATTTCAGCAAAGCTGGCAATGTTCCTCTGTTTGATATCGTGTAGAAGGGTTTTTGACATTAGAGCCCTGGATATCACTCAATCAATCAATCAATCAGAGAATTTATAAAGCGCACTATGTACCCGTCAGGGTTTCGAGGCGCTGGGGGGGGGGGGGGGGTGCTGCTAGCATTCGAAGAGCCAAGTCTTGAGGAGTCTCCTGAAGGTGAGGAGGTCCTGGGTCTGGCGTAGTGAGGTGGGGAGAGAGTTCCAGGTCTTGGCGGCGAGGAAGGAGAAGGATCTGCCGCCAGAGGTCTTGCGCTGGATTCGGGGGACGATGGCGAGGGCGAGGTTGGCAGAGCGGAGTTGACGTGTGGGGGCGTAGAAGTTGAGTCTGGTGTTGAGGTAGGTGGGTCCGGTGTTGTGTAGCGCCTTGTGGGTGAGGAGTTTGAAGGTGATCCTTTTTTCCACGGGGAGCCAGTGGAGGTCCACCAGGTGGAGGGAGATGTGACATCAGCGGGGTATGTCGAGGATCAGGCGGGCGGATGCGTTCTGGATGCGCTGGAGTCGTTTGATGTCTTTCGTTGGGATGCCTGTGTAGAGTGCGTTGCCGTAGTCAAGTCTGCTACTGCGTCTTTCTGGTTCCTGTTGGAATCCACTTGAAGATCCTGCGGAGCATGCAGAGGGTGTTGAAACAGGAGGAGGAGACGGCGTTGACCTGTTTGGACATGGTGAGAGCGGAGTCAAGGATGAAGCCGAGGTTTCTTGCGTGGCTGGCAGGGGTGGGTGGGGGGCCGAGGGCTGTGGGCCACCAGGAGTCGTTCCAGGCCGAGGGGGTGCGTCCGAGGATGAGGACTTCCGTCTTGTCGGAGTTGAGCTTCAGGCGGCTGTTGTTCATCCACTCGGCGATGGATTTCAGTCCCTCGTGGAGGTTGGTTTTGGCGGTGAGCGGGTCTTTGGTCAGGGAGAGGACGAGCTGGGTGTCGTCGGCGTAGGAGATGATGCTGAGGTTGTGTTGACGGGCCAATTGTGCGAGGGGGGCCATGTAGACGTTGAACAGCGTCGGGCTAAGAGAGGAGCCTTGGGGGACGCCGCATATGAGGTTGGTGGCTTTGGAGCGGAAAGGGGAGAGTCGGACTCTCTGGGTTCTGTCGGAGAGGAAGGATGAGATCCAGTTGAGGGCTTTGTCTTGGATGCCGGCTTCTTGGAGACAGGTTAGTAGGGTGCGGTGGCATACTGTGTCGAAAGCGGCTGATAGGTCGAGGAGGATGAGGGCTGAGGTTTCGCCGTTGTCCATTTGTTGTCTGATGTCATCTGTGGAGGCAAGGAGTGCGGTCTCAGTGCTGTGGTTTCGTCTGAATCCAGATTGAGAGGGGTCTAGGATGGAGTTGTCTTCTAGGAAGTGGGCGAGCTGTGCGTTGACGATCTTCTCGATGACTTTCGCTGGAAAAGGGAGGAGAGAGATCGGCCGGAAAAGTTTTTGAGATCGTTGGGGTCAGCCTTGGGTTTCTTGAGGAGCGGTTGGATTTCTGCGTGCTTCCAGCTGTCCGGGAAGGTGGCGGTGTTGAAGGAGAGGTTGATGATCTTGCGGAGTTTGGGTGCAATGATGGCGTCGGCTTTGTTGAATACGTGATGTGGGCACGGGTCCGTGGGAGAGCCTGAGTGGATGGAATTCATGGTTGTGAGGGTTCCGGCGTCGTCTACTTGGGTCCAGGCGGTGAGGTGGTAGGCGTGGGAGGAGTCGTCGGGGTGGGGTCTGGCGGAGGTGTGGTGTTGAAGCTGTCGTGGATGGCTGTGATTTTCTGGTGGAAGAAGGTGGAGAGGTCGTCGCAGAGTTTTTGGGAGGGAGGGACGTCGTTGATGTTGACGTTAGGGTTGGAGAGTTCCTTCACGATGCCGAAGAGTTTTTTACAGTCGTGGGCGTTGTTGTTGAGGCGTTCTGTGAAGTGGGTGCGATTGGCGAGTCGGATCCGTTGGTGGTGATCACGGTTGGCGTCCTTGAGGGTAGCGAGGTTGTCGGGTGTGCGCTCGAGGATCCATTTCTTCTTGAGTTTCTGGCAGGTGCGTTTGGAGGTGGTCAGTTCGTCTGTGAACCAGGCTGTTTTTTTCTTTTCTTGGTTGGCGGTGGGTTTCTTGAGTGGAGCTAAGGTGTTGGCGCAGTCGGGGATCCATTGATGGAGGTTGATGGCGGCGGCGCTCGGGTCGGTGGGGTCGGGTGGTGGGTTTTTGACGAGGGAGCTGGTTAGTTGGTCTTCGGTGACTTTTCCCCAGCGGCGGTGAGGCGGTAGAGGGATGCGGTGGTGTTCGGTGTTTTTCTTGAAGGTAAAATGGACGCAGTGATGGTCGGTCCAGTGGAGTTCGGAGGTGTGGCTGAAAGAGATGTGGTTGCTTGAGGTGAAGAGGGGGTCAAGTGTGTGTCCGGCGATGTGGGTGGGAGCGTTGACCAGTTGACGGAGTCCGAGGTTGAGGAGGTTGGTGGTCAGTGATGCGGAGTTGGCGAGTTTTTTCTCCTTTTACGATTAGAAGACGTACTAATTGTAATACTAGGGTTTTTAAGTACCCAGCTTTTCCCGAGTCTCCTATGCAATGTGCGGTGCAGTGCTTAAAAGTCTATGAGGAGATGTCAGCGGGGTTTTGGCCTCCAGGAGAGGGACAGCTCCTTATTGCTCTTCAGAAACATCACAAGGTGGTTTTGTCACCCACTATTGCACACTGGGTGCAATAGGTCATGCAGGAGGCTTGCACACACCTTTAAGAGGTTTGGGGCCTATTTTGCTAGGGGGGGTCGATGGCCTCCAATGCTTTCAGTCAAAGTGCACGACTAGAGGACATTATGAATTCAACTGATTGGTCCTTAGATTCAACCTTCAAGAGGTTCTATTTTAAGCCTAATCTAGATATGGCTAATTTAGTGGCAATTAAGTTTAAAAACTAGCATTTCTGAGCCTCTGGTCCCGAAATAAAAAAATAAAATTTCCAAGCTAAAGTAACTGAAAGTTATAATTCTATTAAGTTCTCGGAGGCGAGGATTATCCCACCAGAGGATAAATGGTCAGGGACACCCTCATCATGACTAGTAGGTAATGAACTTCTCTTTATGTTTTATGCAATTTGTTCCTATTTACATAATATTAGCTGTTGGATTTCTCTTTGCATGTAGATGTCTCAATAATCCTTGATGGTTGCTTTCTTCTTTTGAGTCCAATTCTAGTACTGATTTAATGTCTTTGTTCCACGCATGGATACTGGAAAGCAGGATGTGTAGGAGAAGACTAATGGCATGACTCGCACAATGAAAGAGGATTTCCAGGACAGAGAGATGGGACAATACGGAGGACCTTGGCTCCTGACTGACGGATGGGACTGACAGGACTATGTTGTCTGTTCTTTGTTTTTACCAATTTCCCTGTGGTTCAACGAAATGTGGTTTGCGAATACTTAAAAAAATGGATGCTGTAAAAATAAAGTGAAGAAAGTGAAGCATAATCCTCACCTCTGAGTCCATAATAGAATTGAACCTTTCAGTTACAATAGCTAGGGAATTTTTCATTGACTGCCGCTCTGCCGCTTTATCCTGGAGGAGGACGTTGGAGGTCTTTGTATGTTTTATTGGTTGGGGCGGGTTAATATGAACAAGATGAATATCTTTCCACAAGACCTATACTTCTTTCAGACTCTCTTACACTAATCCTACAGAACAATATCATGCAGCTTCAATGCAACCTGTACGCCTTTAAATGGAACGGGAAGCGACCCCGAATCTCTACCATGCTCTTGATGCAATCCTGTGACAGAGGGGGCTGGCTTAAACTAACCTCTCGGAGTATTGCTGGGCAGCTCAAAAGCGATTCATCTCCACATGAGTTGCATGAGAGTAAAAGCCACTGGCTCCCCAAGCATGCTCGACCCCGCAGCACCTATGTCGCTACCCTGACCAAGACGGTTTAAGATATGTGGGATAAATTGGTGCTGATAAAGGGACTGATCACCTTCCCCTTGCCTAATACTCTGATCTCCATTAACTCAGACTTTGCCCCTGCCCAGTCACAACATGCTTTCCGCGACTCGACAGACAGGGACTTTAGGATGCTTCTTGAGTCCTACTATTGAATCCTTTGACCAATGTAAGGCAGAATATCACCTATCCGAAACTGCTAGGCTGTAATATCTTCAATCACAGCATTGCGCGTTTCACCCCTCAGTTTACCCTGAGGTCATTCACCCCTACACTCTGTTCGAGACCCTGGATTAGTCATACGGTGGCTCGAAGGAGCTTATTTCTAACACATATCGCACACTGCAACTTTTGACATTTCCCAGTATGCACCTCTACTAAACACTAGAACACGGAGACCCCCAAGGAAATGTATGACTAAACAGTGGGACACATTGTGGGGTGACATGCCTAAACATCCAGTAGCCTCCCCTTAAGGAAAATAGCTTACAAGCTTATGTTGCAATGGTACTATATGCTCTCCCGCCTATCGGTCATTTACCAAGAAGTGTCAGCCCTTTGCTGGCACTGTGGGCTAGAGAGAGGCGATCTTTCACACATTAGGTGGGCCTGCACCCTCATCAACACCTTTTGGAAGGAGGTTTTTAGCCACATAAAAGTTGGCGTGGGTTATCCTATCCCTGCCATTTGTCTTACAATCATACTTGGACCGCGACCCATCAACCTTGCAGCCATGACACGTTGACTGGGTGCTCATTAGCTACATTGCTCAAGCTTGGGGAAAAAATGACCCCTCCCTCAACAGTGCAGTGGTTTGCCACCTGTGGAATGTGATGGTAATGGAACAACTTTCCCAAATATTGAAAAAAAATGACCCCTCCCCTCAATAGTGCAGTGGTTTGCCACCTGTGGCATGTGATGGTAATGGAAAAACTTTCCCCGAAATTGCCAGGTACGGATGCTAAATTCCGAAGAATATGTCCGCCCCTTCTAAACTAACTTTCACGCAAAGATCTTATTTGCTTCAACCTGCCAAAATAGAGCACTGGAGCTCTTCCTTTGATCTCTTGTGGAACAGACTTTCTTACTCTCTTGCATGCAACCTCCTTGATTAAGGTGCCCATAAGAATATGTCCCATCATGCGACAGGCCCCCAACCACTTCACTATATCCTCCACTTTGATCTGACCAATGTTTTTTTCTGGTTCCTATTAGGTTTGTTTCCTCTCTCTGCGGCTTCCAATTTTTCCCATTCCCTTCCTCTCTATACAGAGTGACTATTGGAATCAATACATGGACTACTGGATGGTTGAGGGAGTGTGCTCTCTTTACATTTCTATGTGACGCTTAGCTTGCATGTATGCTTTCAACTATAAGTTACTGCCATAATTATTTTGTCATTATGTCAGTTGCACCTTGTGCCCAATGCCTTTCCTGTAGTAATTACAAATTTCAATAAAGTGATTTAAAATGAGAAAAAAGTTCTAAACACTTAAGCCCAAAGTGCCCCAAACAGCACAAAAGGCGCTCAGCACTAAGGTGTGATAAGCCTCAGCAGCTATAGGGTCAACGACAAAGTGTTGTAATAGTCTCTGTATCACATGAAGTGTAATTAAGGGCATACCTTTTATAAAGAATATCTGAATTATTACCTGCATGCATATCTCATAAATCACTGGACTGTATAACAGTGTGCACAAGTTAGCACCAAATTCCATGGTGACTTACAAATGCTTTCATTTCCAAGTGTTCCATTGAATTGCCCTTTACTGTCTGTAGCTTGTTATCACAAACTGCTCAAATATGTGTTAAAACCATGTAATAGGCTGCATGCACCTTATTCCAGTTTGTAATATGCTGGAGTCTTAATATTTCGCAAATGTTTCATAGTACATAACACCCTCTAGATTAATATAAAAAATGAGCAGACATAACTTTGGCATACAAATTGCTATGTAAAGCAAAGCATGCACTGCTTCCTTACCCGAGCTGCCTGTTTGAAGGAGGTGCCTGAGTGATGACGGATGTGGGAGATGGTAGGGTTGGCTGTAGTGGATCATACCCTAAGTGTAGTGGCAGTGACCCTGGACGCACGATGGTTGGGGTTGGAGTGGAATTTAGAACTGGCTTTGAATGTTGTGCCTGTAGAGGATTAAAAAGAATGAAAATGTAAAATTTAACAGTAACCTGCCATTTTTGGACATGCAAACAGGTTAAGAAGACTGTTGGTCACTTGGAATACCCGTGCCCAAATTTGGAACTCTAAATCACAATTTAACTTTAATGTAAGTGCCAGTTGGGCTATGCAACAGACAAGGAAATTTTATTTACTTACATTCTGAGAAATGCATCATGGATATTCTCTGTGAAATCATAAACAGCAGAACTATACTTAAGAGGATGTAACCTATCATGTACCCACAATCCAAACCCAGGAAGGTGCATCATTCGGGAACATCTCTTATAACTCTTTTGTTGCGCAATCTCAGGCCACAATCTCCTAATAAAATCCCTAAGTTCATTTTTCTACTAAAGGATGTACGCAACCATCTTATGATTGGGGGCATGAAAGTCGTTTTTCGCTCCCGCAAGTGCCTTCCCCAAACATAATTTAAACTCTTTCAGGCCTTGTCTCCATCCTCCTGAACCTTCCTCTTTCAGTTATAATAATTTATAAAGTAAAACCTTCTTGTTTCTAATGTATCTTTCACACACTGACTGTTACTACAGTTAACTTTCATTTCAACTTCCCCTCTAAAGAAATAGAAGACTGCAATATTAAACAGCCCTAAAAGTCTTCCCCTTTGACTGCCAGAATATCATACATCACAAAAACTGCCCATGCCAAGTGTACTCTAGGCCACAAATACTGAAGGCCCCATATTATTCCAAAAGGTGATCAGTTTTACATCTCACCAATCTCTTGTTCCTTACTGTTATCCTTTAAAATTACACACATATGGTGTGTCATATTGCTTTGGTATCAAAGCCTCTCAACTACCAATAAGGTGCAGCTTGGTCTCAAGCAAGACTATTTACACACTGTAGGATGGAGCCCTATTGCACTTGCTACTCTCCTGCACTAGCCTGAGGAAGAGTACTGCACTAGCAAGACATACATATAAATGCACAAATATCAAGCAAAACAGGCAATCTTGCACCTCCTTTGGAGTTATGGCCACACTCTACTTAAGTGATCCATTTCATATACACAGCATATAGCAGTGTCATTCTGCATCTAACCATTATCAGTATAGCTTCACTGATAGCTAAACATACCTTTTCCTCAAATTCTGGTGACCTCGGGCTGGATATGGGGCTGTCGGGAGGTGAAGTATCCACATCAACTGGATCTTCCTCTTTTATTTTAATGTCTGGAGTTGAAGGTAAAGACATATCCAGGGGGCCTGTGCTCTGCAATGGCAAGCAGATCTAGTTTTAGTGCTCAGCAGCTCATTGAGTCCACACTTTTCATTCTCTCCTTAGTGATTTGTTCTGGCAAGAACCCGATGGACGCCAATCCCTTCATCGAGACAAACAATCAAGACAAAGGTAGAAGAACGAGTTACTTACCTTCGGTAACGACTTTTCTGGTGGATACATTAGCTACCTGTGGATTCCTCACCTCATGAATACTCCCATGGCGCCAGCATTCGACGGAAATCTTCTTACTAGTCTCTGCACGTCGACGAGGACGTCACTGTCTCGCACGCGACGCCGTCTGACGTCATACAGGCAATAAGAGGTCCTCGACGACGTGCAGACGTCAGTACCAATCATTTTTTACGTGCATGAGAACAACCAGGCAATGCAATGAAAGAGCAAGGCAACATCCATTATATTGTAAAAATACACCATACACCACATTGTACGAATAACTGTAAATCTTTTTATGTACACATATATATATATATATATATATATATATATATATATATATATATATATAAAACTCTCTCTTTTCAAAATATATACACACACCAAGTATATACATAAAAATATATACACATATACATATATATATATATAAATATATTATATATACATCTATTGCACCCTCAAAGACCAAGAGGAGCGCACTCAAGGATTACTTGGCAAGACCATAAAGGCAACGGGGAGGCGGGTGGGACCGTGAGGAATCCACAGGTAGCTAATGTATCCACCAGAAAAGTCGTTACCGAAGGTAAGTAACTCGTTCTTCTGATGGATACAACTACCTGTGGATTCCTCACCTCATGAATAGAGTCCCAAAGCAGTACCACGCCCGGCGGTGGGTGCCTAAATGGTCAAACCAAGAAATCCTGCAGCACTGACCGTGCAAAATGACCGTCCCTTCTAACCTCAGAATCTAAACAGTAATGTTTTGCAAAAGTGTGAAGGGACGACCAAGTTGCGGCCTTGCAGATGTCGACCACAGGAACACCTCTGGCTAAGGCCGAAGTGGCCGACTTAGCTCTGGTGGAATGAGCTCTAATGCCCTCAGGAGGATCCTTCTTTGCCAAAGAGTAACATATTTTAATGCAAAGAACAACCCACCTGGATAGTGTTCTCTTGTGGACTGCCTTTCCTCTCCTCTTGCCCACGTATCCAATAAACAGCTGATCCTCCAGCCTGAAATCCCTTGTTCTATCGATAAAGAAGCTCAACGCTCTCTTTGGGTCCAGACGGTGCAGTCTTTCTTCCTCTTTGGAAGGATGAGGCGGAGGATAGAACGTGGACAAAGTAATTGCCTGAGCCAAATGGAAGGGTGAAACAACCTTCGGGAGGAAAGCAGCCTTGGTCCTCAACACCACCTTATCCCCATAAAAAGTTGTATAAGGGGGTTTTACTGATAAGGCCTGCAACTCACTCACTCTCCTTGCTGATGTTATAGCTATCAGGAAGACTGTTTTTAAAACCAAATACCTCAAGGGGCAAGAATGCATAGGTTCAAAAGGGGACCCCATAAGGAAAGTCAGGACTAAGGACAAATCCCATTGCGGCATAACGAATGGCTTTGGAGGATATTGATTTAGAAGACCTTTCAAGAATCTGATAACAATAGGGGATTTAAATAAAGATGGTTGGTCTGGAAGACATATGAAGGCTGACAAGGCCGATAAATAACCTTTAATGGTAGCCACTGCACAACCTTTCTGCGCCAGAGATAGAGCAAAAGACAAAACGTCCGATAGATGAGCATGTAAAGGATCAATCTGCCTCTCTCCACACCACGCAACAAATTTAGACCACCTATTAGCGTAGATAGATTTAGTGGAGTGTCGCCTGGCCGCTAATATAACATCCACTACCTCAGGCGGGAGAGAGAAGGAACTCAGGTTGCCCCGTTCAATCTCCAGGCATGTAGGTGCAGACTCTGGAGGTTGGGGTGTAGAACCTGCCCCTGCGACTGTGAGAGGAGGTCTGCCCTGAAAGGGAGACGGAGCGGCGGGCACGTTGAGAGTTGGAGAAGGTCGGAGTACCACACCCTCCTTGGCCAATCCGGAGCTATTAAGATTACTAGAGCCCGGTCTTGGCGAATCTTCCTTAATACTCGAGGAATCAAGGGTATGGGAGGAAACGCGTAAAGCAACTGGCCGCACCAGGTCATTTGAAACGCGTCCCCCAACGCTTCCTGCATCGGATACTGAAGGCTGCAGAACAACGGACAATGCGCGTTCTCTCGAGTGGCGAACAGATCTACCCGAGGAAACCCCCACTTCTGGAAGATTAAACGGACTTGATCTGGATGGAGACGCCACTCGTGGTCTGCCGAGAAGTGGCGACTGAGACTGTCCGCACGCACGTTCAAAACTCCGGCCAGATGGTTTGCTATCAAGCAAATCCGATGGTCCTTTGCCCAGGACCATAGTCGAAGAGCTTCTCTGCAGAGAAGGTACGACCCCACTCCTCCCTGCTTGTTTATGTACCACATCGTGGTAGTATTGTCCGTTAGGACCTGTACCGACTGACCACGAAGGGAAGGGAGGAAGGCCTTGAGAGCCAGACGTACAGCCCGTAACTCTAACAGATTGATGTGAAAAATCTGTTCCTCTGGAGACCAAAGACCTTTGATCTCCAGATCCCCCAGATGAGCTCCCCACCCTAGAGTGGAAGCATCCGTTATGACTGTGGCCACTGGTGGCGACTGCTGGAACGGCTTTCCTTGTGAAAGATTGTTGCTTGCAATCCACCACTTCAAATCCACAGCAGCATCTCTGGAGATCTTGACAGTACCCTCTAGATCCCCTCTGTGTTGAGACCACTGCCTTCGGAGGCACCACTGAAGAGCCCTCATGTGCCAGCGAGCATGCGTGACCAACAGAATGCAGGAGGCAAAAAGACCGAGCAGACGAAGGACCTTGAGGACTGGAACTACCGCTCCATTTCGAAACATTGGAACCAAATCCTGAATATCTTGAATCCGCTGAGGCGGAGGAAAGGCCCGACCCAATGTTGTATCCAGTACTGCCCCTATGAACAGGAGGCGCTGAGAGGGCTCTAGGTGAGATTTGGGCTCGTTCACCGAAAAGCCCAGGTCGAACAACAACTGGGTTGTTGACTGCAGATGACGCAACACAAGCTCCGGGGACTTGGCTTTGATCAACCAATCGTCCAAGTAAGGGAATACTGCTATCCCCTTCCTTCTGAGCTCTGCCGCAACCACCGACATCACCTTCGTGAAGACTCGAGGTGCTGAAGTAAGACCAAACGGAAGGACCGCAAACTGGTAGTGTTGCGATCCCACCACAAACCGGAGATACTTCCTGTGTGACTTGAGTATCGGGATATGAAAGTAAGCATCCTGCAAGTCGACAGACACCATCCAGTCTTCCATGTTCAACGCCAAAAGCACCTGTGCTAGGGTCAGCATCTTGAACTTTTCCTGCTTGAGGAACCAATTCAAGATCCTCAGGTCCAGAATTGGTCTCAAACGACCATCCTTCTTGGGAATCAGGAAATACCTTGAGTAAACTCCTTGACCCCTTTCCTGCTCCGGGACCAACTCCACCGCGCCCTTTAAAAGGAGGACTTCTACCTCCTGTTCTAGCAACAGGAGATGTTCTTGTGAACAATACGAAGGGCGGGGCGGGATGAGGGGCGGAAACTCCCGAAAGGGAAGGGTGTAGCCTTTTCCCACAACACTGAGAACCCAAGTGTCCGACGTAACAGTCTCCCATTTGGTGAGAAAATGCTGTAATCTTCCCCCTACAGGAGAGGAGTGAGTGGGAAATGGTGGAAGCCTAAGGCTGCTTCCCCTGCTGCACCCCGCCAGAGGATGAGGAAGAGGCAGAGTGCTGCTGAGTAGCTCCCCTGGTGCGGACCCTACCCCTCCCCCTAAAAGATCTATAGGGATGGGAAGAGGCAGGTTGCTGATATCTTCCCCGAAAGGAAGAGGAGGAAGAGCCACGCCCAAATCCACGAAACCTCCTGAAGAATCTGGAAGAGGCCGTGGAAGAAGGAGCTTGGAGTCCCAACGACTTAGCCGTGGCCCTGCTCTCCTTAAACCGTTCCAAGGCCGAATCAGCCTTAGCCCCAAACAGTTTGTCCCCATCAAACGGGAGATCCAACAATGTGGACTGTACATCTGCCGAAAAGCCCGAGTTACGGAGCCAGGCCTGTCTCCTTTCCACCACAGTTGTGCCCATTGCTCTGGCTACCGAGTCGGTGGTATCCAGTCCCGTCTGGATAATTTGGGTCGCAGCAGCCTGGGCATCAGAGACAAGATCCAAAAGACCCTGGGGAAGCTCTGTAAACGAAGAGGAGATGTCATCCATCAGAGCATGAATATACCTCCCCAGGATACAGGTTGCATTGGTGGCTTTTAATGCCAGACTGCAGGACGAAAAAATCTTCTTCGACTGCGCCTCCAGCTTTTTTGAATCTCTGTCCCCAGGCACCGTCGGAAAAGAACCAGGCGCTGACTTGGACGAACAGGAGGCCTGCACAACCAAGCTCTCCGGCGTAGGGTGCCTAGATAGGAAACCAGGATCAGTTGGAGCCGTCCGATACCTCCTGGCCACGGCTCTGTGAACTGCTGGGGAAGATGCCGGCTTCTTCCACACCTCTAAAACCGGATCCAGCAGAGCGTCATTAAAAGGTAATAGAGGCTCCGCCGCGGCTGAGGCCGGATGCAACACCTCTGTCAAAAGGTTTTGTTTCGCCTCCACCACCGGCAAAGGCAGGTCCAAAAAACTAGCTGCCTTCCGTACCACTGTATGAAAGGAAGCAGCTTCCTCGGTATATTCCCCCGGGGACGAAAGGTCCCACTCAGGGGAAGTGTCCAGCCCACTGGCCGACTCCAGTCCACGCAGCCCATCACCCGAGTCCTCTAGCTCTCCTTCCTCTAGGGCTCGTTGTTACTCCTGCTCTTCTAGTACCCGGAGAGCACGCCTCCTTGAATGCAGTCGTTGCTCAATCCGCGGAGTCGACAATACCTCCGCCGAAGTCGGAGATCGACGCCGATCTTCTGAAGCCACCGACGCCGCATCCGGCGCCACAGGTAACTTCGGCGCCGACTGAAGAGCAGTTGAAACGGATGGACCCACCGGAGTCACAGGCCGAAATCTCGACGTCGACGGGATGGAAATCCCTGGGGCCAATCCTTCCGAAGCCACCGGAGCGGCCACCGGCGCCGACACTGGCGCCGAGCCCACGTTCCCAAACGGGAGAAAGGGCATAAAGGGTGCTGGCCGAAGAGGCGCAGGATCACCCAAAGAAAAGGCCAAAGGCCCAGCCGGAGAACCCCCTGGAGCCATCTGTTGGAAGATGGCATACATCGCATTCAAGAATGCGGAACTATCGGCTCCAGGGGTGGGAAAAGCCGGATACTGGGGTGCCTGCGCCGGAGAAAACACTTGAGGCTCCAATACCTCAATCACCGACGCCTGTCCAGGCGAAGTTGGAGACGCCGGAGAGGGCAACGGCGTCGAAGGATGCAGCGTCACCGTGGGGCTGACCTCCCATGTCCTTCGGCGCCGATCCGGAGACCTGGAACGAGCCTCCCTTGAATGACGCCGAGATTCTCTACGGCGCCGGGAGTCTCGATGACGCCGATGTCTTGGAGAAGACTTTTTCTTGTGATGCTTCTCCTTTGACTTGGCCATAAACAGCTTCGCCTCGCGTTCTTTAAGGGCCTTCGGATTCATGTGCTGACATGAATCACAAGTCGAGACGTCGTGGTCGGAGCTCAAACACCAAAGGCAATCGGAATGAGGATCCGTCACCGACATCTTGCCTCCACACTCACGACAAGGCTTAAATCCAGACTTTCTCTGCGACATTATTTCCACAGAGAAAGAGTACGCAGCAAGATATACACTGTAACCGCAAGAGTAACAGTTGCTCCCTCGAAGATAACCGTTTCGAATGCACGGAAAAAAGGGAACTGACGTCTGCACGTCGTCGAGGACCTCTTATTGCCTGTATGACGTCAGACGGCGTCGCGTGCGAGACAGTGACGTCCTCGTCGACGTGCAGAGACTAGTAAGAAGATTTCCGTCGAATGCTGGCGCCATGGGAGTATTCATGAGGTGAGGAATCCACAGGTAGTTGTATCCATCAGAAAGAGGAAATTTTACTTACCCAGTAAGCATTTGTTTGTGGCATGTAGTGCTGTAGATTCACATGCTCTGCCATCTAGTGTTGGGTCTGGAAGGTTGCAAGTTGTTATTGTTTGAAAAGTCTTTCAAATCACGAGGTAGTGACTCTTCCTCTTGCTGGTAATGCACATGGGCATCAACTCCATCATCAGATTGTTTTCTCACAGGCAGGTTTATGATTGGAGTGTAGTGAAAGATAATGTAAATGAAATGTCCATGCGTATAAATGTGTAGAAGAGACTACTACAGCCACAGGTGTCTGGGGAGGCAGGTGGTTGCATGTGAATCTACAGCACTACATGCCAAAAACAGACGCCTACTGGGTAACATTTTCTGTTTGATGGTATGCGTGGCTGTAGATACACATGCTCTGCATTGACTGTGAAACAGTGCCTCACAAAAAGTGGCGGCTAACCTGTGGGTGATGTAGTATTTTGGAATAGAGTACGCAGCACTGCCTGACCTACATTAGGTTGTTGGCATGCTAGAACATCCACACAGTAATGTTTAATGAAACTGTGTGGTGTAGCCCATGTAGCTGCTTTACATATGTCAGCTATGGGAATGCTATCTAAAAAAGCCATAGAGGCACCATTTTTACGAGTTGAATGTGCTCTAGGGGGAATAGGTAATGGCCTTTTGGCTTCTGCATAGCAAGTCTGGATACATTTGACAATCCATCTTGCTGTATTGGATTTAGTAACAGGGTTGCCTTTGTGTGGTGGAGAAAAGGCAATAAAAAGTTGTTTTAACTTCAAGATTTTAGTCCTATCAATATAGAACATAAGCGCTGTTTTAACATCTAATGTACGTAGGGCTCTTTCAGAAACAGAACTGGGTTGAGAAAAAAGACTGGCAATTCAATCGCTTGATTACGATGAAATTGAGATACCACTTTTGGTAAAACTTTTGGGTTGGTACGAAGAACTGCTTTATCTTTATGTATTTGGAAAAATAAGGTTCTTGTAAGGTTAATGCCTGGAGTTCACCGACATGCATGAGGAAGCGTATTCCAACTAAGAATACCAAATTCCATGACCGAAACTGTAAAGGACATAAAAGTAGTGACTCAAATGGTGGGGGTATAGTGAGGAACACATTAAGGTTCCAAGAAAGCACTGGTGGTAATCTTGGTAGAATTATTCTTTTAAGCTCTATCATAAAAGCTTCAATAACATGAATTCTGAAAAGAGTAGAATGTGATCTGTTCAGAAGATAAGCTGCTATAGCTGCTAAGTGTAACCTTATGGAAGTGTATGCTAAGTTTGCCTTCTGTAAACGAAGAAGGTACATAGTGATATTTTGCATTTATACTTGGAAGGGTCCCAACTTTGAGCAATGTAATAGTGTACAAAATGTTTCAGTTTTGCTGCATAGCATGCTCCAGTAGTTGGTCTACATGCTTTCTCAAGAATATCTATACATTCTTGCGGTATGTTTAGATAACCAAGTTCTATGACCTCGGGAGCCAAATTGCAAGATTCAACTCCTTAAGATCTGGGTGTCTGATTTGACCATGGAAGGTCCAAGTTGAGGGGATGCTTTTCATGTGGCACTACTGATAGGGCTAACAGAGTGGTGAACCATAGTTATCTGGCCAATGTGGGTGCCTCTAGAATGAGTGTGAGAGAAGTTTGCCTCAGTTTCCAAACCAGAATCGGAATGAGGGAGAGGTGGAAAAGCATAGGCAAATATTCCTGACCAGCACATCCATAGAGAATTACCCTTGGCCTGAGGGTGTAGGATCCTGGAGGTGAAGTGTGAGCATTTTGCATTTTCTTTTCTTGCAAAAAAGGTCTATGTCTGGAAATCTTCACTTTTGAATGTATAGTTTAAGGACATGGGGTGGAAATCCAATCTTGTTGCCGCATACTGCTGAGGAGGTCTGCAAAATTGTTGTGTGTTCCTGGGAATGTGATCTACTAACAGGTATATGTTGTGACTGATGGCCCAATGCCAAATTGTCTGCAAAAGGAGAGACAGCTGTAGAGAATGTGTCCCCACCCCTGATTTTGCACAAAGTACATGGCTGTCATGTAAATGCGTACGAAAACTATCTTGTTGGTGAGATGAATTACAAAGGCTTTGAGTGACAAGAGAACAGCTAGTAACAAGATAGTTGATGTTCAGAGTCCTAAAGAACCTTAGTTGTGAGATCCTGGAGATGAGCACCCCATCCTGTCTGAGAGGCGACCATTGTCAGAATGATCTTGGGAACAGGGTCAAGGAATGGCCGCCCATTTAAAAGGCTGGTTTTGTTTCACCACTGCAGAAAGCGAAAGGTGAGGCTGTCTACTAACACTAGATCCTCTAAGCACTTCTGTGCCTGAGACCATTGGCGCGCTAAAACATTTTTGAAACCGGCACATGTGAAGGCGGAATGTGGTAAGATTACAATGGAAGAAGTCATCATTCCTAGGAGTTTCATGACTGATTTTACTGTGACTGGGTAATTGGGACGAAAGTGAGGTAGGCTATTCCCAACTGTGTGTTGAGGCCAGATAGGGTTGTACCTGAAGTGGATTCAGATGTGACTTTTGAAAACTGACAGTGAAGCCTGATTGATGAAGCAACTTATTGTGGTTTAAGTATGATGCAAACCTTGTTTGAGATTGCTAGCTTTGATGAACCGATCCTCTAGGTATGGCTAGACAAGAATTTTCCACCTGTGCAAGTGAGCTGCTGTGACAGCGAGGCATTATGTCAACACCCATGGAGCTGTTGGGACCATGAAGGGGAGCACTTTGAATTAGTAGTGTTGTTCTTCTATCACAAACCTGAGATATTTGAATTGTGCTGGGTGTATGGGATTGTGAAAATAGGCATCCTTTAAATCCAGTGCCGATAAAGTCGTCCTGTTGTAGCAATGGGATCATATCTTGAAGTGTGACCCTGTGAAAGCATTCTGATATGATGTAATGAATTAAAGGCCTGAGATGTAGGATAGGTATTGAGGGCTCGTCCTTTTTGGGTATGAGAAAATATGGCGAATATACCCCTGTTTAGAATTGGTTCAATAGCTCCTTTTGACAGTAAAGCCTGCACTTGCTGTTTGAGGAGTGTGGGATGGTCTTGTGAAGGTTTGTGAGGTGTGGACTTGAGCTCCAGACAATAACAATATCCAACACCCATTGATCTGTGTTTTTTTTTGTGCCAATTTTGGAAAAATAACTGAAGGCGTCCCCCTACAGGTGTTTGGTAATAGGAGGGAAGGTGGAGTGAGTCACTGCTTGGTGGCAGTGGAAGAGGTTCGAGGGGAGGGTGCTTCTCCTCTACCTCTGCAGTTATTCCCTCTATAGGAGCCCTTGTATAATCCTCTTTGGGAGGATGTGTCAGGTTGACCTTTACTGTATGGTAGTGAAGTTTCTGAAGTAGAGGTCTTAGAGGCTGATTAAAACTGAGGGCTGCGAAAAGTACCACGCGAGGCAGGGAGTTGGAGCGCCCCCATGGATATTGCCACTTTGCTGTCTTCTACATCTTCTCTAGCGCCTGATCTACTTGTGGGCCGAAAAAGTGTTCTTTATTAAATTGTACATTTATGATTGTGTGCTGTATCTCCTGCTTAAAACCTGAAATGTGCAGCCACGCATGTCGGAATAAAAGGACAGTAGTCTTTATTCCTCTCGCTGCTGTCAGCTGAGTCTAAAGCACAGCGGATGGAATTGTTGGATATGAATTGCCCCTCACTAACAATTTCCTGGCATCTTTTCCTGTGCTCCTCTAGGAGGTACTGGAGAAGTTTCTCCATTACATCCCAGTGGGCATGATTGTTTTGGCAACTAGACCTTGGGTATTGGTGATAGGCCAGTGATAGGCCGCCTAAGCAGAAACACGCTTGCCAGAAGCCTCAATGAGTTTGCTCTCCTTATCAGTAAGCGGTGCATCATTAGCAGCTTGTGAATTAGGCCTTGTCCAGGCATTAGATACCACTAAAGAGTCAGCAGGTATGTGAACTTTAATAAAACCTGTCATCTGTATGACTCAACATACCTTTAAGCATGGGTACATATTGAGTGGTAAGTGTTTCAAAAAGAAAATCGTCTTCAATGGGCTCTTTGTGAAGAGGCACTTGATGGTATTTGACTGTCCTCCCAATCAGTTGTTGACAAGAAGTTGTATCATCTGGTGGGGATGGTCTAGCTAGGTCTACCTCCGTGTCAGTGTCAATATATATATGTCCACATCATATTGAGACCAAGGGTCTGTGTCTGAGTGAAAAGGCATATTGCCATTCCCTGTGTCCTGGGTGTCATGTGGGTAGATGTCAAGGGGGTTATCTTGAGATGGTGGAGGAGAAAGAGTATGTGGTGGTGGAGGAGTGGTTGTTGGTGGTGATGTAGGCAGAAGTGGGTGGATCTCAAAAGATTCTTTCTCCATTCTCTTTTGTTTGGAGGCGTAGGTGGTTCCAGAGCCTCGTCAAAGAAAGTTATCGCTTTGAAGGAGCACTAATGACAGCTTTGACCAGCACTCTCCCCATTTGTGGTTGTATATGCCATTGTGAGGCTTGGGGGATGTTCTCGACTCTGAGGCTCCAGGGATAGTGAGTTTTTTTGGGGGGGCCGAGGCACTCTTAGGTCTCAGTTCCAAAGTTGTCGGTGCCAAAGCAGGGAGTCCTTTTGGTGGCGAAAGTCAGTGCTGAATGGGAAGTGAAAGCTTTCGGTGCCTAGGTTGATGGCATTCGGCTCGGTAACAAAGTTAAAGGCTTTTGATTTGGTTTCGGTATCGAGACCGATGGCAAGGCATTCGATTGAGCCTTTTGATGCCTTTCATGGCCCGAGGGCAGTGGCAGCCTAATAGCCTTCACTTCCATGCTTGTGGGCTTTTAGGTCAGAGCAGTGGGAGTTTTACTCACTGTTGGTTGAACTTGAGGAATTTCATGCATCTCAAAAGTTATGTCGGATTCAGAGTCTGAATCTTAGATGGAAAAATCCTCCTCTTCAGCAGCTGAAGTCTTAGGAAGTTCCTACTCTTGTTCGTTGTCAGACACAATGTCTTGGAGTCCGAAAATATCTGGTGTGTCCTTGACTTCTTGCCTCTGCATTTCTCTGTGGCGTGCTCTCAGATCCCGCAGAGTCTCTTTCGACCGGAAAGACTGACAGCCCTTACAGTCCTCTTCTTCTACAACAGGCAGAGGTTGCAGACCTGGTGTTGATCGGTCCTCTGAAATTTCAAGTGACACTTCGGACAGAAACGTGTCCGTTCCATTTGGAATTCATTCTCCAAGGTTTGGCTTGGAGAAAATGGCGGCCCTGAGGGCCTCAATTGAGGCTTGTCGATTAAGATTTTCTTAAGTCCTGGAATGCAAAAAAACAGAATGGCACGTTTGATTAACAATACTGACAAACTGGAAAGGTTTACAGAATGGAAGAGGCCTAGGATGGTCTTGGACCGAGCTTGGTGAAAACACGACCAAACCAGACGGAAGAAAACAATCTAATGATGGATTCGATGCCCATGTGCATTACCAGCAAGAGGAGAAGTCACTGTACCTCGTGCCTCAAAAGACTTTTCAAAGAAAAACAACTTTCAACCTTTCGGACCAAACACTAGTTGGCAGAAGTATGCAGAGCATGTAAATCTACAGCCACGAAGCCATCAAACATTCTAGTTCTATCCAAGATGGAAAATTCAGAGGAGAGGTAGCAAAAGCCCTATGCCCAAACAAAAGAAACGTAGTTTAATTATTTTGTTTGTTACACATCACAAATAGTGCAGGGCTTTAATCATCGAGTTCCTTCCGTCTAGGATCGTACTGGATCTACGAAGCTATAACAATCCAGTGTCTAACCCTGCTAAATAATTCCCACATGAAAATGTTTAAGGGCAATTTTGTATACTAGTGTACTGAGTGTTTTTATCTTTACAAGGCCCTCTTTGGCAAACAAAACATGAACCGGTTTGCTCCATATCATGGTTCTGCTACCTTATTTCTGTGAGGTCTTGAAATCCCAAACCTCAATTCTTTTATTCTGTGCTTCCTTCTGACTAAGCTATAACATTTACATAGGTCCCATGTTATCCCACTAGCTAGCATTAACAATGCTTTAATTTTTTTCCACTATTAGACCACAGCCTTTTTCTGACAGCTTCCTGCAGTAGATGTTTGATGCTTGGTTTCAATGCACATTAGGCACTGCCAATTTCTTTCAATTTCCAATTAATACATTATTTCTAAAAAAAAAAACACATTGCAACATCTTCTCTCTGCTTTCTGTAATGCTGTTGTATGGTCTCTGCATTTCCCTATATGGTTTCCAAATGACTTATGCTTCTTGCTCAATTACTAGTATTTTAATTGGCGAGACTGTCAATGTGCCATCCCAAAAAACATAAGGATGTATTCCTGCAAAATTCATCAGAGAACTGTGCAATTACTTTATCATGTTTTGCTCAAGTGTCACTGAGGTTTTTCCTAATGAAATACCCTTGTCAATTACTGTATGAACAGTCTAATATTTGCAATATGCACCATCGAGTAGACCTAAGGACCTGTATCTAGAAAGGCTCATTTTCTGTCCTAGTAGTCCATACTATGGTAAAACGCTGGAAGATCTAGGGTTAGATTTTTCCTCTATACCATTTCTGCTCCTCAGTCTCTCGTCTATTCATGCCTCTACAGCAATTTGATTCTGCAACAGTACAACAACAGTATAGTGCGTTTCTGTTTAAACAATTTATACATGAATTTCCACCTCCTAGTTGTATTCCTTTTTCCCTGTATTATATATTACGTTCCAGTCCAATCTGAATGCCTGTCACATATTGAGGATTCCTGTCTTGAATAGCAGGCAGAAAGCTATGACATGTTTATTCTCAGTGGCCTCGAAGCTCCAATTCAAACTCTATGGATTGTTTTACACACCTGCTAACACGGGGCCCAAGTTCCCTCTTATATAAAAAAAAAAAAAAGAATTTTTGACTAGGACTGTGCGAACTTTGCACAATTAGCTTTCGCACACGCATGTAAAATTTCAGCAAAATTACACAAAATGCAAACTCAGCATTTTGTGCATTATTTTAGCGAGAAATGCTTCCGCATGATAATTTTTAACAGCATGCATTTGGAGGAGAAAATACAACATAAAAACAAAAATACAGAGCACATCGTGTTTTGTTGCATATAAGCCTGCACATTTTATTTTTAAAGCGAACTGTGCATTTCGATGTAAATTGTTTTTACTAAGATTCGCACTCAATTACACAAAGTAGTGAAATGACGTAATTTCCAAAAAATTCATATAAGAAGCATGAGGCTAAATTGCACAAATTACGCAGCATAATTTAGATTTCATCCAGGCCTAATTTAAACCAGGTAAACGAAATCTCTGGGCCCTGCCTTAAAGGGAAATAGTTAAAACAAGGACAGCAATTGCACAAGCAACCTACTTTTAATTGAATTAGGATCTCAGCAGTAGTAGCACAATTCACTTAATGAAACAGCTAGACTTCCCGCTGAACACAGCGTTTCAAAGAAGCTACTAGCATGAAAGGTCAGTAAGCCAAAATGCTCACCACTAAAGTCTGAATCCTGAAAAGGGCAACTACGACCCTCTTCCCGCCCCCTCCCGCCCCCATCCATTTAATGACAGTACAAAGAGTAATATTACCATTTACAGTTTTTCAAAACAGCAAAACGTAGGCCTTAAGTGCCGTTTAAAAACATATTACTACCTCCCTCTACCTCACCCCCACCTGCCAGACTCTTTTCCTTTCTGCCCTAAGCAAGCTGCGGCATGTGTGAAGGTCACCAGTGCTATTAGATGTGTGAGATGATCATGTGTACAGGAAAAATGTGTACACATTGTTTCTGCAGGTGTGAAAGTTGGTGCTGCCAGTGTCCTTGTGACAACCCATCTTGTGTGGGTATGTCTGTATGCATGTGCAATTTAGTTTTAGTCAGCGAGCCTGTATGTAACTATAATTATAGGAAAGGAACCTGTAAAGGTTTAACAATGTATTTAGATCTAAAAAGGTCTTTGTAAATGTAAGCACAACATACATGTGTACGTATGACCATGCAAAAAACATGTTACTTAACGTGTAGTTATATGTTCGTAGCCTGCAGTGCTGCAGATTCACGTGCCCTTGAGTTGAGCTCTGACATTTGCAAGCTTTGTTTCTTCAGAGAAAGTTTTTTTGAGTCATAAGATGCTCTGTGACTCCTACCTTAGCTGATATTGCACTTAGGCACCGGCTCTATGTTCAATTGTTTTACTAACAACGGGTGAGAGTAGTATGAAATGTTGAATAGAGAAAGTATGATGTGCATGTGAAGAGGTTTGTATTTAGTAAATTATGAGATCTGTAATTTAAACATTAGAGGCTACAAACTGATGCTTACAAGTAACATTTTCCATTCGTAGCAAGTATTGCTGTACATTCACAAGCTCTGCATGGACTGTAAAGCAGTACTCCCTACAAGCAGTGGTTAGTATGTGGATGATGAAGGTGCCTGAAATAGCGCCCTGGGGACTGTTTGGCCAACCAATGCCTGTTGTCTGGCTATAGTGTCTGCACAGTAACATAATTGGGGTAACAGGTAGAGGTCTTTTAGCTTTATGATAGTACACTTGGATACATTTAACTATTCACTTGTCGATGATAGATATGGATAATGGCTTCCCTTGTGAGATTTGGCAAAGACTATGATCAATTGGTCAGCTTTGCAAAAGGGATTGGCCCTGAAACATAGTCCATGAGGGTCAGTTTGACATATAGTGTGTGGAGGGCTCTTTCTGCTAACAGTCTGGCTGAGGTAAAGACTGGGAGCTCCATGCTTTGATTTAGATCAAAGGGGAAACCATTCTGAAAGGGAACTCTGGGTTTGTTTTTATACTTATGAATCTGAATGAAGGGCTCTTGGAGTGTGAGAGCATGCAGCTCACTAATATACTTGAGAGATACCCTAGCTACAAGAAAAGGTAGCTTCCAGGAAAGGTACTGTTGAGCGCAAGAGTGCAAAAGCTGAAAAGGGGTCCAATAAGCCTAGTGAGAACTACTGTATGGCTCAGACCAGTGCAGGTTAAATCTAGGGGTATGCCCCACTCGAGGCACTTCATGAAGGATTCAGCTACTAGTAGGCAGAGAAGGGAGGAATGTTTGCGATACTGCATGTCACGGGCTATGGCTGTTAAATGGAGCCTTATGAAATTGTAGGCCAGTGTGACATTTGCAACTGAAGTAAGTAACGGATGATATCCTGGCCACCAGGTTTCAGGGAATCCAGGTGTTTAAGGATGCATGCAATAATGGAAAATGTCTGCCACTCTGCTGCACAGCACAACTCCTGTAGGATGCCCATGCATTCTTGTGATGGATACCAGTAGATACACTCTAGGACCACAGATGCCTAATTGCAGATTGAGATGTTTCAGGCGTGTGGAGTAACAGGGCTCTCTCACCTGGGTGGGGGGTGTGAGAATGAGGGTCTTGGAATTCTGATGCATGTTCGGGACAATGAAAGGAGTGTAAGAGGTGGAAAAGCACAGGCAATGACCTGGCTAGTTCATTCGTAGTGCACTGTCCCTGGACTGTGGGGTGCTCTGTGGATTACCTAATGATACGTCACCTCTGCCAGTAATGACCGGGACAGTGGGTACTGCCCTGTTTCTATAGGTAGTACATGGCTGTCATGTTGTCTGTTTTGATTTAATACTACCTTGTCCTGGTTGAGAGGAAATAAGGTGCTGAGGGCAAGATATATGGCCACGGACATCTTCGTAATTGATACTGTGCCCTGGTGATGAGGGGCCCACAGTGCCTGTATGGTCACTTGGTCAAAGTGCGCCCCCTGACGACTTGAGAGGCGCCCGTGATGGTGTCTTGTGGAAGGGGTTTGAGGAAGGACCTGCTCAGCAGCAGAGTGTTGCTGTTTCACCATTGCAGAGAGTGATGGGACCTTGCGCTTACCAATACCAGATCTTCCCAGTGACCCTCCAGTTGTGGCCAATGAGCCGAGAGACACTATGGGAGCGGGTCCATGTAGAGCCAGGCATGAGGTACTATGACAATACAGGAAACCAATATTGCCCAGCAAGTGCATAAAAGTTCGGACTATTTGACTGAAAAAGAAGTATGAGCTTCTGGAAGGCACACAGTATGTACTGCTCGAACAGTCAAGGCTTGAGGTGTCTCCTGAAGGTAAGTAGGTCCTGTGTCTGTTGCAGGTGGGTGGGAAGAGTGTTCCACGTCTTGGCGGCGAGGAGGGATAACGATCTGCCGCCGGTGGACATTCTGTAGATGTGTGGGATGGTGGTGGAGGCAAGTTCAGTGGAGCGAAGCTGTTGGGTCGGGTGTAGAAGGAGAGCTGTCTGTTGGGGTATTCTGGTCCGGTGTAGTGCAGTGCCTTGTGAGCGTGAGTAAGGAGTTTGAACGTGATTCTCTTGTTGATGCAGAGCCAGTGCAGGTCTCTCAGGTGGGCTGTGAAGTGGCTGGGGATGTCCAGGATGAGGCGTACGGAGGCGCTGAATGTACAATGAGCTCCCAGCAGCAGCGTAACCAGCCTTCAGTTGAGTTTGCACTCTTTGAAAAAAGCAAATGAACTTTTATAGCCACTCTTGAGTGCTGGCTATGGGTTCACACTCAGTGAGAACAGAGAAATAATGGTCAACATTGATGAAACTGTATTGAACATATTAATGAAATAAAGATTTGTCTGGTGAGAATGTAAAAGGAACAAAAAGAATGAGCCACTAATGGTGTTCTCAGCTGATTTGACTCCTGAATTTCTCGCTGCCAAAATAAGATCACAGAATGCTGTAAAATCAACAGGAACCATTTAAAGAAATGTCAGTAAAGATTTAGATTTTGGATTTATTGATAGATTTTGTGCCGTCTCAGAGCTACGCAAATCATGGGAGTCAACAAGAACGTCTGATGTTGTATTAACATTTATTTTTTACATCATTGTTTAATATTAGCAAAACTGTTAGAAACCAAAGTACTTGAGTTCGGAACAGAAGCTGACAACATTGATGACAGCTTTGAAGATATAAGCTAATAAGTGGAAGACAATCCGATGAACGGATAGGCTTATGCTGTGCAAATGTACTATCTTTTCCAAGTCATGTTTTATTAATACATCACGGCAAAAAGGAATCTCTGTTACACATGATGACTGCCAATGCAATCTATGACAAGTGCAAAAGTAGAGAGTTGATAACTTAAATGATTGGGACTGGGGTATCAACAGGATATAATGACATAGTATTGAGTAGGAACCTGTTAGCAGCTCATGCTGTAAAATCTTGTAGATCCGACAGCACACCACTTCCAAGTCACTTTACCAGGAAGGGATTTACAATTGCTGCCTGTGACAATTTTGATCTTGAAGACAGCTCTTCTTTGTCAGTAATTTCCAGCACACAATACTGCTGTGGTGCTTTTCAAGATTGAACCAATGAAGGAGATGTTATAAAACATTATGGCCTGATTACAACTTTGGAGGAGGTGTTAATCCGTCCCAAAAGTGACGGTAAAGTGACGGATATACCACCAGCCGTATTACGAGTCCATTATAACCTATGGAACTCGTAATACGGCTGGTGGTATATCCGTCACATTTGGGACGGATTAACACCTCCTCCAAAGTTGTAATCAGGCCCTAAGTGTCAGCTGTAGGCATAAATAAACAAAGCTGCAAATTTATAACCCAACTGCCTTGCTAATGGGAGCAAAATCACTACAAGCCATTAACAAGTACCAGTCTATCAGAAAGGATTTCTTCACCCTTATGCTGCGGTTCACAAAGCTGATTTGACTGAATTAGTCATATTGCTTATTTGGTGCGGAGTGAAGGATGAAGAAAAGTCAGTTCCTCCGTGGGCTGGAATTAATATCTGATCTCCCAGAACACCATCCCACTGAAGAAGGTTGGGTTTTTACAAGTAACACCATCTCCAGTCAGAAAGTATACAACAGTATACACAGCTTCAACAAATTTCCAAAATGTGCGTGCTCAGCTTGAAGATCAGCCTATTCTACCAATTTTCTGCGATGAAGGTGTTTTCCATATTGCAGATGACATTTATATGAGAAACCAGTAGAATCTGATTATCTTTATCCAATGATGGGTGATGTCCACATGACAAAAGTTGTGTTGTGGTGCACAGGAAGTTATCTCCGTGGATGTGGCATAGACAATGTACTTATTAAGGCTGAAATCTTTGGAAGAAAAACTGTCCAGTCAGTATTGAGCAGAACTCATATTTGTTTGTTACAAGGTATGCTCATCGTATCTGAGGCTATAGATACATTGCGTTGGAATGCTTTCTGGAACAAGAATGACAAATTAGGTTTTGCATATTTTATCTCAGGAGTGAACAAGGCACATGGTGCACTTCATCCAAAAGACAATGCAAAGCCAGGCAATGTTCAATAAGCTCAGCTCAAAATCAGCAAACTAAGTTTGTAGAGTTTGTCAAAGAATCTGAAGAAAAATCAGAACTTTGCAAGTACAGGGAAATGTTTTACACAATATCTCTAGTGAAAAACTTGGTACATGCTCATCGAGCTGCATGTGAAGACTGTGGAGTTACTGATTATTGTATATACAGGTTCAATTGCATTAACTACCTGAGATATGGGTCCTGGTATTTTTTAAAAGAGTGAAGAGGCCAGAGGTGGAAAAACCATGCCTCTACAGACAATTAAACTAAAGACATTTTGTGGTGAAAGACAGAGATGGAAGGTTTAATGCTGTGGCTCCAGATATGAAACTGTAACAGACGATCCAGAGATCAGAGAAAAGCTCCAGGGGAATTGTTGGTCAGACAGGTAAAAGTGATTATGTTGCTCCGTAGCAGCTAATTTACCATGAAGTCCTTACTATATGCAATGTTTTCAGAGAGATTATGAATTCAAAATTAATGGATCATTGTGAAACTGTTCCACCCCACAAACCTGTGCGAGAGAGGGGAACGTTTTAGTAAACATGTTGACCACCTTCTTCATTTCATGCAACAACAAGCAAACCACTGAACCTGTGCGACTAAGCAACTTCATGACCAAACAATATGTGGATAACGATATAAAGACACATCTATTAGATGCCTGGAACATGGATCTAAACTATATGCAGAACTGAAGCAGGAGAGATTTGTACAGAAAGAGAAAAAGCTATCTGACAATCACTAAAGTTAAACTTCCACACTTTAGTTGGCATAGTAAGAGTTTCGTCCAACCAGCCACTACAAAACAGGTTACAAAAAAAAAAAAAAAAAAAACTTTCGCACGCACATAGAGAGATGGATGTAGCAAAAGAAAGGGGTGAATTTATCAAGGACATTCTGTCGCATGATGTTCTTCCAACAATCGCATCATTTGATGGAGATGCTGCAACCAAACCAATAAAGCACAAACTCGTACAAGAGCTCGAAAAAAAAAACACTTTAACCTGAAGAATTTCAATTAAAAAACTACTGTTGTTGTGGACTATATGTCACAATTGTGAATGGTCAAGATTTAATCCATGCAAAACTTCGGAGAGGTCATTCAGACTATTCTAATGATATTCTACAGCAAGTGGAAGCATTTTGATAGCTCCTGCATGCTGGAAGCAGAGTGTTTACTTTTACCTGGCGGGAGCTGTCACAGCTCTTGACAAGCAAAAGCAAACAGCTATCTCCCAAGGGTGAACACCTTTGGAGATAGCAGGAGCCGGCCCTGGGGGACGGTGGTCCCCAGGGCCATATATGTCTCCAAGAGGGGGACTCCAAAGCCCCCCTCCTTTGTTCTGCACAGGTCGAATCCAGGAAGGTGGTGGTCCCCAGGGCCAAATATGGCCAGGGAGGGGGAGGCCACCTGCTCCCCCCCTCAATATTGGCATTAGCCTCCAGGAGGTGGTGATCCCCGAGGCATTATTAAGCCCTTGGAGGGGGGCCTGTGAGCCCCCCTCAATTTTTTAAAATAAAAACGCATGCCACCAGGACCTGGCCGACCCGGGGACTACAATTAAAGCAAGCCTGGGAGACCGCACTTTTAAAAAAAAATTGAATTCATGCTGATATTCATGAATAGTCATGAATTTCGCACTGAATTATAAACAAATGCTTTTGTTGCCCTGGTGGGGTTCCAGGGGAACCCCAAGTCCAAGGTTAGGGGGTTGGGGTATTTATACCCTGCCCTTTTTTCTTTTATTTTGCGTTTGTTTGGGGGAGGACTTGGCAGCCATTTTGGGACTCAGCCAACGCTTCCTGGTTGAAGTATTGGCAGCCAATCAAATCTGTGTACAAGATCAGGACTATTTGTGAATTATTCGCGCTTCTAGATATAAAAATTTGGATTTTCTTTAAACTCTCAAAAACTACTGAGTGTATTTACACCAAAAAAGAAAAAGAGTGCTTTCTAGACCAATAACTACCTTTCTGCCAAAACTGATGTAATTCCATCCAACAGTTTGTGCTGCAGTCGCGTCTAAAATCCCTATGGGAATTAACACGGGAAACACACTTTTTTGCCCTCTCCCCACTTTTCTCAACCCCCGCTTGACGGATCAACCCAAAACCTTCCATGCACAAGACCCAACCAGACACTTCTTTTTGGAAAATGTCATGATGATTCATCAGACGATGCCAAGTCAAAAATCGCTTTTTCTATGGAAACTAGGTCCTAACTATAACTACCTTCTCGTGACTGCCAGTAGGGGATATAGATATACAAATATTTATGTGTGGGTTTGTCTGTATAAATGTATATAAAAATTAGTTTTTTAGTTCCCATTCCACCTCTGCCTGTCCCTCCACTTTGACTTATCCCAAAGCGTTCTGACTACTGTGGACTCTAAAACTTTCTTCCAAAATGTTCCCTCCTCCTATCTATTTCATCCAACTAACAGGCACATACGTCCACCACTCCCAATATCATATCACATCTACCCTTTATTCATTCACCTCAATTAATCTATCCCTATTCATAACATTACACTAAATGTGTGAGCTAGCAAGGGAACAAACTTAAATTTACCACAGTTAATCCAACAAGGGAAAAGGAATCACATGTTACTGATTTATTACCTATTCATATCTTTACAACCGTGGGTTGTGGAGTATCGTGCTACCCATCACTAAGTGCTTCAACAGCTCATCAAGGGTAAAAAGCACTATATAAATACAATTTTTGTTGCAAAGCCAGTTTCAGTAATGCTCCAGGAACCCACACAGTAATTATTAGAAAATGCAAGCACAAAAGCTCACGTAGCAAGACAATCTTCAGCAAAGAATGATGCTTGACGAAAGCAGTGGCAACTGCTATGAATCTGGTGGAGGGAGCGAAAACACCCTGGGAATAGGGTCCCTTGTAACATAACAACCTAGCAATGCAGTGCATCAATAAACAGAAACAAATTCCTTTGCCATAACCTTTACAACACCATAGCACAAATACCTACAATGCAGCAAAGAAACTCTAGCATTTAAAAAACTGAAAAGCTCTACTGATGCCAACCTTGTGAAACATCCTTGCTACAGGGGAGTATCACACCAATTGAAAAAAGTCAAAAGTCAAAGTATGGTTAAGGTGGAATTGAAAGACCACCTTGGGTTAAAATGTGCTCTCTTCATTAGTGTCTGGCATTTTAGTAGTATCTGGGTCCTCGCTGACAGCTTCTTACACACATTACAATAATCGAAAGGGGATACCTAGCGATTATGCAGGGTGGTAGGTTAAAAACTAAATTAAAGGCCAGAAGCAGGCCAAGTCATATAAGGAAAAAAGATGTAAAAATGTAATACAATTCTTTAATTTTAATAAAACTAATATCAATCATTTCCAATTTCCTGAGACATTAAAACTATGTACCGGTCACAACACCACCACGACTGCTTTCTTAGATCAGACTGATAATGGAACCTCGATTTTATGCTGATAAGTGTGTTAGTTAAAAGGATGCAAATCCTCCTCCGTACTAGTTGGCATGTCTCATCAGGCTGCTTCTCATAAAGGACATAAGACCGTGATGAGACTTTGCAAATCTCTTTCCTCTAAATACGTTAATGACAGTAGGGGTTCTGTCATTTATGTAATGACCTAGCGTTAAAATTGTGCTGAGGTT
The DNA here is from genome assembly GCF_031143425.1 of Pleurodeles waltl. Classification (NCBI taxonomy): domain Eukaryota; kingdom Metazoa; phylum Chordata; class Amphibia; order Caudata; family Salamandridae; genus Pleurodeles; species Pleurodeles waltl. Next base: position 142,645,219 of record NC_090443.1, read on the forward strand.
GGTACAGTGACTTTATTCTTTGCTTTACACTCACTGGATTACAACAAATTTGAGAAAGTTTGATTAAGACTCTTTCTACATTTCAACATTTTGCCAACATAGTTGTACCTATTACGGTAAAAGGTGTTCCTTGGGACAAAAGGCCATTACTTATTTTCATTTTTATTTAACAATGCTAGTGTGAATAATAAGGGGACAGTTATAACAGGAACTAATTTCAGGTCCTGGTGCTTGAAACGGGAACCGAACATGTATGCCCGTATTCCATATAAAAACACATGTATTAAGGACATTTTCATCAGCTGTTGTATGTGCCAGGGAGGACCCATTTTGTCCCATTTCCACACTTCTGGTATCCCCGTCGCCAGCTAAAATGGAAAGTGCATAGGTGATCATGATCAGGAGCAGGGAAAGAAGCCAAACAAAGTCTGGATGATGGAAACAAACCCAGACCCAACAGCCTTAAAGAAATGTACAATCCCCGTAGTGCTCAAGGTGTTAAATATTCTGAAGACCAGCTCTCCAAAGTGCTTTGGGAAGTTGATATTTAATAGGGATTGGATCTGAGCTGATGATCTAACTATCTGGACAGCATACGTCTCTCAGGCCAATGTCAACACCACTTGCTTTTGGAACTGCAGCGCCTTTGGCCTGCTCAGCTTGTCATAATTTACATTAGTAGTATCAAAGTGAGGCCACATTTTTGCTACTCTTATATCTCTTGTGTGTATGAAGGAGGGGGGGGGAATAGAATATGTCCGCAACAAGTTGCAATTTGAGAAACGGAAAATTGTGTAGGCAATTCCTGGTCTCATTTCGCAGCAGTTCTGATTGTTCAGGACCACATATCTTCCTTTCGAAAGTACATAAAATGCTGGATGAATCAAAGGGATGGGAGTCCCCTTAAAAAAGCATGCCAAGTTTACGATCCCGCGTTGTGGAAACCGTGAAGAGACACCTGTTTGCAGATCACTGAATGACTAACAGTAGTCTCACATTTGCTTCCGCTCAGAAAGACCTCTGTTTTGCTGTTCAGACATTTGAACTCGAAAGGCAACTCCTACTCTTCTTTAATGTAGCTATCTCCTAGCTGCCCGCACCCGCCCACAGCAAAATGTTTCAAACATTTTGTGAAACATAAGATGGAAATTGGCAGATTTATAACGCCATGTATGAGCCATATTGTTGTAGGACTTTCTGCTACAGTGAACGGCAGCTTTTCTAACTTCTCAGTTTTGAACATGGTGTAACTCGCTTCCTCTTTAGCAGTTATCACTGGCTCCCTGGACAAATTAAAAGCAGAAAACAAGTCCCTACTGTTAATGTATTTCCATGGGAGGCAGCTATTTTTCAGAATCTGTAACATCCAATCCAACTGCATGATGGCGCGCAGCTGACTCTGTCCATCATGTAAGAGGGAGAGGGCATTCTGAATGATATCTATTGCACAAGACCCTATGTTATTAAGTGTATATATTCTGGTGGAGAGAATATTCATGCCAGTATCGACAACAGCAAAAGCCTTTTCCATAGTTTCCTTATCTATCTGCCCTAAACGTGCAGCTGCTTCAATTTGAGAAAGCTTCCATATTTCATTGTATATGTAATAAAGAAATCCTTTAGAGTGTTGATTTCTTGGACCTAGCAGGAAATCTTGCAAGTCTACTTCCTCTGATAGGAAACTAAGATATTCTCTGACTGGTAGTGAGGTGTTTGTGCTTAACCATTGTTGGCACAGTTTACCCACACTGTATGTGGTAACTATACCAGAGTGTTGACCCGAGACATTGTGAGGGTCTGGCTGGCTTATCATGAAACCCCGAGGAATTTTCAAAATGCGCCTGGCACCCATTTGTGTATCTTGGCCACAATAACCACCCGCCTGGACTTGAAAGTGTAGAATTATAGGTACCATCCTGAACCCAAGCATCCAGTTCTTCCTCTGTGACATTTACAAGTTTTTGTCAATCGGTAAATTTGGTTGGTGTGGGGATACTGGACACATTTATTTCCTTTATTTTTGCTAACCCTAGGCAGGATGTTGGTTGAACTGTCATGTCATTTGGGCAGGAATAAGGCATGCTCTAAACAAAAATTCCCTACCCCTAATTTGACAATTTTGTGTTCCCAATACACTTTTCACATCAGTGGTGCTCTTCAGGTATTCATTACCTTCAACAGCATGACGGGAAAGAAAGGAACCTAGAGTAATTTGGTGTATGTTAGCAAAATCTTCCTCATTTTAGAAGGTGGTAATTTGAAATAATATGACTCTGTATTTGTAGTGCATTGCCCAGAAAAGTATGCAAATTTGTCTATATATGTTTTGGGGCGCCCCACATATGGAGTTGAACAGTGTTCCCACTGTGTGTAATTAAATACTGATCTATGTCTAGGTGCAGATAGTAAGTTCCCCAATGATTATAGCAGAACATTTCCCAATAATTCACTGTGTTCATGTATACATCATCACTGTCAAATACAATGTAATCCTGCAGCTCAGCAAGCACAGAATCAACTGTTAACATCCCAGTTAACAGAAACAATAACGTGTAATTACATCAGTCATTAATAATTTGAATACATATGGAATTTGGATAAACTCAGTAGGCATGTAAATAGCAAAGGGAACTTTATCGCAAACACCCCCATCTGGTATTGGTACTGCCAAAATGTTCACAAGGGATAAGTCTCTTCGGACCTTATGTGAGAAGAGATATCTTGTTAGAACTTCATCCACTGGCACGACAGGAGAGCGTTCAGGAACATAATGATCATTTATCAAGAGAAAGAAAACAGTCACAAAACCAATGCATAACAGAAAGGCAAGCAATGGCAGAAATAGCCACAGGTAATACCATGGATAAACCAAATACTTATTTTTAAGCCATATGTACAGCTTACATGTCTGCGAAACAGTTTCAGTTGCAGATGAAGTTGAAGGAAAGTCATTAAGGTCGATAAAATAACCAGAAGCAGTCTCTGGAGCCAGTGCATTACTGGTGGATGAATCCACTTAGCGTGGAGGTTCATAGTAGACAGTGCTGTACGGTTGTGTTGAATTGGAGTAGAAAACACCCACATCTTGGTCAGTTCTTGTTGGTGAAGTGGTAGCAGGGATTATCTCATTCTCCACCCTCCCCATGATCGAGGAGGCATTTGTACCTCTGTTGTACATGGTGGTATATTCAGAACTGCTGTTTCTTCTTTGAAGAGGTATATCCTGTTGGGTAGTGAGAGGGGACCAGCGACTACCTAAGGGACCTCTGGGACTACTGAGCAGGATCGGCACCATGATGCAATATGATGTCGATGGAGACAAATCTGTTCCCTTTGGAATCTGGCAGCAGTGGTAGAATGACAATTCTGGTGCCTTGTATTCCCAGAACTGGAACCGGTGCTCTGTAAGATGGGCCAAATTCCTTCTTCACAGCAATCATCTCACAAACCAGATCCTCAACTTTATGAATCCAGCCTGTAGAAGTTGTTGGCAAATCCCTTATTCCTAAGGTGTCAGCAGTGGCAGATGAATTATCACAAAATTGCTGAAGCTCCTGTAAGACAGTGAGATGTTCATTTATGACAAAAGGTGCGTCTGCTGCCACCATACCAGGGCCATCTAGATCTGGGACATACATAGGTCTCCCAAAGAGGACCAATGCGTCCTCCCAAGGACCATCTTGGAAGATTATTCAGTGCACTCTGGAACCCATATAGGTGATGAAGCCAACTGCGGCATGAACCTAATATTCTAGCTGTTAAGGTCTCCTTCAGGTAACAACTTCTCCTCTCCAAAACAGAATTACCCTGAGGATAATACGGAGAAGAGTAATGGAGCCCAACACTCATCGCCCTCATGGAGTCTCTGAATGCCCGAGAGGCAAAAGCAGGGCCCTGGTCCGAGTGGAATGCTGCAACCGCATACGTACCAATAAAGACCAGCAAGTCTTTTTTAACAGTGTGAGCGTCACCCAACCACTGAGGCCATACCCACAGGAATCTAGAACAAGAATCAACAGGGACTAAGATGTATTTGTATGCACCACCAGGTTGTAAGTGACCACAATGGTCCAGGTACACACACTGTAGTGGCCTACTGGACACTAAGAGGGATGTCTGCGGTGGGGGTTTGATTTTGGAGCCCTTTATTTTGCTGGCAAATATTGCAGCAAAGGACCTATTGCCTGGTCTGATTGTATAGACCCAGCCACCAGAAGCGTTTCTGTGAAAGTGATATTGCGGCTGTGACACCAGCATAAGCAGATGTGGCGCCCTCATGTGCTGCTTTAATGAGATCTAATCACTGGTCCTGGTTGGGGGATCACTCAATCTCCAACCCCAGGAATTGTTGCAAACGCAACATTCTGTACACTGATGTGGTAGAAATATTTTGTAGGGTATGCTTCTGGAAGAGACTTTTCTTCAGCTTCATTATCCAATCTCGTGTGAGAACAAGTCACTGCAGCAACAGAAGCCATAGCTACTTCGGATTTGGTTGCTTCATCAGCCAAGGTGTTTCCTATAACGTGTACTCCTACACGTCGATGGCCCAATGTATGACTACATGAGCAGCTGGTAGCTTTTCCTTAGGATCAGCCACCCTCCCTCACAGAGTTCTGTTTAATGGTGTTTCCCTTTGAGTCTCTGAACTCGTTCAACAGGCAATGATTCACATAAACATTGTAGAACTGGACCCAATAATACGAATCACATACACTCAATCTGAGCTGTTCTGGATCCATATGTTCCAGTGCCAGGATATGAAGTTTAAGCTCAGCCAACTGAGCTGTGCAGACCCCTAGGGTCTGCGTGTAGGTATTCTGCGGGTGGAATACACCATCCTTCATCAGTCCGCTATCGGCTGCGCAAGCAGCTGAGCATTGATGTTTGGTACCTATATCTAGTTGTGCTAAACCATCAGTGTAAATGACAGCTTGATATTTGTCAAGTGGCAAGATGTTTAGAGGTGCAGGGTATTCCTGTTCATACTGAAGAAATTCTTCCGTTTGAGATCTTGGATCTAAGTTGCAATCAACATCAGTGGCAGTAAGGGAGGTTGCCTAATGAACCCAATGTGGATGTAATTCTTAAGCGTTAGGAACGCTTGCTTTGGTGACAGCCTCTAAGGCTGGCACTGGGGTAACTACAACAATGCATTTCCCTTGGACCAGTGGCCTCTCCTTGATGACAGCCATCTGTACAGCTTTTTTTCTGTGGGTGCAAAGCGTTGTTCTGCGATGGAGTATAAATGTGATTTGTATGCTATGGGTAATGGCACCGTCAATTATTCTGGTGACCAAATTTGTTTTGTTGTTTCATATGTGTAAGTGTTTTACTTCTAGCATGTCTTGCTGATATCTTCTAAGGATGCGTATGTGTTCAACTGTCCAGAGTCTGCCTGAGAAATATGAGCAAATTAAATCATACAGTGGTTTGATGCATTGTGCATAATCTGTAATGTAAGTTCTGCCAACGTTAAAGAAACCAAGTAATGACTGCAGTTTCTTAATAGTGTTTGGAGTTGAGCACATTTTTCTAAAAAGTGCGGGCCAGGCTCTCATTTAGGATAGCTCATATCCCAGGAACAATACACTGTGAAAGTCTTTTTTTAGGTTTCTTGACAGTGAACTTGTAACTAAGGCTGCGAATCTTAAAACAATCCGATCGATCCTGGCAAGATGAATGGTAAGATCGTCATCTGTGAGATAGAGGTCATCCACATAGGACAATGCCTCTGGATCAATATCATGCAATACTGATGTTACACTGACAGAAAACAACCCTGGGCTGGTCTTATAGCCCTGGGGCAAACAACAGAATCGTTTTTGTGAGCCAAATGAGAAAGCACTCGGGTCCCAACTTTCATGAGCTCAATGTTGGCTGAAAAAACGTTAGAAATGTCCAATGTTGTTTTGTATTTTTTTATGCACTATGTTGTTAATTAGTGAGGTGCTGTGTGCGTTTTGTATTGCCTGTGTGTGTGTATAGCTGTTTAAATGTCTGTAATCTAAGACTATTCTATATGAATGGTCTGGTTTTGCAACAGGGAAAAAGAGGTTATTCACTGCAAAGACAGTCTCTATTACTCCCTTGTACTTGAGGCTAGAGAGGATCTCCCTCACTGGAGATTTAGCCTTGTGTTTAACATAATATTGAGGTTGAGGCTGTAGAGGAGACCTAATTGGTATTACATGGTAGGGGGGAGCCCTTATCCCACCCTACATTGTTGCAGTATATTGCAGGTGCTTCCGGAACAAGATCAGAGAAAGAAAGCAAAATTACATCTTGCCCATGTGGGAGCTTACAGACATGTTTGGGTGGCCAGTCTCTTTCTGCCAAAAGGATATCACAATTAAGGTCATCCCAAAAAATTACACTAATAGTGAGCTCTATGCCTCCCTCAGTTTGGATATTTAAATCATAAACCCTGTCAGGTGGGAGAACACGCCTGTCCACAGTCTCAACTGCAAGAAAGTCATTAGTTGCTGTTGCATCCAAATGATCTTTCAGACTCTGGTGACATATCCTTACTTCTGCAGCGTTGTCCATCAGGGTCACTGCCCACATCTTGTTCTTCAGGAATGTTCTCAAGTTTGCTGGCATGTTTAATTGAAATTGCTGCCACCTTTTTCTTTTTAAATTGTGGCTTTTGTTGTGTGGATTTTTTTCCTGTCTGAAGAGCACCGTAATTCTTTCTTCTGTTTCACGTAGTCTGGACGTTGCTCTGACCGGCCCACTCTCTCACTACATCTATCTCGTGTGTCCTGAAAAGAACGCGAATCAATATATCTTTCACGAGCCATTAAAGTTTCTCTATTTCTGAGATTATATTTCCTTTCGGTGTTCCCCAGTTGCGGAGTGTCTGCTGTCTGACTTAATCTATCTTTATTTTGTTTTTGTTTATCCCAGCGTTTTGAAGAACCTACTAGTGCTTGTTTAGTACTGTCCTTACGGATGGTACTCTGAGTTTCAGGCTTCTTCAGCTTGACTCCCAAACTATCCTCATCCTATACTAGTGTAGGTGTTGGAAATAATTTTTGGTAGTTGGCGCTCCTGTTTCAACTGTGGAAACTCCCAGAGTCCTTTAATGTTACTGAGTAATACTGAGGAGACTGTGTCAAAGTTATGCATACGTTTCACCCCAAATCTAGGGATGGAGCAACCCAGTGCTCATTTTGAATTTGTTTTAACACTTCCGGTAAGTTTGTAAGTGTCAGGGTACCATGTTTGGTAGTGTTAATTGCAGTGAAATACCGTACCCCATGTGGGGCAGTCATCCACTGAGGGAGCTATCACAAATGGCAAGCACAATGGGGGAATTCTATGCTTATGTTGGGGTCCCATAAGGGAAACACTGCTTCCAGCTGGTTACTTTTTTGTGCTACCCAGAACGGAATCTTCTCACATTCCGTGGGCGCTTTGCCCATGATAGAATGTACTGTTTGTGGGTTAATCCCAGTAACGGCCAATTGGTGATCATCTGGTGCAGCCCGTGCGGGGGCGGTGTTTAAGGTCTGCATAGCGATTTATACTGATCGTCTGTAAAGTTGTACCTGCTCATTGTGAAGTGTGCGTACATAAGCCATTTGCATAGCCTGTAGGCCAGGATGTGGGGATGTATGTGGCAAACATGGGCCAAGTTGGTCTGTCATTACTTAAGGGACCTAATCTCACAGGTTGTATTACATGCGGTAGGGCACCACTGAACCAATTTTGATGTTTTTGTTAGGAAAAGGGTATCTCTACCGGTAAGCTTGGTACTGCTGCGGTACGTTGGTCACTTTATATGTGTGTAATGTATGTGTTCGGTCACCTTTTTCAGGAATAGTGACCCAGGAACAGAATGTTTCTCTTTGGTAAACTGCATGAATTCCAAGATAAATGTGACTTCCCCACCCTCATCTGTAAATCCATGGACTTCTAGATGTTGTGTTTATGAGTGTCTGTCATTCTCTGAAATGTCTATGGCGTTAGCCATGTTGAATAATGAATGCAGAGATGGAACACAAAATGGGGAGAAGTCCTTTTAGGAGTTCCAGCTTGAACAACCTAAAGCCTTGTTAAGCACTCCCTATTCAGCTGAGGAAGATTGTCCCTAAGACCACAGACGTCTATGTATAATGGTACTTAGGGTACCTGCTGTGTGTGAGATGGTGATACTTGGGTATCCGTAAATTAGTCCAAAACACCATAGTTGGTGGCGCCATGTTGTAGTTGGACTCTCGCTCCTAGACGTGACTGCTGGTTTAGGGATGACAGCACTTTTGTTTGTAGACGACTAAGTCACTCCTACAACAAGTCGCAACTGTTGGCCCAACTCTCCTGGCTCACAAGCAGTACCTCACCAAAAACCTAAACAGTAAAAGGTGATTTCTGGCAGCCTCAATCATGGATTCTAGACTGCAACATCTAAGGGGAGTTGAGGTGCAACGGAAGTTGCCCTTTTGTCTTGTTAGCTATCAGTCTCAGTCACACACAGGCAATGAAGGAGATGCAGGAAAGTTTTCAATACATTTATTGAAAGCACTGCAATCTACGGTAAAACGCATGAGCTGCGATGATTAGGATAACAAACAATAAAAGAAACAGACTCTGTGGTGACACAAAGGCTGATTTCAGGAGCAAGGTGACGCGCAGTGTAGATGGCATCTGTAAGGAATCTCTCTGATAACCTTGTCTGTGTGACATGTATTTATACAGATCATGTAGGACACCTGGCGAAGGTATGTTCCCAAACAATTGATGAGGAGGCAGACTTGTGGCAGCAATTATGTAAACAATCCCCAACAAGTACACTATGTTCCTGTCACACGTAAGTGTGAAAGGGACATGATCTGAATACCTACGTACATCACTTTATTATGACACTGAAAGTGATGCCATCACAGAGTGGCACTGATAAGGCAAATTAAAACATTTCTATAGCTATAAACAACGGCAGACATCTTAAAAGAAATAATAAAATAAATGGACTAAAACAGAGCACCCTAAGTGGGTTAAAAGTCACTAAGCTAATCTCCTGAGTCCCAATAAAAACTAAGATGGGTTCACTACACTGGGACTGGACTGGCCCGCTTCCCGTGAAGAGTTTTCCACACCTTCGTCTTTGCGCTCTCTACCTTACTAGAAGCACAATTGAAGAGGGGCTGGTGGGAATACACTGCACTGTTCTTGGACTTTGGTCGCCTGCCTGTACCATGAACTTCAGTCTGTGATCTTGCTCCTAATGAGGTGGATAAGGGTGTCCAATTAGTTGGACAGAATTGGTTGCATTGGACACCTGGAGGAGGAAAGTGCTTGTTGGGGCAATGAATGGTGAGTGGACCTGTTTTTTTGCACGATTGTGTTCTCCCCAGACTATCAGTCTGATACCAGGACAGAGGTAGTGTAGACTTTTAAAGTATGAATAAGGCACACTACAGATCACCTGCACTGTTTTGCAAACTTTGATTAGGGACTGTATATGAAGCAAAAGTGCATGCACGATATTCAAGCAGCAGTTTCCTGTCTGTGAGGCTTCTTGTTGATGTTCCTCGTTTTCACGTTTCATCAGATTCTAACGCAACTCTATATGGGATATTAGCATGGCCGCCCACATTTCATGGTCAGCAATGTTTTTATCTAGTTAGCTGGGGGAATCGAGTGTTCTGTTTACAAATATAGTCTTTTCTGCACCCTTGGGAAATATTCTACATTTCTGTGTTATGATACAGAACCCATTTGGTTTGTTTCCTTTTGAGTGTTCTTCTCAGGCTCCCTTCCCTCAGTGTAGTGATACTTCTCACAACAGTTAGCACGTAGGCTGGCTCCAGGCAGGCGTGCCCATAAAATGAGCACATTGAAGTGCAAGATCTGTGTCCCTGGCTGTCATGAACCTTTCTGAAGCAGCAATTACGAACAAATAAAAGGCAAGACTGGCCTTCCTCACCTTTAAAAACAGAATCTATAGTTCCACGGTTTAGTATCTACTAAATAGCAGACGTAAGGAATAACTTATCAGTACCACACTGACAATGTTAAAGATAGTGTTGTCTACATCCCCCTATCTTCATTGTCTGGGTCTCCACCTTGCAGCCTCAGGTATGCAGGCAATATACTCCCACTGTCCAGAAAGCTATACTCGGCCTAGTCTTGTGACTCACAACAAAAGGGCCATCCAAAATGGATACAATTCGCTTTCTTAACTAACATTGAGAGCCATTCTTTAAGGGTGAACATTAGAAGGTATTCATTCCAGTGTTTCAAGGAACAAGGTTGTCCAAGAGAAGACCTACCACTGGAGTGGAATATGACATTGGGGAGCTGAAGAATGCTTCCTGTGCCTCTTATGCGCCATTTTGAAAGCTCTCTTCATCCATGAAAAGAATTTGGTTCAAGATTTTACCCCTCAAATGTGAGCCGAAGATTGACCTGGTATGAGACCTAGAGTAACGCTGCTTATCATGGTGCTCATCTTGAGCATGCCCAATGAAATGTTTAGCGATCTGCTTTCTAATGCCCTAGGGGCCCAGTAGGTGTCATGCATGGTTGAAGGGCACAACAAAAGCCCTACAACTTTTGCAGAGACATTTCTCCTTGATTAAGGCTACAAAAATAACTTTTTTTTCCCACAAAAAAACATTCCCATAAGCACTTATCCAGATCTGTGTTTAAGGGTGTGGAAAAAGTAAGAGACGTCTGCGCTGTGTGGGGTGGGACTTGTTTGACATAGTGGCATCACGTCTTCAATGGTTTCTGTTGTGGGAAAGCCTTTGTGGCACCACTTGCCAGTGGATAAAAGCTCTTGCAATGTTTCCAGCCACAGTATGGCGCACGGAGGGCTCTCAGAGGTGAGGAATCTGCAGGTAGAAGAATCCATCAGGGTCATACATTTGCTATAAGATGCACACATTATAGATCTCTTAGAATTACAAACTATCTCCATTTGCGGGTTTATAAGGCTTTAAAAGAACATTGGTGCACTCAATTAAACTCTGATCACTTTAAGTCCTATGCCAAAATTTCCCATCAGGTCGGCAGTGGGTTAAGAATTCTCCAGACTTGGTTGACAACTATGGAGCAATGAAAATTTGGTTGAAGGATCCACATTCAGTCGTGGAGTTACTAATTTCCACACTGGGCATACCGCACTTCGGGCAATTGAGACCATTAGGTCTTGTTGCCCTTGAAGATTTGCTCAATTTGAAGTTACAGAAAGAGAAGGGTGATACATACATTAATAGACAGCCTGCAGGAGTTAACCCTACCTTAAAAAGAGAGAGTACATGTGGTGATATCTGAAAGATTGAATGTCTCCAAGACAATCATGTACGGTTTTTTAATTCCTCAGGTTTCTGCAATAAAAATATTGGTTTCAATAGTATGCTCTTCTGCTAGAGCTCAACTGAATGAGAACTGATGCAAGATTAAGAGAACCCGCCTCATGATGAGACGTCCTGCACTGTATTCCTTATATGCTGTTAGAAATGGGAAAAAAACAAGGTATATAGTTAAGAGCTCCGAATTAAGCAGGTAGGTCTCTGCCTTGGACAATATACCCTTGTAGTAGTAAAAAAACATTGAAAGGAGTACATCTACCACTTGAAGAATCCAGTGATATAAACTTTGTGGAAGTCTTGTGTAAGGGAGTCCCAACTTACACCAAAGAGGATATGCCCACAGCAGTCTAAACAATCTGAACATCCAGAGGGGTCACGTTCTAAGATGGCCCATGTCTCAATAACCATTGCAAAGTTATACCCTGCAGACTCCCAGTTGGCTCCACCTAAATACTTGAATCCATCTGGCCAAAGATTAGGAAAATAACTCTGGAATTAAAGAATGAGACCATCAGAAATGGTACTTCATATAAAAATGTATTTGCTTCTACTGGAAAATAAAAACATTTCATAGTTGCATTACACAACCATAGTATCTGATGTAAATACAAGGCCTTCATCCTTGATGCAAATGTAAACTATCAAGATCGAAATTAAGAGTATTCTTCCACGTCTATAATCTTTTTTATCCTATCTCATTCTGATACTCACGTCACTCCTTACTGTGTGAATTTTCAATTTCAGTGGACCATTTGAAAACTAATTTATTGAAAAAATGCGGACCAAGATAAATATCTTACATCTGACTGGCAAAGAAGACTTGTTAAAGTGGGAGTGCCTACATTTAAACATTAAATTCTACCTAATTCTAGTTAATTTCAATTAAATGGGGTACATTTCTACAATATCTGCAATTTATTTGTGGAACGAATAAATACAACAAACTCTTACTAACAGAGTCATTAAATTGCACTTTTCAATCAAGGATGTACCAGGTAAATAATAATTCATAATCAAAGTAAATAGGCCATACAGGGACCAAACTGCTTACATTTAGCTATAACATATACTGTGTATGTCAGTAATTTTATGAAAATTTATACTTCTGAATAATAATAAACTTCTTAGCAATAACAGTAAAGTTAATGTGATAATATCTGTTTAGTTAGAACATAATTAACAAATTACAATTTGTAACAACCCTTAAAGATAAAAGCAGGCAGAAGTAAAACCAATTCGGTCAGGACCGGAGGCAAGGATTATGCTCATATTTCTTCACTTTATTTATACAGCAGCCTTTAAGAAACAACTACCTTTCCCTGGAAACCATAGGGAAAGAAAACACAACCAATCAGAAGACAGCCATGTCATATAGTCCATCATCTCTTTTCATGCTCCCTTTCTTCGCTGCACAGTAGCCATGACTTGTGTTTTTCATTCTCTCCTCATTTACTGCAGTGTTCGGTAATTTTGGGGGCTTTATAGGTGTTTTTCAAGGTCAAATGTGATTGTTTAATGTTTGTGAATACTAACGTTGCTTTCTTTTCAGACGACTGCAGGCGCGCGTCGTAGCACTCCTCACACAGCTTGTAATCTTTTCCGGTGCCACAGGTGCGTGGTTTCACCTTCTGGCCTCTAGAGGCCGCTCAGTGTCAATGAAGCATCTCCTCGGCCTTCGCAAACAACACAGACCATTTCTGTGGTCACAGGGACGCTGCCTCACATTGCTGTGCCTTGGCCTGTTGTAGGTGTTCCCTCCCAGCCTGGAAGCTTCTATGCTCTGTTCTGGGGTCTAGAATCGAGCGCACTCATAGAAACACTCTGGTTTTCCTCCTAGCGGTGACCACCATGCCCGAAGGGTCGGGTATGCAAAATTGACCCTGTGCTTGTAAATATTGGTGGGCAGACGTGTCTGCGGGCTGGGTCAGGCCTGATTACAGGATTGTAAAGGCTTATTTGTATCAGTGGGGTATATGCCCTTTGTTTCAGGCAGTGTGTACATTTGAGCTTTAAGCTTTTTGCAAAGGCTGCTTGGAAGTCTTGTTCAGGCAATTCAATCTTTTCTGCTGTTCTGTCAAGTCCTTCGGGCACCGCTGGAACCGGCACAGGCTGTTTACCCTTTGAATATGTTATACGGTGTGGTCCCATTTTTGTCCTGAGCCTTTGACTCTCTATATTAAGCTAGACTGCCTAGTGCCATACTTCTCTGCCATGCTGCAAGCAGAAGTTGACTATATGGAAAAGGAGGCTGTGTCCTTCCTTCCTTTTGATGGTGATTTTTGCGAGGCAGTAAACGCCTCCATATAGCAGGCTCTATCCTTGGCATCCCATGAAAGAAAAATTGAGATGCTGGCTGAGGCGCAGCAAAAGAGGGTTCCCCTTCAAGCGCCTTAAGCGCCCTGCTGACCAGGGAGTTGATAGACACTTTTGAGTGTCTAAGTAAAGCTTTCCTACAAGCGCAACCGCAGACACCAACACCGGATCCACTGGTTTTGCCTCCTTCAACCCCCTTACTACTTGGGGATGACAATTCTCAAGGTGACTCTGATGGGGATGCACGTCTTTCCATGCCTTGGCGCCCCTCAGCGGACGACGCTCCAACTCCTTCCACTCGTTCAACTGCCCTGGACTACCTAGAAGCGGATATGCGAGACCCAGATGATCGCCTTTATCCTAGATCTTCCATGTGGTCTCCTAATGAGAAGGTAGCGACCTATGGGACAGGGACGCTTCGCAAACCATTAGACAAAGACGTCAGAGCCCGCCTGCAGGCAGAATGTCCCCACCCCTTCGTGGAAGGCTAGGTGGCCCTCACTCCAGAGATTGAAGAGCGCATGGCTACTTTCTTGACAGTGCATATTAGGGACCCCAAGAAGGGCATAGATCGCTCTTGGCGGTCTTGCCAAGATAAGCTGTTGGATCTGACGGGGCGATAAACATTTGAGATATTGCTGAAGAAGCCAAGCAATCTATCGAGCTCATATCTCCTGAGGTTCTGTCTGGCTGGGCCAAGAGAGCAGTACTATTGTTGGGCAACGCAAATTGTGTGCTCCCTGTGGAGAGACAATGGTCTCTCTTGATTAAAGTGGCCCCAAGCCTTGGGGACCTGGCGATTTCGGAAGCAGGCTGCTTGGCGCATGGAGAGTTGTTCAGGAACCTCTTTATAAAGGAGCTAGGCAAGTCTGCAGCCACATTTAATTCATTGGATAAAGCCCCGGCATCTATTGAAAAGATTAGATCCCCCATCTCCCACTCTTCCCCCTCCCCCCCCAAATGCACACCCACACACACCCCAAAGATTTTTGCTGACGCAGGATGTGGCACGAGGCGCTCGTTCATCTGCTTTGCTTCCAAGGCTCTGCAAAGTTTGGTAACTTCTACCCCTCCCAACGATTCCATTGCTTACGCGGGGGCATGGGAGGTGGACGTGCCCAAGGATGTGCACAAGATAAGAACTCTCTGTTCTTCCCAACTGAAAGTGGGAGGAAGATTGGCTCGGTTTGCAGATTTTGAGGGATGTTCCGATGCGTAGGCCCTTCAGAAAATCCAGGGTTTTTGGCTGGAGTTCATGGGACCCCCTTTCAAGCCTGCTATCCTCACTCTCTGTTTTTTTTTTTCCCTAAAAGTGTGACTACTCTCATAAACCTGGAGTAACAGAACTTTAAAAAAAGGGACGATAGTGCCTTCCGTCCTTAATCAATCTGGTTTTGTAAGCAACATCTTTCTTGTGGAAAAGAGGGATTGGGGTCAACGTCCAGTGCTCAGGTGTCAACAAATGGCTAGTCTATTGCCATTCAAGGTGGTTTCTTCTCCTACCATAGCCCGTTGGATAAAATATGTCATGCAAGAGGCAGATATTGACACGTCAATGTTTGGCGCACACTCAACATGAGGTGCTATGGCTTCCAAATCTTTTTTGTCGTGGGCCCGCCTCGAAGAAATAGTGAATACGGCCAATTGGTCATCACAGTTCACATTTAAGACATTTTATTTCAAATCTGTAGTTAACATGGCTACTTTGGTTGTAAATAACCTTCGAACGATCATAATCCTCACCTCCTGTCCGGACATAGAATAAAAAATGTCCTAACTAACGTAACGTAAAATTTCAATTCTATTAAGGACACAGAGGTGAGGATTATTTTCAGCCAATTAAGGTTGATTTTGTTCCCTCCCCGTTATGTTTTCTTAAGAGTGACGAAGATTGGAAGTTTTTTCTCTTACGGATAAGTATGGGTAGATTTCCTGTAAAGATAATGTTTAGTGGTTACTGTCATGTTTTTGGTGAAATTGTACATACACAAGGGGTTCTGTAGGTTATTTCTAATGATGTTGCATACAACCTGAATTTGATGTTTATATTAAGAGAGACGCTGTTGAGTGAGTTAAATTTTATATATTAGGGAACACGCATCTAAGCAAAAATGAGTCGAAGTTGGAAGTAGATTTGACTGTGGATTGTAGCTCTCGCACTAAGAAAGAGGGCGTGGAAAGAGATGAAGTACTATATTACATGGGTGTCTTCTGATTGGTGCTGATGTTTTTTTCCCTATGGTTTTCTGGGAAAGGTAGTTGTTTATTAAAGGCTGCTGTATAAAGAAAGTGAAGAAAGAGGAGCATAATCCTCGCCTCCATGCATGTCCATAATGGGATTAAAACTTTCTGTTACAATAGTTGGGAAATTCTTTATTCAACCATAATAAACCTATCAGGTACTGAAAGTAAGTACTACAAACATAAAACTGGTGTAGGCATTGGAATGAGCGGAGCAAAACATATTGACAAAACAAGAATTTAAACTACCAATTGAGAACAAGTGTATATTTTAAATAAACTGATGGTACTTACACTATTCTAATGATCCTCTATATTTTCCTCCACCTGCTTTTTCTATTTTTCTGTTCTTTTGAAACTGTTTTTAGGTCAGGCGTGGGAGCTATTTGACCTGTTGTAAGTGTTGTGGAATTTTACCCACGCCCATCACTTTAATTAGTTCCTTGGCTTGCCTTTCAAAAATCACTTGATGCAATTGGTAAATGCTTTACGTTTGTCCCACTTTGAGGCTGTTTTCGTCACGACTTGCAGACTGCGCCGGTTACATGGATTATTTCATGATTTTCCGATATACTTCACTGGGCAAACTGTTTTTTTTGTCTCTCCCCTTCCTGCTGCATGGCGGCCATGGCACTCGCAGCGTGAACAGGCACAACAGCGTGAACTCGATCTGCGGTATTGAAGTGCTAGTCATATTGTTCACAGTTACCTAATCAGAATAATTTCTTGTGGCTCTCCCTTTAAAACACTTGAAATTGGTAAATGCTTTACATAAAACAGAAATCCTCAAAGCGAAAGGGGCTCTTCCGGCACAGCGGGAGAGCCAATATTACAATATTCACTGCACTCAGGAAACTCGCCCCATAATGCTTTGCAGGGCATTACTTTTACAAAACTCAGTCTGTGGTGGTTGTAGGACAATAGGACCACCATCAAAATGTTCACAACAACGTGCTCTTTCTGTCTGCATCATCTTTGGGTCCCCACACTAGGTTAGTGGGGAACCCAAAATAATAATCCCTCCCACCATTCAGTGTCTGTTTAAGCTCTCTCATAGCTAGAATTTTTGTTTTACAGTTCGGTATAGCTTGTGTTTTAAGGGCCTTGTTTGTAATATCATTGCTATAGGACTGCTATTCTTGAAAATGTGTAATGCACTATCCTCTCTAGGGGCTAAATATGTGGTAGCTCTGCATTATTTACTGCAATTTTCTTTTTGTGGGGTTATGCCCTCTAGGGGCTAGTTCTATAGTTCCATGACCATATCTCTTACATATGCTATTTTCATTGCGGTGTCCTCTACAGGCTGTCATATCAACATGTTAAAATATTTGTGGCACGGAAAATTGTCCCACAATGCTTTGAAGGACATTACTTTTACAAAACATTTTTGCTCATAACTCAGTCTGTGGAGGTCCTAGGACAATGGGACCACCTTCTAAACTTTGACCACAATGTGCTCTTTCGGTCAACATCATTTCTCGGTCCCCACACTATGTTAGTGGGGACTCCAAATTAATAACCCCTTTCACCATTCATTCTCCTTTTAAGCTTTCTTATGGTTGGAACAGCTGAGAGAAATTGTGTTTAATGGGTCTTGTTTGTAATATCGTTGCCTTAGTCCTGCTGGCCTTAGAAATGTGTAATGCACTATGCCTTTTAGGGGCTAAATATATAGTTACGCTGCATTACTTTCTCTCATTTATTTTATGTGATTATGCTCTGAAAGGGCTGATGGTATGGTTACATGACCATGTTTCTTCCAAATGCTTTTGTTATTGTGGCATCCCCTAGAGGCTGTTCTGAGCATTGCAGTCAACATACTATAATATCTGCGGCACAAAAACTCGCACCATAATGCTTTGCAGGGCACTACTTTTACAAAACAATTTTTCTAGTAACTCAGCCTTTGGTGGGTCCTAGGACAATGAGATCACCTTCAAAACACTCAATCTACATCATTTCTGCATACCCACACTAGGTTAGTGGGGACCCCAAAGTAATAACTCCTCCCACCATTCAGTGTCTTTTAAGCTTTCTTTTGTTTTACAGCAGAGAGAAGTTTTGTTTTAAAGGCCTTGTTTGTAATATCAGTGCAGTAGGCCTCCTAGTCCTAAAAATGCCTTCTAGGGGATAAGTATATGGTTACACTGCATTATTTTCTCCTGTTTTTTTTCATGGGGTTATCCTCTCTAGGGGCTAAAAATATGGCTTCATGACCATGTTTCCTACAAATTATATTTTTGCTATGGTGCCCTACAGGGACTGTTTTGAGCATTACAGTCTAATACAAAACGTTTATTTTTGATAAAGGTTTATATGATAATTGTATATGTTTTAATAATCTCTCCTTATTACAAATATGACCATATTTCAGGCCAACTTAACATCCTTATTACATTATGACAGTTTGAACACTCATGATATGTTTGGGTGACTCTTTTAGTTTACTTCTCCTCTGTGGCTGTCTTGTGTCTTTTCTGTGGAAATTGTGTCAGCCAGTCAGCATCTCTGATGTTTGGATGGTGACAGTGGTATTCTACTGGAATTAGCATGGCAGATTTAAATTAAGATGCTTAATGACAACATTTCTATTTTTTTGCTGCACATAGAGGAAGAAGGCAAATTAAAGTGCTTTAGTTATATGCAGGACTACTGGAATAATATGGCAGGAAAAGAAAAAAATATGATGCAGGGTTGACCAATTTATGTGGCAAGAAAAGTCCAGTTATGAATATACAATGTCAATAGCTCTAACTCAAGCAAATGTGAGACCTATTCCATTCTGAAATGCTTATGTATTTAAATGCACAATCTCTGTAATGTACTTGCTGAAAAGACTAAAGAGTCTTACCACTAGCTAACTCTGTATCATAAAATAATATATATTTATATGAAGCACCAACAAATTTAGATAGTGGCCAAAACGTGTCAGCAGACATAGTAGGGTTTCTTTTATGCCAGATTTTGGAACTATAATTTAGGACAGGCCCTCAGGAGGCTTTTTCTTGGCCATCTTAAAACAGAGAACTATCCACTTAGAAAGGGTCAGTCCCTGAACTGCTCTTCCCTTGTTTGGATGACAAATCCAACAAAGAGTTGGTCCTCCACCCTGAGCTTCTTAGTCCGATTGTTAAACAAGTTAAAGGCACTTTTTGGGGTTCAATCGTTGGGGCCTCCCCTCCTTAGGGCAGAGATCTTCCAATGTTTTTGCTCTGAGCCTTAGTAAGCAAATTGTTTTGAAGTCAGACCCACCTCCAAACTTTTATGGCAAGGATTGGTGGAGCAGGAGGGACAGGGCTGAATGCAGGGGCAGCAATTCTGAGATCATTTCAGAAGGACTTTTTTGTAGCTCATAATCCACACTAAAGGAGACATAAAACAACAAATGCATAAAACAAAACCAGTAATTGACCTAAAAATACTGCTCCTCGTAACTGGGTTGTTGTTAGCCCCACATACTACTGGGCCGCAATGCAACTATACCTGATGCAATAATGATATGTGAGGCCCTGAGCAGTAGGATATCATGTCTGCCCTCTTCACCTCTTTTCCACAATGCCCAACCATCACTCTTCTTAAACCAGACTCTTCACATGCTGTCCCCCTTTTTCCCCCACAAGGGTCTCCTTGTCCCTAATGCTAGAAAGGAAATTAAGCCCCCATGCCCTTCTTTTGATGTAAGGCTGTCATAATTGTGCTGCAGTGCCATTTCACCTGCTTGACCAATGATAGGTACTGTCTTCCAAAGTCTCCTCTACCCTTTGATAAAACCAGAGCTCCCATCTTGCCGCATCCGTCTCTGCTGTCATCTCTCTAGTCTAAAGGCTAAACTGATGGCCTCCTGAAGGCTAAACTGAGGTGCCTCTTCTTCAATATTTCTCTTCCTTGAGCTACTGGTCTGAGGCCCTTAGAATCACTGAAGCTATACCTGTGCACTGGACCCCAATGGAAGCAAAGAAGAATAGTGAAACAGCCATGACTGGGGTTCAAGTGGTGGATCCTCATAGTGCTGGGCCCTGGTGCCACTGTACCTGCAGCACCAATGCTACATCCTTCCACTTTGTGTATAAAAAAAAAATGTAAGGGTGAGTTGGGCTCTAATGCTAGCGGGGACAAAGGCATCCCCACTCCACTTTTTCATAGTAAGACAGCCATAATTGGGGTACAGTGACCACTTACACCCTTGGCTCCAAGTCGTACTGCACTAATGGCAGTGATGTCCCTTTGCAAAAAACTAACCATAATGCCCCTTCCTTGGGGACATCTCTCTGAAGAAGCCATTTGTGTCCATCTATTCTTCTTGGCTAGATCCTGCATGCTATCAATGGGTCTTGCTTCCTTCTCCTGGGCCATTACTCTGAGGCCCCAGAAGTCCAGATGATTAGGGCTGGGCATCTGAATGAAACCCTGTTGGCCTCCTCCCTGCCACCCCCTGGACTCACCTTTAACAAAACCAGCTGTCCCTTAAGGTTTAATGCTGACCTTAAGGTGTCTCTGTCTGAAAGTAAGGGGAGGCAGAAGTGGGGTACAGAGAGCTAAAGAGGAAACTGGTCTTCTCACCAGTCACTTAAAGCTTCACAGTGACAGATATTTATTCTTTTTAAGAGGTACGTTAGGGGTGTTATCAGATGGGTAACAAAGTCACAAAAATGTTCGTACCAGGTACAATCTGATTACTTATTGCTAAAATATATATTTTGAAAGCACCTTTTTTTGTTTACCTCAAACACTACATTATTTTGTAGCAGCCTAGCTTCTTATATGTCTAACACTATCTCAAAATAATGACTTGCATACTCCCACGGTTTTCTGTCACAGGCTGGGTCCTCTTTGTACTAAAAATATGCAAGTCACTAGTCTCCACTGCGCCAACTCTGATTCAAATCTGTGCATCTTTGGACTCAGTCACAGACATCTGCATTGAGTATTAACCCCTTCGCTGCCAGGTCTTTTCCCCCTCAGGTGCCAAGTCTTTTTTGGCTACTTGAGGCACTTCGCGCTTGGTCCCTCATAACTTAGTCCACATAAGCTACCCACTCCAAATTTGTGTTCTTTTTTCCCCAACATCCTAGGGATTCTCGAGGTACCCAGAGTTTGTGGGTTCCCCTGGAGGAGACCAAAAAATTAGATAAAATACAACAAAAATTAAGTTTTTAAAAAAATAAATAGGAAAAAGGGCTGCAGAAGAAGGCTTGTGGTTTTCCCCCTCAAAATAGCATCAACAAGGGATTTGCAGTGCTAAAATCACCAGCTTACAGGAACAGGCAGACTTGAATTAGAAAACCACATTTTTCAACACAATTTTGGCATTTTACTGGGACATACTCTGTTTTTCCTATTTTTTGTGCTTTCAGCCTCCTTCCAGTTAGTGACACAAATGGGTGCAAAACCAATGCTGGATCCCGGTAGCTAAACATTTCTAAAAAGTAGACAACATTCTAAATACTACAAGGGGTCATTTGTGTAGATCCTACAAGGTTTTCCTACAGAAAATAACAGCTGAAACAAAAACAAAAATATATTGAAATTGAGGTAAAAAAAGCAGCCATTTTTCTCCACATTTTACTCGTATTATTCCTGCGATCTTAGATTTTTTAAAGCAATATACCGTTATGTCTGCTGGTCTCTTCTGGTTGTGGGGATATATAGGGCTTGTAGGTTCATCAAGAACTCTAGGTACCCGGAGCCAATTAAGAAGCTGCACCTTGCAATGGGTTTTCGTTGTAAACTTTGTATGCAGCAATTCATTTGGTGAAATATAAAGAGTGAAAAATAGGTATCAAGAAAACCTTTGTATTTCCAAAATGGGCACAAGATAAGGCGTTGAGAAGCAGTAGTTATTTGCACATCTCTGAATTCCAGGGTCCCCATAATAGCATGTGAATTACAGGTCATTTCTCAAATAGAAGTCTTTTTTACACACTGTCTTAGATTTGGAAAATAAAAATGTAGAGAAAGACAAGGGGCAATAACAATTGTTCTGCTATTCTGTGTTCCCCCAAGTCACACAATAAAAATGGTACCTCACTTGTGTGGGTAGGCCTAATGCCCACAAGAGGAAACACAACATGTACACATCACATTTTTACATTGAAATCGGACATGTTTTTTAGGAAAGTGCCTAGCTGTGGATTTTGGCCTCTAGCTCAGCCGGCACCTACGAAAACCTACCAAACCTGTAAAAAATGTTAAACTAGACATCTAGGGGAATCCAAGATGGGGTGACTTGTGGGGCTGTCACCAGGGTCTGTTACCCAGAATCCTTTGCAAACCTCAAAATTTGGCAAAAAAAAACACTTTCCTCACATTTCGGTGGCATAAAGTTCTGGAATCTGAGAAGAGCCACACATTTCCTTCCACCCAGCATTCCCCCCCAGTCTCCCGATAAACATTGTACATCATTTGTGTGGATAGGCCTAGTGCCTGCAACAAGAAATGCTCCCAAATCACTACGTCGACACAATGAAATTATCAAATACAAAACAACCTGTTTTTGTTGGGGGTGGGGAGGAGTGGGGGGGCTGCTTTTTTGGTCCTGGGCTCAGCAGCCATCTAGGGAAACCTACCAAACTCAGACATTTCTGAAAACTAGACATCCGAGGGAGTCCAGGGAGGTGTGACTTGCGTGGATCCCCCAGTGTTTTCTTACCCAGAATCCCCAGCAAACTCAAATTTAGCTTAAAAAAAATAAAAATCAAATTTTCCCCACATTTCTGTGTGAGATTACTGCACCAGCACAAATTTCCTACCACCCAACGTGCTGCCCCTCAGTATCCCAATAAAAAGGATACCTCACTTGTGTAAATGGGTCAAGTGCCTGTGACAGGGAAGAGCCAAAAACATGTTGAAAATGAGGGGGAACCAAAGCGGGTCCAAAAAGGCAGTTTGGAAAAAAATGTTTTTAGGCCGACAAAAGGGGCAGAATTTAGATCAGTATAGATGCGACTATACTGGGTGGTAGGAATTTTGTGGATTCCTGCAGATTCCAGAAGGTTCCATTACAAAAATGAGGGGAAAATGTGTGATTTTAAGCAAAGTTGGAGTTTTGCAGGGCATTGTGGTTAGGAAAATGGTGCGGGGTGCATGTGAAGCACACCACTCTGGACTCACCCAGATGTTTGGGTTTTCAGATGTGTCTAGGTCTCGTAGATTTTTCTACATGGCAGCGTCTCAAAGTCCAAAAAGTGCAGCCCTCACCATTCCAAGTGGGACGATTTTGAAAGTCAGACAAGCTCTCATGGCCTAAATGTAAAACCAAAATCCAAAATAATCAAATGTCCTCATGCTTGCCGCTGGGATAAGATCTTTTAGTGTGCGGTGGGAGAGCTGAAAGACTGTTACCCCCCTTAGTTGGGGTGAGGGCATAACCATACCCATACTGGTTGGTAGCCACCACCCCACTATTTTCTTTTTTCTTTTTAATTTCCTGGCATCTAGTAGGCTTTTTGCCCCCTTCTCTCCCCCTCCCAAATAATCAAATGTCCTCTTGCTTGCCGCTGGGATAAGATCTTTTAGTGTGCGGTGGGAGAGCTGAAAGACTGTTACCCCTCTTAGTTGGGGTGAGGGCATAACCATACCCATACTGGTTGGTAGCAACCACCCCACTATTTTCTTTTTAATTTCCCGGCATCTAGTAGGCTTTTTGACCCCTTCTCCACCCCCCCGAGTGGATCAGGGGTAACTTCCCCATCTTCCCACCAGTGGGCAGATCAACTTTGTCCCTATTTATCTGGGGTGGGGGTATGGCCATACATCCACCCTCTTTTTTTTCTACCTGGTGTCAGGTGGGCTTTCAGCCCCCCTGGGGGGGACATATAAGCCTTACAAAAGTAGGCTGATCTGCCCCCGCCTAAAAGAAATTTGCCCCCCCAGAGGAACGACCCTTGCCTAAGGGGTCTCTCACCTTTTTTTAAATTGTCGCAAAAAAAATACCCTGGTGTCTAGTGGTTTCTGCCCCCCCTTGGGGCAGATTTGCCTAATAAAAATAGGCTTATCTGCCCCCAAGGGGGGCAGAAATGGCCTAAAAACAATCCCCCCCCATCCCCCCCGCCTAAGGGGTCGAACCCCCTCAATATTAAAAAAAAAAAAATAATAATCCCTGGTGCCCTCAATAAAATTCATTCATTTTTCATTCAAGCTGTGAGTGCATTAGTGTACATTATTTTATATGCAATTACCTGAAGGATAAAAGCAACAAGATACTTGCAGAATATTTTCCTCTTTTTTTGCCACTTTGACCCTGTCAATACACTCATTTTCACACAACTGCATGGTGCACAGATCACAGTTCCCATACTTTTTATGCACTTCTAGAGCTGCTTGTAAATGAAGACAGCCTGGATAAGCGCTAAATAAACAAAGGTATTGCTTCCTAGCCATTTGCATTTATAAGTACTTGCAGAGGCATTAGGGGCCACGGACCCCCACAGTGGTGCGCCCCCCAACTGGAAGACCTCTGTCTTAGATGGAGAATGATTCATACTCCTTAGTCGTACAGAGTATGAGAAACTGGCCTACATGGAAGGGCACATCACTTTCGGAAGAAAGGATGGTAGAGTCTAACTATCAATTTGTCAGGGAATAAGTAGGCTGCATTAACATCACCTGCAGTTCACTGATGTCATAAAAAGAAGTGATTTTAATTATGAATATGGTCTTAAAGTTTAGCAACCTCAAACAGCAACTGTGCATGGCTTAAAAAAGCATGCACGTTAAGAAACTGAGCAATAAGTCAAGGCCCCACTGCAGCATAATAAAGGGGTAAAATGTAAGTAAGTGCTTTAAAAAAACACTACACCACAATCGGTGATTTGAAATGGGAGGACTTATCAGGCAAATGCAGAAAGGCTGAAAGTAGTCTTTAACGCTATTCATATCAAAGCCTTACTTGGGCAAAAACAGAAAAAAACAAGCATCTGCAATGCAGTGGATCTCGCATTTGCTCGAGTTAGAGCTATTTGCGTTGTAAATTCCTAACTGAAATTTTCTTGCCACATATATTGAAATGGAAAAATAAAACAGTTGCCATTAGCAAGTCAATTCAAAGCGACAAGGCTGCCATTAGCGTGAGCGCGCAAGTTATTAGTTCCCTGCATGAATGTCTAGAAAGAATCTTGCCTGGTATGAAACGCAAACCGAAACCGTAAAAGGGGGCATCACACACTGTAACAGGAGGAAGCGTGACGTGGTGTGATGGCCACCAAAAATGTTCAATTAGTGAAATCGCCTCGGAGGGAAATCAACACACAAAGGAGGGACATTTCACAAAAGGCATCAATAAAAATGAAGCATTTAAAACAAGCACAGTAACGAATGAATAGCAAGAGTGTGTGTGGTTAAAAGCCTGGAGAGATTAGAATATGTCAGAGCGCTTGCACGGTGACTCTAAGAAGGAAGAACATCCGAAAGTTTCGACTCTGGTGAACTGACCAGGCAGACCTCAAACTACGATGCAAACTTTCCCACTAGCCAAAAGTGAAAGACTTTGTGGACAAGCAACATGTGGCCCAAAATCACATCCATCACTTTGAAATGCACGTCAAAGCTACTCAACTGGTTTTATTTACCTTTTTACTTTCCGCTGCATGACCAATATGGTATCAACAATTTACAAGAACAAAACAGATAAGTGTGAGGATTTGAGTGTATTAAACGAACCCTTACTGTGAATCCTTACTTTGTAAAACACTTGCAAAACTGTCTAGGGTCCCATCAGGCTCGTTTGCAAAACCTTTAGCACAACATGGGTAGCTGTGGCCTGGAGCAGCAAGGCTTAAACAAAGGAACTAGTGTAAAGCATTTAGAAGCACCAAACAATGAAATAAGGAAGTTGCACAACATAAAAGAAATCCGACAGCAATTTCTAAAAATAGATTATATTTTAATGAATTTTTAGAGCTCAAGATTAGCAAAATCTACTGGCGGGATCAGGAGATAAAGATTTTCAAAGGAAATGTAAATCCCAGTTCAACCACAAACATGCAATGCCATCTGTAAAGTTTGGAAACTTTTGGAAAGTTTGAAAAAGTTGTGTTAAGCTACTCCAGTCCGATTGGGGCGACCAAATCCGTCTCGGGGAGAAGGGCGGGCACGAAGGAGTATTTAGACAGTTACCTGGCCACCAAAGCGCTCATCAGACTTTGTCTGAATATTAGAGCATTAACACTATAGAATTTAATAGAGTGGTCCTGGTGCTGAGGAGGCAAAAGATGGAGGAGGCTCCAGGATGCTATCTGAGCTGTTCGGTTGACTGGGGTGGCCTTGCTGTTACTCCCCAGTCAATGGATGAGGTGGGGCAACTTTAGCCACAGAGGTCCTCAAAGTCCTCTTTCAATCAGTATAAAGCCAGTTGTTGCTGTGCTACTGTTAGGTGTACACAGCAAGTCCTTCAGTATCTTTGGTGGAGGCTTGTGTCCCCTGGGGGTGACCAATTCAGACTAAAACACTCCTGGGTCAGGCAGACTCGTCTTTTGGCCGTCGAAGATCAGTCACTCGGGGCGCCCAGCAGCTGGTGGTGACGATTCAAAGAATGTGGCCACCAACTTGCCAGATGAGGCTTCTTCAGCTTTCACAGTGCTGGTGCTGGTTTCAAGGCGACCAGCAGACTGACCCCTGAAGTCAATTCTTTGGTCAGTGGCTCAGGATCATCTTTCCCTCGAGCCAGGAGCCACAGGCACAGACCTCTCTTTCCTAGCCCAAGCTGAAGCAGCTGTAGTCCAGCATACGGTGAAGCCTCTCTTGCATAGTCCAGGGATCAGAACGGCAGCCCTTCAGTCCTTTTTCCTGTTCCGGCGTGATCTGAGGCTCAGGGTGCCATATTTATGCCCAGAAAGTTCCCTGGATGGATGATGCGGTCAGTAGCCACTGGGCTACCAGGATCCCTCCCACCCTGTGACGACTTCCTGCTATATGTGGCACCTAGTAATCCCAGAGTGCACTACTTTGGCAAATCACAAGATGTCTGAACCCTACATTTGATGTTAGGATCTTGGTATCCCACTCTAGAGGTGTGGCTATCTGTGGGTTACACAGCTACAGGAAAAGCAGCAGCAGCTCCCTCCCTTCCTTTGTTCCTGCCGCCAACCTGTCTACCTGAACAAAGGGGCAACTTCTCAGGAGTGTAATTGTCACTCGCCCACCAAAGGCGTTTTTGCCTTCGAAGCTCCCCCTTTTGGGCTAA
This sequence comes from Pleurodeles waltl, assembly GCF_031143425.1. Taxonomy (NCBI): domain Eukaryota; kingdom Metazoa; phylum Chordata; class Amphibia; order Caudata; family Salamandridae; genus Pleurodeles; species Pleurodeles waltl. Next base: position 142,672,273 of record NC_090443.1, read on the forward strand.
CACCGTCAGTGGTTTCCTGCAGGGCAGAGGTAATACCTCCCTCTGTACCAGGCTACCATTGTTCCTAAGCCTGGATGTTGTTCACAATACTCCTCTGGAGGGCAGAAAGCGGTCTCGTGGCCAGCAACTGTGTGAGGCCACTGGACAAACTGGGCTGCAGAGTGGCAGCTCTTAAAAAGTTGCTTTACTATAAAAGTGACACTAAATTCGACTTCGGCATCAAGTTGGGTATAATGCCACAATACATTTGATAACTTAAAGTATCAATTTTAATAGTCCCATTCAGAATTAGCCAGTCTGAGGTGGCCAGCTGGTAACTCTTAGCCAATGAGGCTACTCCCTGGTAACTCTGTGTTAGCCAATGAGGCTATTAACTTTTCCACAGCAAAACGACAATTTGGAAGTGTTGTTGTCAGGACAGATTAAAAAGCATATTTCCTACTTAATATATAGCTCTCTGTCTCAGGGCTCCATAGGCCTTCCTTATGGGAGGTTTACATGTATTGTTAAGGGAAGTGGGGGTTTTGTCATTGGTTTAAATGGCAAAGCCGAACTAGCAAGTTAAAACTGCTCTTGCAGGCTGCAGTGAAAGGCTGTGTGCCATTTTGTATCTGGTCCCATGCAGGATGCAGACCTCGGGGAGGGGGGCGGCGAGAGGGGGAAGGGTGGGGGACACTGTTTCACATGCCCTTAGTACCATATACTATGGAAATATAGATAAATCAACTTGTGGTAATTGGGGGTAGCCAATTCAACATATACTTTGTAAGGGGTTAGAACACTGACACTGTTGTCTGGTAAACAGGCCTCAGTGCACGCTCAGATTTGAAAAAGCAACAGAATCAGTCCAAAACTTTGGGGATGCTCATGCAAAAAGGGGCATTTCCTTACAAATGAAGGTAAAAAGATATTACTTAGGTAGAATCATATGACGAACAAGAAAACCAAATGGAATTAAATTCCAGAAGTAATCAAACATATCCATTTCAGCTAGAGCTCACACACAAAATGACTGCTAAAATGTAAGGCAAAGAAAAATATGAGTAAATTACTTTGCATTCATTTGAAGGAGAGGAGGGCTTGGAAGTGCAATAGCATTGGAAAGGCAGGTTTAAAATAATAGAAGAGTGGAGAGGAGGTAAGAGACTAACAGGCTATATTTGATGAACAAGAAGAAAGCACGGAAGAGCAACAGAATTAAAAGGGCAAGAATAAATAGTCAGAAGAGCTTAGTGCAGAAAATACAAGGGAGGAAGGAGGAAAGTAAAACACTAGTGGTTGATTGGTGCTGACATGGTAGAACAATCACTGTAGAAAGGACAAAAGAATGGAAATGGGTAAAAAAATTGTGACAGAAGAACCCCACTAGTCTTTGTGTATCCTTATATCTATTATGCTGAACTACTGGAGAGGAAATCTGTAGAGAAAACCAACAGAAGAAGAGGTAATGGACATTTGATCTAATAGAACATGAATGTAAGAGGATAGGTAGTCAAGAAGCAAATCGTGCTGCAAGGAAGGAGCTAATGATACAGGTGAAACTGATAAAGATGCTGATTTGATTTTTTTAGTGCATCTGATGGCTTTTGCCAACAAATTAAAAACAGTTGGGGCAGCCCGAAGAAAGACTAATTTGTAGTCCAGTGATTCAAGTACTTCTTGGCTTCCAGCTGAACAGTACATTTCCTCCTTTAACCTCTTAGATCTCTACAAGTCATTGTGCAGGTATTCAGACATTTTTTAATCAAATGCTTTGTTATTAATGCATGCTGCTTTCAATTGAATTCTTGCTTCTAGGGGAAGCCCATGCGTTTCTCTTAGAACAGGGGTTATATGGTCAAATTTGTACCAGAGATACGTCTGCTGTTGAGTAACAAACTGTTTTTTAACGCTCCGCATGGTTTTTGACACTACAATCAGAGATGAATGGCCAAAGCCAAAATAAGGCACTACTAAAGGATAACCAGCATGTCCAAAGGAGAAAGAAATGTTTTATTTTTATCACAGATTGTGCTGAGTTGATCTGGCTGCAGAAGCTATGTGTGCCACATTAGATGACATGGTTAGCTGGTTTTCCAGTCAGATGTCCAGTGTAGGGCTAGGTAGTAATCAAGTCAACACACTTGTTAAGGTCACTGGTTTGAGAGTTGGGATGAGTATCGGGGAAACTGTACTCTTGATGTTCATTTTTTGATCAAGTGTGGTAATTTTTGATGGTCCGCTCAAGTTCCACATATGGAGGTGTCACTTGTGGTTATGGAACCCTGCCCCACTGTTAGGACAACAGATCCACCCATGAGGTAGATGAAGAGGAGGGCAGATGTGCAGACTCAACAAGTCAGAATACCAGATTCACCAATCCCATTTCAGGGCTGAATTGAACTTAATCCCTCCTGACCTTCTCCAGAACTTTTGGAAGCAGTGGCAGAAACACAGGAGAAATGAGTTCAACAAAATGTCGAACATATATCCCAGGAGGAGGCCCTGAGATGGATGTTCTATGCACAAAAAGCTCTAGCAGAGGCATGCCTGACTGGGCAAAGACCCGTTCAACTACCTCTGGATGAAGATAATACTAGATTACATCTGCTGAGCTAGTCTGCCCTGGTATTCAGATATCTTGCCAGATGGTTGACAGTCAGGAAAATGTCCTGAATGTCAGTTAGTGTCACAGTCCTGGAGCTCTTAAGCACAACACAGATCCCACACCACCTAATTGGAGCCACATTGTTTGCCAGAACCTAAACTGTTCTGAACCTGATGGGAGACAGGAAGGCTTTGGAGGCCAGTTGGATGGCACACAGCTCCTCAAGATTAATGTGTTACCTTTGTTCCATCGGATACCAAGTAGTCTCCCAAGCCCACAGACAATCCATCCATCACCTCCATGATGTTTGAATGGTGAAGGGATTTAGTCTTGCTGTAAGTCAAGCTGGCATCTATCATTCACCACTGAAGGTCTTGGGCTGCCTGCCTGACAAAGGGGTATAGTGCATAAAGCAACCTCAGTGCTGACCCCATTTAAGGTGGAGCTTCCACTGCAGAATTGCATGTACCAACGTGCATTTGACACTAGAATAATATATTTGGCCAGGAGACCAAGAAGCCTCATAGTCATAAGGGCTGAAACCCAGCAATGCGTCCATATATCGAGATCATAACCTGAATGTTGAAGACTCACTGTGGGGCAGAAAGTCTTTGAAAGACCTATAAAGGGAATCTTCTGCACTGGCCAAAGGTAGGATTTTAGCTTGTTGACCGAGAACCCTAATGAGACTGTCGGCAGGCACGCCTGCAATTAACTGTGGTGAGCCCACCTTTGAAGCTAATCATCGAGGTACAGGAATACATGAGCTCTCAATCTGTGAAAATGAACCACAAAAACTTCCACTGCTTTCAAGAACACTTGGAGAAGGACAGTGTGCTGGATGTGTTCCTGAATCCACACGGAAATTAGGTAAATGCCTATGGAGTTGTTGGATGGGATGTATGAGTCCTGTAGCTCCAAAGATATCTTTTAATCCTGAGGGTGCTGAGCAGAGAGCTCCTGGGTTAAAGTTAGCATTTTTCATTTATTCTTCTTAGGGAAGGTATTCAGAAACTGAAGCTCCAGAATTGGTTGTAGTCCACTGTCCTCCTTCAGCACTAGAGGAAGTCCAGCTGGAGTTCCCAGAAGATCTACGGGGCTAAAGGTTGCTCCAGGGGGAGTGCAGAAAAGAACCAATACTGCGTGGCAGTCCAAAGATACATTAGTTTGAAGTATGTTATTTTTTTTTTTTTTTTTTTTTAATCAAATCGACTTTCTCATAGACTTCACTGGTAAAGTAAATAATAAGCTGATTCACCAAAGATAAATAAAAAAAAAACAACCAGGTTAGAACTTGGTGAACACAGGCAGATTTGACTATGGTGCCTATCTGCCACACTCCTACACTCAAACCACAACTTGGCACAATTCTTAACTTTCTGCCAAGCACCCACACTTCTTGGTTGTGTGTTACTGTTTTTTTCCAGCACACTGAAGACTTACAAGTGCTGAGGCATGAATCATTTGGGCCACCATGGCTCTCTTTAAACTCTATTTTCAGATTTTAAAGATGCATTTTGCTTTTACTGTATTAATGGGGATACAGCTAATTCTCTTTTCACAGGGGAACAGTCATTTAACATCTGAAGCCAATGCAACACCAGTTAGCCATCACTGGGGTCAGTGATGAGAGATATTAAACACATTTCTTACAATGTCCTCTAAATATCTCTATTGTCAGGGAGCCTTTATCAACCCAATACAGAAATAAGACTGGTCACCGGCTTTCAGATGTGAAGCAATGCTCTTGACATATTCTAGGAAGGATCAACTTAAAGAATGTTTTGCCAATGGCTGCCTGACAACTGTCTCTGAACTACTATTAGTGGAAATACATAGAGTACTTCTACTGACTATGCCTTGTACTGTAAACTACCTATACCACCTACACAAAAAAATTGCAGATTCTAATTTTCTATACAGTTAGAAAACATCCTATTGCCAAACAAGCAAAGCAAGTAAAAGTGGATAGTAACTTTTACACTTATGTATCCCTTGGCATTTATTTAGTGCAAAAAGAGCAACGGAAAGCTGTTCATTAGGTGAGGGGTTGAAAGACGATCAAGAACATGTGCATCAAGTAAGAAGTAGAAAACATAATTTGTTAGGTACGGGGAGGTTACATAATTTACTTAGAAACACAGAATTAAGTCAAGCTTTAAAGCCAGGATTCAACTTAGGGACTCAAGGTTGGCAGCTCAAGCCACTAGACTAGGCCCCCTCAGATTACAAAAACTCCTCTCAAACTGTACAGTTTTGCCATATTAACAAATAATCGACCAATTTAGTACAAGCTGTTCTAGTAAAATTACAAAAAACATAAAATGCAGTGTCATTTCAATTGCTGAATTTTCACCAGGGTGTAAATCTTGTTTTGCAGCAAATGCCTATCCTTTAGAGATGGTGAGCATATTCAACTCTAATCCTGGTCAACAAATTTTGCTTGTAGATGATATTTAAACACTAGAAGTAAGGTTCTGAGCTCTCAACATGATTGACAACAATGAAGGACCTGACTGAGGTTTTCCCAAGCTCAGTAAACCTTCTTAATAGGTACCTACTCTCGAAAAACGTATTTTCAACTTAGATCTTATTACACTTTCAAGTATTATTGGATCTAGCACGTAGCTCAGAAAAGGTAAATCAGAATAACCTTTTTCAGAATAACACACTAATAAGATTTTGTGCTGAGCATACGCCTTCAGACATCCGTGAAAAATGTCCCCAATATAAACACTGCACACGGTTAGACCAAATGGAACTGCACTAGGGATCGGAGCCAGTTAATTTTATCCTCCAGATATAAAATGCCTAATTCAAAAACGTTATGACAAATCAAATGAGATGTACTAGCGGAGATTTCAATCATTTATATTAAAAAATCAATAAAGTGAACACGTATTGAACCTGACAAAAGTGAAAAGGATATGGATAGGGTAGCTGGAGTAGACTACACATGATCATTTAAGAAAAAAAAAAAAAGGTTACCATCAAAAAATGTAAACTCTGACCCCACCTGACTTTGGGTGCTTGAGCGTAATGTTTCTTACTGCAGGTGTAGTTTTGCAGCTTGAAGAATGTTCTGGATTCACATGCTGTGCATTATTCCGCCAACTAGTTGTTGTGTCTGGAATTTTTACTATTTCACTAAATTGTTTAGTCTGCCTTCTTTTTCTATTGTTGTTTAGTGGTGAGCGCTGATGAAACCTCCATTTGGTATCTCCTTGTGATGTCGTACTTCCTCTGGATGTTCCAACCTTAGGCAGCCATCATCAGATTCTTTTTTCCCTTCTTCCTTCTATCTTCTTGGTGGAGGAGGGTGGGTCACTTGTGAATCAAGACAATTCTTCAAGCTACAAAACTATACCTACAGGTAAGAAAGATGTTTTGCAGTGTGAATCTTTTCTGGATTCACATGCTGTGCATTGATTTTAAAGCAGTTTTAACTACTCTGGTGGCTGGGTTGAAGACAGGCACTGACTCGTAAACAGATGCTTTAGCACCCTTTGTCCAACCTGAGTTTCCTTGTTCATCTGAAGATTTACTGTAATAGAGTATTTAACATAAAAGCAATGATTGCACCCTTTTTCCGTGTTGAGTGTGCTCCAGGTGCTATTGTTAATGCTTCACCTGCATTGCTGTGACATAACTGAATTATTTGTGCAATCCATCCTGCAAATGTGATTTTTGTAACTGGTTTCCCCAAGTAGCTCTTTGAGAAAGATACAAACAATTGCTTAGTTTTCCTGAAAGGTTTTGATCTTTCAATATATAATGGAGTATCTTGCAGCCAATGTATGCAATATTCTTTCAGCGGGTTTTTGGATTTTGAAAAACTTGAACCTTGAATAGATTGGTTTAATGCGAAACTGTGACACCACCTTTGATGTCAACTTTGGTTCTTGTGACAATTCTGTCCTTGAGAATTTGAAAATAGGGTTCTTGAATTGTGAGTGCCTGTGACTCACTAACCCTGCAAAGGGAAGTAATAGCTACTAAAAAGGCTGTCTTTAGAGTTAGCATCTCTAAAGTAGCTTTGTGTTATGGCTCAAAGGGTTTCTTAATTTTAGGTTCCATGTGGGTACTGCTACCCTTCTTGGTGGTGCTATCATTTTAGCACCCTCTAAGAATCCCTTCACCACTTGTGCTGTGAAAAACCTTCTTTCCATGTGACCTCATGTACAGGCCACTATTGCAGCCAAATGAACCTTTAAGGTTGCATATGCAAAACCCTCTTGTAAAAGGTGTGTTAAATATTTTAACAATGTCTTTTCCCGTGTGATCTTCTTGCTCACACACCAAAGTGCATATTTTTCCCATTTTACCATATAACACTTCCTAGTTATTTGTTTTCTAGCTTCCCTTAATGCTGCCATTGTATTTTCTGGTAACTTCATGTGTCCGAATTCTACGTCATCAGGAGCCAAGCCATTAGTTTGAAATATTCTGGTTCTAGGTGCAGTACCTTTACCCATTTCCACTTACAGCAGATCCTGTTTTAGTATTGTCTAAAAATGTCCTTGACCTAATTGTTCTATCTCTGAGTATCAAGTTTGTTATACCCACTGCAGAACAATTAAAATCAAAGTCATCAAAGTTAGACTCCTTTTGCATTTGTTGATGGCCCTGTGTAACAGTGGAATTGGGGGAAAAGAGAATCCAAATGTTACTGACCAATTTATCAAAAGGGCATTCCCCAGAGACTAAGGGTGTGGCTGAGTGGAGGCAAAGTTTTGGCATTTTGCGTACAAAGGTGTTGCAAACAGATCTATTGTTGGTGTACCCCAATTTTGGAAAATCTTTTGCACCACTTTCTGATTGAGCTCCCATTCGTTGGTGCATGAGGCCTGCCTGCTCAGTCTGTCTGGCTCGCAATTGTCTTTTCCTGGCAGATGTATCACTTGAATGTCCATGCTCCTCTGAATTGCCAATTTCCAGAGTTGAGCTAGCCTGGAGAGGGGTGGAAATTCTGTCTCCCCTTGTTTGTTGATGTAAAACATAGTTGTTGTATTGTCTGTTCAAATGAATGCTGTCTTTCATTGAAGCTTTCAATGCTAGAAAGACAGTCTAACTCCAGGATAATGATGTGCTGGACAGCATCCTGATTCCTCAGGATTCCTCGTATTTTCAGACAGTCCAGGTGAGCTCCCTATCCTATATGTGAGGGGTCTGTGGTCACAGTTACTGAAAGCATTGGTAACAGAATTTTTTTCCTTTGTAATGTTTTCTCTGTTGAACCACCCAATATTCTATTGAACCTTCGATGTGGGGGTGGAGCCAAGCCGGCACCCAACATGACCGTGCGGCGTTGAAGCTCTGGCAAAAGGACTCCCTGAGCCCATCGGAAGAGCGCCTCTGCTTCATCAACCCAATGTGGTGTGATCATCAGAGGTAGATGGGGGCAGCGGGAGGGCTGCTGCGGAGCCATAGCGCCTGGGAGGGCCGTCAGAACATCGGCTTGCTGCTGTGGCTCCCGGTCCTGGCGTAGGCCCTGAAGCAATAGGTGCCGCGGGCCTGGTGCTGGGGCTTCTTGGCCACACGGCGGTGAATTGGTGCTGCACAGCCTGTGCTTTTTACATCCTGGGTCTCCGCTCCACTTCGCGCATACAACTGCATGCCTTTTGGGGTGGTGGGCCTGGTTACTGCAGGACCACCCCCGATTCCCCAGTGGAGCCCTCTTTGCCCTATGACAACGGCGATCTGACCTGAAAAAAGCACCTGGGGTCTACTATCGGCAGTGGCCTCACTAGAAGGATCTCCAGGGGTGCCCTTGTGTAAGTGCTGGGCGGTGACTAACATGGGATGCGGGGACCACAAACAACGCAAGCTGCTATTTGAAAAAAAGATTTTTTTAAAATTGCACGCCCTCACATCGACAGAAACCGAAAAAACTCATGGCAGAGGCAAGGACTGGGGCCATGCCATGGACCATCTTGAAGGACTCGGTCGCCGTAACATCAGAACTGCAGGGGTTGCGGAGACCACAGGTACTGGCTGTCTGGGTACCTTTGTGGAGACATTACTATGGACTTCTGGGGCGCCCAAACTTCATTGCCACATTTGTGGTGGAACGAGCCCACTGCTCCATTGGCCCTCGGCCTGTCCCAAGAGCGCCACTGCGTCCCATGATCGCCAGGCTGTTGAACTTCAAGGATCGTGACACTGCGCTGTAGCTGGTGCGAGAAAAGTGCCCACTACAACATTCTATAGTGCAACCCCAGCTTGAACAGCATCGCCTTGGGTTCATTGAACTTGTGCCAGGTCTACTGACAGAGACATTCCTTGATATTGCACCCAGCCAGACTCAGGGTTCATGATGATGCCAAATCCCATTTTGTCGATAACCCAACTAAAGCCTTGTCGTTCTGCAAGAAATATACCAAGGAACACGCTCCTGGCACAACGTTCCAGAGTGTGGGAGTGGGGTGGGGTGGGGGTTCTGGGTTTTGCTGATGACATTGCTATTTGGGTTCTTGTTCTTTCTCTGACCCATGGTGACCGACCACGCCCCTCCTTACACGTTCATCCACTAATATCCCGATAATGCACACTGCACTGGGGACCTCCACCACGCAATCCATCATATTAATTTCCTGGAATATCAGGGGCCTTAACAACCCCGGTAAGGGCAAGCAGGTGTTGCACTATTTAAATAGGCATGGAGCTGCAAACGCCTTTCTACAGGAGACTCACCTTGCCTCCAGGTCCACCTATACCTTTGCCGCTCAATGGGGCACTCATCGTTTTTTTCTAGTTACAGCTGCTACTCCCACAGGGTCTGTATAATGATACACAAAAGTGTCCCTTTCAACCTCATCTGTACTGTTGCTGACACGGAAAGTCGATACATTTTTGTAGAAGGCACATTAGCGGGACACAGGTTATTGTTGGTCAACGTTTAGACCCCAAATACAGATGTTTTTTTTCCCAACACATTATGGACCCAGTTGGCCCGCACGGAATCGGACTGCATCATTTTAGGTGGGACTTTAACATGATCTAGGACCCAACGTGTGACACCACAGCCGAGACCTTAATGTTACAACCCGAATCACTACGCACCCTGCAACATCTCTGTGACGTCTACCAGCTGTGTGACCCATGGTGCTTGCGACAGCAGACGCCGCTGGCCTACACTCACTATTCAGGTCCATGCGACACGAACATGCATAGATTTTTGGCTGGTGTCTCTAGCGGTGTCCACATGGGTGGCTACTGTTATGCACCTAACACACATTATCGTATCACTCCCCGGTGACCCGACCTGTTTCATTCCCCACCCGGGGGCGCGGGAACATCTTTGGCACCCTCCAGGATGCAGTGTTGCGCTCTGAACTGCAGGTGGCAATTAAGGAGTACTTTGCTCTGAATGTAGGAACTGTCTCTACACACGCTAAATTCTGGGAAGTCTTTAAGGCGAACACAGAGGCATATGCATAGCTACTCACAATGGCGTGCTACAAAATATACGTACTAGCAAAATGTGAGTTGAGGCCACTCTCCGAACCTTAGACCAGACTGATGTGTGCGGTGATGCTAGTCTGGGTCTGAGAAGGCGCTGTGCCCTAATGGAGGAGGACCGGGACCTCGCAGACTGTGAGATTCCCTACCTCGGGAGGTATTTTACTGCCCGCCGTTATGGCGAGGGTGATGATCCTCCTCTCCCCCCACTGCGTGGCGACACATACACGAGCTTTGGGCAGATGAAGGGATGAAAGGGGGGTTGGGTTTGTGCACAGAGTGGGCACACGGGAAGTGCAATCTGAGCTTTTAGGGTGCTATACCGCATTGTATGACAGTCGGCAGGGCTGGGACATGTCACTCCTATCACAATATCTAGAGGAGGTGGCCATGGTTTGGCTTACTTCAGTACAGCAACAATTCATCAGTGAACCGTTTACCTGCGAGGAGATTATGCAGGCCATAGATGCCCTGAATGCCTCTAAAGCTAGCGCGCTACATGGTTTCACTGGCGATTTATATAAAACGTATGAACACATTCTAGTCCTGCATCTTCTAGAAGTGTACAGTGAGGCTCTCGCATGGGGTGTATTGCCTCAGACACTGCAAGAGGCAGTTATCACACTCTTGTCTAAGCTGGCTAAAGATCCCCGATATTGTAGCTCCGACTCACCAATTTCACTGCTGAACTTTGATACTAAGATCCTGGCAAAGTTCCTGGCCGCCAGCCTCTCCTTGCTAGTGGACAGCATCATTTCCCTGTTGCAGTCCGGGTTGGTTTCCTATTGCTATACAGATATCAATCTTTGTACGCTGTTCGCAGTGTTTTATAGGATTTCCGCCTCTATACCCGTTGGGGCGTCCTGTTGGATGCTGAGAAAGCGTTACTCTCTCAAATGGCCCTTCCTTTTTGACACTTTGAACAAACTGGGACTTACTTGCGTCTTTACCTGCCTGATCAAATTACTATATACTGCCCCTACCGCCAGGGTACGGGTAAATGGCACCATAACCTCTCCATTCTGTATTTCTAGGGGGACTTGACAAGGCTCCCTCTGTCCCCCCTGCTTTTTTATAATGGCAGTGAACCCTCTGGGTCGACGACTGCAAGAAAATCATATTCATAGAGGACTGTGATTTCGGAGTGGGCCGCTGCTGGTCTCACTATATGCTTATGACATTCTGCTGTTCGTCGGCCGCCCTGAGGTAAATCTTGATCTTGTTTTGCAGGAGGCTATCATTTTGGTGCTCTCTCAGAGCTGTGGATAAATTGGGTAAAATCAGAGCTCTTTCCACTCAGATGCCATAGTCCCATTCTGCTTGCAATATCCGTCGAAAATGGTGTGAAGACACAGTTAAGTATCTGGACATATACGTCCACCATGATAAAGATCAGTTTATTCGCCTCAACTATAAGCCAGCGGTGGAGAAGCTTGCAGTGCAAATTGGTCACTGGATTAATTTGCATATTTCCCAAGCGGGCCGCATTGCTATAATCAAAAGAGTTGTGCTTTTTATATCTCGCTTTTTATATCTCTTTGTGAACATCCCTATCCCTTCGACAAATTCCTTTTTTGAAACTCTACGACAACTCTTCCCACAACTTATTTGGGTGGATAAACGCATAAGGATTTGATGGGACACATTGGTGCGCTTCCCTATGAAAGGGGCTGCTTCGGGCTGCCCCATTTTCATTTTGTATTACCTTGTCACACAGTGTAGTTTTTCCTTCCACTAGTACCACCCCGATGTGCACCTGCAATATATTATCCCGGAGAAATATCTGGTGTTCTCTGCGCTGTTACGCACACTGCTCCCACAGGGGTACCTCATGGCACCCACAGATATACAGACGGTCTTCACTGCCTGCTGGGCCTGGCGCAGACTGGCCGGCAGGCTCCATGGAGGATGCCTGTATTCACTCACATTGCCCTTGGCTTATAGCCCTTGGTTTCCACTTACATTTAAGGGACGAGTTAAACATACTCTGACAGCCATCTCTTTGCACACCATGGGGGATCTGTTCCCAATTGGGCACCGCTTCTCTAGAACGGAGGATACACACTTTATGGCAGCGAGCCCTATGGACCACTTTGTACTTAGTCTATTACAGAGTAGTCTGCGCGCTCACCTTCCCACCTAGCCGCTTGTGCCTAAGACCTCTCCTGCTGTGGCAGTTTGGATCCATAGCCTTATATATTGTGACAACTAGTGAATTATATGCCTCACTCCAGTCCCAAACGTCCCATCTCCAAAATATTTGGCAGCCTTTGTGAGATATCCTGGTGTAGCACCCTGGCCAATTGGGGCGGGAGGCTGATGGGCAGTGAATGAAACTGAATCGTGATGCTGTAGCAGACTGATGCCAAATTGTTATTATAGTAAACTCCTATGTGATCTCTGTTTGGGAACTAGTAGAAAGAGGCATGCCCCCGCACCCCCTTGGCTAAGTCACTGTACATACCTCTGTAACACCTGTTACTGACTAATGTCATTCCTTCTCTTTCCTTATGAGCCCGATATTTCATCGTGTGACAAGGACTGTGCGTGTCTTGTGTGTCATGTTTTCTTCTTGTTCAGAAAACTAAATAAATAAAGTTGTAAAAAAATAAATTAAAAAAAAACAACCTTTTGTGTGAAAAATACTAGATCTTCCCAACTCCCTCTCGCTTGAGACCATTGATTCTGAAGCCACTTCTGGATTGGTCTCATATGAAATTTCACATATGGGATCAAGGGAATGCTTGATGCCATCTTTCCCAGTCATTTCCCCGACAGTCCTCGCTTTCAGAGCTTGCCCCGTCCAGTAACGGAGAATCTCCTCAAAAAGAGGTAATACCTTTCCCTGTATTGAATTCAATCTTGCTCCCAAGAAAACCTTCTCCTGTTCTGCAGATGACTTCTCTATTGTTAGAAATGGTGTTTCTAGTTGACAGTGGTTTGCACCCTGTCCAAGTAGCAAATCTCACTCTAGTCAGGGTAAGGGAGCTACACACCCAAGATAACTCCTGCTCATCACCTTGGTAGCTTGGCCAGAGCAGTCAGGCTTATCTCGGAGACAATGTGTAAAGTATGTGTACACACACATACAGTAACACAGTCGCAGCACCACAAAAGTACTCCACACCAGTTTATAAAAATAGCCAATATTTATCTTAGTTAAACAAGACCAAAACAACAAAAATATTACATACATAAGCAAAGATATGATTTTTTGAATAGATTAAATCTCAGTAAAGTGCTTAGAAACACAGTAGCTCCAACTAGGTCTATCATGATGTTTGACCGAGTCGCTTCCAACAGTCCAAGCCCTTGAAGAACCCATGGAAGCAACGTCCAATCCTTTCACTCCCAGGACAGAAGCAGCAAGCAGCAGGCCAGCACAGCAAAGCACCAAGCGAAATGTCAGCCCCCCCTACACCATCTAGCTCTTCTTCCTGGCAGAAAGTCCTCTTTTTTGTCCTCTAACTTTGTGGTGTCAGAGGTCCAGTACTTATATCCATTTCTGCCTTTGAAGTAGGAAAACTTCAAAGAAAAGTCTTTGTGGTACACAAGACCCTGACTTTCCCTCTCTGGCCCCAGACACACTCCAGGGGGTTGGAGACTGCTTTGTGTAAGGACAGACAGCACTATTCAGGTGCAAGTGTCAGCTCTTCCCACCACTGTAGCTCAGGAACACCCATCAGGATAAGCAGGGCACACCTCAGCTCCCTTTGTGTGACTGTCTAGAGTGAATTCATAAACAGCCCAACTGTCATCCTGACTCAGACGTGTATTACACAGCCAGGTAAAGGCACAGAATGGTTAAGGAAGACAATGCCCACTTTCGATGCAAATCCCATCGAGCGGCCTTGGCTCTACTTAGGGGTGATTTCCATGCAGTAAAAGGGAAGGTTTGGCCCTGGCAAGTGGGTGCAGTTGCCAGGACCAAATGGCAGTTTATCACTGCACACACAGCCACTGCAATGGCAGATCTGAGACATGTATGGAGGGCTACTCCTGTGGGTGGCACAATCAGTGCTTTAGGCCTATTACTAGCATTTGATTTACAGGCCCTGGGCGCACCTGGTGCACTATACTGTAGTGGATCCTATTTAGATTTAATGGGAATTGGGAGTTTAGCTCAGCCTTCTGGCTTGCAGGCCTGTGCCCCCATCAAATTGTGACTTTTAATTTACTTAAGACTATTTATTTAATTATTTCTTTCAAATTGGCTGCTATGTTTATAGTTAGTAAAATGCTTTGATTTTAAGTTATCAGTGCCCCTCTGTAAAGTTATCACTATTAGGGTCAAATTTAAGTGAGATACGTAGGTATTCACATCATGTCCCTTTCCCACTTGCGTTCGACAGGAACATAATGTACTTTGGGACGGAATTGCTTATATAACTGATGCACTAAGCATGCCTCCTTATCTACTGTGTGAACATACCTGCGACAGAGGTTATCAGAGGGATTCCTTCTAGATGCTATGAATGCCACCTAAGCTGCACATTGCCTTGATGCAGACCCAGCCTTCGTGTCACCACTGAGTCTGACCTAGAGACCTCATTTCAAGGTAACAAGGGGTGGAGGCTGCTTCTCATGGCCCTGGTACTGACAGATTAGGCTTATCGGACCTAGCTCTCTTTAGGTTAGGGATTAGGTTCTCCATGCTTGTGTTTTAGGGATATTTTACATTTCACGTTTATTGCAATATGGTGGGGGTCTTTGCATTCACGACTCATCTTTACACCATTCTGCTTCTTGCATTGTTCATTATTCTAATCATTGCAGCTCATGCATTTGACAATAGGTTGCAGTCATTTTAATAAACCTTTTAAAAAAAACTTACTGTGTCTTCTTCATTGCCTGTGTGTGACTGAAACGTATTGCTCATGTGAGAACAGGGTACTCTCCATTTAACGACGACTGCCCTGAGATGTTGCACTCTAAAGTCCATGCAGAAAGGCTGCCAGAAATCACCTCGTTTTGTTTGGGTTTTTGGTGATGTACTGCTTGTGAGCAGGGAGGGCTGGGCTGACAGTTGTGACTTGGTGTAGGATTGGCCTAGTCACCTACAAACAAAAGTGCTGTCATCCCTAAACCAGCAGCCTTGCTTACGAGCAAGAGCCCATCTACGACAATACTGGGGACTTACTGGTGAATCAAATAAGCCAATCATGGATAAACCAATTACCAATACCACTTAGACAGGGAGCATTTGCACTTTAGCACTGGTCAGCAGTGGTAGAGTTCCCAGTGTCCTAAAGCCAGCAAAAACGAACTGCAGCACACAGTCAAAAACAGGAGATCTGAGGCAAAACGTTCGGGGATAATTCTGCAAAAAAGAGCCATTTTTAACATCTAGAGTTTATAGTGTCTTCATCACCATTACAATATCCTGCTTGCATTTTTGGTAAGAGTGTGCTCTTACTAACCAATCATCGAGGAACGGATATACATGTATACCCATTCTGAGATGTGCTGCCACTGCAACTAGACACTTTGTGAATACTCTTGTTGCGTACTTTACTCCGAAGGCAAGTACCTTGAATAGATACTATTTTATGTTTACCACAAACCTTAGGCACTTTGTGCTTTGCATTCATTGGTATGTGCACGTAAACAACCTTTAAGACTATAGTTGCTATATAATTTCCTTTTTGCAACTGTGGAATTACTTCCTGCAAAGTTGTCATTCTGAACTTGTGTCTTTGTAAACTTGTTGATGAACATGAGATCTAGGGCTGGATGCAGGGGTCCGTCTACCTTTGGTATTAGAAAATATGCTGAGTAATTTCCCTTGTTGATTTCTTGTATAGGCACCTGTTCTATTGCTTGTTTAACAATCCTTTGACCTCCTTAAGAAGTCTAACTGTTTACTCCCTTGAATGAATCTTCTTTGGACCTCTTGTTGCAAGGAATTTCTAGTTCCATGCAATACCTGAATTGTACTGTGTATAGGACCCATTTGCTTGAAGTTATCTTCCTCCACTCCTGAAGAAGGTTTTCTAATCTTCCACCTACTAGTGCGTTGGGATGGTATTCTGATTGTTTGCAGTTTCTTGTCTCTGATGATATTTGTGAAGTTCTTGTTGATGTAATGCAGTCATTTATTAGCGGGAGTTGTACCTCCTCTAGCTAGTTGTCCTCTTCCTCTGGCTCTTCCTCAGAAGGAGTTTCTTCCTTGCTGATGGTACTGCCAGCTTTGTTGTGATGGAGAGGTCTGAGTACCACTGAGGAAGCCTTGAGGCAAACTGACAAGCTGGAATGTACCTCTAGAGGCTGGCCTGCTTGCAGAGAAAGACCCCATTCAAATTCCTCCCTGAACTATAATGCCCCCATAAAAATATCGGTTTCATTGTCCTTTTTTAGTTGGTTGAGGCTTTCATCATCTAAGTTCCCAAACAGCTGTCCATTAAAAGAGGTATTTATTATTTTTGCTTGAACTTTGGGCTTGAGGCCAGAAATTGTCAGACATGAGTGACGCCTCAGAGTAACCTCCATCATTAATTGGCTACTAGATGTGTCCGTCGCATCCAGAGCGATTTTAAGCAAGTGATTACTATGTTTTTACCACTCTTTACCAGATGTGCTGCCCTCTTCTTATACTCTTCTAGGTGATGCTTCATTAATTCTCCTATCCCAATGCTGATATATATGTCTGTTAAGCAAACCATTTGAATTTGCAATGTGCCACTGGTTTGCCACACTCTGCCCATAAGTTCCATTCTTTTACTTTATTTATAGGGGTGGCCCGAAGTCGAGGGGATGTTTGTCCGAAGTCGTGGGGATGTTTACCCGAAGTCGAGGAGATGTTCGCCCTCTTTCTTGCAGTGGAAGTTATAATAGAATCAGCAGGAAAAGTACCTTAAATGTACGCTGGGTCTTTTGAAGAAAAACTTGTATTTTTTCCTCAGAGTGACTGCCCTGCAGGTAGTTGGTCCTTTAAAGGCTTCTCTGCCTTGATCGAGAATACTTGTAGCATGGGCAGATACTGGTATCTTCCCTGGCTTGGCAGCAGTGTCTCTAAAAGTAAAAATGAGTGGGGCTCATCCTCCTCCAGTTGTACATTAAACTTGTCTGCTACATTTTCACTGACAATATTATACATGCCAATATCATCTGGGGGTGAGGGTTTTAATGGATAAGTCTCTACTTTCTCCTCAGGTGAACCCCCTTCAAGATACACTCTAAGCCAAGATTGTTTTTCCAGTGATCGTAACCTTCAATGGTAAGACGGGAAACAAAAGCATCTGAGTATATCCGTTTTGTATTTGTTAGCAAAATCTTCCTAATTTTTGAGGGAGGCAATTTGATAAATATGACTCAGAATTTCTTGTGTCAAGCCCAGAAAAATAAGTGAATTTTTCTAAATAACTTTTTGGGCTCACTACTGGTGGCGCTGAACAATGTACCCACTGTGTGTAATTAAATACCGGTCTATGTCTAGTTGCACGGTGCAGGTAGTAATGTCCCCAATTATTGTAGCAGAATATTTCCCCATAATTTATTGTATTTACATATACATCATAACTTTCAAATACTGAATAGTCCTTCATTTCAGTTAACAAAGAATCAACTGGCTGGACTTCCCAATCATCAGATACATCACTGGGTGTGATAACATCTGTCATGGATATTTTGAATACATATAGAATTTGAATAACTTCAGTAGGCCCGTATATTTCAAAAGGAACCTTGTCCCACACAATCCCATCAGAAATGGGTACTGCTGAAATGTTCACCGGGGATAAGTCTCTAAGGACCTTGTGTGAGGAATGATGTGGGGTTAAAACTTCATCTACTGACGCTACAATTGTGCGTTCAGTAATGTAATCACCATTTATAAGTAAGAAACAAACAGTCACAAAACCAATCCATAGAAATAAGGTAAAAAATGTTAGGCATAACCATAAATAGTTCCTGGGATATATCAAGTAGTTCGCTTTAAGCCATAGATATTGCTTGCTTGTCTTTGAATCATTTTCAGTCGCTTGAGTGGATGAGTCTGAGGAAAAGTCATCAATGTCGATGAAGTAACCAGAGCCAGTTTCTGCAAAAACAGGAGCAAGTGCAGTACTTGTAGATGTGTTCACTTCACGTGGAGGCTCATAGTAAATAGTGCCATCAGTCTGTGTTGTATTGGTGTCTAAGACGGCCAATTCTTGGCAACATGTTGTCGTGAAAGTGGTGACTGGAAGCAGCAAGAGCTCATTCTCCGCCCTCTCTATGGTCGAGGAGGAATTTATAGCATTGTAGGACATTGTAGCATAGTCCATACTAGTGTTGGTCACTCTTTTCTGAAGAGGAATGTCCTGTTGGGTAGTGAGAGGGAATCGGGAACCACCCAAGGGACCTCTGGTTCTACTGTGCAGGATCGGCCACATGGTGTAGTTTGACATTGTCAACTGAAATGAATCTGTTTCCTTGGGAACCAGGTAACGGTGGTAATATTACAGTTCTGGTACCTTGTATTCCCAAGACTGAGACTGGTGCTCTGTAGGATGGACCGACTTCCTTCTTTACAGCAATCTTTTCACAAACCAGATCCCCAACTTTAGGAATCCAGCCAGTGGAAGTTGTTGGAATATCCCTTATTCCTAAAGTGGCAGCACTGGTGGATGATTTATCATCTCAAATTGTTGAAGCTCCTGTAAGACAGTGACATGTTCATTTATGTCAAAAGGTGTTTCTGCTGCCACCATACCAGAACCATCAAGATCTGGGACATACATAGGTATCCCAAAGAGAACCTCATAGGGAGTTCATCCACCCAAGGACCATCTTGGCAGATTCTTCAGTGCCCTCTGGACCCCATATAGGTGATGAAGCCAGCTGCGGCCAGAACCTAATACTCTAGTTGTTAAGGACTGCTTTGGATCACGGTTAAGCCTCTCCACGACCGAATTTCCCTCGGGATGGTATGGTGAGTAATAATGGAGTTCAACACCGATCGTCCCCATGGTGTCCCTGAATGCCTTAGAGGCAAATGCAGGGCCCTGGTCTGAGTGGAATGTTGCAACCACATATGTACTATGATAAAGATCAGCAAACATTTTATAACAGTTCGAGCGTCAGCTGACCACTGCGGCCGTACCCACAGAAATCTAGAACAAGAATCTACATCGACTAGGATGTATTTGTCTGCACCATCTGGTTGGAGTGGACCACAGTGGTCCAGGTACACACATTGTAATGGTCTACTGAGATGTCTGAGGTGGGCGTTATTAGAGCCCTTTATTTGCTGGCAAATGTCACAACAAAGGATGTATTGCTTTGTCTGTTTGTAGAGGCCTGGCCACCAGAATCTTTTCTGCAAGAGTGTTACTGTGGCCGAAATGCCAGCATGAGCAGAAGCGACACCCTCATGCGCTGCTTTCACTAGATCTAATTTCTGGTCTTCGTTGGAGAATGCTCGATCTCCAACCCCAGAAAGTATTGCATAAGCAACATTCTGTGCACTGATGTGGTAGGAGTATTTCGTAGGGTATCCTTTCGGGAGAGACTTGCCATCAGCCGAAGCTTTCACAGCAGTCATTATTTCATTATCCAATCTCGTATGGGAACGAGGGGCTGCAGCCACAGAAGCCGTAGCTACTGCGGATTTGGTTGCTTCATCAGCCAAAGTATTACTGATAACGTGTACTCCTGCATGTTGATGGCCCAATGTATGTACTACATGGATGCACGGCAGCTTATCCTTAAGATCAGCCACCCTCCCCCACAATGTCTTGTGTTTATGGTGTTCCCTTTAGAATCTCTAAACCTGTCCAGTTTCCAAAGATAATCATTGTAAGACTGAACACAGTAATATGAATCACAGACTATCAGTCTTCCTGTCTCCGTTTTTTCTAGCGCTAAAATAAGGGCTTTGAGTTTGGCTAACTGAGGTGTGCAGTCCCCTAGGGTCTGCGTGTAGGTATTATGAGGGTGGAAGACTCCATCCTTCATCACTCCCCTCACGGCTACACAAGCGGCTGAGTATTGATGTTTGGTACCTATAGCTGGTTGGGCTGAACAATCAGTATAAATGACAGTATCATAGTTGTCTAAAGGTAAAAGATGTAGAGGAGCGGGGCACTCTTGTTCATATTGGAGAAATTCTTGTGTCTGAAGCTTCGGATCAAAAATATAATCAACATCAGAAGCTGTCAGAGAGGTCGCCCACTGAATCCAGCGTGGTGTAATGCTTTAGTGTTAGGAACGCTTGCTTTGGTGACAGCATCTAGTGCTTGCACCGGGATAACGACAATGATGCGTTTCCCCTGGGCAAGTGATCTCTCTTTTATGACAGCCATCTGAACTACATTTAGAATTTTTTCTATGGGTGCAAAGCGTTGCTCTGCCTTGGAGTATAAATGTGATTCATATGCTATGGGCACCGTGTCATCCTCATTGAAGGTGACATATGTAAACCCAAGAGCACCAGCAATTATTCTGATGACCAAATTCTTTTTATTGCCACGGGTGTGTAAGTGTTTAGCTTCTAGCATGTCCTGCTGCAAATCCCTAAGGATGCGCGTGTGTTCAACTGTCCAGTGTCTGCTAGAAAAATCTGGATGTATTAAGTCATGTAGTGGCTTGATATGTTGTGCATAGTCTGGAATGTATGTTCTGACAAAATTAAAGAAACCAAGTAAAGACTGTAGTTTCCGTAGTGTATTTGGTGGGTGTAGTTGTGCATATTTCTCTAGGAAGTGCAGGCCAGGCTCTTTCCTTCGTTTGATAGCTCATATCCCAGGAACAATGCACTGAGAAAGGCGATCTTGCTTCTCTTGAAGTTGAATTTATAACCGACTTATGCAAACCCCCAAATTATTTGCTCGACCCTCACAAGATGAATGTTCAGGTCATTGTCTGTGAGATAAATGTCGTCCACATTGTATAACTCCTCAGGATCAATATCATGTAATATTGATGTTACTTGAGCTGAGAACAGCCCTGGACTCTTCTTATAGCCCTGGGGTAAACGACAAAAGCGTTTTTGTGAGCCAAATGAGAATGCACTCAGGTCCTGACTCTCTTCTGCTAAATTCTGGCAGAGGAACTCATTGGTAAATGTCCAACATTGTTTTATATTTTTTGCGCACTATGTTATTTATCAGTGCCGTGCTATGTGAATTTTGTATCGCATATGTACATGTATGACTGTTTAAGTGTCTGTAATCTAAGACTATTCTATAAGAATGGTCTGGCTTTGCAACCAGGAATAATGGATTATTTACTGCAGAGGCGCAAGGCTCAATTACCCCCTGATATTCTAGCTGAGTGAGGATTTCCCTCACTGGAGCTTTAGCCTCATGTTTGACTGGATATTGTGTCTGGGGCTAGGGTGTAGACCTGATGGGTATTATATGACATGGAGAGTCCATGTCCCAACCTACATGATTGTGATATAATGCAGGTGCCTGTGCTAGAGCCCAACTAACAGTGTAGGCTTCCTTTTTCGCCTCTGGAACAAGATTAGAGAAAGAAGGCAAAATGACATTTTCCCCATGTGAGAGCTTACGGACGTGTTCGGGCAGTCAATCTCTTTCGGCCAATAGGATGTCACAATTAAGTTCATCCCAAAAGATCACACCGATGGTGTGTTCCACGTCTCCCTCTATTTGGATCTTTAGATCAAAAAGTCTATTTGGTGGGAGTACGTGCCCGTCCGCCGTTTCAACAGCAACAAAATCACTAGTTGCTGTCGCATCCAGATGTTCTTTCAGACTCTGGCGACATATCGTGACATCTGCTGCGCTGTCTAGCAGTGTCACTGCCCACGTCTTGTTCTTCAGCAGTGTTCTGAAGTGTACTGGCATTTTTAAGCATTAATGCTGCCACCTCTTTCTTTTTAAACTGTGGCTTTTGTTGCAAAGTCTTCTCTTCTTTTTTGACTGTAGCGAGTCTTTCTTTTGTTTTATGTATTCAGGACGTCAGTCAGGACGGCCCCTCTCACTACGCCTATCCGGAGCATCCTGAAAGAAACAAGAGGGACGTGAATCAGTATATCTATCAGGAGTTCTAATATTCTCTGTATTTCTGAAAGTATATCTCCTTTCAGAGTTCTCTGGACGTGGAGAGTCTGCTCTCTGCTTCTGTCTTCCCAAATTGTTCTGGCTTTTCCCAGCGCTTTTTTGAATCCTCCTGTGTCTGTTTCGTACCTTCCTTAGGGGTGGAACACTGTACATCCAATTTCTTTGGCTTGGTTCCAAGACTATCCCGTCCTATACTAATATTGGTATCGGAAATCATTTGTGGTAGCTGTCTCTCTTGATCCAAATGTGGAGTTTCTCTGAGATGCTGGCTTATAGCCAGTGCTACCACTTCCCCTTTAATGATACTGAGTATTATCGAAGATACTGCGCCAAAATTACGCAACAATTTCATCCCCAAATCTAGGGCAGGTGTTGCCCCATGCTCATTCTGTATTTGTTTTAGCACCTCTGTTAAATTGGCAAGTGTTGGGGTACCATGTGTGGTAGTATATAATGCAGCGAAGACTGTACCCCTTGTGGAACAGTCATCCACCGAGGGAACCATCCCAAAGGGCAAGCACATTGTGAGAATTCTATGTTTCTCCTGTGGTCCCGTATTGGGAACACAGCTTCCAGCTGATTTGTTTTCTGGGCTATCCAATAAGGTATTTTGTCCTGCTCTATGGGTACTTTACCCATAATAGTATGCACTGTCTGTGGATTAATCCCAGTAGGCAATTGGTATCCAGCAGGTGCTGGTGATGCTGGACGCGGTGTTGTGTTCAAAGTCCGCATTACGAACTGAACAAGTATTCTATATAATGTTATAATTTCATTATATAAATTTTGCAGATCTGCTACTTGCTAATTTTTTATGTCTGGGTGAGGTGTGTATGTGAAAAACATAGGCCACGTGGGTCCGTCATTACTTAAAGGACCTAATCTCACTCCTTGTATTACATGCGGTAGGGTGCCTTCAAACCACTTCTGATGCTGATTCTTGATAGGTGAGCGGTATTTCATGGTACTGGTATGCTTGGTACCGTTGAGGTACATTAGCAATTGTATATGTGTGAAATGTAAGTGTTCTGCGGTCTTCCTCCGGAAAGGTGACC
This sequence comes from Pleurodeles waltl, assembly GCF_031143425.1. Lineage (NCBI taxonomy): Eukaryota > Metazoa > Chordata > Amphibia > Caudata > Salamandridae > Pleurodeles > Pleurodeles waltl. The sequence goes on from NC_090443.1 coordinate 142,695,384, forward strand.
CAAGATAAAAAAAATTCTGTTTGGTAAGCTTCATTAGCTTCTACTATAAAAGTCACTTCCCCGCCATCTTCTCTAATCCCATGCGCTACTAGGTGTAATGTTAATGCTTGTCTAGCATTCTCCGGAATATCTAAGAAGTTAGCCATATTTGTGAAAATGGGTGAAGAGATGGAACACCAAGTGGGGAGTATATTCCTTTTATGAGTTTGAGCCTAATTAGGTGTTCCCTGTTCAGCTGAGGAAGGATTTCCCAAAGACCACTGGCGTCTCCGTATAATGGTACATAGGGTACCTGTCGTCTGTGAGACTGTGATAGTCGGGTACCCGTAAATTAGTGCCTAAACACCATTGTTGGTGGCGCCATGTCGTAGTTTGGACTCTTGCTCTGGGCAAAACTGCTGGTTCAAGTACTTATATTTGTAGGCGACTATGCCTAGCCTACAACAAGTTGCAACTGTAGTCCCAAACCTTCCGGCTCACTAGCAGTACCTCACCAAAAAGCCAAACAGTTAAAGATGATTTGTGGCAGCTTTTAAGCATGGACTCAGAAGTATGACATCTCAGGGAATGTCGTGGTTTAAACGGAGATTACCCCTTTCTCACAGATGTATCATGTCTCAACCAAAACAGGCAATAATGAAGATGCAGTAATATTTCAATAGTTTTTATTTAATACAATGCGGTAAATTGCATGGGCTGCAATGATTAGGACAATGAATAGTGCAAGCAATAGAATTGTAAAGACGAGAGTCATGATTATGAAGACCCCCACCATCTTGCGTTAGCATGGAAAGACAAAGTGTATAATATGTCCTAGTACCCTATTGTAATATGCCTAACCTTCTACCTAGAGGAGAGCTGGGTATGTTACACCTAATCTGCCAATGCCATGTCCCTGGAAGGAACCCCCAACCCTTGTTACCTTGGAATGAGGTCTAGAGCTCAGACTTCAGAAGAACACGAAGTCCAGGTCAGCGTCAAGGCAACGTGCAGCATCGATAGCAGCGATGGTATCTGGTCGGAATCCCTCTGATTATCTGTCTAAAGTGTGATGCTTTTATACAGATCTACTTGGACCCCTGACGTAGGTTGTTCCAAAACAATAGATAACGCCGCATGCTTGGGACTGTAATTTCTAATGTGAGCACCTTCAGTTTGTTTGCCTTTGTCGCATGAGTTGATGCCTTAGCGCGGTGACATTGATAACATAACTCTAAACAAAAGGGCCTAACTATAAACAAGGCAGCCATCTTAGAAGAATTAATTAAATAAATGGTCTAAGACAGAGCAAGCTAAGTAGGTTAAAAGTCACTAGGTGACGGGGGCACGAGTCTGCAATCCAAAGGCTAAGCTAACTCCTGTTATCCCATTGAAACAAACTAGGATTCACTACAGTTCCTCCCCCAATATTAATACTCTCCGATCGCACAGCTTAATTTATCCCACAAGCTGAGGCTGTATGCACGAGGTGCAGTATGGTCAATGCTGGTTTCCTGCATGAGGCACCGTCCTTGACTATTGGGATCAAGTGTGCCAGACACTGTGGACAATGACAGGCGTTACTTTTATCCCTGATTCACTAACAGCGTTGTTGGGGGCCACTGCAGATGCGCCGAAGAAAGCTAGATGAGTTGTTAGCATGGCCCTGTTATTGACAAAAAGACAGGTTGCTATGTTATGGTTGAGTAAAGTGGTTTCCAAGGTGGGGGGCCGGGTACTGGATAGAACATATTGCAGAGGCCAGATGGACATATATATACATTGAAGGTGTACACCTCAAATAAAGTCCTATGGACTTCTGGAACCCTCTATGCTCCCATTTACTTTCAAAGGATCCATTAAGAGACCTTCTGAGCTAAATATTGTAGTAAAACATAGACCTTGCTGTATAAAGTGACCTAGTGAGAGATGGCAGACTTTGATAATTTTTGTGGCATTCTGAAAACATATCTAACTGACATGCTGTGGCCCAATTATGCTATTACTGCTTGATATGTCTCTCCCTTTTTCATGGATAATGCTGTATTTTTAATTTTTTCTATATTTATTAAAAAGTTTAAAAAAAGACATTTGGGTACTGGAAACTTTAAACAAGAATGAAGACACACCAAGTTCTTCTATATAACTGGACCGTCAAACACAATTTTCCAAACTTTTTCAGGAGCTTTAATAAGGCTGTGGTGTGGCAGCACGCAAGAGCATTTCACCCACATGTATCTAAGAACGGTCACTGTTGTATAATGTATTCTTTGAAGAAGTAAATCTGAAGCTCAAGATTTCAAGACAGTTATTTTTCAAATAATGCTAGTTTGGTAAATTTGTAGCCAAAGTTAGCATGATAATGTTTGAATATTACACACACAAATCTTGGATCATAATGAAAGGTTGATATTCTACTTCAAGTTTTAAGTAAGTTAAAGCGGTTATTCGTAACTATATGAATATTTTCCAAATGATCAATAAATAATAATAATGTCTACTCCTAGAAGGCTTGAAGAATATTGTCACAACCAGCCATGGTTCAACAAAACAGAACAAACCTATGTTTAGCCTGTACTAGACTCCCACCAGACTAACTTTAGGAACTCCCCGAAATGTATTTAATGTTGGGACCTAAATAATATATGTTGTCTGCTTCAAAATGGTCATGATAAATTTTAGGCTAACACTACTACATGGCTTTGCCACACGACAGTTATTTAGTTGGTACTCACCCCTGTAATTACTTTTTTGGTATATTGAAAAAAATGCTTAGGAGGCTTGAAGCATTTATAGCAATCGTCACAACAATCAGTCAAACTGTAGCTGCTCAAGACTGAATGAAATCAACAGCATCTGCTGGTACCAGACCTACTGAGACTGCTTTGTGTTTAATTTTGATGAGGCATTCTATCACTTACTCAAAAAACAGGTGCCTATCATCAAATGCAATTGTTAAATGGAGTAAAAATGGAGTATGAAGTTTCATTCTTGCCAAAGCCTTACATTAACCGGGACCTCCTGTTGCACTGCCGGGGGGGAGAGGTCCATACCCAAACATTAATGACAATCTCTTATAATGATTTCAATAACGATAAGTGCACTAATAAATAAATATACAAGAGACCATCCCTGCATCAATTACATTATTGTAAAATAAATTGTACTTGGGAATCATTTTTGTGCTTTCTTTACTTTTTCCATATCTCTGAGTGAATATAATTGTACTATTTCTGTCATATTTTTAATTTGAAAAATAGCTAAGCATCGAAGGTAACTTAAGTGAATTCCACTAATTTCAGTTGGTTCCCAATGCAGGTGCCCCATCTCTTCTCCATTTTTTTTAAGTTTTTTCTAACTGACATTCCACCCAGCACAGAGCTATCCTTATCAACTGATTGACTTTTGATCAACCACTGATACTCTTGGGTTAAATATTATCTTGTCTTTGCTGAACCTTTGCTGAAGGCAAAGGGAGTGGGCTGCAATTCTTTTGCAAATTGGAGTGGTGGGGGGGAATAGGCCACATTACGGTTCTTGCCTGTCCTACTGTTGGTCAGCTGCAGTGACATATCTGTGATTGAAACAAGTTCTCGTAACAGATGCAAACCTGGTAAGCTGCTGGGTATACAAAATTAGAAATATAAGTAATTTTAAAAACAAAGGCAGCTACAGACAATATAAGCCATGCAAAACAGAAAGTGGGCTTAGTTACGCAAAAAGATCACTTGCATGGAAACACCTCCATAGTTTTAATTTAACAATTTTTTAATACGTTTTCTGTTCCACCACAACTTGTTTCAATTAACATTTTGAAAAGGGAGAGAGACAAATGTAAAAGTGTCTGGCTCGACAGCCGACAAACTGGCCATGCTCCCAGATATAATGGCATCTTTCTTACAGATACAAAGGCTGGCGGCAAAATAAGACCAAGCAAAACCGCAACACAGAAGGTAGGATCACCAAAGGATCAGGCAAGAGATGCCTCACATCTGCAGAAGAAGATCAGTGAAGAACCCACAAAAAATGAGGAAGAAACCAGGGCAAACAACTCTGTTGAATCAGAGTTCATCTAGAACACCGATCGCCATGAATCTGGTCCCAGGCAAACTAACCAAAAGGCAATGCAAGCGGGCAAGAAAGAGAAAGCACAAGCAGACAAAACCAATGGAGCAAGATTCTAAAGATATTTATCCAGTGGTCATGTCATTGAAAGTAGTAAACTCAAGTCGGACAAACCACTTACCAATACATCTCTGGCCGATGCAATCAAAAGAGGGGGTTCATCTCCAGCCTTGCCCCCCACCCCGATCCCCACCAAGATTGACAAAAGAACTTTCTGAGATCCGCCAAAATCAGTTAAATTGGTTCAGGACCCAAGGCCAGCCAACTTGCACACAAAGCAGAGCACTGGTATCGACAACATGCCCAGCAACTTAAGAAAACCACAGGAGATCACTAGGTCAATCAAAGAGAACAACAATTCAAGTGTAAACTTCAGTAAAAGTCCATTGAGATCATACAAAAATATCAAAAGTGGAGAACATACAGAAAATCTGGGCAACATCTACCGGATCAACCCTTCAGTATAATTATGGAGCAACATCAATTAACAGAAATTCAATATGAATTACGACAAATGGGCACAGCCAGGCTTGCATCATAAAAAAATTGGAGGCACCCACCAAAACACAATCTACAAGACTGGGGCAGCAAGTAAGCCACGGTGAAAGCCATAGTGAAGTTAGCCGGGACCAAGCACGGCCCCTCCACTATAACCCAGATACGCGTGGTCAAGACACAGTGCATAAGAAACATCTACTAGACCCATACAGGTTAGTTTCACCCAGTAGCTCCAAGCACAGTCAAACCAAGCTCCTTTTCCATCCTGAATACCCCTCACAAGGAGCACATGAAGTGCTGAACAGAGAAAACCTGCTAAAACTATTTAGGGAGATACCAGAACTAGGAAGTATACGATCATTAGACTTTTTAGCAGTAGACTTTCGGCCAGCAGATATTTGGCAACAGCCCAAACTAATGCTGACAACCTGGAAATCCAATAATATTAGTTGAAGCTTGGGTAATCATGTTGAAAAGATCACAGCCTCCCAAATATCCATACCCCCTGCTGAAAAGGCTAGGTCAGACTCTACCCCTCTCAACCAAAGACCCAGAGTCAAAATCGGTCCTGAGGGATGCAAGAAGTTTCTCACCAGACCGGTCGGCAAGACTGGAAGCAGACTCTCAAATGGGTAGACACTGCCAAATGAACCACAGACAGACGGAAATAGATAATCAGGATTGATCCTGGATTCTCGTGATCCTTGATACCTGTCGCTCTAGAGGAAATCTCGCAGCCAAAAGGAAGTATCATTTTAACAAATGCAAACCCACACAAAGTAAAACAGGAGCACATTAACATTTGGCTCATGGAATGTCCATGGTTTGGAGCTATGCCGCAAGACCAGGAGACAATAGCCTTTCTCCAAAAATTTGGCTTAATATTACTCCAGGACACGTGGAGTTTAACACCCACTCCTTTAGATGGATTTCTGGGACATCATATACCAGCAGTAAAAAATGCAATCCATGGACACCCAAAGAGGGGCATTTGCATCTCCAGAACCTACATGTGAATGTCCGAAGTCATTGAGTTGGGAGTATATTGGCTCCATGGAATAAAACTGATTTGCAAAACAGATGCAGGCAAGTTGGGAGTTGTTCATAATGAATATATACATCCATCCAGACAATGCAAGACAAAAATAAAGGTTTGAGCTATTAATGCATACAATAAAGTTATGGCAAAACCTGTTTCAGGTGGTGCCTATGCCCATCTCAGGGGATTCCCATACACACTCCTATAATCATTGGACCAGGAAATCCACAAGGCATAGGAAAAACAAGGGCTCTATATAAGTGGCTAATCTGCTAAAATTGTTAGAGGACCAGGAGTTGATGATCTTAACGGAAATTCAAGGGCTGACTGCCTGGCACTTTTTCAAGCAACAAGTTACAATCTACAACAGACGACACCTTTGTCAGCCCTGAAAACTGCCCCAGGGTATCCTTGTTCAAAATTCAAGCATGCCCTGAAAGCGATCACTTTCCACAGCTTATAAGTATCGAGTTAACACTGCAAAAAAATGGAGCAACTTGTGATCTAATTCAGGGACATGGAAGCCATGGTTTAAAAATACTGAGATGGCGAGGAGGAACCACAGAACAAATAATACATATGGTTTATCAACATGGGCTCATTCAAGGGGGAACCAAAGTAGAGCACAGATTCCAAACATGGTTAGATTTAATTAAGGTGCTACAAATAGGTTTTTCAGTAAAATATGATTAAAGGCCCAATGCTGCATGTAATCTTAAAGGGGGAGGAGGGTTCAATCCCTGGTTCAATAAAGCATTACGAGATAGCAAAATAAATGAAGCAAGGTAAACCAGAAGATTGGCATTAGAAGGTAAAAAAGGTGTGATAATAGAGCACCGCTGAGTTTAGTGAGAAAAGCATATTTCACATCTCAAGAAAGACTTCAAGAGTGGGAAGCTAATTTGCAGACAGCTTCCAATAACATGTTACTCCAACTAATATATATAGCACAAGAGGATTATGAAAAATATAGGCATGAAGTGGATACTCTTAACAAATAGAAGAGGCCAAGTGGGGCGATATCTCAATGAAAAACTACGACATCCTTAATAAAATCATTGACCAATATGAAGCGGATATTATCCAGAGAAAAAGTAGGAAATTTAGACAAGATCTTACAAATACCAACTTGGCAGAGTGTACACTTTTGGTAGGAAATACAACAATATTAAGACATAAAATTGAATTACAGCACTACATAGCTGCTCTGAAACATTACCTTCATCAGAGATAGAATCACAGGAAGAAATTGAAAAAAGACAACCAAGTAGACCAACAGTAAATTTTAACGAATCAGAAGACACCCCCTAGGAATGGCACAAGACAGTCGTACAAAACCACCAGGTTCTACAACACAAAAGACAAATGTATGAGGTATACAAACACAAGCTCGCCGCAAGGAAGCCAGGCACAAAGATCAAACAAAGAACTGATTGTCAATCTATCTGATAAAATTTTATCGACACCTCAAATTGATATCCTGACCAAGGGCCCTTCATTCTGCCCCAATCACTGCTGGGACCTAGTGCAAACTTAAACAGATCTGTTTAAATTCACCCGAAAACTAAAACTTAAATCCTACTTTTCTACTTTAGAACTAAGAAAAAATGTATCCTTTCAACAACATATCTTGAGTGACTTTACAACTACTTAGCAATCTCTCTAGAACTGAGGAGCAAGAACAATCACTCACCGAAATAGCCAATGAACTCAATATTGACACATCATTTCATAAACAATCCAATTTACCAATTAAATCAACTTTTACACCTATATTACCCTCAGGCAACTCAATTGATTTGTTCTTTACAGCTATGATGGAAGATCTTGACCAAGAATCCCGAAAATATGTCAAAAAACAGAAATATCTTCCCTTCAATACCAATTCTAAACAAAGAAAGGCAATTTCGAGAATTACAAGAAGACAATACAATCCGTATAAAAGAAGCAGTTAAGGGAGGCAACATCGCCATCCTAAATAAAAGTGATTATCTTCAAGAAGTCTATCAACAAATAAATGACACTATTTGTTATAAACACCTCTTATGTAATCCTACAAAGGAGGTTCAAACCAAACTCAAGGAATTACTGGACTATTGGTGCTCGAGAGAAATTCTCACCCCGAAGAGAGAAATTTCTTATTTATTGAACATCCAACGACTCCTACCCTATAACTTTTACCTAAAATACACGGGGGGCGCCCAAGGGGGGACCCATTATTTCAGGCATTAATTCTATTTGTTCTAACTTGGGTATTTTCATAGATTCTGAACTACAACCTTTTATGAAGCATCTACCTTCTTTTATCAAAGATATACTACAGAAACTCCAAAATATTGGCTGGCAACCTGACTACATACTCACAACTATAGATGTGGTCAGTCTCTATACTTCTATTAAACACCATAATGGGATTGAAGCAGTTCGGAGGTATTTATCAACACGATCAGTACACCTACTTGAAAGAAATGAAATGATCATCGATATGCTGTCCTTCTGTCCCACAAATATATTTTTTCCTTTGAAAGGACAATACTTTCTCCAATTACAAGGTACATCGATGGGAGCTCGCTTCGCTCCACCGTATGCCTGCATCCTGATGGGTGCAGTCGAACGACACTGGCTCTGGAACGAAGACCTGGAACATCTCTCACAACATAATATCTTCTGGGGTCGTTACATTGATGATATCCTTCTCATTTGGCAAGGCACAGAGTCACTTCTTCAGCATTTTCTTAACTCCCTTACACCTAACAAATGGAATATTGAAGTGACCTACCAAATTTCAAGAACAACACTTCACTATCTGGACCTTACTTTGTATTTTGATAACACCACACTACATACCCGCTTTCATAGAAAAAGTACAGCAGCTAAATCCATCCTACATGCATCAAGCTGCCATCCACATAGCACAATTTGCAATATACCCACAGGAGAATTCAGACTGGCTAGACTCAATTGTAGCAATTGGGATGACTGAGACAGTATCCTCTAAAATCTCTGAATGTCTTTCTATAAGAGGATATAATCCCTCCAGCTTGAAAAACACCAAGGAACACTTTGCTAAAACAGATCGTACTACAATCCTTAACAAGAACAAAACAACTACTCAGACTATTCCCATCCGCTTTATTATATGTTATCACAACGGTCAACAACATATTCGAAAATGACTTCACACAGACTGGTATCTACTCAATAAAAATCCCTCCATTACTCAGCATATCTCTCCTGTTCCACAGATGGGCTTTAAAAGAGCTCCGAACCTTCGAGATAAACTACGCTTTTCCTTTTATCAAGAAAAGACAACATTCAATACCACATGAGATCTCAGTCTGGTTTCTACACCTGCACAAACTGTTCCATCTGTAAACTTAGTTTGACAAAATCCAAAAGTATTTCAATCAATGATCAACAATTCAAGATACGTGATTTTATCAACTGCGATAGCACTAACACAGTTTATCTTATCATGGTTTATCTAGGAAGCACAACTAGAGCACTCAAAATACGAATACAGGAACACTCCCGTAATATACAGAAGGATGACCTAAGATTTCCATTGGTTGAACATTTTGTTAAATAGCTCCCTCATATACGATCATATATTCTCTGTGGCCTAATTAAAATCAAACAACATCCATGGGGAGGCAACCTTGAACTCAAATTGCGACAAAATGAAAGCAAACTTATCATTCGCTTTGATACGTCCGACAAGGCCTCAATAAGGATCCAGAATGGCCTTACTGGATTCATTGGTGAACTATATCTGTATCAATTAGTTATAATAGCTATATCGTAAATGTTTCTATTTTCATGTTTCCTAAGTAGCTCAAATGTTCTTACCATAACATTGTCAACACATAGGACGTCACATGTGTTTCTTCAAATATAACAAATTGAGGTTTAACATCATCTACCAGTGTTTTATATATATATAAGCATGACGCAATCATGCTACTGCACATTCTTAAGAGTTCGCCTTGGGGAATACATCACATTTTATCAATATCAATTTTACTTATTACAACATGCTAAAACATAGTTAAATATTACGATCTATTTTGCCATGTTCAGTTACCTACTGTTTTCCCAGGCTATTATTATTTTCATTCTATACAGACTTATGAGACTATATCCTCATTTTTGACATAATTTTTTAATTCATTTGGATCCTTCATTCTTGTTGTCGTCAAATACAAGGCGTTTCATCTTGATATTCAATTATATACATGACTGTTTAAACATGGCCGACATAACACAAACTAATCATATGAGCCACATTGGGATTAAGTAAATAGAAGTAGGACCTCATGCTTTACTATTTCATTACAATTAAAGAAGATTACTGCATATTTTTTTTTACACAATAAGAGGCCGTAACTCTGTTTAAGGACTAATCCAGAGACGAACATGATCAATTAAATATGGCCGACACAATTTTATATACTTTCTCCAGTCTCATTGGGGTCAAGGAAATAGCAGTAGCACCTCATCTCCTTCTGTTTAAATAAGAAAAACAGGAAAAGGACTTCTTGAAGCTATCTCACCCAATGTGGCGCCCGACTAGGACACCGCGTAAGTGATCATAGGATTAATCCCGAGACATCCTTTACCATAAAACCGGTAATCGATCCATCCTGGGACATTCTATAACCTATTTTTAATAAGACTAAACATATCTACAAGGCCGAGTTGACTATTTTTCTTGTATATTTCTATAAATTCGTTTTCAAATATGAACTGTCGACAAAAACGTTGTACACTGCATATATCCTAACTTCTCAATGTCTTCTACATTTCACCCTTAAAAATGTGCCTCTATATTTCTATATGTGTATTTAGATAAACATGTACTAGGCTTTGTGTCTTCCTATAGATTTATGATAACATTTTCTGCTGTGTCTAAATAATAACACAGGAAATACCATAAGAGTCATGTTTCCTTTACATCATCCCTGCATCAGGTATTAATGTTATTGAAGGCTATGCCAAACCTATTATGTCTTACTCTCGCAGGCCATGTTATCTATACAAATGGAAAGATACGTCATCCAAGATGCACTTAACCTGATTCAACAGGGATTGTGCTCTGAGACCTCTTTTACTCTGTACTATCCTACTGTGTATAACATAATATTATTTTTGCTTGCCTTGTGATTATAGAAAAGTGAGACCCTCATTTAGTTGTTTTATTTGACTTGATATAATAAGTTCCTCTTTGACTTCTTGCTATAGGATTTGATATACTGAAACATTATTCCTATGTTCTTCCACCCTGTTGATATGGATAAATTGTACAATTTATGAAATGTTTGATGATTTGTATACAAAATCTTCTTACCATAAGGTTATATTACATCTATTACCTATATGTGCAAACATCTGACTATGAGAATGCATACTTATGATTTACTGTTTCTACTTAGGTTAATCGCAATGATTTAAAAATTGACTCTTTATGAGGAACAATATTAGCTATGATATTTCTTCACTATAATTACTATCAGATATTATTGACTAATCCCTATCAATACGCAAACAGTAATGGGATAGAAATCTTAACCTTTTTTTGCCAGCACCAATCATGTCTCTAAAAATGTCAGTTCTATGAGCATGAACCTTGAATATCTATTGCCATGAACACTTATTTACTGCTTCTTTCACCGTATTGGGTTAGGCTACGGGACTATCGCTTGAATAATGATCTCTATTTAAAGATTAGAATACTTTTCATCTTTCTTTCCTTTATCACTACACTGTACTAATGGGCTATTGTTTGTTAGTTTCTTTACTTCACACAATAATCTATTATCCTGACTGTTTCACTACTTGATTTTACTACTATTTATTATTTGCAGCCTTGAAAAAGCCCCGGGTGAATTTACCACCGGGGGCTAAACACTTGCCGGTTGTTTTTCTTCATATTCTTAAGAGATCTTCATTGAACAAGATTTTAACAAATGTTCTTAATGTTCAAGCCAAATTGCCATTAATAAATGCACTTAAACTGAACGTGTTGATTCAATGCATCATTTATTATAAACTGAGGCACTACTGTAACCTTGACATTTCATAAAAGTGGGTTCTCTACGTTTTTGGATCTCCATTTCTGATTTGGGGTGAACTGGTCCATACCCCTATTGACAACCCACTAATTGGCAGACAATTGGGCATTTTCGAGGAAGGGAGAAATGGACCTTCTCAACTCTGCATTTTGAATACTAAAAAGAATGTTTGAGGGGAAAAAAGAGATATCTGGATGAGCTGAGGGCCAGTAAATAACCTAATAGCAAAAACCTTTAGAGTTTAACATATGCCTTAATGAAGGGTGAGAATTAGCACTATAATGTAGGAATAGCAGAAGAGATGTAGATAGCACATGTGCAAGATCTGGAGAGAGTAACAGAAGCAAGCTTAATAAATGTTAAACAACTGGAGGGGCTCAGGGAGCAGCTGGCCCTAATGGGCTACCAAATGCACTGTTCAAACAAAATGTGTGATTCTGGGCTGAGTACTAGCGTCTATTTTTAATTTCATCTACACTTGAAACATTGTGCCAACATCCTGGAATCTTCAAAAATGGAAGTCAGTCATCGCCAGATAATTACACGTTAAGGTGTGGAAGCCAAAATCTAGGCCTCTTGCATAGCACAAGTCCTCCTAGCATGGTCAGAGGAGAAACATTTAATAACGAAAACCCAAACAGGGTTTAGGCCCGGCATTGGAATATCAACCAATCTGGCAACTCGGTTTTCTGAAGGAAAATGCAATAAGGAGGAAATCAAGGCTATTTGCCTGTTGTGTAGACCTCAAGACAGCATTTGACCGAGTCTTGCATGACCACTTATTGGGCAAAATTGGAAAGATGGGGTATGCCAGGAAACATGCTTAAGGCAATAATTGCCCTATATTCCGACACGTGGGCCCAGGTAAAAATCAGAGATGGCAGCAGACTGACTACGAAAATAATTACTAGCAAGGGCCTGAAACAAGGGTATGTTTTGGCACCAAGCTTATAAAACCCTTACTTAGCCGACATGAATAGTTACCTGAAAAAAGCCAACAGGCATTCTCCAATTTTGGCAAACAAAGTAAGTGTATGTCTACAGTACGCAGACGATACAGCCATTCTGAGTCAAACAGCAATCGGCCTGCAAAGATTGATCAGTGCACTGGCAAGCTATATTGACCAACCAGGTTTGGAGCTGAACTTGAGGAAAATCAAAATTGGGTGGTTAATGGACTCAAAATATAAGGCACACAAGTTGTTCCTCGAAGGTAAGCAGGTGGTGTCGGTACAATCATATAAATATTTGAGCAAGCGCCTTGGGCCCAACCTATCATGTAGAAACCACTTCAAGTATATACAAGCAACAGCCAGACTCTGACATTTGCATTCAAACTACTGAAAAAATATCAGAAAGGTGCATCATATAATAATTTTTTAACCGTGATGGCAGCTCAACTGTTATTGTCATCAACGTATGTCTTGAAAATACCAGGGCAAGGAAACAACCATTTAAAATCAATTGCACGTAAGGGCCTATAAAGCGGTTTTCAATCTCCCAAAAGCCTTCTCAGCGGCCCAGGCCTGTTTGGAATTTGGCCTCCAAAATCTGAAAAATCAATGCCTCAAATCCTTTGTGAAACTGTGTTGGTGGCTTAGAGCTGCAGCGCAAGGAGCCCTAAGTAAACTTTTCAGAGTGGAGATAAAAGCTCAATTAGAGCAAAAATGCATGAACTCATGGGGTTCGTAGTTAGAAAGAGCTCTAACTGCATTAGAGGTTCAAGAAGCATGGGGCAGCAATGCAGCTTTTGCAAAGAAATTCAATTACTCATCAAAAAGACGATCTTTCACGCAAGACAAGATTACAATGGCAAAACGTTTTGAACCGCCAGGAAAAGGCTGGCGGTACGGGGAGGCGCGGGCCCCGTGCAGCTTTTCACTGTCTGCTATGCAGACAGTGAAAAGCTCGATGGGTGCAACAGCACCCGTCGCACGGCCGCAACACCGCCGGCTCCATTTGGAGACGGCTCCTGTGTTGTGGCCGAGATCCCCGCTGGGCCGTGGGCGGAAGGACCCAGAGGTGAGGATTCTCTGACCCGAGGGTCCCACAACGATCCTCTCCAGACAGATGGAAATGAGCACAGGGCCAGGTGAAAGCCTTCATATTAAGTTAATCGGCGGCTCTTGAAAAAAGCCGACGTAGAACGTGGTCAAGATTATGTTCAGAATTGTATTGTTAAAGCTGCTTTTGATGGTGAAGTATAACAATTGTTGAAAATGATCAGTTGCATGCACAATCTTATACGAAACAGTAATGCTCTTCCTTTATTTTAAGGTAATGATACTTGCAAGCAGTTATAGCATATGGGTGGTCTGGGCTAGCTGCAGGAAAAAAGAGGAATACAGAGGATGACAACAGACTATTATGGACACTAGTGAACTGTGATTGGCTGTTTTTCACTTGTGATTTTTACCTAGTTCTTCAAGAAATGTAGTTTGTTATCACTGCTAAATGGCTAATGAAAAGAAAATGATGAAGACAGTACAGCGTAATTTTTGCATCCTTGAAAATACTGTAAAACAAGCTATATTTAGAGGGCTTATATTTCTCACTTCTGGTGAAACCACACTGAGTAAACTTAGAACCCTCTCCACTGACCCCGCAATCACCAACTGTAAAGTAGTCAACATCTTAAGTACCCTCTAACACCCCACACCCTTCAAATATATATCCTTTACAGTGGTTTGACAGCACAATGTTGTTGTTAATAAGCTTTGTGCAGAGCTCGGTTAGTAAAAGAAAAGGGAAGCCAGCCTTGCATTTAGAGTGTGGAAGCTGCCGACACAGCCTCTTGCCTTTTTCCCATCCTCGTCATCGATTCCTTTCTTGAACTCCGTATCGAAGGAGCCTGCCAGCTCATTGAACAGCCCCACCTCCTCGCAGTTCTTCAGGAAGCGGGTCGGCGTTGGAGTCTGGTCTATGGCAAGAAGCATGCAAAGAAACAAGAGACGATGAGAGCATGGACAATGGTCTCAGGATAAGCAGCCAGTACAACTGTAGTCTTGAAAGTCAAACAGCAAAGCGCTGATTCGGTCATTTGTTTGAAATATTACAAATACTTAGCAAAAGCCTGCAAGAATCTTCTGTGGCACAGAGACTGCGCACTTGTTTCCTCTAAACGCTAAATTTTCAGCTAAAGAAAATCTTGAAATAGTGGAAATGTTCTTTCTCTTAATCTCACAATTATAAAAAAATTTTTAACATTGCTTAAACGTTCTGAATACTTGCTTAACGTTAAAGTGTTGGATCTAAAAATGCACACTAATCTTAAATTGCCTCCCATACACCAGCAGAATCGTGACAGGTTTGAAAATGCAGTCAACTTTGAATGTTTGTGTGATTTGTAACATTTATAACACGCACACATGCCATTGAGGCCACTCCAGGGTGCTGAAACTTCAAGATTTCAAACAATATGATACTATAACCTAAGTAAAGAATACACTACTGCAGGAAAAAAATGTGCTTTACAGGCAAGCACAAAGGCACCCTAATCGCCCAGAGACGCAATTGAAGCAGCTTTTAAAATTTGGGGATCTAAGGTTGAAGATAACTTCTGCTCATGCTCACCTCACGCAAAGGTTACTCAGCGCTAACGGTTGGGTACTTGAGCAGGTCCCAGACCAGCTCTCCCCTGCTGCTGAATTGCTCTCTGTCTCGTTTTCACTGCGTTCTTCTTCCTTCCCCCCATTTTTCCGAGTGCTTTCTCCAGCCTTTTGCCCTGTTTTCACTGCTTTCTTCTTCCTTTCCCGTTTTTCCGAGTACTTTCTCCTGCTTTTTGCCATATTCATTGCTTTTTCCTTTCTTCCCCCCGTTATTCTGATTGCTTTCTTCTGCTTTTTGCTGTATTCACTGCTTTCTCATTCCTTTCCCCCCGTTTGTCTGAGTGCTTTCTCCTGCTTTTTACCTTGTTTTTTCTGTTCATCCTTTTTCCCTATTGCCGCTTCTGCCTGCCACCAGTTTTCTGGCCCAGCACCACCCACTGACTCCCAGCTGCTGCACTGCTCTCTCCTTTTTGCCTAATTTTCACTGCATTCCCCTCACCTCACCCAGTTTTTCTGAGTGCTTTCTCCTCCTTTTTGCCCTGTTTTCACTGCTTTCTCCTTCCTTTCCCCCATTTAATGAGTGCTTCCTTCTTTGTTTCCACCGTTTTTCTGAGTGCTTTCTACTGCTGTTTGCCTTGCCTTTTCTCTTCTCATTCGTTTTTCCTCATTGCCGCTTCTGCCTGCCCCCTGTTTTCTGGCACTGTCTAGCCCCACTCGCCACCTCCCAGGACCCCTCCGTCCTCCCAGGACCTACTTAATGGAGGAAGCAGCGTGGCCATGCCAAATGCAACCCCATCTACGTCATCTGCTCCTGGACCGCACCCAGCACCAGAACCTGTGGCTCTTCCACCCCATGAAGATACACCGCCGCTGATCTCAGAGCCCTCGACCCCCAGACACACCAACAACCACTGCTGCCGCACATCCCCACGTACCACCAGAGGACCGTTCTCGTGCTAACACTGCCGCCTCACCTTCTGCACCAAAGCAACAAATGACAGCAGCAACACTGCAAACGACATCAGGGGGTGGGTGCTGCTACTGCTCTAGTCTTGAGTAGTTTTCTGAAGGAAAGAAGGTCCTGGGTCTGTCGTAGATCCGGCGGGAGGGTGTTCCAGGTCTTGGCGGCGAGGTACGAGAATGATCTGCCGCCGGAAGATTTGCATCGGATGCGGGGGACGGAGGCGAGGGCTAGGTTAGCGGAGCAGAGATGCCGGGTGGGGGTGTAGAAGCTGAGTCTGTTGTTCAGGTATGATGGTCCGGTGTTATGGAGTGCCTTGTGTGCGTGGGTGAGGAGCTTGAAGGTGATCCTCTTGTTGACAGGGAGCCAGTAAAGATCTCTTAGGTGGGGGGTGATGTGGCAGTGGCGAGGGATGTTGAGGATGAGTCGGGCGGAGATGTTTTGGAGGAGTTTGGATGAGATACCGGTGTAGAGGGCGTTGCCGTAGTCAAGTCTGTTGCTGACGAGGGCCTGGGTTACTGTTTTTCTTGTTTCTGTTGGGATCCATTTGTAAATTCTGCTAAGCATGCAGAGGGTGTTGTAGCAGGAGGAGGAGATGGCGCTGACCTGCTTTGACATGGAGAGGGAGGAGTCGAGGGTGAAGCCCAGGTTTCGTGCGCTGTCGGTGGGCGTCGGTGGGGGACCCAGCGTGGACGGCCACCATGAGTTGTCCCAGGCGGAGGGGGTGCGCCCAAGGATGAGGACCTCTGTTTTGTCCGAGTTCAGTTTTAGCCGGCTGTCTCTCATCCAGTCGGCGATGGCTTTTAGTCCCTCGTGGAGGTTAGTTTTGGCGGTGTGCGGGTCCTTGGTGAAGGAGAGGATGAGTTGGGTGTTGTCGGCGTAGGAGATGATGTTGAGGTTGTGCTGACGGGCCACTTGTGTGAGGGGGGGGGCATGTAGATGTTGAACAGCGTCGGGCTGAGGGATGAGCCCTGGGGTACGCCGCAGATGATGTTTAAGGCTTTAGATTGGTATGGGGGGAGGCGGACTCTTTGGGTTCTGCCGGTGAGGAAGGATGCGGTCCCTTCGAGGGCCTGGTCCTGGATTCCTGCTGCGTGGAGGCGGAATTTTAGGGTGTGGTGACATACGGTGTCAAAGGCGGCTGATAGGTCTAGGAGGATGAGGGCTGATGTTTCTCCATTGTCGAGGTGGCTTCTGATGTCGGAAGGAAACTCCTCACCACGCATGACACCATCTCCATCATGGCATGTGCACTCAGGAATACCCACGGATCATTGAGCCCCCACCAGGTCTTCAACCTCGGAAGCAAGCCAATCAGCGACGAGCATAGGAAGGTCCTTAATACCTCCATCACATCGGCCTCCTTCCCGCAGGACTGGAAACAAGCTGATGTAAGGCCCCTCCGGAAAAAAAACATCTGCCGACCCAGCCGAATTGGAGAACTACCCACCTATCTCCCTGCTCCCCTACAAAACAAAAGCCCTCAAGAAAGCAAACAACCAGGAACACACCCAACTCATAGAAGACCATAACCTCCTGCACCATTCCGAATCTGGATTTAGAGCCAACCACAAAACCGAGACAGCCCTGATTGCAGCCACAGATTACATCAGAGCCCTGCTGGACCATGGGTAAACAGCAGCCTTTATCCTCCTGGACCTGGTCGCCACCCTTTGAGACATTCTGCCACCACATCCTGATCAACAGACTCCACCACATCGGGATTAAAGCAAACACCCTCAAATGGATCACCTTGTATCTCACCAGCAGAATCTAAAGCATCCATCTCCCACTGTTCACTTCAGAGCCCAAGATCATCTTCTGTGGAGTCCCCCAAGAATCATCCCTCAGCCCGACCCTCTTCAACACCAACATGATACTCATCCCATATGAGAGGCATCCGTGTTTATTGTCACAGATGGAGTTGGTTTTGTAAAAGGTCTTCCCTGTATAATGTTTTCTCTGTTCCACCATGTAATTTCCTCTTGTACCTTCTGCGTGAGAACTACTAGATCTTCTCATCTCCCCACTGTCTGTGACCATTGATTTTGAAGCCACTCCGGGATGGTTCTCATGTTAAGTCTTGCATATGAGATTAACAGAATGCATGATGCCATCTTTCCCAATACTTTTGCCACCGTCCTCGCTGTCAAAGCTTGTTCCTTGTAGTAATGGTGAATCTTTTCCAGAAGGGATTGTGTTCTCTTCTCGTTGGGGAAGGGTTTCCCATGCATTGAGTTTAACCTTGCCCCCAAGAAAATCTTTTTCCCTTTCTGGCACTGGATAAGACTTTTCTTTGTTCAATGAGAAACCTACTGTGTACAGTGTCTTCATTACCCATTCAATGCCCTGTTTGCATCTTTGGTATGTGTTTACTTTTATTAACCTGTTGTCGACATATATTCCCATTCTTCTAAGCTGCACAGCTGCTGCTACTAGGAATTTTGTAAACACTCTTAGTGCAGATTTTATTCCAAATGTCAAGACTGAATTGAAAGTATATTCCATCAACCTCAAACCTTAGGCATTTCTTGTACTTTGCATTATTTAGGATGTGCAAGAAGGCGTCCTTTAAGTCTATGGTTGCCATGTAATCCCCTTCTTGTAGTTGAGGTATGACTTCCTGTAAGATTGTCACATTGAATCGAAGGTTTTATGAACATGTTTAGGAACCTGAGGTCTAATATCGGGTGTAACGATCCATCTCCCTTTGGAATTAAGAAACATGTTGAGTAATGAAAATGTCACTTACCCAGTGTACATCTGTTCGTGGCATCAGTCGCTGAGATTCACATGGTATGCATGAGCTCGCCATCTGGTGTTGGGTCGGAGTGTTACAAGTTGTTTTTCTTCGAAGAAGTGTTTTCGAGTCACGGGACCGAGTGACTCCACCTTCTGTGCTCATTGCGCATGGGCGTCGACTCCATCTTCGATTGTTTTCCCCGCAGAGGGTGAGGTAGGAGTTGTACTATAGTAATAGTGCCCGCGCAATGAAAAATGTAAGTATGTACCTATTAAAGGATTAAGTAATATATATACAAATGTACAAAATTGAAGGTAACTTCTGAACTGCTACAGGCTTCCGGGGAGGTGGGTGGGTCCATGTGAATCTCAGCGACTGATGCCACGAACAGATGTACACTGGGTAAGTGACATTTTCAGTTCGATGGCATCTGTCGCTGTAGATACACATGGTATGCATAGACTAGTAAGCAGTTAGTTCCCCATAAGCGGTGGTTTAGCCTGTAGGAGTAGAAGTTGTCTGAAATAGAGTTCTTAATACAGCTTGACCTACTGTAGCTTGTTGTGCGGATAGCACATCTATACAGTAGTGTTTGGTGAATGTGTGAGGCGTAGACCAAGTGGCTGCCTTACATATTTCTTGCATTGGGATGTTTCCTAAAAAGGCCATTGAAGCACCTTTTTTCCTTGTTGAATGTGCCCTGGGAGTAATGGGCAGTTGTCTTTTTGCTTTAAGGTAGCAGATTTGGATGCATTTAACTATCCATCTGGCTATACCTTGTTTTGATATTGGGTTACCTGCATGAGGTTTTTGGAATGCAATAAATAGCTGTTTAGTTTTTCTGATGTTCTTCGTTCTGTCAATGTAGTACATTAATGCTCTTTTGACATCTAATGTATGTAGTGCTCTTTCAGCCACAGAATCTGGCTGTGGGAAGAATACTGGTAGTTCTACCGTTTGATTTAGATGGAATGGAGAAATAACTTTTGGTAAAAATTTTGGATTAGGTCGTAGGACGACCTTATTTTTATGTATTTGTATAAAAGGCTCTTGTGTTGTGAACGCTTGAATTTCACTTACTCTTCTTAGAGATGTAATGGCGATGAGAAAGGCAACTTTCCAGGTGAGGAATTGTATTCCGCAAGAGTGCATGGGTTCGAAGGGTGGGCCCATGAGTCTTGTTAGAACCACGTTTAGGTTCCATGAAGGAACAGGTGGTGTTCTTGGTGGTATAATTCTTTTAAGCCCTTCTATGAATGCTTTGATAACTGGTATCCTATACAAGGAAGTTGAATATGTAGTTTGCAGGTATGCAGATATTGCTGCAAGGTGTATTTTAATAGAAGAGAAGGCTAGCTTTGCTTTTTGTAAATGGAGCAAGTAATTTACTATATGTTTTGGAGTTGCCTCTAGTGGTTGTATCTGATTATGATGGCAGTACCAAACAAATCTTTTCCACTTACTTGCGTAGCAGTGTCTAGTGGATGGCCTTCTGGCCTGCTTTATGACTTCCATACACTCTTGGCTAAGTTGTAAGTGCCCGAATTCTAGGATTTCAGGAGCCAGATTGCTAGATTCAGCGATGCTGGGTCCGGGTGTCTGATCTGTTGGTTGTGTTGCGTTAACAGATCTGGTTTGTTGGGCAGTTTGATGTGTGGTACTACAGACAGATCTAGCAGTGTTGTGTACCAGGGTTGTCTTGCCCACGTTGGTGCTATTAAAATGAGTTTGAGTTTGTTTTGACTCAATTTGTTTACTAGGTAAGGAAGGAGAGGGAGAGGAGGAAAAGCGTAAGCAAATATTCCTGACCAGTTCATCCATAGGGCATTGCCTTGGGATTGCTTGTGTGGGTATCTGGACGCGAAGTTTTGGCATTTTGCGTTCTCTTTTGTTGCAAATAAGTCTATTTGTGGTGTTCCCCATAGTGTGAAGTAGGTGTTCAGAATTTGTGGGTGGATTTCCCATTCGTGGACTTGCTGGTGATCTCGAGAGAGATTGTCTGCCAGCTGATTCTGGATCCCCGGAATAAACTGTGCTATTAGACCAATTTGATGGTGGATTGCCCACTTCCATATTTTTTGAGCTAACAAGCTTAACTGCGTTGAATGTGTTCCTCCTTGTTTGTTTAGATAATACATCGTTGTCATGTTGTCTGTTTTGACAAGGATGTATTTGTGGGTTATGATTGGTTGGAAAGCTTTTAGTGCTTGAAAAACTGCTAATAATTCTAGATGATTTATATGCAGTTTTGTTTGATGTATGTTCCATTGTCCTCTTATGTTGTGTTGATTGAGATGTGCTCCCCACCCTGTCATGGAAGCATCTGTTGTTATTACGTACTGTGGCACTGGGTCTTGGAAAGGCCGCCCTATGTTTAAATTTATACTGTTCCACCATAGAAGCGATAGGTAAGTTTGGCGGTCTAGCAACACCAGATCTAGAAGGTGACCCTGTGCTTGAGACCACTGTGAGGCTAGGCACTGTTGTAAGGGCCTCATGTGCAGTCTTGCGTTTGGGACAATGGCTATGCATGAGGACATCATGCCTAGGAGCTGTAGTATTGTTCTTGCTTGTATTGTTTGGTTTGGAGACATGTGTTGAATGACCCTGTTGAAATTGTGGATCCTTTGTGGAGTTGGCGTTGCTACTCCTTTTGTCGTGTCTATTATGGCTCCTAGATATTGCTGTACTTTGCTTGGCAGAATGTTTGATTTTGCAAAGTTGACGGTGAACCCTAGATTGTAGAGGGTTTGTATGACTTGATTTGTGTGGTTTGAGCATTGTGTGAGCGAACTGGTTTTGATTAGCCAGTCGTCTAGATACGGGAACACATGTATTTGCTGCCTTCTGATGTGTGCAGCGACTACTGCTAGGCACTTTGTGAATACTCTTGGAGCGGTTGTTAAACCAAAAGGCAATACCTTGAATTGGTAATGTATTCCTTTGAATACAAACCTTAGATATTTCCTGTGTGATTGATGGATTGGTATATGGAAATATGCGTCCTTGAGGTCTAGGGTTGTCATGTAGTCGTGTTTTCTGAGCAATGGTAACACTTCTTGTAGTGTGACCATGTGAAAGTGGTCTGATTTGATGAATGTGTTTACTACCCTGAGGTCTAGAATTGGTCTCAGTGTTTCGTCCTTTTTTGGTATCAAGAAGTACAGTGAATAAACTCCTGTGTTTATTTGTGTGCTTGGTACTAATTCTATTGCATTTTTTTGCAGTAGTGCTTGAACTTCTATCTCTAGAAGTTGTGAATGGTATTTTGATAAATTTTGTGATTTTGGTGGTATGTCTGGAGGGAATTGCATGAATTCTATGCAATAACCATGTTGGATAATTGCTAGGACCCATGTATCTGTAGTTATTTTGTCCCATGCTTCGTAATATTGATGTATCCTCCCCCCCACTGGTGTTGTGTGGGAGGGGTGAGTGACGTGTGAGTCACTGCTTGTTGGTAGTGGTTTTGGGGCTTTGAAATCTTCCTCTATTTCTAGGAAATTGCCCCCCTCTATACTGGCCCCGAAAACCTCCCCTGTACTGTCCCTGGTAGGTGGGCGGTGCGGACTGTGAGGTGCTAGCTTGTGTGGCCTGACCCCGAAACCCTCCTCTAAAAGGTGTTTTGCGGAAGGTGTTATAAGATCCTCTGCTCTGCGGGGAGTAGAGTGCGCCCATGGCCTTGGCAGTGTCAGTGTCCTTCTTGAGCTTTTCTATAGCTGTGTCGACCTCCGGACCGAACAGAAGTTTCTCGTTTACTGGCATGTTAAGCACTGCCTGCTGGATTTCTGGCTTGAATCCAGACGTTCTGAGCCATGCGTGCCTACGGATGGTAACCGACGTATTAATGGTTCTTGCGGCCGTGTCTGCTGCATCCATGGAGGAGCGTATTTGATTGTTGGAAATGTTTTGACCCTCCTCAACAACCTGTTTTGCTCTTTTTTGCAGATCTTTTGGGAGATGTTCAATGAGATGCTGCATCTCATCCCAGTGGGCTCTGTCGTATCGCGCTAGCAGCGCTTGTGAATTTGCGATGCGCCACTGGTTTGCTGCTTGGACAGCAACCCTCTTCCCGGCTGCATCGAACTTCCTACTTTCTTTATCTGGGGGAGGTGCATCCCCAGAAGTGTGTGAGTTTGCCCGTTTTCTGGCAGCCCCTACCACCACAGAGTCTGGTGGCAGCTGAGAGGTGATGAAGACAGGGTCCGTAGGAGGCGCCTTATACTTTTTGTCCACCCTAGGCGTCACTGCCCTACTTTTAACTGGCTCCTTGAAAATGTCCTTTGCATGGCGTAGCATGCCTGGGAGCATCGGCAGGCTTTGGTAGGAGCTGTGGGTTGAGGAGAGGGTGTTAAATAAAAAATCATCCTCTACTTGTTCCGAGTGTAGTTCCACATTATGGAATAGAGCTGCTCTAGCCACCACTTGTGAGTAGGCTGTGCTGTCTTCCGGTGGTGATGGCCTAGTTGGGTATGTGTCTGGGCTGTTATCAGACACTGGTGCGTCGTACAAGTCCCACGCATCCTGATCTTGGTCGTCGTGGCTCATGGCGGTGTGAGCTGGCGAATGTGACGGGGTGTAAGTTGGCGAAGCCGGAGTTACAGGTGGAGGCGAGGGAGGAGGTGTTACCTTTTGTGTTGTTTGTTGCTGAGGAGTAAACTGAAGCGTTCTCTTTCGTTTGACAGGTGGAAGGGTACTGATCTTCCCAGTCCCCTGCTGAATAAAGATACGCTTTTGCGTGTGATCCACGTCAGTGGATTGCAGTTCTTGTTCAAATCTATGTTTCTTCATTTGAGAAGACATAGAATGCTCTTCGGTATAGGAGCCAGAAACAGGGTCTGATGTCGCTTTTTTCGGCTCCGAAAGCCCTGTCGATTGTTTTTTCGGCTCCGAGGTAACCTTCCTCTTTTTCTGTGCCGAAAATTCTTGGCCTCTATGGTCTTCGGCGCCACTGTCTCGGCGTCGATCGGTGTCGACACCGAACTCTCGGTGTCGATGCTTCTGTTTAGCACTCTCTCGGTCCCGAGGAGGCTGCGTGTCGGTGTCTCGACCGAAGTCGGACGATCTCGACACTGAATGGGCCTTTTTCGGTGCCGATTGTTGGTCACCGAGAATTTGGGTGGAGCCATGGCCGGTTGGCAGTGGCGTCCCCTGGGCCTTCTTTCCTTTTTTAAGGTTTGATCTCGACGTCTTACTCACAGTTCTTGTAGAGTGTAGCTCGTCGGAGTCTGAATCCTGGATGGAAAAGGATTCCTCCTGTTCTTCTTCTGTCTCGAACTGTCGACGCTCTTTTGGCGTGGACGCCATCTGCAGTCTTCTCGCTCGACGGTCGCGCAGAGTTTTTCGGGACCGGAACGCCCGACAGGCCTCGCAGGATTCTTCACTGTGCTCGGGTGACAGGCACAGATTACAGACCGAGTGTAGGTCTGTATAAGGATATTTGTTGTGGCATTCGGGGCAGAATCGAAACGGGGTCCGATCCATCGGCGTTGTCCTCCACGCGGTCGGGCCGACTAGGCCCCGACGGGGTGCCGAAATCTACCCCGAAGGGCACCGAAGCGCTTCGATGTTCAACGCGTCGTCGTATGTGTCTATCTCTAACCGGATCGCAACGATACCGTCGAAAATCTTCCGTCTTCAGCTATCTTTCCGTTCCGAAACTCGGAGCGACATGAACACGTCCGAACCCGATGGCGGAAAGAAAACAATCGAAGATGGAGTCGACGCCCATGCGCAATGAGCACAGAAGGTGGAGTCACTCGGTCCCGTGACTCGAAAACACTTCTTCGAAGAAAAACAACTTGTAACACTCCGACCCAACACCAGATGGCGAGCTCATGCATACCATGTGTATCTACAGCGACAGATGCCATCGAACTTGCTGATTTCCTGTTTTGGGACTAGTTATATTGCCCTTTTGTCCAATAAGCCTTTGACCTCCTTGAAGACAAGAGCCATTTCCTCTTTTGAGTGTATCTTCTTCTGTGGCCCCTTTATTGGAAGAAATTTGACTAGTTATATGCAATGACCAAATTGAATTGTGTTTATGGTGCATTTGTCTGAAGTTATTTTCTTCCACTTCTGGAGAAAGTCTTAACCTTCCACCAACTGGGATGCAGTGTTTGAAGTTTAATTAAATCTTCTTTTCTTTCACTGAAAGTTTTTGTGAAAGTCTTGCAATTCTTGTGCAGTCACATATTTGAGGGGGTTGCACCTCCTTTGTTTATTTGTTCTCTCCTTCTGGTTTTTCCTCAAAAGTAACGATGCCCCTGTTGCTGATACTGCCAGCTTTGTTGAGCTGTGGTAGTTTGGGCACCACTCTAGAAGCTTTCATAAGAGCTCGCAGCCTTTAGGTTACCGCTTGAGGTTGGTTGTCATGTCGCAAACGCTCCTCTTCGTAATACACCTCGAAACTGCTGGGCGCCCATGGACTTTGCTGTTTTGTTGACTTTTTTTTGTTTTTTTTTTAGCTTTTTGGACTTTCGTCCACTGAGCTTCTGAACAATGGTTGTCCATTGAAGGGGGTGTTTAAGATATTCGCCTGGACTTCTGGCTTAAAACCCGATATTCTGAGACATGAGTGTCGCCGTAGTGTGATCCTCATCATCTGGTGACTAGATGTGTCTGTTGCGTCCTAAGCAGATTTTAAACATGTATTAGCAATGTTTTTTCTGTTTCAGCAAGATGTGCTGCCCTTTTCCTACACTTATCAGGGAGCTGTTTTAACAGTGCTCCCATCTCCTCCCAATGCTGATGAGCAAGACTAGTGATTAGTGCATTCGAACTTGCACTGCACCAGTGGTTTGCAGCACTAAGTTCCATTCTGTGTTCCATGAGTTCTATCCTCGTGCTCTCCTTTTATGGTGGAGGCCCTGAGGTTGAGGGGATGTTAGCCCTCTTTCTGGCTGTTGCGATTATGGAGTCCGCAGGGACAGTGTCTTTTATATGTGCACGGCCCTTGGAGGAATATTATATTTTGTTTCAGTCCTTGGAGTCACAGCTCTACAAGTGGCTAGTTCCTTATAAGCTTCCCTTCCACTGGTCGAGGATGCTTGGGAACCTGGGTAAAAACTGGCTCCTTGCCTGACTTGGCAGCAATGTTTCCAGTAGGAAGCATGATTGGGGTTTATTCTCCTCGATCTGTACATTAAATGTCAGCTTGATTCTTTGTGACCAGATTGTACGATCTAATGTCATGTGGAAGGGAGGGCTTTGATGGGTAAGACTCTACACCCTCTTCAGGTGAGTCTGCCTCTACGTCTTCTCATTGCTGATCAATGTATTCATCTTCCTCTGAAGCATGATACATTCCAGTTTGATCTTCTTCCTCACAGAAACGCTCTTCTTCGAGGTTCTCGTGTGAGTGGAGGCTGTATTTCCTCAACTTCCATCTCAGATGTGCGTTTTGGATCCGAAGTCTTGAGAAATTCTGAATTCTTTGAGGCTTTCGTCAAATTCCGTCTTTCTTTGCAGAAGTGCAGACATTTCGGCCTCAAGTCTTTTCTTCTTTCTTACTGTCTTTGTTTTCAATGTTGAAACCTCTTTCAACAATGATTCAGTTGTCGATCCTCCGTGACCGGCTCTGGACTGTTGCACTTTCGATGTCAACGTGTCTTTTTCCCCAGCAGAGTCCCCCTTGAGGGCTCTGTGAGACTACATTTTGTAGTTGCTGCCTACGGGTGGCATGTGTTTCAACCCAGAGGCCCCCTTGCGTGTTCGCAAGTCTGTTTTTTCGACTCAGAAGTGTTAGAGGCATGCCCAGTCTCTCTCACCTCTGACTTTCAGCTCTTTTTAGACGCCTGCTCCCCTACATTGATGATCTTCCGATCACCCACTGATGTTTTGCCTTTTGCTCCCTCTGCAACGTTGCTGTCATCGTCGCTTAACACCCCCAAATGTATGAGAGACAGTGTGGACTACTGGCCCTGTAACGTGTGGTGGGCCATCCTCTGTCTCGGTCTTACTTTCAAGGTCTTAAGCGCAAACATGGTGCAGGCAATGCAATCCTCACTCCAATGTTTGAGTGAAAGGCAGAGATACACACCGGATGTTTATCCTTTTGGGTGTACTTATAGTGACAATTTTTGCAAAACTGGAATGACGTTATCTCCATTACTCTGAGTATGAGGTCCCCTGAACGGTCATTCTCACTGCTCCATCTGTCGAAAAAAACGTGCTCTCTGTAACTTCCATTTTCGGCAGCTCCGTGTCGACGATCTGTCCCAGTTAGATTAACTTTGCACTGAAAATCTTCCAATTTTTTTCCAATATTTTTCCCTTGTGTCGGAGACCTCTCGGCAAACATCCATCGCCAACATTGGGGAAAAAAGAATCTGTAGATGGTGACCAACAGTGGGAACATCTGGAGGAAGCTAGGCAATTACACAAGGAGACACCAAATGGTGGCTCCCTCAACGCCCACCAACAAATAAAAAAATAAAAAGAGAAGGACTACAAAACAGTGGATAATTCCGGACCCAACCACTGGATGACGGAGTATCACGTTGCAAAACAAACATTCAAATTTTTTTCAACAAAATATTCCCTGCCTGAAACAGATCAAACTTTTGCAAAAATCTTGAAACCAGTGCAAAGTATGCACCAGTTGCTTACCTGTAGAAATGTTAGTCTAATTGTAGCATAAGGATTAGAATTACACCTCTAAACCCCTCATTACAAGTGGCCTGTTAAGCCCACCAGCAGTGGGAGTTGACTTAGCCCTCTGAATTATAAATTTTATGTCAAGACCGGAGGCTCCTATTATGCATTCTTTTCTAGCTTTAATAAAATAGCAGCAGTCAAAAAACTACACTTCCCAAGAGGCTTAGTAACATGCTAACCAATGGGAAGAAAAAACTTAGGCACCAGAAGCACCAATAGGCAGATCCCAAGGACCATAGAGTACAAAGTTGACTGCAAGCAGCCCTCTTTTCTTGCTGCTCGCAGTCAAGATAAGTACTCCATTATTACTGTTCCATGCATTTTCCAATGTTTTCTGACTATTTTATATGTTATATTGCTATTCTGCTTTTGGTTACTGAGCGCTCGCTCTCTTAGTTGTGTCTTCAATTTTATCTGCGCTGCTAGTGTCCCGAAGGGGCGCGGCTTCCAGTCTCTGCCCCCAGGCCTCATCTAGATTCTGCCTCTCGCCTCAGGGGAGTATCTATTCATTTTTCTTCCTGAAGTGAACTGTTTACTTACCAAAGCTCTCATTTATTATTTTCTCTAGTTTCACTATGGAATCTGATAGCTTCCCTTTGATGCCTGAGTTAAATGAGGATGGGGAGTCCTTTAAACAAGGTCTAAATGTTTTCATCCAGTCATCTGTGGAACAAGCCTTACAGGCTTCTATGGCAAAAATTTCAAAAAATATTGAATGTTCTGTAAAAAATCTGGTGTATAATGCTTTACTGGCCCATTCTGCGGAGGAAAGCAGAAAATGAAAATCGGCTCCATTAATCTCTAAGAAAATTCTTTCCTCAGGCGCACAAACGACTAGTGAGGTTTCCTCACACCAGACTGAGGACTTGAATCCTCCCAGACCTCCTTGCAAGGAGGGGAATTCTTCAAAAAATGGTACGGACTCTGTGCCTTCCAAATGTAAAGCGAAATCAAAAAATACAAGCTTGCATCAAAAATTTTAATTTCCAACATATTAGACACCGATAATGATGACGATAATGATGATGACATGGATGACGCTGATCAGTATGCTTTCTCGGGTGATAATTTTCCATCTTATTCTCCTCCTCCTAAAAAGACCAAACTTTCCTCTTTCGAGTCAACCTCCACCATTATGGATGCAGATGGGGTCCCTATGTTCAATCCTTCTCTCATCCATCACCCAAACTCCACCGAATGGTTTCCTTCTACCCATGTGGGAGAGTATATTTCCTCTCGTCTTCGGCTTCCGTTAGACAAGCAAACTCGCTCTAAGCTCAAGTCTGAATGTCCTAGACCTGTTCTATCATCTAATATCACCGCCACTCCTGCCATTGATCAATCTCTTATAACCTTTTTTACTAAGTTCGGCAAGGATCCCTGCAAAGGGGTTGACAAAGTCTGGACAACTTGTCAGGACAAACTACTCAATGTTGTAGGGCCCTTGGCCTGCATTTTTGACTTGGCTGAATCGGCCAGACTCGAGGATACTCCTATCGATCCTATGGACCTTTCCCTTTGGATACAGAGAGCCTTTTGCCTCTTGAGAAATGCCAATTCGGCTATTATTCATGAAAGAAGGAAAGGTTTACTCCTCAAACTGGACCCCAAACTTGCAACTCTCGATCCCGGTTTCCAGGCTTATGGTAAGCTCTTTGGGGATTCTTTTATCAAAGACCTCCGCAGATACGTCACTACTTTCTCTTCTATACACAAAGCCCAACAGTCTTTAAAAAAGATCTTCAGCCAACGTGTTTTTGCACGGGCCGGTAGAGGCAGGAGCCGCTTTACCGGAGGCACCTACCGCAACCAAGGTCCTAGAGGCTCCTTCAACAACGATCAAGACTTCAAGCCACAGTTTTACCCCCAGAGATGCAGAGGTTTCCACGGCCGCGGCCAAAGATATTCCAGATCAAACAACTCTCAAGGTAAGCCAGTTTTCTTGCCTTCCCGTGGGAGGTCGGCTTCAATTCTTCCTCCCAAAGTGGCGTGCAATTACTTCAGACCCGTGGGTATTAAACACAATTCAGGGTTATCTAAGAGTTTCATTCTCCTCCTTTTCAAACCTTTCTCCCTCCTCCTCCAAAAGTTTCTGCCGAAATGTCCGCTCTCATTGCAACCGAAGTACAGTTGCTCATTTGCAAAAATGCTATCCAACCGTCTCTTCCCAATCCGTCGGGCTTTTTAAGTTCTTTATTCCTAGTCCAAAAGAAAAACAAAAAGTTAAGACCGGTAATCAATCTCAAATCTTTCAACCAATTTGTGATTTATCGCCACTTCAAGATGGAAACTATCATCCATCTCAGGGATATTTTACTTTAAAACGATTGCTTAGTAAGACTAGACCTTCAGGATGCTTACCTTACTATTCCTATTCACCCTTCTCACAGAAAATCTTTACAATTTCAATGGCTCTCAAAAACGTATCCCCTTTCTTTTCTACCTTTTGGGCTTTCTTCAGCCCCCTGGTGTTTTACAAAGGTAATGAAACCAGACGTTGCCCATCTCAGATCTCTCGGTATCAGGCTTATAATCTATCTCGACGATATTCTCCTCATGCACCAAAATGTTCAGTCTCTTCACGCCCAACGTCAGTTAACAAGCTCTCTTCTTACAGAGCTCGGCTTCATCATAAACTTGGACAAATCTATGGTAACCCCCTCTCAACAATTAAAATTCCTGGGTTTCCTCATCAACTCCTGTACAGCTACTCTTCACCTTCCCCCCTCAAAAGTGATTTCAATCAAACAAGAACTTATGCACACCCTTCACAAAGACACCATTTCTCTCAGATCCCTAGCAAGGATAGTCGGTCTTTCTTCCTCTATTCAGGCAATATTCCTGGGTCCTCTCCATTATCGAGCCCTCCAGCGATTAAAAACTTCTCCATCCTCGCAAAGGTCTCGCCTTCGCCGATTTTATTTCTCTAGATTCAGAATCTTGTTTAGAGATTCAATGGTGGATACACCATTTAGACACTTGGAACGGCAAGACCATCTTCCCCTCTGCGCCCGATCTTGTATTAGAATCCGATGCAAGCCTCACGGGCTGGGGCTCCCACTGTGGACCAATATCGACTGGCGGTACATGGTCCGCAGAGGAGTCCAAATTGCACATAAACTGTTTGGAGACGCTTGCAGGTTCCTTTGCGATTAAAAGTTTCACAAAAGACAAAGTCAAATGTTCTATCCTCCTACGCATGGACAACGTTTCGGCGGTCCGATACATAAACCATCTTGGGGGTACCAAATCAAAACCTTTGGCTCTTTTAGCAAAAAGTATTTGGGAGTTCTGTCTCATTCACAAGTTTTCTCTCCTAGCAGAATATCTCCCAGGATCCAAAAACTCCATTCAGATTGGCACTCCCGACATCTCAAAGATTACAGCAATTGGAAACTTCATCCTTCAATATTTCAAAAACTTCTGAACAAATGGAGTCCTTTTCATATCGATCTATTTGCTTCGCGTCTCAATGCTCAGTTACCCCTCTTCTTCAGCTGGCGCCCGATCCTCTAACTTTGGCAACAGATGCGTTTCTACAAGATTGGTACTCAGCAACCAACTATACCTTCCCTCCTTTTGTATTAATCAACGGAGTACTATCTTAAGCCAGACGCCAGAATGCCTCTTTAGTCCTTGTCACCCCCTTCTGGAAGTCTCAGGTCTGGTTTCCCCTTCTTCTCGAGTTGTCCATGGATTTTCCTCTACTTCTCCCTCCGTTCCCTTCTCTTCTTCTAGATCCATCGGGTTCTCCTCACAACCTGATTCTCAACAAATCCCTAACTCTTTCAGCTTGGAAGGTTTCAGGTTCTCCCAACAAACCGCTTCTATTTCGACAGAAGCTTCAGAATTCATTAACAATGCTTGGGCTCCCGGCACAAGAAAAGCATACAAATCAGCTTGGTCTCTTTGGACAAGCTGGTGTGTGGGAAAATGTATCAATCCCTTTTCAACGGATCTAAACTTTATTACTAAATTTTGGCGGCGGAAGCCAGTGCGGGTAAATCCTATAAAACTATAAATCTTTATAGATCCGCTATCTCTATGCATCACTAATGTATCAATGGCAAACCAGTGGGGCAGCATCCCCTTATCTGCCACCTTCTAAAGGGAGTTAAACTTGCCAAACCTCCTGCATCGAAATATTCTTTCCTTTGGGATGTCTCAATGGTTCTAAATTTGTTCCTTTCTTGGCCCGAGAACTCGGATCTATCATTGAAAATGCTTTCTGCTAAATTGACTGTTGTTGTGCCTCATTTCTATCAAACGTGTGTCTGATTTAAAATCTTTACTTGTTTCCTCTCACCAGATTAGGCCTACAGGTGTTTTATTCCACATTACTAAACGCACAAAAAACAACTTGCATACTGTTTTTTACCCTTTCTTTCCTAACAAACCTAAACTCTGTGTGGGTCTTTGTCTAAAATAATATGAGAAACTGTTAACCTCAGAATGTCCTCCCTCCCTCAGCTTCTGATCTCGTTCCATAAACCCCATAAACCAGTTTCTTCGGCTACCTTAGCTCGCTGGGTTAAATGGGTCATGTCCCAGGCGGGTATTAATATTTCAATCTTTGGGGCTCATTCCTCCAGGGGTGCCATGGCTTCCAAGGCCTTTGCTTTGGGTTCCAGCTTAGAGGACATTCTGAGGTCGGCCGATTGGTCTAATGATAATGTTTTCAAAATGTTCTATTGTAAACCTGTTAGATCTGCTACTTATCTGGTGGTTGATATGCTTTAAACTAGCATAATCGGAGTCTACATAAAATGTATATTTTCCTAGTAATTTATGAAGAAAAGTCCTAATTTTATTAAAGACACGGAGGCGAGTATTATCCCACCGCTCTCTACTAATATGTTTCTCTATTCCCTCCCTGCCAATCCAGCACTACCCTCCTGCTCCGGATGATGCCAGGCTTCTTCCATTTGCTTCTCCCATCTCTACTCCGCTGGTCTCCCGGAATTATCTCCTACATGACTCTTCAATTCCTTCAAGTTATGCCTGGATTGTTTCCTGTTGCCAAGACTTGTATTCTTTTATCCCCGCAATGGCTATTATTGGTTCTATTTTTCCTTTGTTTCATGACTCTATGTGAACTGCTCACTCAGGAAAAGAGGGGTGCTTGCAGTCAACATTGTACTCTATGGTCCTTGGAATCTGCCCATTGGTGTTTCTGGTGCCTACACTTTTCTTCCCATTGGTTAGCATGCTGCTAAGCCTCTTGGGAAGTGTAGTTTCTTGACTGCTGCTATTTTATTAAAGCTAGAAATGAATGCATGATACTCGCCTCCGTGTCTTTAATAAAATTAAGGCTTTCCTTCATAAATTACTAGGAAAATCTACATTTTGCAAACAGCTCTTGGGTATTTCACCCAGATTTCACCTGATGCAAGCTGCTGAAATCTCAGGATAGAATGTCAGGAAAAACAGGAGAATCACAGCAGGCATTTCTTTCTTTGGGGATGGTTCTTTTTTGTAAGGTACCTGATCTTTAGGCAAGATTTTAAAGAAACTGCAATTCCTAATTACCTTTTAACAAAGTAGTCTTTCCAATTCATCATCCTGGCAATAAAAAGTTTTCAATTAAATAATTGTCACAAATTGTAGATAAAAAAATATTCATATCTCAGATTAAGACCTTCACAAATTGTCAGAGTTCTGCTTTTCTAGCTCATGTGACCGTTCGCAGAGTATGTACTTGGCAGATGTGTGCTCAATTGAACAAAGAGTCTTCTGTTATGTACAGGGTAGAATCTGGCTTGTTTAGGTGCCAAGCAACTGGCATGTGGCACGAACAGAGCTTCTGCTCACTGTTTTACGAAAATATTTACGGCTTCCCTGGACTGCTTTCTGGTTAAAAAAAAAAAAGCACAGGAAAAATAAAGTTATATTACATCAATGTGAAAATTACCAGCTGGGAATGACTAGGCAGAAAGGAAAGACTCAGTTTAGCTATACTACGAAGCAGGTCTACTACTACATATAGATTCAATCATCAGGTTGTTGTTGTTTGTCAGTTGTTGACGATGACCAAGGACATCACGTTGAGGAGGTTGACTGAGTGCGGTGTGTCTGGCTGTGGCTGATCAGTCCGATGCGGGCTCGGAAAGCTCTGCCGCACATCAAGCACAAGTGGTATGCTGGGCTGGTTGGCAAAGAGGTGCCTAGGGGTTTGCGCAGCTCACGCTTCTTCTGCACCTCTGCAGTGCTGCTCTGCTTGTAGGAGGTAGCTCCTTTGCTGCTGCAGCTTCGCTGGGGGGGTGGGCTTGCACTAGGGTTTCCCAGAAGTCTGGGTCACTGCCAAAGCTCTTCAGAGAGACTTTCAGCGTGTCCTTGAAGTGCTTTTTCTGCCTATTTCTTTCTGCTTTGGAAACCTCTCCACAATGGCATTTCATTCTTTAATCCCAACCATCATGATTTCTGACTTTTGTATTTATGCCACTAAGCAGACACAGCCATAACTAATGATGGACTGGTTTTCCCTAAAAGCTCAAGTGTGAACTGCTATTATCTGATGTCTGGGATAATTGGCCATCCATCAAAAGCCCAAGAGAGCTTTCAGCGGAAACACTATCAACTCAAGTGGTAAATGACATAGCTATGCATCAGTTATGTCTGTTGTAGTGCCGTTAAGATATTTACCTCCAATGCTGTCACCTTTAACACGCTGTGAGAGACGCAAATAAACCTAAAACCGAAGGAATGTTAAAGTAAAAACCATCACCTGAAATGTCATCAAGGTTGGTGGCTCCGACTTCAGGGCTTGAAGCATAATTGGGGTCAGGCCATCATGCCTCAATCTTTGAGATAATGCTCTATTATAATTTTACATAGCTTCATCCTTCAGCCCTACCACTGAACAGTTTTGTTTTGGTTCAGACAAAGATGACACGTGGGTGCACTTGCGAGCCACTACCTAGGAGTGACTCCTTCACAGCTTTACTTGCCAGCAACAAATAGTCATGGTGAATATAGGAGAAGTGAAGAAGCAAAGGAAAAGCACTAAAGGGAGAAGATGAGGAGGGAGACTAAAGATGGGAGCCCACAGTGAACTATACAAGTCTTATTGGACC
The DNA here is from genome assembly GCF_031143425.1 of Pleurodeles waltl. NCBI lineage: Eukaryota > Metazoa > Chordata > Amphibia > Caudata > Salamandridae > Pleurodeles > Pleurodeles waltl. The sequence continues at coordinate 142,730,082 of NC_090443.1, forward strand.
AGTCCTGGCCTAATATGTAATCAACTCTGAACCAACATGCAAGCCATCCTTTATATTAATTTGGTTGATGGCATACGAGTGGTATTATATTTTCAGGGCTGGTTCTCCTTCTTAGTTATGCTAAGGCGATACACAGGAAAAGGACCAAAAAAACGGCATCATTTAACATCCCATTGGATTTTCTGTTAAACCAGCCCGCAGGGAAAAAAAACTAAACAAAAAAAAAAAAAAAAACTTTGGCAAGTTTGACCAGCCTGTCGTTACCATATGCTGCAAGAAAGCAAATACACTGGGTTATGCATAAATAATGGCATTTTCCCAAGCAGTGTATGCAAGTACTTCAGTCAGCCAGAGTCTATTTTCAGAGACATGCTGGTTCTTTAATGGCTTGATTCATTTGAAACGTATGCACATAGAAATAAACAATAGATTTGGCCTCGGACCACTTTGTTTTTTAGTGGAACTCTAATGGTGGGGTGAAAAATTGGGGTTATATAGGCGCTCAGGATCATAAATGGCATAAATTTAATTCAAATAAACATGAAAGCAGAGAAAGCAAGGGTGCCAGCACAAGGGAACACACCCATCCCTTACAGGTTTAAATAACCCAACAAACAATAGTACATAGTGCGGCACACCTAACAGAAACTTATTATAAATAATCAGTAGATCATTAGAAAGAGTCCAGCATCAACTTTTAATACATGTTTGAAAAGTCCATTCTTATTCAGTGCTTTGAATAGTTGTTCCTCATTGGTGTACACATGTCTCTATAATGGTACAACTCAAGCCGTGTTTGGCAACATCTCCATAATGGTACAACTCAAGCCAACACGTGTTTCGTCTTGGGAAAACTCCAATCCAATCCCAAACGACTTCTTCAGGGCTAAAATTGTAAATGTATTCATTGAGTTAGCAACCAAAATACTAGAACTTAGTCCTTGAAAGTCTCAAAAAAGAGATTTAGTAAGAAACTCTTATTAGAGCCTAAACAAAATGGCCGAAGTGTTAACCGCATAGTGTCTCGTGTCTTACAGAAATACCCCAAAGGCGTGGAATGGGAACCGAAGAAATAGAAATAGGTATATCTACCCGCAGGTACATAAAACGTGTGTATACAACTGAAAAAGCATGCTATATGGTCGATAGAACAACAACCACTGGCGTGCACTGGCCACAAGTTCAAATATTCATGCGAGAAGACACCACTGTGTTCATTATCATGCAATAACACTTAGAAGTCATACCTCCTAATCCTCAAAAGGTTGACCCACTTCAACCGTCAACAAACAAAGTCCATGAAATGCGAACTGGTAAGTAAGTGGTGGACTGGAATCCTATAGGCAGTGTATGCACACATTCAAGGCTAAATAATGCAAAATAAAAAAACAAAGAATAATGCTAATCCTTGCACAAAAAGTCCTCAAATTAAAATAGCGAGTTTAGGATGAATTGAGCTATGGCTATTGTTTTCGGAATCTCAGTTCAGAGCCTGTTTTTGCTTCCCAAGTTTGGGTTTATTGTGTATTTTCCACTCGTAGGGGCGTTTTGGATTATTATCTTGCTTATATTTTATATTCTTTAAATAATGGCTTTCATTTAGTGAACTTTGTTATTTTTATGGCTTTTTGGATTCCTAATTTTTGGTCTAACCATGATAACACAGCCGGCTAACAATGGTGCTCTCCCCTGCCTTGTTTAGAGGTTACTCCGACTCCCGTAACTAATGACAGTCTGTTTTTTAGTTTTATGATGTTGTGTGCGTGTTTTCCGTTAGTCCGTTTTCCATTTTTATGACATCCCGTATACAATTTAAACTTGCGGTGCATTTTTACTTCCGGGTCTTAGACGCTAGGCTCGGGAGTCGCGCACTCGCGTTTTTCTGCTTCTCACCGTGAGAGAGTTGCGTACTCGCATCTCTCTGTTCCTTTTATGTTGGTTTGTGGGGCACACTTCAATTTCATTTCGGATGCGGTGAGTACTGGTGTTTCTGTGATTGTTGCATTAAGATATTTGTCTTGTAGGATATAATAATAATTTCGGCAACCTAATAGCCTTTACTTACGACATAGTTTAAGTGATGGTTCAACACTCAAGATGTTCCTTTTATACATATTTATACTTGAGATCAGTAGTATGAGACATTTGGAGTTTGGTCTTGGTCCAATATTATTTCTTAACGTGGTGTTCAGACTACTGTAAGATGTTTGCTATCTAATTATATTCATTCTGTTTGATTTCACGCTAGATCTGGAGGTTTAACAAAGGCTGGTGTACCTGATATTCACTGATTCATGGATCCGACACTTTCACTGATATGTGAAATCGTACCTTTAAGGATATAAACCCTGTGAAAATAGGTAATCATAAGTGTAGCACTGTAGACTCATTTTTAATTTGAGGACTTTTTGTGCAAGGATTAGCATTATTCTTTGTTTTTTTATTTTGCATTATTTAGCCTTGAATGTGTGCATACACTGCCTATAGGATTCCAGTCCACCGCTTACTTACCAGTTCGCATTTCATGGACTTTGTTTGTTGACGGTTGAAGTGGGTCAACCTTTTGAGGATTAGGAGGTATGACTTCTAAGTGTTATTGCATGATAATGAACACAGTGGTGTCTTCTCGCATGAATATTTGAACTTGTGGCCAGTGCACGCCAGTGGTTGTTGTTCTATCGACCATATAGCATGCTTTTTCAGTTGTATACACACTTTTTATGTACCTGCGGGTAGATATACCTATTTCTATTTCTTCGGTTCCCATTCCACGCCTTTGGGGTATTTCTGTAAGACACGAGACACTATGCGGTTAACACTTCGGCCATTTGGTTTAGGCTCTAATAAGAGTTTCTTACTAAATCTCTTTTTTGAGACTTTCAAGGACTAAGTTCTAGTATTTTGGTTGCTAACTCAATGAATACATTTACAATTTTAGCCCTGAAGAAGTCGTTTGGGATTGGATTGGAGTTTTCCCAAGACGAAACACGTGTTGGCTTGAGTTGTACCATTATGGAGATGTTGCCAAACACGGCTTGAGTTGTACCATTATAGAGACATGTGTACACCAATGAGGAACAACTATTCAAAGCACTGAATAAGAATGGACTTTTCAAACATGTATTAAAAGTTGATGCTGGACTCTTTCTAATGATCTACTGATTATTTATAATAAGTTTCTGTTAGGTGTGCCGCACTATGTACCACTTTGTTTTTTAGAGATGACTCCGAATTAAGCATTACGCTAAAAACGCTTTTAATTCAGTAACACTGCAAGATGTCACTGCCACAATACACACCACTTTTCATTCAATGTGTATGATGATATAGTTGTTCATGGACTCAAAAGGGAGACCTGTAAACTTGGAACATTACTCCTTAAACTCTCAACATGGAGTTGGCCATCTTTCTGGGTGATACTTTCTCTTGGATCTTTCAAGACACCTGATTCTCTAAAAGAAGGTAGGATTCCAAACTTTTTTCATACATGCAGTTAGCTTTGCCGGCCATACTCTAAGCATGGTGTGTGTTTTATATGTAATAATGAACTGTGAAAAACAATGTTTTAAAATACCAAAGTCCACGTTCACCATCATACAATTAAAGATTCCAATTAAAATACTGATGTCCTAGTTGCCATTCATTCAGAAAAATCCTCAAATTACTGTTATGGATAAGACCCAGAGAACATAAAGAACCACAAAGTGAAGGGGTTGCGCACAAATTAAACAGCATTAAAGGAATTGCATTTTCAATCTGAAGGCCTCCTTGCCTATCTGGGACTATTCAGATACTCTGAAAGACTCAAATAACCTTAATTTTAATTCCACTTCATTCTCCTGGCTGCAGACCATTACAGGCCCCATTGTGACCTATTCATGTGCATTTGCCTCCAGAACAGTGACATAGCCAAATCAAGAGTCGTTGATTAGGATAATATCACTGACACCACAGCATTCTCCAGTTCATCATACTCAGGTTTTCCGCACACACCTAGGAGCCACAAGCAATGCAGATCACATGCGGTATCATTTTTGAGGTCTTGTTCATCTGATGAGGAGAACAGATCTTCATAAATACCCACTCTGCCTGCAGACTGTCCAGCCAAGGTGTCTCCAGTGGATGATATAACCACTCTTCAAGAAGTTCTGGAAAAAGGAGCATCAAATTTAAATATTCCTGTGCAAGCACTGTAGATAACTGTGCCTCTAATTAGGGAGACCCTTCAATGTTAGGGAACATCAAGACTCCTCGTTTCATTGGTACCACTTTTCTTAGAGTTGAACAAGGAGACATTTTTAAACACTGGCCACTGTTAAAGCGGCAACATTATGGCTGCTCAAGAAAAAAATAAGCCTCCTCAACAAGATCCAGATTTTTTCAAGTCAGACCTCAAGTCCCATTGCTGTTATTTTGTTGTCAGTTAGGAGATATACATCAGGTCCCAAACCTCCCACTACACTTGAAACTAAGACAGGCAGATGGATACAGCTGGGAGAAAATTTGGAGGCTACAGCAGAGATTTTTGGGAGGGTCTAAAATCTTTACTGAAGACCTATGGAGTTCTCATACAAAAGACTGCAAGGAAATGGTATGCAAATGTTCATTAGTGTCCTCTCGGGTCATTAGTGCAAAAAATCAGCGGAATTGCCAGCTCTTCTAGTATTGCCTTTGAGTCAGTTTGTGTCCTGCTTTCTGGTTGTACATCACAACCCAGATAGTTGTCTTCCTTTGAGAGTTCAATACCCTCTCTGGTGCTATCAGCAACAGCATGGCCAAAGATATCCCCGTCAGCAGCATGGTCTTACAACAAGATGGTTCAGACAGAGGCTTCAAACACTTTGAGGCGCCGGCCCTCTAGCAACCACCGGTGATGCCTCAAGGACCCAACTATCTTTTTTTCACTTCAATGAGGGAGTGGTATCTTTACAGCTGGAAGAGTGGAAGCATCACAAAAAAGAAGTGGGTGCTGACTATAGTAAAACATTGCTAATCTCTCTTCTACAGGGCAATACCACCGCTGATTCCACCAGAGTCAATCTGAAGGGTTTAATTAGTCACTCCAAGAAAGGAAACCTCCATACAAGTGTACAATCAAACCCTTCTCAGGAACATAAAAGGGAAAGGAGAACTAAAGATATATGCTGGTTCAGAAAAAAAGCACAAAGAGAAAGTTCAGACCAATACTGAACCTACGCAGGGTCAACAAGTGGATTAAAACGGAAACACTTGATATGTTAGCCCCACTTCACATTTTCCTTCACCTTAATCAAAGTGACTGGATGTGCACTATAGATCTATAAGACATCTACTTTCACATTCCAAAATCAAGAAGGCACAAAAAAGTACCTAACATATGTAGGAAAATCAGAATTCCAGTACACCGTACTTAAGTTTGGTCAAAATGTGCCCCTCAAACGTTTTTAAAATGGATTGCAATACTACCACTACTCCTTTGAGGGCAAGGAAAGAACTGTTTCTTACCTATAATCCCAGTTTCTCTCACAGTAATCTCTATTGAAGTCATAAGCACTAAATAGTTCCCAGAGGGGATCCCAAAGCATTTCTTTACATTATATCTTCTTAAGTGTAGATGTTCAGGAAGGCCTGTAGAAGCATTTACAACATGAACATTGTGCAGCCTATAAGGAAGGCTATATTGGCCAATTTCTTCAGAATGCTTTAAAAAACGTTTGAGAATACCCACGTATATGTAGATTTAAAGCCAAATAGAATGCTTATGTCTGTTTCACGAACCTAATTTTTTTTTCAAGAGAAAGATGATGCAAAAGAGGGCAGTGTAGCCCTATAGGCTGCCATTATGTAAGTTTAAAACAGTGTCTGTGTCTTTAAGGGTCCAGGGACCATCAGTATCCCATCATACCCAGAAAGTGGCAGTTGCTTTAATTCTTTTTCCCCGGATCCTGATGACATGATCTTGGAGCCCTGAGCTTGTCTTTTGGCTTTTTCTCTTCACTAATCTTACAGATTTTTGTGACAACTGTTTTAGTCGACGGTTTTCAACTACCGCTTTCATTTTCTGTCTTTTTTCTGACAGTAATTTGTGGTATTTAGACAAATAAAACGCCATTGTTATTTAACAAGTGTCCTGCCTTTGGAAGAAAAAAGGCAAAGATAGACCCTCACGTTGCCTGCATCATCTGCCTTCATAGAAGCCATGTTCCTGACAAATGCCAGCACCGCTGGACATTCTCCAGACATACCTTGAAGGAAAGGGAGAAAATTAGTCTCCATGGCATGTAAGAGTGATGCAGGTAACAGGTGCAGTCTGAAAGTGGGACATTAGGAGAACAAGGAGAACTTTAGTCATCTACCACGGCTCTTCCACCTTTCTTCTGAGGACTCCAGGTGGGAGAGATCCAAAAAGAGAAGTACAGGCCAAAAACAATGTTGTTCCAGGTCAACGTCGGGAGGACTGGCGTCAAGAGAAGGTACAGCTCCAACTTGTTCTCGAATGATGGCTGGGTCAAAGAGGAAGCGAAGATCGATGTTGCAGGTAACTACACCATCAAGGCATAAGGAGTTCGACATCGAGACAGAGAAGAAAGTCAAAGTTTGTGTCAACATCTAGACATAGTAGAAGGTCAACGTTGAGAAATAGTGTGTGAGCAATCAGGAAGAAATGTCATCTTGTACTGAGGACTTTAAATCCAACAGCACATCAAATCTCAGTCTTCTATGGTTGTTGGTTTCTTGCACCCTTAGCCTCACGACCAGCTCCGACAACCACTCTCCCGGTATGGAACACCTCCACTTCTAGATTCAGATCAACCCGAACACCATCCTCAGCGGCACCATTATCTAGAGACCCCCTCGGACTCTGCCCCCCAAATCAGCAAATACATAGCTGACTTAATAGCACCCCACACCCTCACCTCAATGGACTACACCCTCTTCATCAATCTCAATTTCCACCTAGACAACCCTACCAGTTAGAACACCTCATCCCTCCTAGAGAACCTTGCCACCCTCGGTCTCAAACAACTGGTCAACTCCCCTACCCACTCAGCAGGACACACCCTTGACCCAGTCTTCTCTGCTGGCAACATCTCCATCTCACACACCTCCGAACTACACTGGACCGACCAACACTGCATCCACTTATTCACCAAGAACACCCGACGCCTACACTCTCACCCCAACCCCCACAGAAACTGGAGCAGGGTCTCCAAACCCCAACTCACTGAAGCCCTCTGCCACGCCCCACCACCGGACACCACGGACGTCAACACCTCAGCCCGCAACCTCCACTAATGGATCTCTGACTGCGCTAACACTCTGGCTCTCCTCAGGAAACCCCCAACACTCAACACCACAAGAAAAGCAGCTGGTTCTCCCCGGACTTCCAAGAATTCATGCGCACCTAGAGATGACTCGAGTGAAAGAGGAGGAGCAGCAAAAACACAGAAGACCACAAACCCTTCAAAACCCCCATCACCTCGCAACCACCACCTCATCAGAATGGCAAGAAAATCGGCCATTCAGGAATGCATCAACGCCTGCAACAGCAAGAAGCTCTTCACTGTGGTAAACAAAATTCACCAAACCCAGCATGGGCACCGCAGACATCTCACCCTCCCAAGACCACTGCAACAACCTCAAGACCCACCCACCTCGCCCAGAGCCAGCGCACCCAAAGACCCCACCCCCCTGCCAACTCTCCACCACTGGACCCCCTCACCTCAGAAGACACCCTCAAGACCATAAAATCAATCCACTCAGGGGCACCATCGGACCCTTGCCCGCACCGCATCTTCAACCGAGCCAGCGCACCAACGCCCCCTTACTGTGCTGCGCCATCAACTGCTCCATTGAGGCTGCCACCTTCCCAGAAGACTGGAAACACACAGAGATCAACCCTCTAATGAAGAAGCTTTTGGCCGACCCGATGGACCTGAAAAATATAAACTATCTTGTGCTCCCATACCTAGCCAAAATCATCGAGAAGGCCATCAACGCCCAGCTCACCGAATTCATCGAGACCAACCACATCATGGACCCCTCACAATCCAGATTCAGGAGCAACCACAGTACCAAGACCACACTCCTTGCAGCCACTGATGACATCTACACCTTCAACTGCGGCAAAACAGCAGCCCTCATCTTACTGGACCTCTCCGCCACCTTCGACACTTACTCTCGCACCATCCTCTGCACCATACTACATGACGCCAGCATCCGCAGCAAAGTCCTTGAGTGGATCCACTCCTTTCTCACCGGCCAAATCCAGAGAGTCAGGCACCCAGCATTCAACTAGAAAACAATGGAGACCAGTTATGGCATCCCCCAGGGCTCCTCCCTGAGCCCCACCCTCTTGAACATCTACATGACCCACTCACTAACATCGTCAGACACCATGGTCTCAACATCCTCTCCTACACTGACGACACCCAGCAGATTCTTTCCCTCACCGATGAACTATCAACAGCCAAGAACAACTTTTACAACTGAATTAAGGAAGTTGCCGCATGGGTGAAAGACAACTATCTCAAGCTCAACGCCAACAAGACTGAGGTCCTCATCCTGGGCTCCACCCCCTCCGCCTGGGACAACTCCTGGTGAACTGGAGCTCCTGGGCCCCTCTCACCCACTGCCCACGCATGCAACTCAGCATCATCCTCGGCTCCTCGCTCTCAATGTCCCACTAAGTCAATTGTCTCATCATCGTGCTTCCACACACTTCACATGCTCCAAAAGATCCTGAAATGGATCCCCATCGAGGCAAGAAAAACAGTCACCCAGGCACTTGTTAGCAGCAAGCTTGACTAGGGCTTGACTAGGGCAGCGCATTCTATGTTGGCATCACCAGGAAACACCTAGCAAGCCTCCAGAGAACCCAGAACGGCAAAGCTAGACTCATCCTGGACATCCTCCGCTACAACCACATCACCACACACCTGAGACACCTCCACTGGCTTCCGCTCAACAAAAGAACCACCTTCAAGTTCCTCACACAAGCATACAAGGCCCTACACAACATCGGGCCCACCTACCTTAACCACAGCCTCTCCTTCTACACACCAACCAGACAGCTCTGTTCCGCCCAACTAGCCCTCACCTCTCCCCAAGGATCCGTAATAAATTAGCTGGAGGAAGATCCTTCTGCTACCTTGCTGCACAGACCTGGAACGCGCTGCCTCTCCACCTTAGGCAATCCCCCTTGATAATCCAGTTCAGGAAGGACCTCAAGACCTGGTTCTTCAACTGTTCTGAATCCTTCCCCAAAGGGTGTGGAGACCCTTCGGGTGATAAGCTACGCTTTATAAATACCTAATTGATTGACTACATTTCCATTGTCCTGATTGAATCCAAGGCTGCATTTGAGACCTCTCCAGCAGTGTCTGGAAAGTCAATGGTCTCACAAGAACATTGTTTGGGACAACAAACTCCATTGATATCTGCAAGGCAATCTATCAGATAGTGGCGCAAAAGAGCAAACATACCTCAAGCAGTCGCTTTACAACTGGAACCTCCAATTCAACCTATTGTTTCAGATGTACCTTTCTCAGGATTGTGATGGTCATCTGGGAACTCTGCCTGTTAAAGAGCAGGATGACATTTTTAAGCTTTTATAACTCAAGTATTTCAGGCTGCACTTTTCCTCATTACTTAGACATGTAGGTAAGCAGCAGCCTGTGTCACTGGGTGCTATAATGTACTTTTGAGATGGTCTTATGGTATTACACACGGTTACACTTCAAAAAATCTTAATTTCAATATGCTTTTTGACAGTGCTTTGCAAAATACGGACATATGCTCTGAGGTCCCGGCAAGCAGCATGGAATTATTTTAATGTTTATGACCATCAATAAGGATCCTACAGTGCAGAACCTAAAAAAAATAATCAAAGGGAATAGTATGAAAGCTAGAGCCTTAATCAATCTATCAAACGAACATTCTAGAGGCACCCCAGAGTCTTTCCCTTTATCAATAAAGGAATGTCTTGTTTTAGCACTTCCTGTCTTGATGAAAACAGGATGCACCAGTGCTTGAAAAGGAGGCTACAACTTTTTGGTTTAAGTTCCCATTCAATATAGGACTCCAGCTGTGACTGATATAAATTACAAGTCACATTCTTCTCCTGCTACATGTTCTGTCTTTAGGAACACCTTTCTCTGTAACGCCTTGGGCCACAGCACCTGCCACTTTTGTGAGCTTGACTTAAGTAAAATCATCCATTTCACAACAGTACACTGTTGTGGTGGTATCCATCCAGATTAATGCCTTTTTGGTCAAAATACACTTCTTGCACGGAAGATACTGTTTAGTTACAGTGGTCTTGAGTACAATTTAGTTTTGATTTTGTCTCAATTTACCTACTAAATGAACCCCAGCCAAACTGCAGTACATCTTGCTGGGGAAGCATCTGTTACCATAGTCACTTATAATGATAAGTCCTTTAATTTTGCCTTTCATTAAAATGTTAGCAACATGGATAAGTCACTATCAACTGTCAAAACTGGTAGATGTTCTTCACGCCTCACAATTGTACCTATTGATTACCTAGACATTCTAAGAGAAGTTGGCAGAGCGTGCCGTTTTTGTCACTTCTAATGCACCTAAAAGCACACTGTGGATAATACTTTTACAAGGGTAGCAGACAGCAAAATGGCACCCAGGAATCCTCAAGGCTAGCCCGAGAAACTGTGACCAGCCTTGAAGTGGTGGGGGTAGTTTACTTTCTTTCTGGTTAGCAGGGATTAGCATACTTTCCCCTTCTAAAGGCGATAAAGGCAAATTGTGGGTCATACCTTCACAATGGGAAAGGTCAGCAGGATGGACCAATTGCCTAGGATTCAGCAAGACTGTCCTGAGGCATTGGAAATGGCCTAAATATGGTAGGGGGTGGTTTGGGTTTTAATGGCTGCCAGGACACAGCATGGTTTTATCTTCTACTGCTGATAAGGGCAGATTGCAGATCATATGTACGCAGTGTGAAGGGTCAGTAAGATGCAATAAAGGTTTGCAGTACAAAGTTTAAGGGGTTGTGCAAGGGACTGACACACTCAGGTTTTGCACAAGGCAGACCTCTGGAGCTTGTGCTGAGGACAATAGTTTTGGTTATGCAGAGCTGTAGGAAGAGAGGATTGTGAACAGAGTGCCACACCATGTGGTGCTCAAGATTTGGGGTCTTGAAAGTGATACTCACTGCAGTGGTCATCTGTACAGTCAGAGGTGTAGATGTGCAAAAAAGCTTAAAGGATGCAAGATGGGATGACTGCTGCTGCTTCTTCTGAGCATTCTTCCTCTGCCTGTCAGGTGCTTCCACCCTCTCCCGACTTTTAGAGGCTAATCCAGCACAATTCTCCATGCCTCTAACGTCCTTCTATGCTGTCAGCAGGGAGTCACCACTCTCCCTGGTAGATTCTGTGTCCTAAGCTGCTTTGGTCATGAGATCTAGAATGCCAACACATGGCTTGGTTCCACCAATGGCAGTTTCAGGAAATGCATTGACCACAACAGCAGCTGCAGCACTCTTAAGTGCATCTTCATCCCACCCCCTTCAAGATGAGTCTTTCCTGGCCTTGCCCTGCTTTGCTACTTAGTACTGAGCTTGAGAGAGTGAGCAGGAAGCTGGCAGGTGTTTGAATCTGTCCTGTTTCTAAGCGTTCTGTTTTTGCAGTGAACTTGCAGAAGGCCTGCCTTTCTTTGGACTTAATAGTGGATCCAGACTCAATGGAAGATTGTGAGGACAACAGTGACATCACTATGATCATGGACTCCATAAATAAAGACTGCTTCCGCACAGGCCCAAATTCTGAGGATCACAAAGACCCCAGCCGGAGTCTGGCAGACAACCCCGACGATCTTGATATTCTGAACAGATGGGCTCGTACACCTGTGACTTTGATACTTGGGGTGACATCACTGCCATCACTGAGGAAAATGTGCGAGATGAGAAAGTGTTTTACTGACATTTGAAAAGACAAGGTAATAATGGGAAAAAACGTTGATGGAATCGTGTGGTGGCCTACAAATGAGTAAACTGTTCTTCTTCCTGAGCTGTGTGATTGATGGAAAAGGTGGAAATTAGAACTCCTAAATATAGTCAAGGATAGAAACATCTAACATGGTAATAAAGGTGTAACCGGTCCTCCTCAGCTTACCACATAGCTAAAAGTAAAGACCATACCCTATTTCAAAAACCTGCTTCTGATCAAATGTTTTCCTCCCTTTTCTTGAATATGTTCCACCAATCTTTTCACCTACCACCCTGCAGAACACTTCGGTATCACCATGCTTTTAGGCTGGTGAGTGTATCCTTCCACTTCTGACGCCGGAGAGCAATTTTTCTCTTTGCATGTTTCTAGACCATTTCTGCTCTAGAAGCAGATAGGAGTTATCCTTGAATCCCACCTCCTCCACTGTCACAATCTCTCTATTTCCTCATTCTCTTTCACTTTGTGTACGATAAGGCTTTTTGTGCCTGCTGCTATTGCTCTGTCAGTGCTGTAAAACTGGTTAGCAAACATGGCCTAGGGGAGAAGAGTGACCACTTAACCATAAAACTGCGGGTCTGTCTCTTATACTTCATCATCCACCACACTGCTATACTCTGGGTCCAATAACACGCCAACTGCACCTCAGTCGTCATCAAGTACAACTTGGAAACACTTTCCACATAGGATCAAAAGAAAGACAACATCCTTCCAACCAACACCCTGTAGAGTGTAGTATGCTACCTATGCACACAAGTACTTCAGTGCCCCATACAAGGGTAATAAGCACTATATAAATGATGCAATACTACATATGTGAGAATATTTATGTAGGGACTCAGAGAGCACCTGGGCTTTTGTATCTGGGAATGAGCGGGTGTTTGAAAGTATTTCTACTAGAAAGCCACAATAACTTTGGGTTTCTCAATCTCTGCTTTTTCTTTTTTGCATAAAACATCACATTCTTGTAAACCAAACAAAGCACTTCCATTAAAAGGCTTGTTAGTGCAAAAACCTGGACTGCATGAACCCTCAAGTTCTCAGCAAAGTTTATCTCCTCAGCACAACGTGAGTAGTTGTGTTTAGTGGAGGCTATTTGTCCTCTATAGCATATGGTAACCAGTCTGGTAGCTTATCTTTTAGTTGAAAACCTTGTCCTGTTGAAGCCATAGCGTTTTATTAACACAAATGCCCAAAAAGCCTATACTTGTCTTGTAGGACAGGGGTACTTGAATATGGATTAATCGACTTGGAAGCATATTCAAAATGCTTTGGATCCTAGGATGCAGTGTCTGCTTTCCTTTCCATCCTTCAAACCAAATGGTTTTATAGCAACAGGAGTAGGGAAAATACATTTTGTGGCTCTGCAAATTTTTCCAGTCTATGTTGAAATGAATCAAGCACATATGTAATTTTGTTGCTTCCAGATGCCGTCTCTGACGAGATCCTATGTAGTGTTGTTTTTTGTTACCGCTTATCTCTGTTCAAGTGTGTTGGTCCCAATCTGATCCTCTGGAGACATAGCCATTGACATCAAATGTTCCAAAGCACAGAGTATCTGCCCTGTAATCACCCCAGAGTGTTTAGGTAAATGCACCTTAGAAGTGGACATTCCATAACCCAAATAATCTTCAGGATTCTCTGCAACTTTGTCCACACCAGGGTCCTTAAGGAATAAGTGTGTCTGATAGTGGCATAATACACAAAAAAAAGTATTTTCCATAAGCTCAGAATATACAATGGTAAGGCTTGAACACAGTTGCTGTTGATTTTTTTTTACATCCTTGATGTGTCAAGCATGGGCATATTAGCATCAACATTACTGGGCTTCAGCAATAAAAGGTAAAGCATCAATAGCTCCTGGTGTTTTTTCTTTTATTTAATGTTGGCTGAGGTCAACAAGTTTGTCAATTTGGAGGTTACCAGCATAATCGGAGCACTAGTGTTGGAGGTAACAGCACAGAACAATTGTGGTTTTGGAACTGGCATTGTCTACATCTTGTGTAAGGTAATCATAACCAGCGACAAATATCTGCTTTAATTTGGAAATCACAAACATGAGTCTGTATCCATGGAACGTTGGTTTCTAGGCTCTTAATCACTCAACCTGCCCCCAGACTGGTCTTCAGTAGATATTTATGTTGTGTTTTATATGTTGGCCTAATTGATTCTACGGCACTACCCGGAGGGGAGGATTATGCTCTTCTTTCTTAATTTATTAAACCAGCAGCCATATCAAAACAACATAACATATTTCATTTCCCATACACCAAGGGAAAATGAAGATAAAAGTTCAACATCCAAAGGGACGCAAGGGTATGTCATTATCCATTATTGTCCCTTCTCTCTTTTTCTCTTACTTTGCTGCTCCACAGCAGAGTGCAAGCTTAGTGACGGGACTATGGTTCGGTCTGCTTTTCTTTGGGCCATATTTTACTGTTTTTGGTGTACTTTGACAGCGCTTCTGCTTTACAGTCTCCACTTTGGGTTGCAGTGGGCCACTTCTCACAACCCCCATGGATCAGGGAGTGCTCGGACTTCCCCTACACTGCTGAGTGCCTCCGTCCGCAGTGCAGGGTGAGAATCACTGTTGGACTCATCCAGCCTGGTGTCATGACGCCCGTGGGGTCCGTACATTCCTTTCTAGCCATTTCACATGCCACTTACTGTGCAGACATGGCCCAGGTGGTGTAGCAGTGCCCAGTGGATCCGAGGGTAAGTGGTGTCTGTAGAGGCCTGTAGCCTCGTTTTCTGGGTATAAAACCAGTGTTCATTGTAGTTCTCTGTTACCCACATATTTACTGGGTTCCCCCAGCCATCCTAATTAAGTGGGGTACCACTTCCTTTTCATTCCTGTTCAGCATGTTGACATACTTACCCTCCTGGCCCATAAAAGAATATGAGGACTACTAAAACAAAGAGGAGATCTCCTACTTCCCAGTCACAGATGAGTTCTGTAACACGGTTGATGCCTCCACACACAAGGCGGTATCTGTCACTGAGGAACCCCTGGAGAAGAAACTACTTGAGATGGCGATGAGGTAAAAAGGTTCAGTACCTTATTGATATCCCAAAGGACCAAGTGCCTCAGTTCTGGCAGAAGAGACAAATGAATACCCATGAGCAACTTCTTCACCAGGGGATGTTCCCCGACTGAGAGACCTCCCACTAGAGCATGGCCAGCAGAAATCAAACACTGAACGATATTGACCTATCTGTAGGCCATTCTATCCGAAGACAATGAAGCCATAAAGTTTAAGATATTAACAACGTCCT
Source organism: Pleurodeles waltl (assembly GCF_031143425.1). NCBI lineage: Eukaryota > Metazoa > Chordata > Amphibia > Caudata > Salamandridae > Pleurodeles > Pleurodeles waltl. The sequence goes on from NC_090443.1 coordinate 142,745,318, forward strand.
TCCCCACAGGATCCAAGCCTTGTTGCTGGCATCGACCCAACTATTGAGCCCACGCCGATCTGTAGAGCTTGACAGTACTGTCCGCCCAGGCTCAGGAAAGGAGATCTGCAGAGCCTCTCGAAAGACCCGAAGCTTGCCATCAAGACCTGTGATTCTCCATACCATAATCTGAGTGGTCTTATTTGTCACAATGTGATGAGGATTCCCATAGGGATCGCTGACGAGAGCTGGATCTAGGGGTAGAAGGATTGGAAAATCACAAGAAAGGTCCATCAGAACCGGAATTCATGCTTGTGACTTCCACATTGGAGTCACTACCACCAGATCTGCTACCTGTATGCATGTTTGCTCTGCCAGTCTCATTATCATGGCAAAAGGAGGAAAGGCATAACCATTCCCCACTGACCAATCCTACAGGAAAATGTTGGTCACCACAGTGCCAGGATCTGGCTTCCAACTAAAGTACCAGGGGAGTTGGTGATCGAGCCTGGATTCAAAGAGGTCTGTCGTAAACCGTCCCCACCGGGCTGAGAGGGCTAGAAATATGGCCAAAAGAAATTTCCATAGGTTTGTGTCCCAGTGGTGTCGCGATTGCCAATCTGCAATTTGATTGCCAGTCCCTGGGAGGTATTTCGCCATCACCAAAACCTGGTGCTCGAAGCCATACTCCCAAAGATTCTTGGCCAGATCCGAAAGGGCCCTGGAACAGTTACCCACTAGATGATTGATGTAACCGACTGCCACTACATTGTCCATCTTCACAAGGATGGAACATTGTGCACGGTCCTTGGTCCAGCACCTCACCACAGAAGAACCTGCCATCAGTTCCAAATTGATATGCTGGGACTGTTCTGTGGTGGACCATCCACTGCCGGTGGTGAATTCCATACAGTGCGTGCCCCAACCAGTGCCACTGTCATCAGATTCAATCACGAGGTCCGGTTGGGAGCTGAAGATGGTGTGCCCGTTCCAGGCCTCCATATGGGAAAGCCACCATCATAGTTCTTCCTTGGCTTTCTCTCAGGGAGGAATGCATTGGGAGTGCGGGAGGCCACAGAGCAGATGAGATGGAATTGGTGCTGCATCTTGCTGAGCAGGCCTGCAAAGTCGTTGTCTGTTCCTGAGAGATACTTTGCCACTAGGTGAAGGTGATTGTGAAAAGCCCATTGCTATATTGTTTGAAAGAGACGTGACAATTGGAGTGAGCGTGTCCCCCCCTTGCTTCTGAAGGTAGTACATCACCGTCATATTATCTGTGAGGACTAGGACAATTTTATGGGAGAGGTGATGAAGAAATGCTTTCAGGGCTCGAAATACTACCTGAAGCTCTAGGAAGTTTACGTGCAGCGATGTCTAGGATCCCAATGCCCTGTACTGAGAGATCTCAAAGGTGAGCGCTCCAGCTGGTGTGTGAGGCGTCTGTTGTCAGAATGATGTGAGGCACGGGGTCTAGGAAAGGCTTCCCTTTCAACAGGTTGATGGTGTTCCACCATTGCAGAGAGCAGTGATTATGGCGGTCTAACACAACTAGATCTTCACAGTGACCCTGTGATTGAGTCCACTGACGAGACAGTCACTGCTGTAGGGAACGCTTGTGGAGGCTGGCATGGGGAATGAAGGCAAAGCAGGAGTCAATCATCCCTAACAGGCGCATCACAGTCTTGACTGTGTATGATGAGTTCTCTTAAAACTGAGGGAGGAGAGACTAAAAGTTGTGAATATGAGCCAGATTGGGTAATGCATTTCCCAACGGTGCATTGAGTATAGCTCCCAGATAGGGCCGTATCTGGAGAGGCTGAAATAGGAATTTGAGAAAGTTGAGTGTAAAACCTAAGCTGTGCAGAAGGTCCATTGTCATCTGAGTGTGGTGTTGGCATTGTGACAACGTGCTGGTTTTGATGAGCCAGTCGTCTAGGTAAGGGAATACGTGTACATTTTGTCTCATAAGATATGCTGCTACTACTGCTAAGCACTTTGTGAATACCCTTGGAGCTGTGGTGACTCCGAAAGGAAGAGCCTTGAATTGGTAGTGTACTCCCACAATCATGAATCTGAAATATTTGCAAGGTGAATGGGGATATCGAAGTAGGTGTCCATGAGATCTATGGCGGTCACAAAATCATCCTGTTGTAAAAGGGGGATAACGTCTTGAAGAGTGACCATATGAAAAGTGTTCTGAAAGATTATAGTGGTTTAAGAGCCTTCGGTCCAGAATGGGCCTGAGAGAGCCTCCTTTTTTAGGAATAATGAAGTATAGAAAGTATACTTTTGTTCCTTGGTATTGTAGTGGAACCGGCTTGATGGCACCTTTGAGAAGAAGGGATTGTCGCTCTTGTTTGAAAAGAAGGTGTTCTTGAGAAAGCCTATGATAAGGGGGAATATTTGGAGGATTCGTAATGAGCTCCAGATAGTAACCATATTGGGTAATGGAGAGAACCCATTGGTCCAAACTGATGTTGACCCATTATATGGATATTCTGAAGGTGTCCCCCATCCCCCAATGTGTGTGGTGTGGGAAGACCTAGGTAATCTCTGTTTAGATGCTGATGTAGAGGTGCGCGTGGTGGCGCCTGTGAGGAGGAACTAGAAGGCTGTCTTACCTGAGATGTGGAGGTCTGAGGTTGTGGGTTTGTAACCACCTCTGAATGTGGGCAACAAAAAGTATCTCTTTGGGAAGGGGAATGTCTTGTTTCAGCTTCCCAATGGAGGAGTCCTCTTGAGGGTCGAAAAGATGTTACTTACCGGTTCCTTAAAAATGTCTGCATGATGAAGCATGCCAGGGAACTTGGGGAGGAACTAGATGTCCTTATGTGTAGACAATAAGGTATCAAAAAGAAAGTCCTGTTCAATGGGTTCCTGTAAAGCTCACCATTGTAGAAGGAGGCTGCTCGAGCAATTAATTGTTGGTAGAATGTAGCATCCTCTTGCAGTCAAGGTTGTGCTGGATACAGGTCTGGATCTGTGGAGATCAGGGTCATATGCATGCTGGATCTGTGTCCTGTTGTGTCTCACCCACATCCTCCCCAATCATTAATGGGGAACCCTGTGGTATTAAATCTCCCACAGTAGGAGAGGCAGGTGAATGAGGAGGGGAGGAGGGTGGAGGAGAGGGAGGTGGTGTTGGAGGAGGAGGAAAAGGCTTGTGAATAATGGTAGCCTCATCCTTGGCCTTCTTTGGAGGTGATGATATGTCCAGGGCCTCCTGAAAAGATAATCTCCGCTTGAAGGTAACAGGGGGGAAGCAATGATGTGCCCTGTACCCTCCTGCTGTGGAGTCGGCACTGACAAATATCCATGGTCTCCAAATTGGTTTCAACAAGAGATGGTGTGGCAGAATATTGGCTAGAGTCTTTCGACTCTGAAGAGGCTGATTCCCTTGTTTTCGGGACCAAGCTTTTGGTTGGTGCCTTTTCGTCAATACTGAAGCGGATGTGGTACTTGGTGCCGAACCAGAAAGCAGGGTATCCAAGCCTGTTTTACGGAGCCAACCAGGGCCTGGTGGAAGTGACGGTCCAGCGACCTCGGAAGGGGGCATTTTTTAGAAGTCTCAGAGGGGGCAGGAGGGGCCACGGTACTCACAGGGTGCGCCGATGTCACCTTGTAGTTTTCGATATCCGACTGGACGTCTGAATCCTGGATGGAACAAGACTCCTGTTCCAGCTCCTCCCCAGAGATGTCCAGCGTGTCTTCCAGAGTCTTGTGCGCCATCTGATGCCGACAAGCTCCACGGTGTCGAAGGGTCTTTTTCGATCAGAATGATCTGTAGGTGTCGGAGGTGGGTTCTTGATGGTCTGGGGAGAGGCACAGGTTGCACACCAAAAGTTGGTGAGTGTGTGGGAATTGAGAGTGGCACTGAGGACAGAAGCGAAACGGCATCTGTTCCATCAGCACAGTGTATTGGTCAGTGCCATGCACTAAGACAGGCCGAACAGGCGAGGACGCCCTGAAGAGCATTCAGTCGGTTCTGAGACCTACGGAGTGAGAAGCATGTGAGAATGTGAGAAAACGCAACCAAGAACAATAATGTCAATGGAGTAAAGATAGAAGAAGGTTTCGAACTCAGAGTGAGGGGAAGACAGAGCAAAGAGACACACGTCCGAAACCGACGGTGAAGAGAAAATCTAACAAGGGAGTCGCTGCCCATGCACAGTATCACTGAGGAGGAGTCACTCGATCCAGTGACTTGAAAATGCTTCTTCGAAGAAAAATAACTTGCAACATTACAAACCCAACACTACATGGCAGGAGTATGCAAAGCATGTGTATCTACAGCCACACATGCTACTGAACAAAGTTTCTGATGGGGTCAAATCTTAGCATTTGGTATTCGAGTAATTGGCACAAGGAACCAGGCAAGGGGAATGCCATTTTCAAGCAATGCCTATTACTTCCTTACCTGGTCTTACAACAGATGACTGAAAGCCTTCACAAAGACTTGTTGCAAAAAAGCCAGAGATCTACATAGGCAAAGTCTTTGCTGAAATTGTTAAGTATGTGGACAAACTTCAACATTAGTAAATGAAGGCCTAGGAAAGATAACAACTTGAGAGCTACAGCAGAGTTGGATCCCATGTTAGCTTTAGGCCGTTTAATCGGAAAAGAGGTTAGTATTGACAGTTATTATGCATGCTGTACGGAAGGAGAATGATAAGAAATAAAAACAAACAACATGGCAAGAAAGTGTGGGGGCAGTAAAAGGGTGTTCAGATGAGGGATAATAAACCATATCCTCCCTCCTCTGTCATGATGTTACACTAGCTCCTTAAGACCAGTAATTATTTGAGGGTGTCAAATATGTCAGGTGCCGCATGCAACTCATCTACCTCATGAGAATGAGCTTGGCACAGGTGATATTATTAGCTGTTATTACAGGAAAAGTAGAGCAATGACAGATGGCTGAACTAGCTACTAAGTGTTTGACCACGGAGAGATGCATGCTGTTCAAGAAGAGTATTGAGGAAAAATTAACTCTGCAAGAGAGGAGGGACAGCCTGTAAACATTCATGTCCAGACATAAATGGTGGAGTTGACTGAAACGACAAGGTTGAGAAGGGGAGACACTCTAGGACACTAGCCAGTTAGATGAGAATAATCATAAAGTTTGCAACCAGTGCACTGAGAAGATACATTACAGATACACTTTGTAACACTTGTTTCCAGTTCTGTTTGCCAACAAATGAGGTTGTAGCATGAAGTAACCCACATTAAACTTTGTGGTCCTTATTCTCCTGAAACACAAGTTATTTCATGTTCAGATTATAGTGTGTGTTTCAGACTGACATCTAGAAAGGTAAATGAGTACACCATTGTTGTGGAGGTATTGTTCTGTAGATATTTTAGCCATGCTTTAGACACGTTATTTTAGCAAACTAGGCATGCCATTGTGCACTTTAGCCCATTTACATTTTATTCAGCATTGCTTTATTTGTCTAGCATTAGCCACATTTGTGGTGGTGTTTTATTTTATCTGTTTTTTCTTTCGCCTAGGAAAGCATTACGTTCTTAGCACTGCATTAATTTCACTTTGTGCTTTCCTCAAGGCTGCAGTCAGATAGGGTTGCTGACAAAAGCGGTACGCTGTGTCTCCGACATTCACAGAAACATACACATCCTTACGTGGGGTCATTTTCCTAGAACATCAACTGTTTTATTATAAAACACATCTTAGTCCCATACACGTTAGGAGATTCCAACCAGATGACCACAACTGCATGCTGATTGCTTAACGTCTTCGCTACAGTTGCTTGCTTAGACTGCGGAATCCCTAGCCTACAAGGGAACGTGTCTTTCTAGACAACAGGATTCCTTGCTCAGGTATGGGGATGTCTTCCCAGGGGGGGTGGGGGGGAGGGGGTGTAGGACTGAAGGACGGATTAGGTCTTATCACGCTGTGCTCTAAAATAGATTAGGTAGGAAATCCATATATTATTCCTTGTGACAGTATCGTGGAACTGTTTTGGGGTTTCACTCTCTTTGTCACAATTTTCCTTCTGGTGTGTTTTATCATTCTAGTTATTGCAATACATGCAATTTTATCCAAGATGCTGTTAATTCAATAATCCCTATTGAACTATACTCTGCTTCTGTTTGTCTTTGCCTGTGTGACACCAAGCTAACTGAGAGAAAGGGATGAGATCTGATCAACCACGATTTCCCTGAGGAGTCCTCTCTGTCATGCGCCCGGTTGCCACAATCATCCCCGCCCTCGGGTGGAGGTGAGGCACTGCTAGTTGGCCGGAAAGCCCAGATTGGGTCAACATGCGTCACATGGTTTATGATCGCGCCCAGTATCCCACACAATTCAGGTGATTCTGCCACCCTAATCCAGTAGTCTCATTAGGATAATGAGAACCTGCGCAACAGTATGAGATAGCCATTCAGAACAAACATTGTGTCTTTAACGGCTACCAGTATGGTTGAAATCAAATACTTACACATTCAGGTTTATTTATTTATTAATCAAAAGGGAATCAAAATATACTTCGTAAAATTAAATTCTTCCAGTGTGTCATCAGTGGTAACTGGTTCCTGGACCTTATGGTGGCTGTCAGCATTGCTATAGAGGCTCTAAAAAGACTGGCAGTATATGACGGGAAGGGCAAGAACTGTTTCTCATATCAGCAGAAAAGAACATACCTGCTATGATCACCGAGTCTGTGCGGGCAGGGCCGAACTTCAAGGTCATCTCATGTTTGTGTTTATGAACTGCAAGGTGGTCCTCATTCGTAAACCTCTAAAAAAAAAAAAAAAAAAAAAAAAAAAAAAAGAAAGGCAGAGAAAGTTATCAACTGACCATTCCAAAGTGGCTGTTCACACCGATATGCAGCTGGCCTCGGCTGGAGTATGAAAGTGAGGCAGAACATAAAATCAATGCATGGAAATGACTTTTTCGTCTTTATAGGACACTTCCTACACACAGCTGTAGTTTCTTCATACGGGTGAGGGAGCATCCCACTCAATCCCTCAATTCCCCCCCCCCCTAAGTGTTAAAAATAAAATGGCAATGAAATGATTTCATTGCCATTTTATTTTTAACCAGGAAGCACCATAGCTGCAAGCCCGTCCCCAAACCAGGAGGGAATGTCCACTGCTGCCAGTTTGCAGCATTGAGGACTGCAGTAGTCATGGCCAGACACTTCAAACTGTGCATGTCACTTTGGCCGGCTGTCTTGTGCTGGCCAAAGTGACATGCACCAATTGAAGCTCTCCACCCAGCCGTCTCAGACAGCTGGGTGGAGTGTCAGGCTAACTCCCCTCCATCAAATCCTGGGGCTGCTCTCATGCTAGTTGACAGCATGAGAGCAGTGTCTTGATTGGTTGTTGGGTGGGGGGGTGGTCTTTGTTCCACAGCCTTCGGAAGAACAGCAAGGAGGATGCGGAGTCTGCAGTTAAGTACAATTAAATTTTGAGTAAAATAAAATGCATAATGCATGTACTTTAGTTGGGGTTTGTTTTATTTTGGAGGGAAGGGTTGTTTTTATTTGGGCTTTTGAATGAGGGTTTGTTTAGTATGGGCTGTTGTAGGGAAGGAAACTATGTTTGCTTTTTTGGAGATGGTGAGCCACTTCACTCGCCCCACCACTTTCAAAGGTCACCAGACGCTCCTGCCTACACAAACCCCTGAAGGAATTAAACACTAACACTAGCTGCTGGCTGACAAATGCTGAAGTCGGCACTGCAGAAATACTGCAATCTAAACCGCCAACCCTGAAAGTCCAGTGCTGGCAGGACAGGTACAGTAATCCGATTATCCACAGCACAGGCAGACTACAGAACTGCCTTTAGGTCTACATCCTTGTAAAAGGTCTCAGTCAACAAACCAAAAATACGTCCCTTGGCACAAAGAGTTGAACAATATACACCATGCAGGCCTAAGGATTGATAGCGAACCCCACATTGCAGAGTACACTCTAAAGTAAGTGTTAAAATAAAGGGTGAATGGAAACTCAAGAACAAAAGCCACACAAATACAGGTGGCCGTGGGGCACCATCCAAAATACGGTGACAAAAAAAATCCTATTCATAAAGGGCGAGAGGGACCTCTATGTAGCCGCAAGGCAACAGAGCGCTCTACACAATGTCTCAGGCAAACACATAAATATTGAGAAATTGGAGTGGTGGCTAGACTGAGAGCAGAACTGAACTGTTTCAAAACTGTAAACAGCTCAGTAACATAATGAACAAAGTATACTGAGTCACAGAAAACGGGGCAGGGGACTTCTCCATCCTGCTAAGCTTATCAATTTACAGCATTGGCATACCACATTAAGACAACTTCAGGACAGGTGGTTACAGGTGAAGGAAGCATCTTCCTTGTGCTAGTCCAAAGACCAAGAAAGTGGAAACATGGTGGGAGTCAGTACTATTAATTCCTCACACTGGTGGCACAATCCTGCTGCGCGATGGATGCTTTGTTCCATTTTCCTCAATTGTTTACAAGTCCATTGGTTATAGATGGTGGTTAAAAAGTAAAAATGGGGTTGCAACCTATACAGCCACTCCAGACTTTGCCTAATCTGGCTTCTGCAGAAAGCCTACATCAGGGCCTACCAATACTGCCAATTTATCCACCTAGCAGCAGTACAAGATACAGGCCTTCAAATCCACCGGACATCAGCACTGCCTTTCTGAAGTCATGGAAGCATGCACACTTACTGAGAACATGTTTCGCATAACCCCTCAACAATGCAGCTCACAAAAGACTCAAGGCTTATAAAACAATACCTGTACAACACAAACATTGTACTACCATGTAGAATAAAAGGCAAGCTACACAAAGCCAACAAAGGAACAGCCTTCCTTCCCTCAACTCAGACAACCAAAACAATACTCTGCATGGATACGGTCACACGAAAGAACTCCGACAAAACAGAGATCCTCATCATGGGACCTTCCTTCCCAGCCTGGGGTGAATCCTGGTAGCCCTCAACACTCGGCAGGCCCCCCACCCCCACAGACCACGCACGTAACCTCTGCATCATCCTCATCAACTCAACCCTCACCATGACCAGACAGGTGAACTCCATCGCCTCAACCTGCTTCCACACCCTCAGACTCCAACCATCTGCTGAAAAACCGTGACACACGCACTAATCACGAGCAGACTTGACTACAGCAACACCTTCTATGACAGAACCACCAAGAAGAACCTGAGCAAGCTGCAACAAATTCAGAACGCCGCCGCCAGACTCATCCTAAACATTCCCTGTCAAAAGCACATCACAGAGCACCTGAAAAACCTCCACTGGCTCAAAGTCGAGAAGAGGATCAATTTATAACTCCTCATGCACGCCTACAGAGCCCTCCACGACAGCACACCCAGCTACCTCAACCATCACATCACCAGGTACTCCCCTTCCAGACCTCTCAGCAGTCACTTGCCAACATACTCCGCATAAAGAAGTCCTCGGCTGGAAGAAGATCTTTTATATGCTTGGCAGCAAAAGGGTGGAACACCTTACCCCTTCATCTCAGACAGTCACCATGGCTGCCTCAGTTCAGCAACAACCTCAAAACCTGGCTCTTCAACTGATCAAGGACACACTCCTCAGCGCCTTGAGACCCTATGGGTTAGTAGTGCGCCTTAAAAACACATGACTAATCGAGCTGCCTCAAAACACCACCACACTGCCTCTGGATTCCCCATGCAGCAATTTCCACAATACCAGCACAGAACATAAGGCTACTGCATGGACTTACGATCTCCCACCAGACCCCTAAAAGACAAGACACACAAATTTATACCAAAAAGCCCCATAAAATAAATCCTCTAACACAATAGAATGTCAAAACTAGTAGCTTTGACAATGCTTGTGAGTCACCTGGGGTCTATACTTGATTGGCGAATTCTGCAAATGAGCACTATTTAATGGCAAAGGCAGATGCGGAGTACTGATTTTGCACATACCCCACAAAGTGTTATTACCTATCATCTTTTTGATCCACCAGGTGGAGCCCTGTACATCACAATGCTAACTGGTGAGGCACGGTGTGCTATTCATGAGCAAGATGACATGGCATCACATCCCCGAGGCATTGTCCACCTAGTGCATCTGTGCAACTTCTACCTCTACCAATTGCCGTCTTTGGGCACTGCTAGGCAGCACTGACTAAGTCATTGTACCAAAGCTAAGCCTTTGTGCCAAAATCTGACACTACAGAGAAGCCATCAACATCCCCGGTGCCCAAAAGGCCAGGGGACTCCCTTTTAAAAAATTCATGATTTTTACTTGAAAAACGTAGAGCTGGTAGGACAGGGATACTTCATCTTTCCTCACAGGATGGCAGAGAACTCTATAATGCATTTATTTTCCAGTGCCACTCGTGCTCAGATTCATCCAAAAGTGTTTCAAAGGAGGGATCTATTAGCTGTGTCTGTCAGTACACTAAACAAGCACTTGCAATGCAATGGGTCTCCATTTGCTCAAGTTACAGCTAATAGCGTTGTAAATTCCTAACTGGATTTTTCTTGACACTTAAATTGAAAATGAAAAGTAAAACAGTACACATAAGCAAGCCGATTCAAAGCGCCATGGCCTCCATGAGTGAGAAGGAGCGACAAAAAAAGAAAAATAAGTTTGCTCGCAGTCAAACCTATCGGCAGTCATGCAATTATCCATGTTACAGGGGCAGTCTGCAGGGCAGTAACAAAACCGCCCCAAGGAGGGACAAAAGTAAAGCATTTCCCAATGATAAAGGATTTTTGATAGCAAGTCCACGACCAAGTGAAAGTGATGGGAGTGCAGTGGACGTGGTTAAAGGCCCACAATACTTACAACAGGTCAAAGCGCTTGTGCGCTCAACCTAAAAAGGAAGGGAAGTTACTGTCTGCAGGGCGCTATGATGTCCAAGTCTTGGGACACTGTTATTCCAATCAGAACATGCTGCTGTTTCAAAATCACTGTCCAATACTCAGGAAAAACCCTTTGCTTCTCTCTTTTCTGTCTTCCTTTTCTCACTAATCAGGCAGGCAGTAGTTTAGTCTACCCTCATCATTATTAAAGTTTATCTACAGTCCCTTTTTCCAATAACTATGTAAGAAGAAAGTCAGACACAAATGTTACTCCCTTTGACTCTTCCAATCAATGCTCTCTCTCTAAAGTGTAGGTGTTGTCTAAAACTTAAAAAGGTGCTCACAATGATTCAACAGGGATCACGACCTGACCCACAGAAGGTGAGTCACTCCATCAAATCTTATGTCAAGAGGTATAGGAAGCATAGTCTTATTCTTACAAAACAGGGCTTCCAGCATAGGTCCGCGAGGGCCAGATGCACATAATATTTCCTGGATATCCACCTAAAATTAAATTAACAGTGAAACTATTAGGGCTTATTTATATAGTGTTTATTCTGAAAGACCGGCATAAATCCAGCTTTCCTTGAATCGCTCTAGGAACCTCTGCTGTAAGCTCTCTCCCATTCTTAGCTTGTTGATGTCAAGCAAACTAGTGGCAGAACAGTGCCTGCTTTTTATAGTTGCTCAACCAGAGCATTTATTACCCTAAACCCTGCACGTGGACTTGCTTCACATAAACTTCTTTTTCTTCGGAGGATGTGTATTGCCGCTTAAATCCTTCACTGCGGAGGCAATTGCTATTTGTTAATCGAGGAGTAATGAAAATTGGAGATACTAGGAAGAACAGTCACCCACAAGGTCACTTTAGCCGGCTCTTACACACTGGCACTTTCTATTTCTTATAGTGTTGGTATATGCCACAAAACTGAAAAGACAGGAAGAGGAGAAGACAATAAGTATCAGAACAACTTGATGAAAAGAATGTTTGCACTGGTGGAAACTTCAAGAACTTAAAGTCCAAAAATATATTTATTAGTGGTTTTATATAGCACGGACAATGCCCCTCTGGGCACTAAGTAGCTTTACACAGATATGAAAAATACCAAGAGAAATATTCAAAAAGCTGAGTTACACTAATTAAGCTTCAATTCGTGCAATGAGCTCAGATAAACCTCTTGAGAGCTGTACATTAGCTACAGATAGAATTATAATTTCAGAAAACATTTAATATCTGTATGGAGTCAATAGACAATCCGATGACAACTAGCAGCAAGTCACAAGTGGAACTGTTGTCAAACAGCCTGCATTCGAGTTCTCTTAGCTTCTCGCATGATGGATTTTTCCTGCAAGGAGGAATGGAATCCTATACGTTAAGTACACCCCCTGAGAGAGACTGCTTTTGGATTTCCAGTTAAAGCGTCTTGCCACTCTGAAGAGACTGATGGCCTCCGGAAATGGGTAGTTTTAGGGCTAGGTAATTCTTAGTTTAATAATGCACTATTTTATGAAGACCCAGATTAAATAAACGCCTGGTTTTGATAAAAAAAAAAAGTCCACGCTGCTAACCTACAGCTAAAGAGACATGCAAGGGTTAACACAGACTTCGCTCTGGTGGCGTGCAAAAAAAAAAAAATAATAATTAATGCAAGATCGCTCTTCCTTCCTGAAGAACAGCTTAATTTTCTTTAAGTGAAAGAAACTAATAAAGGAGACGTACTGTTCAATCAAACCTGGATTTATAGTGACATGGTGCCAAGACCGCCAATATGGTGATGATGACATGGTGCTGGAGTTCCCACTCATACAGTGAGGCTGTATGACCCCTGGGTATGAATGTCAGTGTTCGGTGATACACCAGACACATATCCCAGATAATATTTCCTTTGCACATGTCCAATATCAGCAACAGAGCAGATGAGAGTGAAGATTCTGTTTAGGTTTGTTAAAAGAGGTTGTAACAGGGTCTTTGTAGCTCATTACCACAGCAGAGCTGACAAATGGAAGAAAACATTTAAAACTAAAAAGATCACCCAGAACGGTAGTAAGTTTATATGGAGGGATGTATCTGATCTGCCACACAAAGTGTTTATGGGGAGAATTTAGCAGTGTGCCCGACCATTTCGTCTGAGTTCTGATGAGTGGATATGACTGAAATCTTAATGCTGTGTTAAGTCAGAAAAGGCTTCCAACAGGTGCTTGAGAGAACTTGTGCAAATTTTAAGGACAGAAACAGATGACTGGACGGAGATTGGCTTGGGATAGCTGCCTAACACCAATTTTGAATTCTTGGCCTGGAGAAGATGCAAATATTGTGACTGCATCTTTGCATGGGGACCACCAAGATACAAGGCACCTGCAGTAATCAGAAACTGCTAGCATTACCCGGCTGTCAAGGTGGTGTTCTTTTGAAAGGACAATACTATATTGCTGGGCAGGAGGTGGCTGAGGGAGGAGATGGAACTTAGGGTGCTAGAGTGGATATGGAGGTTGGGGGAGGAGAGATGGCTGAAAGGAGCTTTTTGAAAAGTGAAATCCAGAAAACAGACAACAAACGGCCTCATTCTTGATGGGATACTATAATATTGTGTGCAGTTCAGAGTTAACTCAAGTTATAAAAAGGTCCCGGGCAGATTGTTCTGTTAACTTCCATGACATGCTGGGTTAGTAGTGCACTTTCTGTTGCTACAAAAGAACAAGTTACTTACCTTTGGTAATGCATTATCTGGTAGAGACTATCTAGCTGCAGATTCCTCACCTATTCGCATGCGTCAGACTGGATCTGGAAATTCTTTGAGCAATTCCCCTTGCACACTGGTCATTTGGTTTGTTTGGCTACAAGTGGTGTCATCTGCATCAGAAGTGACAAGCACTGTACCTATATAAAGCCACCTTGGCACACTGACCTCAGTTCTTTGAGTATTTGTTTTCTACACCAGACGCCCACAGCCAAGCTGAGGGAGAGTGTGCATGGTGCCAAAAGTGAGGCACAGGAGGTTCTCTTCATCTGGAGAAATCAGCCAGCAGAAAGGAAGGATGGTAGGGTTGATAAGAAATCTACAGCTGGACAGAGCCTCTACCAGCTAAAGATAAGTAACTTGTTCATCTGATAAAGACTTTCAGATGCAGATTCCTTATTTTAGAAGAAATACCAAAGTAATATCTCTCTCGGGAGGTGGGTCTGTGGATTGTTTCATACAAAGAAGTCTTGGAAGACCAAATAGGTAATCTCACCAGGTCTGACTTTTGCTGCAGTAGTGTTAGGCAAATGTGTGCAGTGATGCCCACCTAGCCGCCTGTCAGATGTCCAAGACTGGGACTCCTATAGGTAATGCAGCTGTTGCAGCTGTAGCTCTGGCAGAGTGAGCTCTTAAGCCTTCAGGGGGCTATTTCGTGGGCACTGAACATCAGATTTTTATACAGAGGATGATCCATTGAGAGATGGTTATCTTTTGAAATGCCTTTTCTTTCTTTACCCATGGAAATGGAATGAAGAGTTGGCCGTCCACTCGGAAATCTTTGGTGTGATCAATATAGAAGAAAAACGCTCTTTTTGGATCCAGGCGGTGGAGTCTCTTCTTTCTTTTTTGTTTTGTTTTGAAGGATGAGGAGGGAGAAAAAAATAAGGTAGCAGGTGTGATATTTTGCTCGATATGAAAAGGTATCAACACCACTGGTAAAACAGGATGCTTGAATCCTCAAACCCAGTTGGTCTGGGAAAATGAACTGTAGGAAGAGTTAACTAAGAGTTCTTGTTACTTGCTAACCCTCCTGGCAGGTGGCATCGCCTAAAGGAAGGCCGTTTTAAGAGTTATGACCCACAGAGGCTAGCCACTTCCCCCTCCCAAAAGGGGAACACATGAGGAAGGAAAGAACTACATTTAAGTCCCACTAGGGCATAATGAAAGGTGTGGGAGGAAACCAATGCAGTAAACCTTTAAGGAATCTAGTCACAAAAGGTGAATTGAACAGCAACCACAGAAAGGCAGAAATGGAGGACAGATATCCCTTGAGATTGTCCAAAGAAAACCCTTGCAAGGCCAGGAAAAGAACAAACAAGAGAACTTCAGTCAAGGGTGCAGACAGAGGATCAACTGATTTACACGTATACCAAGCCACAAATTTGGCCCATTCGAAAGCAAAAATAAATTTAGTGGAGGAACACCTGGCTGCCAGGTTGACATAACAATTCAGGAGGGAGATCAAACATCCTTAACTGTTGCTGCTCAATCACCCGTCATGAAGATGGAGAGTGGACAGTTTTGGGTGCAGTACCCTGCCCACCTTCCTGTGACTGAAGATTCTTCCGAAGAGGCAGCATGACTGGAGGACAGATACTAATGCTCACGAGTCCAGGACACTATACTCTATGTGCCAAGTCCAGAGCCACTTGGATGACTTGGATTCAGTCGTTCATAGTCTTCGTGAGAACTCTGGATAGGAGTGGTATCGGAGGAAAGGCGTACAGGAGTCCAGAGCACCACTAATGACCAAATGTGTCTGAGAGCGAGTGCCACCATGGAAACTCTAGGGCAAAGAAGTACTGACATTGTATGCTATCTGCGGTGGAAAATAGATCTAACCAAGGATCTCCCGTATCTTAGAAGAGACATTACACCACCTCTGGATGGTGATGGAATTTGTGAGTTCCTGGGTATAGAAGGTTGATTTTGTCCACTCTGGCGTTCAGAGAAACCACCAGGTGCTGATCCACCAAGGAAAGGCCCGGATGTTCCAGCCATGTCCAAAGGCACAAGGCCTTCTGGTAAAGGGCCCACAACCCCACCCCGCCCTGTTTGCTGCAGTACCACATGGCAGAGGTGAACCCTTGTGCTAACCTTCCCCTGATTGAGGTAATTCAGGCTTTCAATGCCGGTCAGATTGCTCTCAGTTTCAAGAGACTGATGTGGAGCTGAGACTCTTCTAGAAACCAGAGTCCTCTGACCTCCACCTCTCCAAGGTGGCTGCACCACCCAACAAGCCCACTATGAACTCGGGGTAAAGAAGAGAGAGAGGTCTAGCTCTGAACCAGTCCCGGCCCATAAGCCACCACTGCAGGTCTGTTGCAGTTGCCACCGTTATGTGGACCAGGTTGGAGAGATTTCACTGATGCTGTGCCCACTGGATCTTTCGATCCCACTGCAAAGTCTGCATATGGCAATGAACATGTTTTACCAACAGGATGCATGAGAAGATTGGACCCAGCAGCCTCCGAGTCAGCCTCAAGAAATCCTAGATAGGGGCTGAAACATCACAACCATAGCCCGAAAATCCTGAACTCACCGTTCCAGGGGATAACCCCAAAACTGCACTGTATCCAGAGTACCACCAGTGAAAGCGAGTGTCTGAAAGGGAGCCAGGGGTGACTTTAGCATCCATCACTTTTTTTTGCACGAAGAAGGTAGTGGGAATAGCAGCCACAACCTACTTTTGATGCAGGCACCCTCTTGATGGCCCTTTAGCCAGAAGGGCCATCGAGAGGGTGCCTGCATCAAAACGCCAGTGCTGCCTGTTGCAAGAGGCAAGGTGGTCCTCCATGAACTGACCTGGAGATGGAGGGAGTGACGGGCAGAGTTTGTTGGAATGGAATGGATTCACCCGACGGGACTATCTGAAGCACCCATTTGTCTGATACTATGTCCCTCCATTAGTGCAGATGGTGAGGGTTGAGGGAAGCGGGCTGGGCGAACCTATGGCTGTGGGCTCAAAAGGCTTATGGGGCTCTGTCTCCAATTCACACCTTGATGGCCTGGTCAGAGCTGGAAGCAACATCGGTCTAGCTTCGTATTGGAGCCAGGAATCACGATGGGTTCTGCACCACTGATAGGTGGCACTGGAATGCCCCCCCCCCCCCAAGTGGTTGTGATGTCGCAGTAGGAGCCGATCCACCAACTGAACCTAAGAGTTTAACTGGTGCAGAAAGTGAACTCACCAGCAGAGTGAACCTAGTTTCTGACAACAGCTGCACAGGCACCACCAGGTTGGGATTTGTGGTGTCAGTCCCTCGCATCATCTGAGGAATGGAAGCAACACAGAGAAGTCGAAGAGCGCTTTAACTTTTTGGCCTTCTTATGGGACTTACCTGAAGAAGTCCTGGAATGGGACGAAGATCTATGCAAGCAACTCCAGGAGCAGTCCCAAGACCTCCCAAGTGAGCAGGACCCAGAGCAGCACCATCACATGACGAGCAGTCTTAAGTTTCATAGCCCACTCGCATGGTCTTCGGTTTAATTGACTTTCACTCATGACACCAGGTGATCTTTTTCAAGACACCACAGACAAAGTGGGGTCTGTCACCGACATTTGTCGGTGGCAGGCTCCACAAGGCTTGAACCCAGTGGGTTTCTTCAGAGACAGTGACACAATGTCACAAAAAAGGCACATTAGTTGTTAGACAAAAATGTCTAAGTCAGTCAAAAAGTGACTGAGGGGAGTCTCGATCAGAGGGGATGGCGTGAAGAAAGAACTGACGTCAGTGAGCAGTGTGACGCTCACATAGGCATTGCACAGGTCACTTCTAGAGTGGGCCGTGCACAAATTAAACACAGAGTCTAACTACACCACCTACCAGTGCACAAGGGCAACTGCTCAAAAACATTCTGTATCCAATCTGACACCTAGGTATGTTCTAAGGTAGGAAATCTGCAGCCAAATAGTATTTTAAAAGTCAGGATTATTTTAAAGAGTTAAATGACTGTAGTAAGGATGAACAAAATCATCTTATATTGAGAGGGCTGGTCCCCCATCCTGAAAAAAGGTCCTTATTGAAAAGCGAGAATGTAAAAAAATAAAAATAAAAAATACTGCAATGTCTAGTCACCATTGCAAGAGGGGGTAGTAAAAACCCAGAATGGCCAAATCCTGTTTTCCAGTGTGATGTGCACAGGGCTCTTGAGAAGTTGTGAGCGTACAGCAAGGTCACAGGCCATGCATGCCCTGTGGGCAGAACCTGCAGGGAAAAACAGAATCTTAATGGGCTAGAGTTGGGCAAACCAATAAAGCACTAAAAGCCTGTACACAAGTCAATCCCTGAAACTCTTTGCCATGTAAGTCATGCAACAAACAAAGTAGAAGATGATAAAATCTCTTTAAGAATTAAAAAAGCAGATTGTTTTTAAAAAGCGAAAGCGTTGACATTAATAAGTCATGCTTCCATGTGCAGTGGAGGTTTCTCTTGTTAGTATTCCTCCCCATGTTTGTGGGAGGCATAAGTCCCCCCCTTTACAGCAATGCCTCTCACAAACCTACTGCTGCTCATGTTGCGCCACCAGTAACCACTGTGGCTAGTGGGTCTATCCCCGGGGCATAATTTACACAAATATTTATATGTGTATACACACAACCAACTATACATACATTTACAAACTTAGTGGCAGACGTGTGTGTGTAATATATATATATATATATATATATATATATATATATAAAAATAATCTCCTCAGGGGCCCTCCCCAAGGGAAAAACGCATTCCTCAAAAACAATATGGGCCCACCAGGGGGTCAGCCAGTTCAATTTGATGTATTTAGTGAGACCTGTAGTGTTTGTATTCATAGTTGGTATTTAATCTCCTTCATGCGATGAATATGTGTGGCTGGTGCTTGGTTGGGCATGTGTGTGGACTGGCGCTTGGCAGGTGGTGTGTGAGTGCTGGTCCTTGGTTGGCAGTATGTGAGGACTGGTAATGGCTGGCAGTGTGCATGGACTGGCGCTTAACTGGCAGTGTGCGTGGACAAGTGCTTGGTTGGCGGTATGTGAGGGCTGGAAGTGTGCATGGACTGGCGCTTGACTGGCAGTGTGGCCTGGTGCTTGGCTGGCGGTGTGTGAGAGCTGGTATTTGGCTGGTGGTGTGTGTGTGTGTAGTGACTTGCTGCTGGTCACTCAACACACACTGCCAGCCAAACACCAGTCTACACACTCAGTCAGCTGCCAGGCGGTGTGATTTCTGTGTCAGTCCTGCATGCGTATGAAAGTGATGGGCCATGAATGGCTCTGTTTGTTGATGTGGGTGTTGTAATGTGCTGGGCCCGCAGCTGGCGGTGTGAATGGTGTTGTGTATGTTGTGTGTGAAAGGTGTGTAAATGGAATGTAAAGCAGCTGGTGCCTTGTTGTGGCTTTACACCTACAAGCTGTGAGTCATTGGTTGTTTTTTCAGTTTCAATTATCAACAGTGTATTTTGTTTTTGTGAAAGCTCTTGTTAATACAATTTACATTTTGAATCTTCAACTCGCCCTTGTAACAAATCCAACCAATATGTGTGTGAACTTGAAAAATAGATGGTTGTGCAGTAATATTTGTCTTTTCTGTCTTTCTCTGCCACGGTGAACAGTATCTCTAGGGAAAATCTACCAACTCTAGATATTTTTGTGAACGAGACACCAGGGGACTCAAGGGTGTCTCTCGTTGATCCCACAAAGCACTGGAATCGGCTGGGAGCCTCAAACTTCCTGCAACCCAGTTTTTCCACATATCCCCTGATACAAATGATACCTCACCTCGGTTGAGTGGGCCTATTGTCCGCTAAAGTGCAGGATCCAAGACACAATGTGGCAACATCAAAAAAGGGGTAGCTGCAGTTTTTGGGCATGAGTTTAGCGGCCACCCAGGAAACCCTACCAAACTCGGGCATTTCTGAAAACTAGACACCCAGGGTAGTACAGGGCGATGTGTCTCTCGTGGATCTCAAAGTTCCTTACACTTAATGCCTGCAATTTACATTCTCCTTGCATTTCTGTGCCATATTCTTCCAGAATCAGAAGGAATTCACAAAATTCCTACCACTCAGCGTTTCACCACTTGTCCCAATAAAAATGCTGCCCCACTTGCAAGGCTGAGCTTAGTGCCCACGACAAGAACGGATCAAACTAACATCAATGGGACACTAATGGACCTTGGTTTGATCTAGTCTGTCGTGGGCACTAGGCCTACCCACAGAAGTAAGGTACCATTTTTATTGGGAGACTTGGGGAATGACGGTGGACGGATGTTTATGGCTCCCTGCAGATTCCAGAACTTTCCATCACAGAAATATGAGGATGTGTTTTTTTTAACTTAAATTTGAGGTTGGCAAGAGATTCTGGGTTAAGTTAGCCCACCCTGCATATAAATAGGTGTCTAGTTTTCAAAAATGTACAGGTTGGCTCGGTTTCCCCAAGGTGCCGGCTGAGCTAGGTTCTAAAATCAAGAGCTAGCCACATTGGAAAAAAGGGTCAGTTTTCATTGAAAAAAATGTGATGTGCCCATGTTGCTTTTTGGGCCATTTCCTTCGCGGGCACGAGGCCTACCCACACAAGCGAGGTACCATTTTTATCACAAGACTTGTGGGAACATAAAATTGTAGAAAATTTGTTAGCACCAGTTCGATTTTGCTGCATGTGTGCCTTCCAAATGTAAGCCAGCATGTGTGCCTTCCAAATGTAAGCCAGTGTGTAAGAAAGATTCTACTTTGAAACATACCCTCTAAATCATATGCTAGTAAAGATACCCATAAATTCAGTGATGTACAAAAAAGAAAAACAGCTCCTAAACTCTATATCTTGCACTCATTTCAGAAATACATAGCTTTCCATGTCACCCATTTTTCACTCTGCCTATTTCGCTATACAAAGTGCTCTATACTCTGTACTTAATGAAAAAACATTGTACAGAGTAGCTCAGTTAACTCTGGGTACCTTGGGTTTCTGGGGAACCTACAAACCCTATATATCACTGCAACCAGAAGGATTAAGCAGACATAATGGTATATTGCTTTTGTAAACTGGCTATCGTGACAAATTTACAGATAAAAATGTTATCACAAATGCCACTTTTTTCCTACTCGTTTTCATTATTTCTTTACTTCAACAGTTATTGTTAGGAAAGCCTTACGGGATTGACACATTACCCTTTGTTGAATTTGGAATTTTGACTACTTTTCAGCAATCTACAGCTTTTCTTGGTCACCCATGTGTTTTACACTGGTTTCCACCACAACTGGAAGGTGGTTTAGGGCACAAAAAAATAGGAAAAAGGGACTATCTCTTAGAAAAATGTGATAACTGCGGTAAGAAATTAGATTTTATGATTCAGTTCTGCATGTTCCTGAAAATTGGGAAGATGAGGACTTTAGTACAGCAAACGGTTTGTGGATGACATTTTTAGGAAAAAACCCAGACACTTATCAGAAGCACTTTTCCCCTATTTTTCTCAAAAATCTCAAACTTTTGCTATATTTTGCTTTTTTTCGTCTGTCCCTCCAGAGAAATCCACAAACCCTGGTTACCTTTAGAATCCCAAGGATTTTGGAAAAAAAGGACACACATTTGGCTGTAAACCTTAGGTTGAAAAGAAGTTATGGAACCCTAATTTAGAACTACCCCAAATATCCAGCAGGGAGGAATAGAGAGGAGAAGGTCCAGCAGCTAAGTGGTTAAATAACCAGTATGTTTCTACTAGGCCAGGCTGCGGGAAGCAGACTCCGATTCCATCCACTGCTCAGAAAGGCAGGGGGAGTGCTGCACATGGTCTCTGTCTGCAAGCGTTTACTGTTTTATAAAAGGCAGTCTGGGACGCCTGCCATCTGTGGCATTGACCAAGCCACAAAAATGTACCACATTTCTTCCTGGTTTCCTCTGGGCCCGTCTGCGTGGGTGTTAGCTGCTCGCGGGTGCAAGCAAAAACACAAAGTTCATGTCTGATGAGTATTTTGCACAGTTTACAAGAGCAAAACAATCTGTGCCTGCGCAATGGACGTTGGTCACAGAGAACATATACGTTTATTCCATAAACATATGCAACGAAACAAAAGAACGGTTGAATACAAAGGTTTTCTCCAACTACACCTACTAAATTGTTTCTTTTCTGTTTTTTTAAGCTCATAAGTGCTGGCAAGCAGCCATCTCCACTACTGCTTCATATCCATCCCCGCCAGTAGACTTCACAAAAGATCTGCACACTAAAATGCAGCTAAAATGTGTCTATGTACTTCATTAACGGCATATATTTCACTACTGTTAGGGGCACTGGAATTACGTGATTCTGCTGCGCTCTCGGCAGGATATGCCGAGTTTGCCACACAATCCATCATTATCTGCTGCATAATCTGCAGATTTTAACAAAAAAAAATCGCTGTTTCTAGCTCAAACGGATCAAAAGTTGCTAAAAAAATAAATAATAACTCGGTAATACGTGTTACTGCACAGTTGAAGGCCCTTCACAAAGGTCGACTGGTCTTCTTTCAGTTCCTTATAGCTGTATTTGAGTGTCAGATTGGTTCTGAAGAGGTGAAATCTTTGCCCAGATACTATTAACGTCAGTGCTTTAAATGGGACGGTACTGTCCGGTACTGAGTGCAGTCACTTGTTTATGTTGAGAGGGAGAGTACCGGCACTTCTTTAAAAAAAAAAAAATAAAAAAACTAATACTTTTCACTGGAGAGTACCGCCACTTCTCAGAAACAAGCAGGCACTCTTGTTCAGAGTACCTGCACTTCTATTTTTCCATTTCAGGCACTGATTAAGGAGTAAAAAAAAAAAACGCAAAATGAGATAATACTATTAAACAATGTACCGCATAACTTGGTCCTTCCCTGTGGCTTAAGTCCAGTGGACCTGCCTACTGTACATCCAGAACACACAGCTATGCCCTTACAAGCTACTATCACCCAGTGGCGTTCCAGTACTGAGGCCGAAGACCAGTATACTGCGGAAGTACGGCCCTTAGACAGTAAATAAAAGTCGAGACGCACACTTTACAAATATGGAGAGCATGTGTCATGTTCCTCTACTTGCCAGTCCTCACACTACGAACCTTCCAATATTCCAGGCGTAGTAAAGCATGGAATTGATACAGTACACACACTACAAACGACGCTGCCGAGTCCTCTTGTCTAATAAAAATACCGGGCCTTCATCCACTGCACCACAAGAATAGGAATCCATATACACCTGTTTCAATTCTGGTACTTCGTTCCATTGTGCCACCCCGTTAAAACAAAGAACACTGAGCCGCTTTGTATGGTTACTTGAAAATGAGCCTTTGTAGTTGAAAGTATTAGCGGCCAGTATATGTAAGGTCCTATACCTCACAATCAGCTCTGAATTACCATTTCTCCCAAACACCACACCACAAGAGTAGTGGTTTGCAGGAGAACAGTTGAATAATCATTGGATTTGCAGAAAACATGCTTAGATCTCACTATTTTACAAGTAGGCCCTTTCAATTCCGACAGCAGGGCAACAGATTACCTTTCGAAAATGGGGAACGGCATCCGTTTATGCCATGCCAGGACGAGTCACACATTTTACCTGGATTTGCAACTCAGCATCTGCTTTTGAAAAGGCATCCACCGCATAACGTTCGGAAATTGTATATTCTGCAACCCGAATAGCTACCTAACACCCTTTAGACATACGGACACATTTCTGCAAACCATGGTAGTTACCCTTCTTACAGTGGAGTGGGCATAGGCCCCTATGGGGAGCCTAGCCTCTTGTGTGTCAAAGTAACAGACAATACAGGACACAATCCAAGGACAAATGGTAGCTTTGGGTCTTTTCCTACCATTCGCATTCCTAGACATGCTGCAAATAGCCACGAAAAGTCCCAATTCTTGGAAAAATCCAACAAGGCTCCTGCAGACCCCATCTGTGGCCAAAGGGCAGAAAGGAGCTACAAGGACCTAACCATAGCGTTGAGTTAACTCCCTTTCATACTATTGGGGATCATGGGATTTTAAAGACTAAACGGGGTTACGCCCCCACTCATGAATATCACAATATATCACTAGAAAATCCCTAGGTCTGTAGCCAGAATGGAAAAAGGCAAAAGAGGAAAGTCAATGAAAAGTGTATCAGTTATGTGGCCTAGCTGTGAAAGGGTATCCCCCCCTTCATAGAAGGGATTCTCCCACTCACCTAGAGGTGGCATGCTTCATCATAGGGAACCTCTTCACACTGTGACAACACAAATTACACTTCAGGATACAAACCCTTCCTCTAGGAGAGGGGAGCTCTTATGGATGTTTTCAAGAGGTTTTTACAACCTATGTTGGAGAACATGGTGTGGTGTGGATGGCAAAGTATTAACTAGTGTGTAAAAAAAACAAACGAATGTAAAGAAGAAAGCAGTGGAGTGCCTTAAAACAAACTCAAGAGTATGCAAACAGTTTTATTTATGCATCTCTGGGTCAGGATTAAAACCATGAAAGCACAGGATCAATACCTCAGCCTGTTCTTGTTTAATAAAAAAAAGGTCGCCTTGTTTCTGTCTTTCACCCTCAACAGAGGTGTGGCGGCTTTCTTCAGGACCTAACATAAATTTCAGCCCTGCTGTGAACTAGAAAACAAGAGAACCAATCAGTGTACTATAGTGTACTCAACACAGTCCAGTGGCTCCTCGCTGTCATCAAAAAGTATGGCGCGGTTACTGGAGTCCACTGGCAGAACCCGTTGTTAGTCGGGTTGAATACCTCACCTCAGGCCTGTCGAGGAGCTCAGGGGTGCAGTTCACCTCTGACACGCTGCATTGGTATACATGCTTGTACATGCATCTATGATGGTGTGTCTTCAGCAATTGGGCCCTTCAGGGAGTTCTGCTTTGGCAGAGATGTGGCTCCTCTTCCCAGCATCAGGAGCGGCAGTACCAGTCTTTTGAGCACACTTGAGCAGACTGCCAATTGGCATAGTGATCTTGCAAAAGCCTTGGTGGAGTTACCAACACAAAAATAAGTTAAGTAGAGAAGCCCCTCACATTTCAGGTTGGTCCTGTCTTCGATCTCTATGGTAGTCTGCTTTCTTTGGGTGTTCACTACAATGAGAACACGCTAAGCTTCTACCTCATGAGCAATCTTGCTTCCTGCATGGCCAGGCACTCCCTTTCTCAGCAGGCAGACAGGCCTCTAGGCACTATAGGCAGAACCGCAGCTACTCCAACAAAAAGTGCTGACTTCTGCTGACGTTCCCTAACCTCTGGAAGGCTGGCAGTCAGGCATACATCAAGCACGTTCGCAGAACAGCTCTCTGAGTACTTTGGGCAGAGCATTTCCATCATTGGTCAAAAAGAACTTGGAATGATTCACTGATGCTGGAGTCTCAAGCTCTGAAATGACTACTGATGCTGAAGATTAACAGATAGGGTCAACTTATGAGTTCAATTATGATGGCGACAAACTGTGGCTATATTGAAATTCTGGTATGCATAGACTGTTTATGATTTGGTTACATTATGGTACTATCATGTGTTGGGAACCACTGTAATGCTCCTCTTGATAAGCTAATTTTGATATATATTTCTACCTGTGCAAGTAACTCTCCTTAGAGGTTGGTACCTGAAGGGCCTTATATGTTTTGCACTGTATTGTTTTTATTTGGTTCTATTTGTATAAACTCAATAAAAAGAGCTCATTAAAAAACAAAAAGAACTTGGACTGGAACTAAGGTGGGGTGGATTGGACAATAGCTTTATTGCACATTTTCCAGATAAGGCACATGGGCTCATTATCTAAGATTTCAGAACTGGTTTGGGGGGGGTTTCCCTTTCAGGTGCAATTTTATTTTTGTTACTCAGGCACAGTCTTTGCACAAAGTGATGGCTCCCACAAGAAGTAGCAAGGGGACTGGTTGTAAAAACTAATAATCAGACATGGGCATAACAAAGTGTGAGATTTCTGCAACTGGCTGTCATGAGCCATCCTGAAGCAGCAATCAAAGAGGGACAAAAGGGTAGGTCCTGCCTAGAAGGTTCTTCACCATTCACAAGAGAACTGCAGTCCCACTCCTCACTTCTACCATTCACCAAATAGCAGTGCTCAGGAAGAACTATAAAGCAGCCTTTTGCTAGTGAGGTGCTCATAGATTTTTAAAGAAAAGCCATGTCTCCATTTTCCTTCCCTGGATATCAGCACAAGGTTCTTGATGTGCACAGTAGACTACACAGAAAAAGGTCTAATCACACCAAAGATTCAGAAAACACAATAGGCTTTCAACATCAATTTATGAATCGAACACTGGGCATGGAGAGTAGTCATGTGGAAGGGAAGGGATCTAGGCACAGAGGCCTAGATCCCTTCCTGGTAGGTGGCCTGTTCTGTGTGCGACTCTTCATGTCACAGAACAGGCCCTCTACCAGGAAGGGATCTAGGCCTCTGTGCCCACAAACGAGACACTAGGGCCAAACAAAATGCAGCTGAGCACGTCGATGTAGGGTGACAGAGTGGACAGCATCTTCATGTTGCTTCCTGCTAGACAGAATGGGCACTTTGTCCCAAAGAAGCTACCATAGGTATAGAGGTCCCTCCTTCTGTTTCATGCCTTACAGTGTCAGAGGAGGGTGAGGGGAACATATGGGGCTTTGTAGGACAAGGAGAGCAGGTCCTCTTTTGGTGTCTGTACTTATATCAAGGATCAAAGGAACAATGGAGTTATTTGGAGTCTATTTGTTCAGGTGTGATATTACGAACTGCAACTTACCTTTGCGGATTTTCTGCAAGGGTCAGACCATGATTCAGAGTTAGCTTTTGGGGCAAGAGATATTAAGCTGTATCAGCTTTCAGGTTACAGAGTTATCATTAAATGTCCATCTTCCCATGCTTTCTAATTGCACTCCAGCAGCCTGACATTTAAGCTCACTACTGTCTTTCCCTCTATAGGTTTTGCTTGTCGATAGCACATGCTCTGTCGTTGTGAGACTTATTGTTTACTGTAAGAGGCTTGGAGTCCAGCCATTCCATATCGTTCATTGGCTTCACTGTTACTCTTATTTTCTGCCTCCTAACTGGCCAGTGCTTGCTGATCTCAATTCCTGTTTTTTTGTTTGAAGCATGAAGTACTGATTGACTTAGGTTGATTAGTGTCCTTAAGCTGTTCGTCCACTGCTCACTGTTTTCCAGGTACTATTTGTTTTGTCCTCAACCGCCACTGCTTATTCTTCTTTAACCATACCCCCGCACTTTGTCCGTGTTGCTTCTTACTCTCCTACACGATACCCTTGTCTGTGTTGCTTCTTTCCTCCCACTGTCCAAGTTGCTTCTTCCCTGACACATTTCACCCTCTTTTTGTCTTTCTTTTCCCCACCCTTAACCATTTAAAAAAAAAAATTGTAATGGCTGCACCATTTTTTTTTTTTTTTTTTACAGGCCTGCTGTTTTTTTTCTAACAACATTTAGACGTACTACACAGCCACGCTGGTATGTAACATGGCTAAAACAGACTGGCAATGACAATGGCAAACCTAATAGCTTTTGCATAGACAAGACTGATTGGCTTTACCAAGGCTTCTTTTCTTTACCGCCTTTACTCTGCTCCTTGCTAGCGGAGTCAAGCTGATGGTCAGCGGGTCAGTCTAGTGATTAGCGTTTAACTGACTCCCCAGCCAGTCACCACTATTAGCCTGGAATCCTTCTGGCAGTCTACTGCTCGGCCTCTTAAAAGGGTTGTGGTGTTCACTTGTCTGCTTGTGTTTTCACGTTTGCACCAGAGTAAATAAACTGGTGCTGATGTCAGTGCTGCTCTTAAGCGCTGATTTTGAACTCTTTATCACTTGACAATCAGTGATCATTAGGACTCAGGCACTATGATATAATTCTGTAGCAGGCAAATGTATGTCAGATATGGCGTGGAATAAATTATACAGTTTGCAACTTCCTTCACGAATGTATTTGTGTCTATGGGTTTTTATCAACTTCTTCATGTTGAGCTGGGAAACCTTGCTTTGTTCAAATGTTTTACCACGTTTTACTGCGATATTAGGAGATAAATGGGGGAAGACCGGTTTTAAATTGAACTGCCTGACTTCATGGTGAGGTTGGTTCGTCTATCAGAGAACCTGGGGTATCTTCATTTCATTTAACATTTAATGCAATCATTATAATGCAATCATCTATTGTAAACGTCACAGCACTATTGGGTAACTTTTTTTGTATTATGGTGTCATCTTGAAACGTTTTCCCTCTCACAAGCATAGCTCGAAATAGCATGTGATTTTGTTTACACTAAAAAATTCCCCGCAAATTCATGTTGATATATGTCAAGGCTAGGTGTGATCAGGGCAGGGCACAAAGCTCTATTCCACAGCATATTTTGCTTCTTAGTTCTTTCTTGTCACAGACTACCTTTCATGGCTTGGCAGTTTTTAGGTTGAAGCCTACCAGACAGCTGCTCTTAGCTGTCTGGTTTGCTAATGACATCTTGGGGTCATTCTGAAAGCTTCTCTGGGAAGTCATTCCACCCATTGCTTACCATTTGCTTTGTGATGTGTAACTCACATTTGCTTGTTTTCTATTTGCTGGCTTTTTTTTTTTAGGCTCTCCAGCTTGAATTAGTCCCTCCCGTGGAGCATACCCTGTTTACTGTATCCTTCCATGAGTGCTCGCTTACTATGAACAGGCCTTTAAATCTTGTTCTCCACAACACTCCACGCCCCTCTACAACACACTCCTCTACGCCACTAACTTTTAGCCATACTTAACAGCATCCACACTGGTGTACAACAGGGCTAAAACACATTTGCAACGCATATAGCTCTCCCGCAGGTGAGACCTATTGGCTTTCCAAATACCGGTTTAATTTTGGCTGTTGCATCTTTATTCTTAGTGTGTGCAGTTACTAGGGTAGCACAGCTCACCTGATATTACAGAGAAAAAACGTTACTACAGTTGCCATTTTATTTGCCCCCTGCCACCCACCCACACCAGCAGGGATGATGTTCAGTGGGTTTGTGATATGGACTCAGGATTGTTGTGGTCAATAGCAGGAAGGAGCTGGGAAATCCCCAGGCCCTTTTCACACCGTGCTAGTAAGATGGCTTAGTAGGGAAACACAAATATCTTAGAGATCTGTGGGAAGCTTACATTACACAATAAATATGGCATCTCCTTGTTGAAAGAATTACATTTCGTAGGGACAATTACTAAAGGAATTGCATTCATTCTTTTCTTAACTGCAGAATGCTACCATTCTGCATAGAATTTGTGATAGCTGTAGCGAGGTGCAGGGGGAGTCGTTGTGAGAATATATATTATATATATATATATATATTTATATTTATTTATTTAGTTTACCCTGTGGCACTTCCCACTGGGTAGTCATAATTAGGACCTAATTTTCACAGGAAAAGCTTTTTTTTGGTTTGCTTAGGACTTTGGTGCCGCTTGGCGTACATTCGATAAAACATAAAAAAAAAAAAAAAGGGTCTCATCCACCTCAGCTCCTTTCTGGAATGTTTCGGAATGATCCATCAAGTGGGGGTCATGAAAAAGAGGTGGGGGAGGGGGCGGTCCCCAAACACGTTTTCCCCATCATCTTTCCACTGGAAAATTTAACAGATACCACAAAAACTGCTGAACAGAATTATAGGAGACTGAGCTGGGCAAATGTGAAGACTGTCCTTGGTCTCACTCTGACATGACGAAAATATTAGGATGGTAACCCAGGTTAAGTTAAGGAACTGTAAAGAGATAAAGTGGATTGGTGCTGATGCCACCTTTGGACAGTTTCAGCTTTTTTTGTAAGGATTCCAGTAGTTTGGTGAACTTGCGGCTGACACCTGGATCGCCTTTAGGCTAACCCAAACTGAGCAATCGATTAACTTGTGACACAGTTTTATCCACAAAAGAGTTGTCAAAATCATTTATACTGTGTCACGTATGCTAAGATCACCGATGACCTCAAGGGCTAGGCGTAGCAGGATTCACATACAGTCAGGCACTTGGGACATCACGCAAGTGATATCCCTGTTCCAATACCATCTCAAAAACACATGGTGCAAAATGTATTCACTCCCTCAAAAATAAAGCCTAGGAAAGGAACTCTTTCTTGTCTCTTAGAAAAATCTGAAAAGCTACAGACTCTGAAAAAAGACATCATGGTGTGCACCGCTACCCTCATATTCGTTATCACATGCGCTGGTGAGGCATTTTTGAAATCAATTTAATAGCCGTCCTTACAGTTCCCACCCTGAGTCTGACTTGCCAAACTAAATGGAACAAAGAGACTAACATACACAGGATATTTGTGATTAACAAGCTGTAGTTATTTTGCTGGTTCGGACCTTAGAGATAGATTCCTTTAAGGTTAGGACCATCTTGTGGCCGAAATACTGCTTTCACCCCACTATGACTGACAAGAAAGCTGCAGTGGGATGTTCCCAGCAAGCATTTTTGCTGCATGAGCTATATAAAAGGACACTGTAAATTTCATAAAACCTTTATACATATGTATAGCAAGTTGCTTATTTCCGTCACTTAATCTCACCGCTGTATCATTCACCACCCTTCAACGCTGTTCAACGTACCCGACCATACCACATAGCAAAAAGAAACACTCCTGCTTCAATGCAATGTAATTAACAAGCATTTGCAATGCAATAGGTCTTGCATTGGCTTGAGTTAGAGCTTTTGTCGTTGTAAATGCATAACTGGACTTTTCTTGCCACATATATTGGTCAACCCTGCTGCATAATTTGGTCCTCTCTGCCACATAATTCCAGTGACCCACCATATAACTAAAGTACTTCCATTTACCTTCTTCCTCTATCTGCAGCAAAAAAATGAATATACTGCCATTATTTATCACATTTGTTTATATTATTTTGGGGTCCTCCTAACGTAGTCTGGGGACTCATATGACCTAGGCAGAAAGAACAGGTCGTGCAGAGAGTTATGGGCAAAAATGTTTTGAAAAAGGAATTCCATGCAAACCGAGTGCAGTGAATATTGTAGTATCTTAACTCTAATGCTCAGAACAGCCCCTAGAGGACACCATAATAAAAACAACATTTCTAAGAAACATGGTCATGTAACCTATAGTCAACCCCTAGGGGGCATAACGACATAAAAGCAAAATGGCAGAAAGTAATTCAGTGTGGCCACATATGCAGCCACTATGGGGCGCACTGCCTTACACATTTTCAGGCCGAGTGCAATACTATTACAAACAAGGCATTTAAAACGCAAACTACTCTCAGCTGTAAAACAAAAGTTCCAGCCAGGAGAGAGCTTAAAAAGACACAATGTTGGGAGAGGTTACTATTTTGGGGTCCCTCCAACCTAATGTGAGAACCCAGAGATGGCATATATAGTGTGTGTGGTGCTGAACGCTTTGGTGGTGGTCCCATTGTCGTAGGACCACTACGGAGGGAGTTATGTGCAAAAATGTTGTGAGAAAGAAATGTCCATCCAAAGCATTATAGGGTGAATTTCCTGAGTGCAGTGAATATTGTAGGATTGTCTTTCCAGCTGTGCCAGGAGAGCCGCTTTGAGGATTTGTGTATTTATTTTTGTAGTAAGTGCTCCAGTTTGTATATTTTTCAACTGCTTAACTTGTAAAGTGGTCATCATGTAACGTGCTCCACTGATGAAGGTTGCACTATATGAAACTTCATGTAGTCATGTAAGGTGCTTCTTCGATGGAGTTTGTGGGCATGGTTAAAGCCCGCAGAGTAGATCACAACAGGTCGAAGAGCAGCGCTTGCACGCGAAGCTCAACCAGAAAAAATAAAATAGAAATAAGAAGGGTTCACTCTCCACATCTTCCTCATCTCTCCTTCTTACTAGCACCACAGCACTCCTCTCCACCCTGCTGTCATTTTCAGGAATGGGCAAGTGCCCAGGGCCCACATTTACCGAGGGGCCACGTGGAAAAGTGAAAGTTCTCTACATCTTGCCTCTAGATAACCCTTACTTTTTGGAGCTACTATAAAGACATATTTCAATTGTTTTTGTTTGACCGTGACTCTGAAAGTTTTTTTTTCATGTCATGTCAGCGTGAACAGGCATAAAATGGGTAAAACTTTTTTTTAAAAAAAATCTAAGTTGTTCGGAGCAGGGCCCCAAAAGTATTTGTTGCTCTTGGGCGCAAAATTCCTTAAGATGAGTTGGTACATCTCAAACCTATTCTGCATCAGCCCCACCATTCCTGTGGGAAACCCATCTGTAAGGTAATTCCTAGTCCTGCCTAGCAAACTTCATTGTAAAAATCCAACCAGTTTAAACACAGTGATTGGCCACAGTCCAGGCCACAGAATCTGCACAGGGTGCACTGTCACCGTGGGCTTTTCACATCAGAAAATGCTCCTCAACTTCGGAACGACGTTTGACACCGATCGCGTGCTCGTTCATCTCTGGTGCCCGTCAAATAAGAAACAGCAATTTCAACCATAACCTCTACCCCAAGATCCAAAAGTACTGCTAACACAAGCCTGCGCGGTAGTGAAACGCAGCTCCGTGTTTACTTAATGAGTCACGCTTCCTGCTTCGAATGGTCAATGGCTTATGAATGAATCACTGCTCAATCACATCCCCTCCGCGGAGACTCGTCTGGCCAGCCCTCTTGAAAGTAGTGTAAAGGACACAAACATCTGCTCATGCATGGCTTCTGGCAGAGCCATGTCATACATAACCGCAAGTGCAGACATCAGTGGTATACAACAGTACGTGTCCACATGCATGCTGCACTCCAGGCCTGTAGTATCGTACTGCTTGTATGCAGCTTTACATGAAAGCCTGGTGTGCTTCAGACCAGCTCTTAGAAGATTCCTTCCAGGTTCCATTAACCAGGCCAGCAACGGTTTTATTGAGCCAGCAAGTAAGAGTACGTGTATTTCGGATCTATCAATCCAATGAGCGTACTAACGTAATATAATACAATATCGCCTTCACTATTTAAGTATTCAAACAGTTGATCATGATGTCTGTCCATGTACATACGGCTACAACAACACAGGAGCACAAGAGCGAGTGTGGGCACGAATTAAGGATTTTATGCCTGCTTCGACATTTGCGTATCACTCTTGGTAAAGAATACATGCGTCCCCCCGACCCCCCACCGACCAACATCCATTATCCTGTATCCATGACTTTTGAGTGCCTCTCACAATTCACATATCTACATCTGGAAGATGACAAGGCAGTGCACGGCGTTCGTATAGGCCTTCAATGGCATGAACCCGGCATCCCTCAACTGATACACTAGTACTACACACGCTTCAGCATCCAAGACTGAGTGCCATGTCCTTGTAGGGTTTGTCCACTTAAAAGGACAACTGGATATGTCACCAAAGAGACCAATCTTCACCTTGACCACCATCCTTGTGCAGGAATGAGTTAGCAGGGAGTTGGTGTGGCCCGTCCTCCAACTTCCTCCTCACTGTGACCTGGCATGCTCTTTCAGTAAATTGCAAAAGAAAGAAATCACGCCAGACACAGAGTCCATCTTCACTTGGGCCGAGCCTGCAAGTACATGCGCTAGCGAACGTGTCTCGCTTGTGTACAGCAAAGAGCTTGGAGCCCGATTGTCGCTCACAATTTGTTGTCTTGCATGGCATGCTTCTTTACTGCCTCATGATTCGTCACTGCAGGCCTGGCATCATATCAGTTCCTCTCTGTGAAGGGGCCAAACACTGATTGATTCAACTTAATCAGTGCCCGTCCACTGCTCCCGACATGACTGAGGTAATATTTTGTACTTTTTAATTTCTTGTGCACTGCAAACATAAATCATGTGACTGGCAAAAATGTGCAGCGCAGGACAAAAGATACCAAAGCTTACTTTTCATAGCTAAATTTCTTTTACTTTGCCAAGTCGTCTTTTCTCACTTTCCACTCTTTATTTTGCTTTTACTCATGGGCGTTCTTTGCGAAAGATGACTATTATCTTGTTCTAAATACTGCAATGCCACATTGTTTCTTTATTATGTGTAATTTATGAAATTATGCTTTAACACATAATTGTGCAGTACACCCCAATCCACCCCATTATAGTCTGCCCCATTACAATCCACCCCACTTTACCCCCACACCAGTCCACCCCACTCAAATCCAAACCACTCACCCCAATCCAACCCACTCCACACCAATCCTCCCAACGACTTCAATCTAAGCTGCCCCACTCCAATTAGCCCCACTCCAATCCAAAACAATCTGTTCTACTCCAATCCAAAACAATATGTTCCACCTCAATCCTAAACAATATGTCCCACTGCTGTCCAAAACAACCTGCCCCACTCCTATCCATTTCAATTTGCCCCACTCCAATCTGCCACACTTTAATTCAAAACAACCTGCATCACTCCACCCTGCCCTACTCCAATACCCAACAACCCCCCTCCAATCCAAACCACCCTACTCCAATCAAACCTATCCTATTCCAATCCAATTCACTCTAACCCAGCCCAGCCTAGTACAATCTACCCCAGTCCAATTCAATCCAATCCAGCCCAGTCCAATCTACCCCACTCCAATCCACCTCGCCCCAATCCAACCCACTACACAATCCAATCCACCCCAATCCAGTCCAATAAACCCCACTCTAGTCCAGTCCAATCCACTCCAATCTGCCCACCACACCCCAGTGCTATCCACCCTCCAGTCCAATCCATCCCAATCCTACCCACCCTACTCCAATCTAACCCACCAACTCAAATCAGACCCACTGTAATCTAAACCATCCTGTTTTATCAAACCCACCCTACTCCAATTCAATCCACCTCACTCCAATCCACCCACACCACCCGTCCATCCCACTCCAATACAATCCACACTAATCCACCTTATGTCAATCCAATCCACCCCACTCCAAGACACCTTAATCGACCCCAAGCTTCAATCCAGTCCACTCTCTTCAATCAATAAACCCGCCACACACAAATCCAATCCAATCCTCTCTTCTCCACTCCAGTTCCATGCCCCCCTCTAATCCAACCCACCACTATCCAACACACACAATCAAATCCCCCCACTCCAATCCAATCCACCTCATCCCAATATGATCCACCTAAATCCAATGCACCCCTCCAATCCAATACACCTCACTCCAATCCACTCCAGTAAATCTACTCCATCCAAATCTACCCCAGTTCACCCCATTTCAATCCAATCCACCCCACTCCAATCCAATCTGATCCGCCCACCCCACTCCAATCCAATCCAATCTGATCCGCACACCCCACTCCAATCCAATCCAATCCAATCTGCCCACCCCACTCCAATCCAATCCAATCCGATCCGCCCACCCCACTCCAATCCAATCCGATCCACCCACCCCACTCCAATCCAATCCGATCCGCCCACCCCACTCCAATCCAATCCGATCCGCCCACCCCACTCCAATCCGATCCAATCCGATCCGCCCACCCCACTCCAATCCGATCCGATCCAATCCAATCCAATCCACCCCACCCAATTCAATCCTATCCAATCCAATCCAATCCGCCCCACCCCAATCCTATCCAATCCGCCCCACCCCAATCCTATCCAATCCGCCCCACCCCAATCCAATCCGCCCCACTCCAATCCTATCCAATCCAATCCACCCCACCCCACTCCAATCCAATCTAATCCTATCCTATCCTATCCAATCCGCCCCACCCCATCCCACTCCACTCCACTCCACTCCACTCCAATCCTATCCTATCCAATCCGCCCCACCCCACTCCAATCCAATCCAATCCAATGCGCCCCATCCCACCCCACTCCAATCCAATCCTATCCAATCCAATCCGCCCCACTCCAATCCAATCCTATCCAATCCAATCCGCCCCACCCCAATCCTATCCAATCCTATCCAATCCAATCCGCCCCACCCCAATCCTATCCAATCCAATCCAATCCAATCCGCCCCACCCCACTCCAATCCAATCCAATCCGCCCCACCCCACTCCAATCCAATCCAATCCGCCCCATCCACCCCACTCCAATCCAATCCTATCCAATCCAATGCGATCCGCCCCACTCCAATCCAATCCGCCCCACCCCACTCCAATCCGCCCCACCCCACTCCAATCCAATCCGATCCGCCCCAATCCAATCCTATCCGATCCGCCCCAATCCAATCCTATCCGATCCGCCCCAATCCAATCCTATCCGATCCGCCCCAATCCAATCCAATCCGATCCGCCCCAATCCAATCCAATCCAATCCGCCCCAATCCAATCCAATCCAATCCGCCCCAAACCAATCCAATCCAATCCGCCCCACTCCAATCCAATCCAATCCGCCCCGCCCCACTCCAATCCAATCCGCCCGCCCCACTCCAATCCAATCCAATCCGTCCCACCCCAATCCGCCCCACCCCACTCCAATCCAATCCAATCCAATCCGCCCCACCCCAATCCAATCCGCCCCACCCCAATCCAATCCGCCCCACCCCACTCCAATCCGCCCCACCCCACTCCAATCCGCCCCACCCCACTCCAATCCGCCCCACCCCACTCCAATCCTATCCAATCCAATCCAATCCACTTTATGTCAATCCAATCCACCCCACTCCAAGACACCTTAATCGACCCCAAGCTTCAATCCAGTCCACTCTCTTCAATCAATCCACCCGCCACACACAAATCCAATCCAATCCTCTCTTCTCCACTCCAGTCCCATGCCCCCCTCTAATCCAACCCACCACTATCCAACACACACAATCAAATCCCCCCCACTCCAATCCAATCCACCTCATTCCAATATGATCCACCTAAATCCAATGCACCCCTCCAATCCAATACACCTCACTCCAATCCACTCCAGTAAATCCACTCGACCCAAATCTACCTCAGTTCACCCCTTTCCAATCCAATCCGCCCCACTCCAATCCAATCCGATCCGCCCCACTCCAATCCAATCCGATCCGCCCCACCCCACCCCACTCCAATCCGCCCCACCCCACTCCAATCCAATCCGCCCCACCCCACTCCAATCTGCCCCACCCCACACCAATCCAATCCGATCCACCCCACCCCACTCCAATCCAATCCGCCCCACCCCAATCCAATCGCCCCACCCCAATCCAATCCGCTCCGCCCCACTCTAATCCACTCCAATCCAATCCAATCCAATCCGCCCCACTCCAATCCAATCCGCCCCACTCCAATCCAATCCGCCCCACTCCAATCCAATCCGCCCCACTCCAATCCAATCCGCCCCACTCCAATCCAATCCGCCCCACTCCAATCCAATCCGCCCCACTCCAATCCAATCCGCCCCACTCCAATCCAATCCGCCCCACTCCAATCCGCCCCACTCCAATCCAATCCGCCCCACTCCAATCCGCCCCACTCCAATCCAATCCGCCCCACTCCAATCCAATCCGCCCCACTCCAATCCAATCCGCCCCACTCCAATCCAATCCGCCCCACTCCAATCCAATCCGCCCCACTCCAATCCAATCCGCCCCACTCCAATCCAATCCGCCCCACTCCAATCCAATCCGCCCCACTCCAATCCAATCCGCCCCACTCCAATCCAATCCGCCTCACTCCAATCCAATCCGCCTCACTCCAATCCAATCCGCCTCACTCCAATCCAATCCGCCTCACTCCAATCCAATCCGCCTCACTCCAATCCAATCCGCCTCACTCCAATCCAATCCGCCTCACTCCAATCCAATCCGCCTCACTCCAATCCAATCCGCCTCACTCCAATCCAATCCGCCTCACTCCAATCCAATCCAATCCTATCCAATCCAATCCAATCCGCCCCACTCCACTCCAATCCTATCCTATCCAATCCGCCCCACCCCACTCCAATCCTATCCAATCCGCCCCACCCCAATCCTATCCAATCCAATCCGCCCCACTCCAATCCAATCCTATCCTATCCAATCCAATCCAATCCAATCCGCCCCACTCCAATCCAATCCTATCCTATCCAATCCAATCCAATCCGCCCCACCCCACTCCAATCCAATCCTATCCTATCCAATCCGCCCCACCCCACTCCAATCCAATCCTATCCTATCCTATCCGCCCCACTCCTATCCAATCCAATCCGCCCCACCCCACTCCAATCCAATCCAATCCGCCCCATCCCACCCCACTCCAATCCTATCCAATCCAATCCGCCCCATCCCACCCCACTCCAATCCTATCCAATCCAATCCGCCCCATCCCACCCCACCCCACTCCAATCCTATCCAATCCAATCCGCCCCACTCCAATCCAATCCTATCCAATCCAATCCGCCCCACTCCAATCCAATCCTATCCAATCCAATCCGCCCCACCCCACTCCAATCCAATCCAATCCGCCCCACCCCACTCCAATCCAATCCTATCCAATCCGCCCCACCCACCCCACTCCAATCCAATCCTATCCAATCCGCCCCACCCACCCCACTCCAATCCAATCCTATCCAATCCGCCCCATCCACCCCACTTCAATCCAATCCAATCCGCCCCACCCCACCCCACTCCAATCCAATCCAATCCGCCCCACCCCACCCCACCCCACTGCAATCCGCCCCACCCCACTCCAATCCGCCCCACCCCACTCCAATCCAATCCAAACCGCCCCACCCCACTCCAATCCAAACCGCCCCACCCCACTCCAATCCAAACCGCCCCACCCCACTCCAATCCAAACCGCCCCACCCCACTCCAATCCAAACCGCCCCACCCCACTCCAATCCAAACCGCCCCACCCCACTCCAATCCAAACCGCCCCACCCCACTCCAATCCAAACCGCCCCACCCCACTCCAATCCAAACCGCCCCACCCCACTCCAATCCAAACCGCCCCACCCCACTCCAATCCAATCCGCCCCACCCCACTCCAATCCAATCCGCCCCACCCCACTCCAATCCAATCCGCCCCACCCCACTCCAATCCAATCCGCCCCACTCCAATCCAATCCGCCCCACCCCAATCCAATCCGCCCCACCTCACTCCAATCCAATCCAATCCGCCCCACCCCAATCCAATCCGCCCCACCCTAATCCGCCCCATCCCACCCCACTCCAATCCTATCCAATCCAATCCGCCCCACTCCAATCCGCCCCACCCCACTCCAATCCAATCCGCCCCACCCCACCCCAATCCAATCCAATCCTATCCAATCCGCCCCACCCCAATCCAATCCAATCCTATCCAATCCGCCCCACCCCACTCCAATCCAATCCAATCCGCCCCACCCCACTCCAATCCGCCCCACCCCACTCCAATCCGCCCCACCCCACTCCAATCCAATCCAATCTGCCCCACCCAACTCCAATCCAATCTGCCCCACCCAACTCCAATCCAATCCGCCCCACCCAACTCCAATCCTATCCTATCCTATCCAATCAAATCCACCCACTTCAATCCAATCCACCTCATTCCAATATGATCCACCTAAATCCAATGCACCCCTCCAATCCAATACACCTCACTCCAATCCACTCCAGTAAATCCACTCCACCCAAATCTACCCCAGTTCACCCCATTTCAATCCAATCCACCCCACTCCAATCTAATCCGCCCCACCCCACTCCAATCCAATCCAATCCGCCCCACCCCACTCCAATCCAATCCAATCCGCCCCGCCCCACTCCAATCCAATCCAATCCGCCCCACCCCACTCCTATCCAATCCAATCCGCCCCACCCCACTCCTATCCAATCCAATCCGCCCCACCCCACTCCTATCCAATCCTATCCAATCCGCCCCACCCCACTCCAATCCAATCCAATCCTATCCAATCCGCCCCACCCCACTCCAATCCAATCCAATCCGCCCCACCCCACTCCACTCCAATCCAATCCGCCCCACCCCACTCCGATCCAATCCGCCCCACCCCAATCCGATCCAATCCGCCCCACCCCAATCCGATCCAATCCGCCCCACCCCAATCCGATCCAATCCGCCCCACCCACTCCGATCCAATCCGCCCCACCCCACCCCGATCCAATCCGCCCCACCCCACCCCGATCCAATCCGCCCCGCCCCACCCCGATCCAATCCGCCCCACCCCACTCCGATCCAATCCGCCCCACCCCACTCCGATCCAATCCGCCCCACCCCGATCCAATCCGCCCCACCCCACTCCGATCCAATCTGCCCCACCCCTATCCAATCCAATCCGCCCCACCCCACTCCTATCCAATCCAATCCGCCCCACCCCACTCCTATCCAATCCAATCTGCCCCACCCCACTCCTATCCAATCCAATCCAATCCGCCCCACCTCACTCCAATCCAATCCGATCTGCCCCACCCCACACCAATCCAATCCGATCCACCCTACCCCACTCCAATCCGATCCGATCCGCCCCACTCCAATCCGCCCCACTCCAATCCAATCCACTCCAATCCAATCCGCCCCACCCCACTCCAATCCAATCCGCCCCACCCCAATCCAATCCGCCCCACCCCAATCCAATCCGACCCACCCCAATCCAATCCGACCCACCCCAATCCAATCCGACCCACCCCACCCCAATCCAATCCGCCCCACCCCAATCCAATCCAATCCGCCCCACCCCAATCCAATCCGCCCCACCCCAATCCGCCCCACCCCACCCCACTCCAATCCAATCCTATCCAATCCACCCCACCCTGATCCGATCCGCCTCACTCCGATCCGATCCACTCCAATCCGCCCCACCCCACTCCAATCCAATCCAATCCGCCCCAACCCACTCCAATCCAATCCACCCCACCCCACTCCAATCCAATCCAATCCACCCCACCCCAATCCAATCCAATCCTATCCAATCCAATCCAATCCACCCCAATTCTATCCTATCCTATCCAATCCACCCCACCCCACTCCAATCCAATCCTATCCAATCCAATCCACCCCACCCCACTCCAATCCGTCCCACCCCACTCCAATCCGCCCCACCCCAATCCAATCCTATCCTATCCTATCCAATCCAATCCGCCCCACCCCACTCCAATCCTATCCTATCCTATCCTATCCAATCCTATCCTATCCTATCCAATCCGCCCCACCCCACCCCACTCCAATCCAATCCTATCCAATCTGCCCCACCCCACTCCTATCCTATCCTATCCTATCCACCCCACTCCAATCCTATCCTATCCTATCCTATCCTATCCAATCCGCCCCACCCCACTCCAATCCAATCCTATCCTATCCTATCCAATCCAATCCGCCCCACCCCAATCCAATCCTATCCTATCCTATCCAATCCAATCTGCCACTCCAATCCTATCCAATCCGCCCCACCACACTCCAATTCTATCCAATCCGCTCCACCCCACCCCAGTCCAATCCAATCCAATCCAATCCGCCCCACCCCACCCCAGTCCAATCCAATCCAATCCAATCCGCCCCACCCCACCCCAGTCCAATCCAATCCAATCCAATCCAATCCGCCCCACCCCACCCCAATCCAATCCGCCCCACCCCAGTCCAATCCAATCCAATCCGCCCCACCCCAGTCCAATCCAATCCGCAACACCCCACCCCGCCCCAGTCCAATCGAATCCAATCAAATCCACCCCACTCCAATCCTATCCAATCCTATCCAATCCACCCCACTCCGATCCAATCCAATCCTATCCAATCCTCCCCACTCAGATCCAATCCAATCCTATCCAATCCACCCCACTCCAATCCGATCCACTCCGATCCACTCCGATCCACTCCGATCCAACCCACTCCAATCCACTCCAATCCAATCCAACCCACTCCGATCCAATCCAATCCAATCCACTCAGATCCAATCCAATCCACTCCGATCCAATCCAATCCTATCCAATCAACCCCACTCCGATCCAATCCGATCCAATCCGATCCGATCCGATCCAATCCGATCCAATCCGATCCAATCCGATCCGATCCGATCCAATCCGATCCAATCCGATCCAACCCGATCCAATCCGATCCAACCCGATCCAACCCGATCCGATCCAACCCAACCCACTCCGATCCAATCCACTCTGATCCAATCCAATCCAACCCACTCCGATCCAATCCAATCCAATCCACTCAGATCCAATCCAACCCACTCCGATCCAATCCAATCCAATCCACCCAGATCCAATCCAATCCAACCCACTACGATCCAATCCAACCCACTACGATCCAATCCAATCCACTCTGATCCAATCCAACCCACTCCGATCCAATCCAACCCACTCCGATCCAATCCAACCCACTCCGATCCAATCCAACCCACTCCGATCCAATCCAATCCAACCCACTCAGATCCAATCCAATCCAACCCACTACGATCCAATCCAATCCAACCCACTCCAATTCAACCCACTCCGATCCGATCCAATCCAACCCACTCCGATCCGATCCAATCCAACCCACTCCGATCCGATCCAATCCAACCCACTCCGATCCAACCCAATCCAACCCACTCCGATCCAATCCAACCCACTCCGATCCAATCCAACCCACTCCGATCCAATCCAACCCACTCCGATCCAATCCAACCCACTCCGATCCAATCCAACCCACTCCGATCCAACCCAATCCAACCCACCCCATTCCATTTCAATCCACCCCACCCCACTGCCTCAATCCACTCCAACCCACTCCACCCCACTATACGACACTTTCTGCCACTGAACTACTAAACTCTACTCCTCCTACTCCACTTTATGACATTCTAACAAATCCACCCCACTCCAATCCAATCCTATCCTATCCTATCCAATCCAATCCGCCCCACCCCACTCCAATCCAATCCTATCCTATGCTATCCAATCCAATCCGCCCCACCGCACTCCAATCCTTTCCTATCCTATCCAATCCGCCCCACCGCACTCCAATTCTATCCAATCTGCCCCACCGCACTCCAATCCTATCCAATCCAATCCGCCCCACCCCACCCCAGTCCAATCCAATCCAATCCAATCCACCCCACCCCGTCCAATCCAATCCAATCCAATCCGCCCCACCCCAATCCAATCCGCAACACCCCACCCCGCCCCAGTCCAATCGAATCCAATCCAATCCAATCCACCCCACTCCAATCCAATCCGATCCGATCCAATCCAATCCGATCCGATCCAATCCAATCCGATCCGATCCAATCCGATCCAATCCGATCCGATCCAATCCGATCCGATCCGATCCAACCCACTCCGATCCGATCCAACCCACTCCGATCCAACCCACTCCGATCCAACCCACTCCGATCCAACCCACTCCGATCCAACCCACTCCGATCCAACCCACTCCGATCCAACCCACTCCGATCCAACCCACTCCGATCCAATCCACTCCGATCCAACCCAATCCAACCCACTCCGATCCAACCCAATCCAACCCAATCCAACCCACTCCGATCCAACCCAATCCAACCCAATCCAACCCAACCCAATCCGATCCAACCCAATCCAACCCACTCCAATCCAACCCAATCCAACCCACTTCAATCCAATCTGCCCCACTCCAATCCAATCCGCCCCACACCAATCCAATCCAATCCGCCCCACTCCAATCCAATCCAATCCGCCTCACTCCAATCCAATCCAATCCAATCCGCCCCACTACAATCCAATCCGATCCAATCCAACCCACTCCGATCCAATCCAATCCAACCCACTACAATCCAATCCAACCCACTCCAATTCAACCCACTCCGATCCAATCCAACCCACTCCAATCCGATCCAATCCAACCCACTCCGATCCAATCCAACCCACTCCGATCCAATCCAATCCGCCTCACTCCAATCCAATCCAATCCAATCCGCCTCACTCCAATCCAATCCAATCCAATCCGCCCCACTACAATCCAATCCAATCCAACCCACTCCGATCCAATCCAATCCAACCCACTACAATCCAATCCAACCCACTCCAATTCAACCCACTCCGATCCAATCCAACCCACTCCAATCCGATCCAATCCAACCCACTCCGATCCAACCCAATCCAACCCACTCCGATCCAACCCAATCCAACCCACTCCGATCCAACCCAATCCAACCCACTCCGATCCAATCCAACCCACTCTGATCCAACCCAATCCAACCCACCCCATTCCATTTCAATCCACCCCACCCCCTCAATCCACTCCAACCCACTCC
The DNA here is from genome assembly GCF_031143425.1 of Pleurodeles waltl. Taxonomy (NCBI): domain Eukaryota; kingdom Metazoa; phylum Chordata; class Amphibia; order Caudata; family Salamandridae; genus Pleurodeles; species Pleurodeles waltl. The sequence continues at coordinate 142,788,839 of NC_090443.1, forward strand.
ACCCCACTATACGACACTTTCTGCCACTGAACTACTAAACTCTACTCCTCCTACTCCACTTTATGACATTCTAACAAATCCACCCCACTCCAATCCTATCCTATCCTATCCAATCCAATCCAATCCGCCCCACCCCACTCCAATCCAATCCAATCCTATCCTATGCTATCCAATCCAATCCGCCCCACCGCACTCCAATCCTATCCTATCCAATCCGCCCCACCGCACTCCAATTCTATCCAATCTGCCCCACCGCACTCCAATCCTATCCAGTCCAATCCGCCCCACCCCACCCCAGTCCAATCCAGTCCAATCCACCCCACCCCAGTCCAATCCAGTCCAATCCACCCCACCCCCGTCCAATCCAATCCAATCCAATCCGCCCCACCCCAGTCCAATCCAATCAGCAACACCCCACCCCGCCCCAGTCCAATCGAATCCAATCCAATCCGCCCCAATCCAATCCAATCTGCCCCACTCCAATCCAATCCAATCTGCCCCACTCCAATCCAATCCAATCTGCCCCACTCCAATCCAATCCAATCCGCCCCACTCCAATCCAATCCAATCCGCCCCACTCAGATCCAATCCAATCCGCCCCACTCAGATCCAATCCAATCCAACCCACTCCGATCCAACCCACTCCGATCCAACCCAATCCAACCCACCCCAATCCAACCCACTCCGATCCAATCCAACCCAATCCAACCCACTCCGATCCAATCCAACCCAATCCAACCCACTCCGATCCAATCCAACCCAACCCAACCCACTCCGATCCAATCCAATCCAACCCAACCCACTCCGATCCAATCCAATCCAATCCAATCCAACCCACTCCGATCCAACCCACTCCGATCCAATCCAATCCAATCCGATCCAATCCAATCGGATCGGATTCAATCCGATCCGATTCAATCCGATCCGATTCAATCCGATCCGATTCAATCCGATCCGATTCAATCCGATCCGACCCGATCCGATCCAACCCACTCCGATCCAACCCACTCCGATCCAACCCACTCCGATCCAACCCACTCTGATCCAACCCACTCTGATCCAACCCACTCCGATCCAACCCACTCCGATCCAACCCACTCCGATCCAACCCACTCCGATCCAACCCACTCCGATCCAACCCACTCCGATCCAACCCACTCCGATCCAACCCACTCCGATCCAACCCACTCCGATCCAACCCACTCCGATCCAACCCACTCCGATCCAATCCAACCCAATCCAACCCACTCCGATCCAATCCAACCCAATCCAACCCACTCCGATCCAATCCAACCCAATCCAACCCACTCCGATCCAATCCAACCCAATCCAACCCACTCCGATCCAATCCAACCCAACCCAACCCACTCCGATCCAATCCAATCCAATCCAATCCAATCCAATCCAATCCAACCCACTCCGATCCAATCCAATCCAATCCGATCCGATTCAATCCGATCCGATTCAATCCGATCCGATTCAATCCGATCCGATTCAATCCGATCCGATTCAATCCGATCCAACCCACTCCGATCCAACCCACTCCGATCCAACCCACTCCGATCCAACCCACTCCGATCCAACCCACTCCGATCCAACCCACTCCGATCCAACCCACTCCGATCCAACCCACTCCGATCCAATCCAATCCAATCCGATCCAATCCAATCCAATCCGATCCAACCCACTCCGATCCAATCCAATCCAATCCGATCCAATCCAATCCAATCCAATCCAATCCAATCCAATCCAATCCAATCCAATCCAATCCAACCCACTCCGATCCAATCCAATCCAATCCGATCCAACCCACTCCACTCCGATCCAATCCAACCCACTCCACTTCGACCCAATCCAATCCACCCCACTCCGACCCAATCCAATCCACCCCACTCCGACCCAATCCAATCCACCCCACTCCGACCCAATCCAATCCACCCCACTCCGACCCAATCCAATCCACCCCACTCCGACCCAATCCAATCCACCCCACTCCGACCCAATCCAATCCACCCCACTCCGACCCAATCCAATCCACCCCACTCCGACCCAATCCAATCCACCCCACTCCGACCCAATCCAATCCACCCCACTCCGACCCAATCCAATCCACCCCACTCCGACCCAATCCAATCCACCCCACTCCGACCCAATCCAATCCACCCCACTCCGACCCAATCCACCCCACTCCGACCCAATCCACCCCACTCCGACCCAATCCACCCCACTCCGACCCAATCCACCCCACTCCGACCCAATCCACCCCACTCCGACCCAATCCACCCCACTCCGACCCAATCCACCCCACTCCGACCCAATCCACCCCACTCCGACCCAATCCACCCCACTCCGACCCAATCCATCCTAACCTACCCTACCCCATCCCAGTGCAATCCACTACAATCCAACCCATCCATCCATCCTACACCACTCCAACCCACCCCAATCCTCTCCACCCCATCACTCCAATCCATCACACTACTCCAATCCACCTATTCTATCACAATCCAGTCCACCCCACTCCAATCCATCCATCCTCTCAAATCTATCTAGCTCACGCCACTCCAATCCACCCTACCCCCAATCCATCTCCACCCATCCACACCCCTCAAATCCAGCAAATCCAAACCACCCCACTCCAACCTGATCCACCCCAACCCACCACACTCCAATCCACCCCAACCCAACCCAGGCATATCACTCCAATCTAATCCACCCCACTCACATCCACTCCAACCCCATTCACCCCATTCCATTTCAATCCACCCCACCCCGATGCCTCAATCCACTCCAACCCACTCCACCCCACTATACGACACTCTCTGCCACTGAACTACTAAACTCTACTCCTCCTACTCCACTTTATGACATTCTAACAAATCCACTCTGCAACACTCTACTTCCCCGCTCCACCCCACTAACATTTAGACATGCTGAACAACTCATTGCCAAAGCCAATAGCTCCTGCATAGGTGAGATCTATTGGCTTGGTCAATGCTTGATTTTATCTTGCTTTGGATTTTTACTGCCAAAACATTAAAAAACGTAAAAAGCACTGCTTAAGAAAATGTTGCTAATGATTTGGTTGGAGTCTACAACTTATAGAATTGATTTTGTACCTGATGGAGGTAGTGTGAAGGTCTGGGCAGCCCTCGTGCTATAGAGATGACGACACAGACACTGCTTCTAAAGGTGCTAAACTGGCCCAGGGCATGTGCACCCGGCTTTTTTTCATTAGCAGTCGCCATGTCATGCGTGACTACTGTGTTGGATGGGTATGGGGTGGATGTAAAGTCAGCCCTTGGGGAGTGGCTGGAAATAGCTAAGTATCTGGCAGGACTCTACGTGTAGTTCTTGCTGAGTCTGTACCAGACTTGGGCTTCTCCAACAAGTAGCTCCTGAGCTACTGGAAGCTCTCCAGCTAGCTTTATGCAGCTCATCAACTAAATCAGAAGCTGGAGAGGAGCCAAGATGGTGACTGGGATGGACGGCTAGTGCGAGCACTCCATCCCGGATCCGCTACAAACATCCTGCAGGACGCCCCCGGGGTGACGGGGGCGCGGTAGCAGCCTCGGTTCGACCGGCAACTCTCGGCGGAACCCGGAACCGACGGGGGGGGAGCTTCCAGCCCGAACTCTCCTTCCGGACTGGGAGCCGGAGTACGGAGCGCCCGCCATTTTGGGACTGCGGAGGCGGAGAGCGCTGCCCGGGGCTACGGGATGCGAGTGTTCGGCACGGAGAGCTGCCGCGGGACCTCCTGCGCAACATAGGAGAACGCGGTGCTCTGGAGCCGGGGAGTGCCTACCGCCTGGAGCTGCCGCTGGTGAGAGAGTTGCGGCCCGGCCCCTCCCTCTGCATCGGGGATTGGAGCACCATCTTGGGGCCGATAAGACTACAGGCGGCGCCCGGAGTCCCGGGGCGCGGGTGACCGGCCTGCGGGACGAGGGGTCGCCACGGGGATCCCCGCATCTGTTTAAAGCCCGTGAAAAAAATTTAAAAAGAATACAAACAAACAAAAGTAAGTGTCGCCCTGGACTCGGGGGGGTGCTCCCCTCCCGGAGCTGGGGAGGATGCGGCCGCTGCGGTGCCGGGGTGCCTCGGTTGGAGCGGGCGGGGACGGGCCCCCTGTCGACCCCCGCGGCACCCGGGAAGCGCTATTTCTGAATAGGCAGAATTGCCTGTCTGAGGCGGGCGCAGACGCCTAAAGACCCGCTCCCCTCCGGGCTGACGGATTGTCCTACATAGCGGGGTGCGACGACAAGAGGGGGCTTGGAAAATCTGCTGTGGCCTACCAACCACAGGTGAGACAGAGAGGCCGGGCCTGCGTCTCCCCTCTCCCTTCCCCTCCCCCTCCCCCTCCCCCCCCCCTGCTCCTGCACCCTCCCCACCCCCCCTGGTGGGGCGCCCCACTTGGCGCCGGACCCGCCTTGGACGTGCGCTAGTGCGGGGGGACCAGTGGGAACGGACCAAGACACTGGAGGAACAAAGGCTGGCACAACTAGCTTCCAGCCAGTATGGACCAGACTCTTCCCCTCTGCATCGGGGGCAACTGAGACCAGGCGGCCCCCCCAGCGCCCCGAAAGCCAGCAGGGGAGGGCTATGAATATCAGGCTCGCAAACTAGTTCCAACTAAAGCCTGCCCCCTGGCATGAGACCTGGCGACAAGGGACCATAAACTGAGCCAGCGAAGAGGGACAAAAGGGGGGGGAAGCCTGCCACAATTGAACACCGAGGAGTGCCTTATTGTGACCCGCAACACCCCCTACCGAATGAACACAATGGCGGGCAGGCTGAAATCAGCCAAGAATCAAGACCGAACCACACAAGGCCCAGCGGCCACCGACCAACAGCCAAATCCGACTCTACAAACGCTGGAGAGCACACTTGCGTCACAATCCGCGCAATTGGAGAGGGTACTACAAGCGATAATGGACACTAAGACCTCCTTGGAAAGTAGAATAGACGTGGTATCGCACGCCCTGAACCTACTTCGCGTGGATCACCGCAAGCTATCGGAAAGAGTCAAAACAGTGGAGGAGGGGCTGACCGAGTTATCTCCCACGACCCAGGATAACCAAAAACAGATCCAACGCATGGATGCGGAATTGAAGGTGCTATGGAAACGAGCGGAAGAAGCTGAGAGTAGATCGCGCCGGAATAATATTCGCTTCCTGGGGTTTCCCGAAAATATGCAACAACAAAGCATGGAAATATCCCTAGAACAATGGCTAATCAAAGAGGTGCTAGGCGGGGCCTCATCCAAGTTATTCACTGTGGAAAGGGTGCACAGAATCCCGGGAAGGCCCCCGCTCCCTGGTCAACCACCCAGACCATTGATCGCCAGATTCTTAAACTTCCGGGACAGAGATGCAATTCTACAACAGTTCCGCAACAAAGGCCCATTCAATTACGAGGAAGCAATCATCAATGCATATCCAGATTTCACCCAAGAGGTGCAAAGAAAACGCAACTCATATATCAAGGTCAAACAACGCCTGCGTGAAATCAACATTAAATACGCATTACTCTTTCCTGCCAAGCTGAGAATGATAGCAGATGATCGCACCCACATATTTAACTCCCCAGAAGACGCGTGGACATGGTTACACGCCAAAGGCCTTGCGCGCATGACCGACGAAGCGGAGGGGGAGAAGAATGGTTGACCTCGGCATCAAGGAAACTATCCAAAAGGCGCACTAGGGTCCAGCCGTTTGCCCAACAGGTAGCGGAAGAAAGAGCAAAAGTCCTGAAAGAAACCCCTCTACTGACACGGAACAACTTTGAAGTAATCAGGGAACTACCTGAAATCAACTCGGACTCGGACACGACCAGCTCTGTTTCTACTATAATAGATGACTCAAAAGGGCCGAAGGTCACCCCCAGAGCGACTGATGATCTGATCACATCCAATAACACCATTTTTGTTCTGTTACTCTGGGGAGATGTGGCCGGACGTTCCGGAGGTCCCAGGAGCGATGCGGATCCCCGGAGAAGCAGCATCCTTTTTAAAAAATGTGTATCTTTTGCATAAATTCATCCTTGCCTGGCGGGGCTGCGGGTTGGGTGGTGGCAGGGCGTGGGGAGGGGACCAGGGGGTGACACACACTCCGGGGGCGGCCACCCGTATTAGCAGACACAGTCTACGGTCTGATGTGAGCCCCACAAATGAGCCACATTAGACTGTCATGATAACACCACCATGGTTATCCAGCAGGATACAGGTTTTTCTATATATATACGAGTTAAGTAGTTTCACATTAATAGATAAGAGTGTGAGGGGATTAGTTGGGGGGGAGGGAAGTAGTAAATTAATAGAAACACACACTATAGATCCATCACAAATATGCAAGCACTGCTGGGATAGGCAAACATACTCAATGGCACTATCAGAGGGACAACTCATCGGAAGACCAACGAGCAAGATTGAGGCATACAAACAGACCCACCCCAGGCTTTCTCATGACACCACAAACTAACCGCAACAGTAATCAATACGACATAATGACATGGAATGTGAGGGGTATGGGCACAAGAAATAAAAGAGCTTGCATTCACGCACGCCTCAAGCGACTGGGAACACACATTGCTATCCTCCAAGAGACACACTTACAGGAACCAGACTTGCAGGAGCTTCGTGCGAAGTGGGGCGGACAACTGGTAGGCACAACATACTCCGCGTTCGCACAGGGAGTATTGATATGGATTGCAGGTAGAGTCCCATTTCACCAAACAGCATATAGAGTAGACTCAGGAGGTAATTTGTGGTGATGGAGGGCCAGCTAGATGGTAGACAACTTTCAATAGTAGGTATATACGCCCCAAATGGTGGCACAGTGGGATTCTTGGGCACCCTCACACCGGCATTACTAACAAACCCATCAGCTCCGGCAGTTTGGGGCAGGGATTTCAACAGTATACCAGACACCACTTTGGACAGATCCAGCGGTCAAGCGAGCGCAGTAGCAAGGAGAAAAATCATAAACCCACTGCAACATTGGGCGGGCGACCTGAGGCTTTACGACATATGGCGCACAAGACACCCCCTCCAAAGGGAATACTCATTCTACTCAGCACCTCATAGAACACATACTAGAATAGATATGGTGTGGGGCACCCAGGACATAGCCGCCTTGGTAACTGGAACGGAATACCTAGCGAAGACACTTTCAGACCACTCACCGTTGAGAATATCACTAGGCTGGGGCAGGAGCCGACGGGAGATCCCAACCTGGCGTTTACAAGTAGATGCGCTTCAGGACCCGGCATTTGTGGACACGTTAAACACCACATTACGACAGTATTGGGAAACAAATGATCTAACTGCAAACTCACGCGCCGTGGAATGGGACGCACATAAAGCAGTGATCAGAGGGCAGTGCATCAATACAAGCTGGGGAGTAAGGCGCACACTTCACACTGAAATTAATAAAATTGAAAAGGATCTAAGATCAGCAGAAATAGCAACTGCACGGGGGAAACCCCCTACACAACATTAAAAGCAACCCGCATAAAATATAACGAAGCAGACAGTAGACTTCAGTGTCACGACTACAACTATCACTTAATGCGCTTGCAAACGGAGGGCGACAGGTCGGGTAAAATGCTGGCTTGGTTACTGTGAGAGGACAGACAGCATTCTCCCATCGGCACCATCCGGGTTGATGCTCACACCACGGCCACCACACAGGTAGAGATAAATGAAAAATTCTGAGACTACTACAGGAATTTATACACCAAGTGCACTTCGTGCACGGCTACACAATTTGAGTCTTTCCTAAGGGGCTCCCCCTTGCCGCAATTATCCCAAGTAGACAGGGACACACTAGAAGCCCCCCTCACAGCGGGGGAAATAGACCTAGCTCTATCACAGATGCCCAGGAATAAATTGCCTGGAATAGATGGCCTCCCAATAGAGTATTACTCCACATTCTCGCCCCGCTTGAAACCCCAACTACTGAAGGTGTTCGAGGAAGCCTGGACCACTGAATTGCTGCCCCCTTCCCAGACGGAGGCCATGATAGTGGTACTCCCCAAACCGGGCCGCGACCCCACGGACATCAAATCCTATACACCACTCTCACTTCTGAATTTAGACTGTAAGATATTGGGTAAAATACTGGCCAATAGACTCGCTCCCATCATTCATACCCTAATCCATGAAGACCAGAAGGGCTTCATCCCGAAGAGAAACACTTTTTTAAATATCCGAAGACTCTTGAGTGTAATAGGGGATACCCCCCTGAAGCATATGACGAAATGGTGATGTCATTAGATATCGAAAAGGCGTTCGATACGCTGGAGTGGGATTTCCTCTTGACTACAATGAGACAGATGGGAATAGGTCCTAACTATGTGCGCTGGGTCCGTACACTATACTCCAACCCGCAAGCCAGAGTGAAAATGGGTGTAGTGATCTCTGTCAGTTTTCCCGTATCAAGAGGCACGAGACAGGGCTGCCCTCTCTCCCCACTATTGTTTGCGATCGCAATGGAGCCACTAGCAGCCAAAGTGCGCTCCATGGCAGATAAATGGGGAATATCAAGAACGGAACATACCACGCAATCTCGCTATATGCAGATGATGCTCTTACATATACTCGGAAGGGCACGGAGTCGTTACCCTCTATAATGACATTCCTAGCGGAGTTCGGTAGGATATCTGGCCTAGCAGTAAACTGGGACAAATCGTGTGTGTTCCCACTGTCTAGATGGCCACTAGTAAGGCAGGAGGTGGCACCACGCGGGCACCTGAAATGGTGCTTTGAAACATTTAAATATTTGGGGGTTCACATATACCACAGCACGGAAGACCTCAGAGATGGTAACCTGGGGAGAGCACTAGCCTCCATAAAGGGATCTTTACGCTTCTGGAACAAACTACCTATTTCCCCACCGGGCAGGGTAGCGATCGCAAACATGCTGATTTTGCCTAGGTTACTATATTACTTTGCGGCATTGCCAAACATCCTTCCACGCAGCTTTTTTAGCAATCTAAACACAATGCTGCTGCAGCTCATGTGGGGGGGTAGCAGAGCACGGGTGGCACTATCCACACTGCAACTACCGGTGGACTTGGGTGGACTGGGGGCCCCCAACTTCGAGCTTTACTATGCAGCGGCGCAACTACAGTGGCTGCAGCTGTGGTTCCACAGACCGACGGCTGCTGAGTCTGTATGGATGCAGAATCAGATAAAAGGAGCTCACCTGTTAACATGGCTGGCAAATAAATACCCCAAAAGTGAATCCACCAACCCATTACTGGTTGTGGCACATGCATGCTGGGTGAGGTATGTCCAGAAGGGGCACGGGGTAGTCCCATACACCCCGTATGTCCCACTGGAGTATCTCCTTGACCAGCAGACACCAACGTTGCACTCGTCTCGAGTGTGGTCAGAGGCGGGAATACGGCTGGTGGGTGACTATTTTGAATATGTCAAACTAATGCCATTTGAGGCCATCCAAGCCCTTACGGATGTGAACCCTGGTCAATTTTTTATCGTATCGCACTATATGCCACGTAATAAAAAAAACTTGGGGAACAGGAGCCCTAGAACCAGAGACGTCCCCCACAATACACCACATACTACAGGACGACACCCAAACAAAAGCAATCTATAGGCTATACAAAATACTTAGCAAATCTCCAAAACCCTACTTAGAAAGAGCCAGGGAGAGGTGGAACACTGTTCACCCTGTCCCGATACCCCAAGAAGACTGGCTGAAAGTACTGACTCACGCCCGGGGGATATCAAGGAACCCCAGATTCCGCTATACCCAGTTCAACTTTATACACCAAACGTATCTGTCACCGGCCAGACTGAAACGCATGTTCCCCGACACAGCACCGACATGCCCTAGATGCACGGAATCAGCTGACCACTTTTATCACATGGTCTGGGAATGCCCCCGGGTGCAAATAGAATGGAACAGGGTGGTGAAGGTGCTATCAGACTGGACGGGACTAGAGCTGGAAGCGGACCCCAGATCTTGCTTATTGGGAGTGAGGACAAGGGCAAAAAAACATAGACTTCTACACAAATTTGTAGACCTAGCCTACGTGATGTATAAAAGGCTGATAGAAATGCACTTGAAAGCACCTAACGTCCGGGACCAGAAATCCTAGCACACCCTCACATTGAGGTGGGCCAGCACAGAACACTAGGTGCTCATAAAACTGACACGAGAAGGCCAGACACACACGGGGTGCGACACCTGGGAAACACTGGTATCCAAACTCGAAGCAAAAAACAACGACAAACCTCCATGAAGGGGTCCTTATACCACTTAAACCACATTCACCAGGAACTTAACCAGTCGCAACAGCAAAGGTTATGACAAAGACCAGAACACTGCGATGAAGTGCGTACCCCCACACCCCTAAAAAGGGGTCAACCCTTGTGAGCACACCGACATAGGAGCATTAGTAAAAACACCGGGCACACCAAGTACTCCCACTGCCTACTGTTAACGAGCGCAAGAATGTACACCTTAAGTCCCCACTGGGGTGCGATCATAAACAGTAGATGTCCCATAGCAACCACATGGGGAGCCTCTCTGATAACCAACACAAGCCCAACATTATGAGCAACGCAGCAGAAAAAATAATATTGTAAGTGATAAATGGCTAGTTAAGTGTGTAAATGGGGGGGTTTGGTTGTTTAAACGAAATATTAACCAGATAAATGTGATCCTGTAGTATCTCCGACCAACGCTTGTATTGTGTATCTGCTATGTAAAACCAATAAAAAATAAATAAAAAAGAATAAACTAAATCAGAAGCTCTTGCATGGCTGAATTGTTTGGATATCAAAACTAAAAGTGTGCATTCCAGACAAAATGGCGTATATTTTCAGAACGTATTAGCAGATCTTGGAAGGAAAATGGCTGAACTTCCAAAATGTATTTAAAGCGGATACTTGAGTGATATATTGTGTGCGTTGGTGGAGAATTTTCATTAATATTAGTATTGTGGTGCCAGAACACTTAAGCTATGGCTCTTACTTATTACACATACAAAAGGCATCCCAAACTAACAAAGCTTTGTTTTGTTTGCTACTAATAGCAGTTAGTGGTATGGGCCCCTTCCCAAAGAACTCCCACCACCTTTTTAGTCACCCGTACCCCACAGATATTCACTGTCCTTGGGATGGAGTATGGCATTCCTGAAGGACTGTAAGGAGAGGCCTGAAGTGATGCTCCCCCCTTTCACCACAGATGGTGCAGGGGTCCTGAGCTACGCTCATACTAGCTATCTTGCTTGATTAACTGAGGTGTCCAACGCTAGTAATCTGGCAGATGGTATTTAGATTAATGTGGCCACTATTACAATGCTAATATTAGAGGTTGGGATTATTTTCATTGAACATATGTAGCTCTTATTACAGAAAAGATTGGAAACCCCCTAAAGATTAAGCATGTGCATGAACAGTAAGTTGTACGTAATGAGATAGTGCACGCAGACACTGGCATGTGTGCACAATAGGATTAGGAGTATTTAAGGAAAATGCTAAAAACAAAACATTTACTGAAAAAAAAAAAAATCACATCCACAAAAACAGCTGGTTGACTGTAACGGGGGCAGCTAAGACTGGCATTCATCCAGTTTGCAGTCAGGAAAACTGGACCAACAGCTGAGGGCGGCTCTCCGGTATAGCACGCAGCATTGCAGGGGCTGGCGACACCACCCCAGAAACAGGTGTGGGGAACTATAAGCCAATTAAGTGTATATAGCAAAGAGCATCCCTCCTGGCTTCGTCTGATCCATATTTTTCCCGGTCCCTTCGTACCGTTCTATCCAGGTCTCCATGGAAGGTGCACCCAGGACATGATCAGCAGCGTGAAGGCACCTCAAAAAAATCTTACAGGAAATGTTAATGCATATCTTACACCCTGGTTTCCTTTTCACCCTCTCTCAATGTTGCCAAGCAGCTTGCTCAGATTTTACATCACTTGTGAAAACAAAAGTTACTTCGCTTTGGTAATGATCTTTCTGATGGATAAAGTACCAGCTAATTTCTCACCTTTTGAATATCCCAAGCACCAGACTGAATCAGGAAACTTTCCAAAATATCTCCATGCCAAACTTTCCAATAGATCTCCATGCCAGTAGTGAACACAGGTTCCATTTCTTCGCCAGAAGGGGCAACATCGTGACATTACTAGAACCATATAGCACCCGTACCAGGACACTAGCATCAGTTTACCATCTACATTTTACTCAACTTCAAAGGTAAGGATTAGAGCACAAAGAGATAGGTGCAGTACGATCTCTAAAAACAGAACCTCATCAAAATGGTAGACTTTTAAATAACTAGCCATGAATTTGGGGAGGAAGATGTGGTTGGTGAGAACTCTGTAGGTAGATAACAGTATCAACCACAAAGATTCTAACTTTTTATTCTGAGGGATACTTCTACTTGCAGATTCCTCACCTTTTGAATAGATTCCCCAAGTAGCAGCCCACCAGGAGCTGGGTTGAATCGCTGGATAAACTAAGACATCCTGGAGGACCGAGCACGCAAATTGACCTTTCCTCCGACCGTCTGAGTCTAAAAAGTAAGGCTTTACAAAGGTATGGTGAGAAGCCCAAGCTGCTCTTTGCAGATTTTTAAAATGGGAATCGCCTTGCCAGGACTGAAACAGAAGATTTCACTCTTGTGCAGTGAGCTCTGATATCCTCTGGTGGTTCTTTGTGACCCAGGACATAGTATCTTTTATTGCATAAGATGATCCACCTTGATAACATTTTCTACTGTATGGCATTGCTTTTCATGTTGCCAGAGTAACCTACGAACAGTGGACGTCGACCTGGAACTCTTTGATGGGATCCAGCCTATGAAGCCTTTATTCCTCTTTAGAAGAATGCAAAGGAGAAAAGAATGTGGGTAAGGTAGTAGACTTTCCTATATGATTGAGAGTAGCCACATTAGGCAGGAAAGCAGCCCTGGTTCTAATCACCAACTTGCTGGGGAAGAAGGTAGTGAAGGTACTTCCATAACACCAACTTTAACTTCAGAGCCACAACCAACTCACAGACTCAGAGTACAGACTCTAGCGTCTCACCAACAGTGTGATTACCAGCAATGCCAAAGATTTCAAAGCTTCTCTAAAGACTTCTGCTTTTGAGGCCGACAGCAAGACTTAAGACTTTCAATATTAACAGCCCCAAGCCAACCCATTATGCCGCAAACATTGAGGGCGTGGCAAAGGTAAAAGTCAATCTTTACCTCTCCCTCCACTCTCATCCTCCTCTTCAGCCAAGGCAGGGTAACAGCTCTAATCCTTTTTATATTGGAACACAGAGAGCCAGTCGGATATTCCTATCCACAAGCCTGGCGGGACGTCACTTCGAAACAATGGGCCTTGTAGGTTCCAGAAAGGGTAGTTTGCCCTACCATTCCAGCAGGCACCCATAACCATTACCACTGCTATGCTCCCCTTCGCTCCTGGACGCCCACCTTCCGATATTTCAGCAAGGAGCAGAGATCAGACTACAAAAAGAAGAGGTGGAACTGGTGCTGGAGCAGGAACGGGGCCAGAGGTGCTATTCAGGTACTTCCTGGTACCAAAAATGGAAGACGGTCTTGTCCGATCCTCGCACTAAGCATTCTGAAAAGGTTCCTGTGAAAGGACAAGTTCAAAATTCTGTCCCTATTACAAGTGTTACTTGAACTGAAAGCGGGTGACTGAATGCTGTCTGTCAACCTACAGGATTGGTCATATACCAATACCAATTATGCAGTTGCTTCACGGAGGGATCAGCAGATTACTAGTTCATGGTACTGTTTGGTCCGACTTCAGCTCCAGGTGTCTTTACTAAGATGATGGCGGTAGTTGCTACCCTTCTCAAATACAAAGGATCCTAGTGCTCCTTTCCTTAGAGGTCTGGCTCTTCAAAGCAGAGTCCGCTGAGATGATGAAACACCAGCATGCACAGTGGCTCGCCTGCCGACTTGGGCTTTTGCGTCAACAAGGCCAAATCTCATGTAATGCTCTCTTAGCGCATCCTGTTTGTAAGGGCAGTAATGGATACTACATTGCAATGTGCCTTTTCACCTCCTCAGAGAAAACAAGATATTCAGGTATGATTCCAATGTTTCACAACAGAGCACAAGTTTCAGGCATGATGGTCTTGTGCTTGCCAGGTCTATTAGCTTCCTCCCTTTTGCTGGTAACACACACACACATTGACAGAAGGGCCCTCCCCAATGGTGCCTGCGCAAGCAGTGGTCTCAACATGATGAAAATCTTTGGTGCTCCATCAGAATCTTCGGGGACACTACAGGGAATCTGACATGGTGGAGTGTGGAAGACAACCTGGTACATGGGAAGCGATTCCAGCCACCACTGGCAATGACAACGGTCATCAGGGATGCTTTCACCTTCTGGTAGGAAGCTCATCTGGAAAACCTGGAAACCAGAGGCCTCTGGTCTTCAGAAGAGTAGTTGTTGCACACCAATCTGCTAGAACTATGGGCAATTCGACTCGTGCTCAAAGCCTTCCTCCCACTCATTTGCAGTCACTTTGTCCAGGTCTTGACAGACATGACCGCAATGTGGTACATTAACCACATTAACAACCAGGGGGGTGTAAGGTTGCATCCTCTGAGTCGAGAAGCACTACAGCTTTGGTGTTGAGTGCACCAGCATCAGATCTGGCTGGGGTTATGAAAGTCTGAGTACTTAGTATTAGCTGGATTAACCCTGCTGACCACAAGTGGCGACTTCATCCAGACATGGTCCAATACATCTTCAACCTTTGGGGCACGCCTCAGATGGACCACTTTAACCAAGAACAACAAAGTTCAGTGCCCAGTGATCTGTGCCTTCCGGTATAGGCTGAAGACAGCCTTTTGGAGGGGGGGGGGGGGGGGGGGACCTGAAGGGTAGGGTGGGGTGGGAGACAGATTTTGCTAGAAGTGGAACTTTACGCTTGACTACACTTTTCCTCCATATACTGGATTCCTCAGGTGCTGAGGGTGATTCACTTCAACATGGCCCAAGTTATCTTAATAGCCCCGGGCTGGTCACGTAGGGTGTGGTATATAGACTTGCTGCATCTCTTCTTGTGCCCCAGACATACACTTCATCTCCCATACTGGGTAGACCCTCTCTTGTAGTCGAGGGGGCAGACATTGCACCCCAAACTACAGAACCTCCAGCTTCATGACTGGGGATTGAGCAGACACTCAACCAAAACGGAATACCGAGGGAGCTGGAGTAGGTTTGTTCAACAATGCACTGGGCACAGTGGAAGGCTACTTATCCTCCCAATAAGCCTTTCTCTGTGGGACAAGGTACTTACCTTCGGTAATGCCTGATCTGGTAGAGACCATATCAAGCTGCAGATTCCTTTTCTTTGAATTCTCCCCAGGAGTCAGACTGGGTCAACAAGATTTTTGTGAGCAGCACCCCTGAGCGCATGTGAGTGGTGTTAATCGGCTCTTCATCCACCATCTACATCGTCCACAACAGATACCACATTGCGGGCCCTATATAAGCGCCACCCAAATGCGCTATGAGTTTTTTTTAACAACTTTCCACGCCACAAGTACAGAACCATGAAGAACACAAACTACTGGTGTGTCAAAACTAAGTCGCTGAAAGGGGAGTCCTTGCCCCTAGAAACCAGTTCGAAGAGCGGGGAGGATGGGTGGGTCAGTAAGGAATCTGCAGCTAGATATAGACTCTAAAATAAGGTGCTACCAAAGGTAACAAACTTGTCCGCCTGATAAAGTCTTCTAGCTGCAGATTCCTTACCTTTGAATAGGTGCCGTGAAATACCATCCACGGAGGTGGGTCTGTGAACCAGGTTCGGACTAGAGAGTCCTGCAGGACTGAATAGGCAAAGTGCCCATTCCTTTGGACCTGACCGTCCAGGCAGTAGAGTTTGATAAATGTGTGCAGAGACGCCCATGTTGCTGCCTGACAGATGTCAAGTACTGGAATTACTCATGCTAGTGCAGTAGTTGCACCTTTAGCTCTGGTAGAATAAGCGTGCAAACATTTAGGGGGTTACTCTTTGGTCAGTGCGGAGCATATCTTAATGCAAAGTATGACCCATCTGGAGAACGTCTGCTTCTGCACTGCCTGACCTTTCTTAGCTAACAAAGAGGTGGTCATCCACCCAGGACTTTTTTGTATGATAAAGGTAGAATGCCAATGATCTGTCAGGTTCAGTGCGGTGAAGTCTCTCCTCTTCCTTAAAAGGATGTTGGGGATGGGGGTGTAAAAAGTAGGCAAGGTGAAGGATTGGCCTACATGAAAAGGAGTGACCACTTTAGGCAGAAAAGAGGCCCTAGCGCTAAGCACCACTTTGTCAGAACTGATGGAAAAGTAGGGAGGCTTAGATGATAAGGCCTAACGCTCACTCACGCTGCAGACAGCTGTAATTGCCACAAGGAAAGCTGTTTTCAAGGTGAGAAGCCTGAGAGGTCAATTGTGGAGAGGCTTAAAAGGAGCGCACAACAAAAAGGTCAGAACCAATTTCAGAATCCATCGGGCATAATGAATGGGGTTGGAGATAAAAGATGTTGTAAGACCTTTAAGGCAGCAGGTTCTCTGACTTCAAAGAAGAGGTCTGAAAGGGCTGAGGTGAATGATGTGGGAACTTATCTTTTGAGGATAGGCACCATTTGGACTACTGGTGTTGCTTCTTTCTATGCTTTTTCTTTGAGGATTTGTATGTTGGTGGTGACGTCAGCAACCTCATCCTGTGCCTCAACTTATGTTTGGCTCGATGGTAGTCCTGCGCCACAAAGAACTTGGCCTCCTGCACCATTATGGCCTTGGGGTGCTTGCTTCTGCATGTGGTACAGGCACTGGCCCGGCCCTAGGCACCACATCATCACCTTCAAATATGCCTCATTTATCGAGAGCAATCTGCTACCACTCAACCATACAGATTTTAATTAGAACATTAAAGAAGTGTGCCACCCATTTTTACATATTGTGATAAAACATACATATTTTCCTAGAAAAATAAATGCCTGCGAACTCTGCATTAATGTTGTTGTTGTTGGACAAAAATTATTTGTAGTATTTGCAAATTCTATGTCAGGAGCAGGGAGGTGACCGTTGTCTTCCTTTGCATTTATTTCAACACCATCAGTAGCACATTAAAACTCAAAGCTATGTTTCCCATGAGCGACAGGGAAAACGTTATTTCCAAACACAAAATCACTTAACAATATGCCTCTCGAAATCCCGTGTGCATTTGGGTTTTTATATTTCTACTGTATTGCCAAGTTTGCTGGATTTACATACCAATTTTTTTTGTTTTTGTTTCATGTGACCACGCACTTGCAGTCCTGCGTGGGCAATTTCACCAGAGGTGGCTCGAGAACACATGCACTGTGAAACCCTTGATTGCCCTGCTGGCACCACACAGGTATCAAAGGAAGAAACTACAGACACTGAGTCGCTCCTTGAGGAGTCTGAACGATGAAATTCAAGAGATATTTCTAATTGCAAATACTAAATAACATTGGCAGACCTTTATACAGCCCTGCCTGTAGCAAGATGCTTCCTGGTGGAGGCCAGTACTATAACTGCAGAAGACATTCAAGATACAGCCAAGACACAGAAAGAGCCACATACATATAGCACTGCATTTGTGCCCATGCCAGCTCAGACACCATGAGTACCCTGTTCTTAGTTTCCATGTGTCTAGGGCCTAAAACATGTCCTGCTAACCGTTCAGAGGGATCACCATAACAGGTAAAGTGACTGTTGCCAAGGGAAAAGAGAGAAGCAAACCAATGATGTTGTCACTTTTGAGAGGCTCAAGGAGGCTGGACTGGTGCAAGCCGATTTGTATCAGACCACTCCAGACACCCTAGGGAAGCTAGGAGTAGGCACCTGCAAAATCTAACCCACTTCTGGAGGTCGTCATTCAGTCATATGACAGGCCTGATGCAGACTAATCTTATGGAAGTTCAGACTGGATATGGATCATTCCAGATTGTGATGGCCAACAACTGACCTTAAACAAAACAAGACCGACAAATCATTGGAACCGAATGCGAAGTGACCGCTAGACATGCTTGATCCAGAAGACATCTACGAACTCCATTTGGCAGAATGGTCCATGGAGAACACTTAACAATATATGTGTTGGGATTCACCTTGGGAAACTAATAGACAAAGTCGTCCGTGGGTGACTAGGGAGAGGAGTGCTATGACCAACACTGAAAAGGAAAGTTGCTTTGATACTAGAGAAAGACAGACGTATGCAACTTTCTTAGCCAAGTTTGTCAAAGAAGGACTTTGACAGATCTTGGCAAGATACACTTCACAACTTTACTGGTCAATTAACCATACTGAACATGCCGAAAAAGAGAATGCATCTAGTATGTATCTAGTACTGCCACACCATCTAAAACAACAACTGCAACTAGTTATCACTGCTCCAGTAGCTTGATTTTGTCTTCAGCGAGTCCAAGATAGCACTGATTCCTTTTTTAAATATGACATTTCTGGAGATCGAGATGGACTCTGAACAGGTGGAGCCAACGCTACAGGCATGGATGATTTCCTCCTGTCTTGGATTAATAATGAATTTTAGACCAGCACAAAGCTATCAGACAAAACATCCATGTCATTATTTCTACTGTCTTGAAGGAGAGTGTTATATGTCAGAGACCTAGACATCTCAGGACAAATGTTTACCCTGGACACTGTCACCTTCAAGATTAACAGAAGGAAAAAGACTAATACCAAGGCGATTTCTTAACCAGCTTTCAGGAATTGTCCTCGGTGGGTCAGATGGGTGATGCAGGAGGCCAGAGTTTTGTCTTGGAGTGCATCTGGAAGATATCATCAACCCAGCCAACTGACTGTCTCTTTTGTTGCAAGTAGCTTTTAACTAATGTTATCCACGCCTCTAACCCTAACACAGAATGAAAAAAATCCTAGGGAGTTTAAGAACATCAAGATGAGGATTATCCCACCCAGATAAATTCTGGGGAAATTTAGAATGGGACACCCACCCATTAAGACATTTCAGAGTAATTAAAATATATGAATGATATGGCACCACTGTTGTTTTAATAAAGGAGCTAATTTTTATTTTAATGATATGTGATTGCTTCTCCAGATAGGAAGTTTAGTGTCTAAAGGTATTTTTTAATATTGTGGCTTAGGATCGAAACAAAAACAAGATTGAGAAGGAAAGTTATTTTTGGAAGAGAGGATGATGCCGCAAGAGGATACATAAGATATTGTCACAAACCTTGGCGGGCATTTTTTTTAGGTGATTGGTTGTCTGGAACTACAATGACGTTCCATATGTTGATAAAGAATATAATTTTGAATTTGAATACGTTACCGCTCCTGTGAAGGAAGCATAATCCGTGCCTCAGATAAATCTACATGAATGCATTACTATATTACCTTGTATCAACAACTTCTAGTTCTACTGCCAGAGAAGAATTCAGCAAGAGTGAACATTTCAGGTAGGTCATGTATGTGACACTCATACCTCAATTAAGGTAACACCCCCTCCGCAGGAGTGCCACAAGCAAGCTAATGACAGGATCTATAAAAACTACCATATCACACCACATCTAAAAGAGGAAAAATCAGGATTTTGTGGTTAGAAGTGTCCATCAGGCGTTTCAGGGTGTTTGCTAATTGGACCACTGAGAAACTATGGCAAACAGAAGGCTTACCTAAGTAAAGTTAACAGACTGTAGCATCTTTGCCCAATGTCTGTAATTTGCAACCAGAGCTCATATAAAAGACTTGAGACCAAGAGTTTCCTAAATTAGCTAAAAGTGCCTGAATTTTTACGCACTGTTTTATGTTGCCTATACGTTCAAAGGTTAGAGTACAACACCCTAGTTCATGAGCGCTATAATTGTTTTTTGGGGTCGTGTCATACAATGAACTGTTCTACTTTTTGGCACATACATTAAGTCACAGTTTAGACTGAAGATATTATTGTAATTCTCGTACAGTATTTTAGTTCTAAACCATCTCCCAGCACCTGCATTAAGCCTTGATTACTCGATTCACTCCCATGGGAGAGGAAAGTATACAACGGAGTTAACGTGTTTATCCGTCTGTAATGCCACTGGGACATCAGTGATAAACTACAGCTATCAACACAGCTACGGCTAGAACCACTGACTGGCCGAGCAAACACAAAACAGGAGTCTAATGGGTTGCCAAAGATTTCCGCCATAAGGATTTGCAGCATCAATTGTGTCGATCGGGTTCTTACCTCAAACGTAACGCTACAAAAAACAAACTAATAATTGTCCTTCACTACCAGAAGTGGGAAATTTCCTAAACAGTTTGGCTGGACGGGTAAAATACTTAATCATGTGTCAAACAGTTCATCCACCTAATTTAACCTTAACGCTGCACAGCATTTTTTATTCCAGGTATTGGTTTTAAATTAATTTTTTATCTAGTACAAGAATTTAGACTGGATCAGTGGAGGGAGACAGATTAAAGCCATAAAACTAGGCAAGACTATCTGGGGCTCATAAAAATCCAGATCTTCAACTTGTTCCGTCCTTATGCCCCCTTCCACCCACCCCACATTCAGCCCATCACCTTTATATGATAAACTAATCATTTTTTGACCAAAAGGCACATAAATACTCTCCCGAACCCGACATATAAAAAAGGAGACAGGTGAAGGTTTGAAGTCCAGACAATTATATCCGTCGCTATAAAAACCTCATCTACTGAGCCCCCAAAATAAACCTTCTGTCGGCAATGGATCAGGGACATATAATTCTTCACACTGGATTGATTACTGTTTATGACCTAGAAGTTTGACTTTAAAAATTTTAACTGAACTTTTAGAAGTACTGAAATATGTGTTCCTGGCAACAGATCAATCGGAAAGAGAAACACCCACCGCTTCAGTTATCGCGGGTATTTTTCAGGTGTGGCCTAGAGACAGCACTGGCTTTCTTGTCAGAGTCATGTAATAAAATAATAAATAAACAATACATACCTATATAGCAATAGAAGTTCTTCTTGTCAGCCCTTTTCAACGACTGGTCTGTTTAAATGTTATTCTTCATTTGGTTCTGCCCACCACGACGCACATCCTTAGGCGATGGGCCTGCAGCTTCAGCCACTGGCTCTTTTGCACTGTGAGTTGACTGCATTTGCTATTGGACATGGACTTTAGAACCAAGGACGGTAGACCAATACTTTACCAGTATATTTTTATTTCCATTCTTTGACCTTTAACTCGTCATTGTGTGTTTAAACTATATTTTCTGATTACAGTTTTTGTAACTGTTTTAAATACATTTACATGCTGGGAACCATATGGTCCTTTTCTACTAACATTATACCCAACAGATATTGTATTTTTTGGAATTTAACCTTTTTACTGCAAACATGTGACCATTGTGCTTGGGGAACAGTATGTTTATTTACTTGTTTTGGTGGGTGGAGGCATATACTTGCATAAAAATACAATAAATTAAAAAAAAAAAAAAAACATTGCAGCAGCTTCTAAAGGCTGGAGGATTTTCCAATGCTTGTTTTAATTCTGAGGAGAGGAAAAAAAGAACAGAGAAACCGGCTACATGTGCACACCTTAACGCGGAGCACCCATCGCTAGTGATGAACACTTCAGAGATAACAAGTCCATCTCTTGACAGAATAATTAGTTGGTTTTGGTAAAGAAACAGGTGCTCAAATACCCTGAACACCTGCATGCTGATCAAAAGGTGTGTCTTGCCTCAAGAGTGAAAACAGTCCCACGCACAATACTAGTTATACATCCCAAAGCAGTGCATGTTCATGAGAAGACAGAGTGCTCAGACATTCTAACTCCTCATGCTCCCACAAAGAGTAAGCCTAGTGCTAGGAGAGGGTAAAGTGTACATGGATCACTTCCACACCATCTCCTTGTTCAAAACATGTCTAAACTCAATTGCCAAGTACCATGCTCATCCCAAGTCCCAATGCAGTGTGTGCCAAGCAGTGGAGACAGTTCACATACATTTCACAAGTCTCAAACTCTAAGGCATGGCTAGCATTAGGTAAGGACAATGCACTGGCACTCTGGACATGTACAAAAATCATGGCCAGGCAAAAACCCGGGGCTTTGGGATCATGAACAATTTACTACACACGTCCTAATGCAGACCTAGAAACACGAGAGGATGCAGTATTCAGGCACTAAATTAATCACCAGAAATTGTACAATGTCTAGATTCAGGAGAGAATCAAGTGCACATGAAACATCCCCATCACCTCCCCATGTACACAGCCTGCCTCGGTTCAGGAAAGGTTCTAGTGCTCTGACATAGCATGCCCATATCCGCCACATTTATAGTACATGCAGACTCAAGTGGATCAGAGGGTGCTCAGGAATCAAGTTGATCACAAACCCACAATCATCCATAGAATCAGTGTTAATACTTAGGGCTCAGGCAACATATTTAGCTAGTTTTCAAGTATGAGGAAGACAACAACTCAGGAAAGTATTAATGTACTAAGTTCATTTTCGCCCCCTACAAAGCATGTCTTAATTCACAAGTAAATCCAGTGTTCATGTAGTACTGCCCATCTCCTACTTACACAAAAAGCACACTTTACCCAAGAAAAAAACATCGTGCCCATGCTTGCAATGCCGCTCTTCTGCTGATGTACAAAGAATGTCAACTAGGGAGGAGCAAATGATTGAGAGCTCAGGCACCGAGCTCATCTCCTACCACGTACAAATCATGTACATATCATGCCTAGAATCTGAGTGCGATCAGTGTTCTTAGGGTCTGTGTGTAAAATTCTGTAGTTTCTTTATTGTTTTTATTTTTGTGAGATTATGGTATCCTATTTTACTTGGCTCAAGCCCTTCCCTGTCCTTTACCGCTGTCTCTCCAAACGTGATTAACTTAGGTGGTATTGACGTGGTCGGACGACTGAAGAAAAATGTCCTTTAAAGTCCAGTGTACCCTGAATAATGGTCTGGTTGAGGGAAGTTTGAGAAAACGGATTTTATCCTCAATTTGCGTAAGGATGCTGCCATCTCACATCATAATTTGAATTTGGCTGTCTAATTAGTAGAGACAAACCCAAGGCCTTTGTTGAGCACTTGTATTTCCCCTTCTGTAAGTCTCTCAGTGGAGAGGTTAACCACTCCATTTGAGTTTCGCTCATCCCTGGTTGTGGTTCCTCCGATTTGCAGCTTGTTCTGACACCCTCCGAGTCTTGTTCTTCCCAGTGTACCTTTCTGTTCCCTGTTTTCCTCTCCAACCTCTAAAAAAGCACGACTTGCCTGAAAAAAGGACACTGGAGGTGGTGGAGGCCCGTAGGTATTTGGTCAAAAATACACGCTGTGGGGTGATATAGGTTGAAAATATTGGTTCCTGATCCTCCTATCTCTGCGATTTTAGAGTTTGTTTTTCATACTACTGTTGGAGCTGACACTGGTCCAGCCGTCGGACTCTAAATTAGACATCCAGACTATGAAGGGGCGTGATCATTTCTCTCTCAAAAAAAGCTCAGATATGACAGGCCTTGCTTTGTGGCCCTATACTTTGGGGGTCCCATGGTTTTGTGTGTTTTTTGTTTGCTTATTTTTCCCTCCGTTCACCTGCCTGAGTACAGCAAGCATGGCGGGAACGTGCACCGCACCTCGGGAACTACATTTATCATGAGGCAACAGGACGTGCGAGCAAATTCCCACATCCGAGCTTCTTTTATAGACCGCCATTACCTCTATCTTGCGGGCAAAACATGGAAACGTGGCATAAGGAGGTCCTGAAGGTGACAGGGCACCCTTGACAGAGTGAGTGTTTACACCGTCCCATTGTGGTGCAATAGTGCTAAGCATGAGGACGGCTGTTTGAACAGTCTGCCTTTTATTTTTCGTCCATTGTCTACTGCAGGTTCCGTGGGACCCTCTGGATGATTTATTTAACGTCTTCCCTACCACGACACAGCAGAGTGGGACTACAAAAGCATGGCCCCCATCCCCTTCCTCCAAAGTGACAAAACAAGATTATGAGTGTATTGCACATCACGATCTGCAGCACTGCTCACTGTGTAGCACCCATATGCTTCATTTGCTATATGTTGTCCTGTATGTATGACCTACCGAAGGAATGCAAGTACATCCAGACTCCCTCTGGATTACTGGCTGCAGTGTGGTCACTACAATGGATACTGTGCTATGGGCATGGAATGCTTGATACCAACACTGTTTGTTGTCATTTATTCCGAAATACAGACAAATACGTTGCAAGGATTGGGCGGGTAGCCCGATTTGTTTCATGTTTTATGTGTTACATGTATCTGTATGTTCTGACAGAATTGGTTAGTAAAACGGACTGATTTCAAATAATAGTATTTCCGGGACAGAGGAAGTGTAGCCCTGATGAAAGTCCAGGACCACATAAGCCATTAAAATAGGAATAAAACATGTCGACAATAGAGAGGGTAGTGTAGCTCCAGAGCTACTAGTAGCTCACCAGCTACCTCTAAGAAGCTCTTGTGTGATCAACCCGGACTACTAAATTAGAAGTGCCTGCTTGGTCAAATTGACATACATTTCCCAAAACTGAAACACGTGCGTTTGAGATGAAAATGTGGGAAGTTTCAGCAATCATGAGCTCATGTGTGAAGAAAATGATTGGATTTCCAAAATATATGGAAATGTGATCCTTGAGTAATAAATTATAAGGCACTGGGCAAACATATTACTAATATTATTACTTTTGTGCCATGGCCATTGCAGCCACGTTTATCATGTATTAAATAAGTAGAGGTGTCATTCCATACAGAGAAACCCTTCACATTACTATTGGCAACCATGCCTGGTGTACTGAGGTGACCAATGCTCGTAATGTTGCATGGGGTGGCCACTAACGTAATCTTGTCTGATATGAGCATTATTAGCACAATATTAATATTAG
Source organism: Pleurodeles waltl (assembly GCF_031143425.1). Lineage (NCBI taxonomy): Eukaryota > Metazoa > Chordata > Amphibia > Caudata > Salamandridae > Pleurodeles > Pleurodeles waltl. Next base: position 142,813,731 of record NC_090443.1, read on the forward strand.
TAGTTTGGTATTATTTTCATTGAAGGGAAGTAGCTCATATCAGAACAAGCACTGCCAAAGTCAATAGGTCCCGCCTATACAAGAGCGATTTTCAATGTGTTTGTGCCATGTTGTGCACCAGTGTGGCTGCTGTTCAACATAGCTAAAAGTTAGTGGGGTGGAGTGCTCTTGAGCGGAGTTGGGGGGGATAGGAGTAGAATGTTGTAGACTGGATTTGTTTCAGTTACGTGTCGTGGAGTAGAGTTAAGTGGTTCAGTGGCAGATAGTGTTGTAGAATGCAGTGGCATAGAGTGGAAAAGTACAGAGTGGAATAGTGCAGACTAGAGTGGTGCAGAGTTCAGTGGCAGAAAGTGCACTGCTTCTGGGTAAAGTGTCAGTGAGGTGTGGAGTACAGTGGCGCAGACAGCAGTATCGTACAGTACAGTACAGTGACAGAGTAGAGTGCAGTAACAAAATGAAGTTGTGGAGATTTCATTGGCGTAAGTGCAGTGGTTAAGAGTAGAGTGGTATAGAGTGCAGTTGCATAGTAGAGTATAGAGGCATAGAGTGCAGTGACAGAGTGAAATAGAATGCAGAGTGCAGTGTTGTAAACTACATTGTTTCAAAGCAGAGTGAAATGGTGTAGAGTGGAGTGGTGAAGGATAGAGTGCAGTTGTGTAGAGTGGCAAAGAATGTAATGGCGTGGAGTAAAGTGTTGTAGAGTGCAGGGGCGGAGAGTACAGTGGTGCAGAGTAGATTCGAGAGGCTTACAGTGGACTGGCGTAGAGTGCAGGGGCATAGTGTTCAGTGTTACAGAGTAAAGTGCATTGCGTAGTGCTTATTGGCATAAAGTGCAGTGGTGTAGAGTGCTGTGTTGCAGAGTAGCATAGAGTACAATGCCTAGAGTGGAGCTGTGCAGAGTAAACTGGTGTGGTCTAGACTGGAGGGGTGTAGTATGCAGTGAAGAGTGCAGTGATGAGGAGTAGCAAAGAGGGCATTGGCATAGAGTGGCACAGGGTACAGTAGAGCGATGTAGAGTAGAGAGGTGTACAGGGAGTGCAGAATTATTAGGCAAGTTGTATTTTTGAGGATTAATTTTATTATTGAACAACAACCATGTTCTCAATGAACCCAAAAAACTCATTAATATCAAAACTGAATATTTTTGGAAGTAGTTTTTAGTTTGTTTTTAGTTTTAGCTATGTTAGGGGGATATCTGTGTGTGCAGCTGACTATCACTGTGCATAATTATTAGGCAACTTAACAAAAAAAAATATATACCCATTTCAATTATTTATCATTACCAGTGAAACCAATATAACATCTCAACATTCACAAATATACATTTCTGACATTCAAAAACAAAACAAAAACAAATCAGTGACCAATATAGCCACCTTTCTTTGCAAGGACACTCAAAAGCCTGCCATCCATGGATTCTGTCAGTGTTTTGATCTGTTCACCATCAACATTGCGTGCAGCAGCAACCACAGCCTCCCAGACACTGTTCAGAGAGGTGTACTGTTTTCCTTCCTTGTAAATCTCACATTTGATGATGGACCACAGGTTCTCAATGGGGTTCAGATCAGGTGAACAAGGAGGCCATGTCATTAGATTTCCTTCTTTTATACCCTTTCTTGCCAGCCACGCTGTGGAGTACTTGGACGCGTGTGATGGAGCATTGTCCTGCATGAAAATCATGTTTTTCTTGAAGGATGCAGACTTCTTCCTGTACCACTGCTTGAAGAAGGTGTCTTCCAGGAACTGGCAGTAGGACTGGGAGTTGAGCTTGACTCCATCCTCAACCCGAAAAGGCCCCACAAGCTCATCTTTGATGATACCAGCCCAAACCAGTACTCCACCTCCACCTTGCTGGCGTCTGAGTCGGACTGGAGCTCTCTGCCCTTTACCAATCCAGCCACGGGCCCATCCATCTGGCCCATCAAGACTCACTCTCATTTCATCAGTCCATAAAACCTTAGAAAAATCAGTCTTGAGATATTTCTTGGCCCAGTCTTGACGTTTCAGCTTGTGTGTCTTGTTCAGTGGTGGTCGTCTTTCAGGCTTTCTTACCTTGGCCATGTCTCTGAGTATTGCACACTTTGTGCTTTTGGGCACTCCAGTGATGTTGCAGCTCTGAAATATGGCCAAACTGGTGGCAAGTGGCATCGTGGCAGATGCACGCTTGACTTTTCTCAGTTCATAGGCAGTTATTTTGCGCCTTGGTTTTTCCACACGCTTCTTGCGACCCTGTTGACTATTTTGAATGAAACGCTTGATTGTTCGATGATCACGCTTCAGAAGCTTTGCAATTTTAAGAGTGCTGCATCCCTCTGCAAGATATCTCACTATTTTTGACTTTTCTGAGCCTGTCAAGTCCTTCTTTTGACCCATTTTGCCAAAGGAAAGGAAGTTGCCTAATAATTATGCACACCTGATATAGGGTGTTGATGTCATTAGACCAAACCCCTTCTCATTACAGAGATGCACATCACCTAATATGCTTAATTGGTAGTAGGCTTTCGAGCCTATACAGCTTGGAGTAAGACAACATGCATAAAGAGGATGATGTGGTCAAAATACTCATTTGCCTAATAATTCTGCACTCCCTGTATAGTGAAGTGGCATAGAGTGAGTGGCATAGAGTGGAGAGGTGCAGAGTGCAGTGGAGGGGGTGCAGAGTAGTGTGGAGTGGTGCATAGTGGAGTGTTCATGGTGTGGTAGCACACAGCAATTAAAAAACACACTGACTAATAAAACTATACAGTGCACAGACAAAAATGTGTGGAAACTGCATCACCTAGATTAATCCGTTTTGACCATACTGAAGTATGTTTCCAACACAGTTCAGAAATAAAAAAAATAAGTGCTTCATTTGTTCATTCCCAATTCTGATATATTCTGAAATACTGTTAGAAACTGGATCTCTGGTTGGCAGCGGTATGTACCCTGTCCAAAGTAGGGACCACAATTCTAGTAAGGGCAAGTCAAATAACACAACATAAATTGGTCTGTGCTCACCCTCTGGTAGCTTGGTGCAGAGCAGGCAGGCCTCACTTAGAAGGCAATGTGTAAAGTACTTGTGCAACACATACACAATTACCTCATAAGACACACCACAGAAAAAGACTTCACACGGATGTAGAAAAATAAAGCTTGTTTATCTAGTTAGTTTTAAGTTCAGCATAATACAGATCTAATTCACACAGAGTGAAGTATAGACTTTGTAGACTCATAAAAGCAAGGTTAAAGAGTAAATGTAATAGATCAAAGAGGTGGTGCCGGGGACTCCTCAGCACCGGTGTACAATGTCCTGATGGACTCTGGTTCTGTCTTGGTTGCGCTCCTCTTGGGGAGTGGTGTGCGGCTAGGCTGGGCATAGCCACTAAGTTTGACTGAACAGTGAGCGGCGAAGGTAAGCAAGGCCGCACCAGAAGGTTACCAGGTGTAAGCAACAAAGGTTGACGAAGCCGCTCGGGGTGAATTTGAAAGTAGAGAGCAGCAAAGTTTGAACAAAAGCTGCTCGGGTTGAAGTTGAAAGTGGGCAGCAAGTGAGAGCAGGGTCAATCTGGGCAGGTCACAAATGCGAGTGGTGAAGTTTAACAAAAGCCGATCGGGTTGAAATTGAAGGTGAGCGGCAGAGGAAAGCAGGGCCACTCCGGGCACGTTACAGATGTGAGAGGCGAAGTTTGGCAAAAGCCGCTCAAATTTAAATTTAAGGTGAGCGGCAAAGGAAAGAGAAGCTGCTTGGAGTCACCCTGGGTTTGGAGGACGAGTCTTGGACTATTGGGCAGAGATCAGCAGGCCGCAGGGCGGCACAGCAAAGCAGTGCAGCAGTTCCTGAGAGCAGTCAATCCTGGCAGAGTGACAATCCTGACACACAGCAGTTTTTACTCAAGCAACATTTTCTTGAGTCCAGAAGTGTACTGATTTTAAGGGGGAGGGGAGGGGGGGTTGGGGACCCAGTACTTATACTAAAAAGTGACTTTGATGTGGGGGGTGAAGTGCACAGGTCCACCTTTCAGGTCAGCCTCGGCTGGAGACTATCAGTGGGAGGTAATGAGCCACTCTGTGTGGACTCTAGACACTACCCTTTGGGGTGTAAATGTGAGCCCTTCCCAACCTTCTCCCCAGGAAGACCCAGTATGCAGATGCATGCAGATGCAGTTTAGTATCCTATGTTGAGTGTGTCTGAAGGAAATGCACAAGCATAGTTGTCACCTAGCCCAAGCCAGAAGTGAACTGGAATTAGGCTGTGGGCACAAAGGCAGTGAGTGCAGAGAAATGCCTACTTTCTAAAAGTGGCATTTCTAGAATAGTAATAATAAATCTGACTTTAACAGTAAAGAGGATTTATTATCACCATCCCAATCGTACTAAACATGATGCAGTAACTCCTATCAGATCTGGAGGTACATCTTAAAGGTATTATAAGGAATTCCTAATGCTGGCCTATGAGAGGAGCAGGCCTCACAGTAAAGAAAAACAACTTTAGGGAGTTTTTCATTACCAGGACATGAGAACTTTAAAGTGTATGTCCTGCCTTTTGCTTACATGGCACCCTGCCCTATGAGCTACTTAGGGCCTACCTTAGGAGTGACATAAGTAAGAAAAGGCGAGTTCTGGGGTTGGCAACAAGTTTTAAGTGCCAAGTCAGAGTGGCAGTTAGACTGCACACACAGACCTTCCAGTGGCAGGCTTGAGTCGGGTTTACAGGGATACTTAAGCGGTTGGCACAATCAGTGCTGCAGGTCCACTAATAGCACTTACTTTACAGGCCCTGGGTATATGGTACACCACTCTACAAGAGACTTAGAGGTAAATTAAATATGCCAGTTCTGGATACACCAATGTTACAATGTTTTAGGGGAGAAGCACATGCACCTTAGCAATGATCAGCATTGGTAAACTGCTCAGAGTCCCAAGGCCAACAAAAAAGTACAGCAACAAGCGTTGTCATGTGGTAGAAAAAAACTCTTTCCACCCCCAGTATCCATCAAGATTGTCACATAAATCCTCTGGTTTTGAAGTCAGAGAAATAAAAGTAAACACGGGCGCTTGGAAGACAGCGCCTGACTTGAGACCCTGATCTTTGAATGCACAGCAAATGTGATAAGTATAAGATTTGAAGACCTGTTAACAAAAATGTAATTCATGGAAGGATGCAGAAAACACAGCTTAGACAACAGGAGAGACAACCTGAACCTGGATAGCCTAAAGCAAATAGAGCCAGCAAATTGGAGGAGAAAATGTGAGTTACATACCACAAAGCCAATGGTAATCAACGGGCGGAGAGCATTCCTAGATCAACTTTCCTGAAAGTCGCTAAGATGAGCTATCTGTAAGCTGCGACCTAAAAAAGGTTGGGGCCCCTGGTGTGGGGCTATCATTTCCCCATAAACACCCCTCATTAACTGAACTTTTTAATCATACCAGGAACACCACCAATAAAAGGATAGCTGGGTGTTCAGAGGTATTTGTTTTATTAATTAGAAGACCCCAGTAGGAGATTATTCAACGTGCTCCCTTGAAAATGGTTGAGCCAATGATGAAGCATACCACTAATACAATGGGTGAGGGTCTAACAAAGAAAAGTATTGTAGTTTTCTTATAGGGTCAAACATTCCTCATTTATTAAAAATATATATTTTCCATAGTAAGGGAAACAATAGGGTTGCCAGACACAGGCAACAAATACTGTAGGGTACCTGTGGGAGGACTTATCCAACAATCCTCCTCTAGCCCCTATGTTTATCAACTAGGTAATATTGATGTAGGGATACTTTCATGCCTGACTCTGATTAGTTGCTTTACTACTTAGATGTTTAACTGCCAACCAGTATGACTAATACAAGCAAGGCTGGAGTAGAGGGGAAGATTAACAAGTTGCTGTTACTGTAAGGATGTTAAGTATGCGCAGAGATTATAATATTGTAAAAGCTTTCTGATTCTTTTGACATTTATGTTGAATGGAAAAATTACAAATCAGAACTTTCCCACAAGGACAGAAGCGAGGATAGTGGGCCTGGATCCAATGAGTAGATTTCAGAGAATAATCTCTCTAATCCGTTTATCAATTTGTGGTCAGCCTATCAGCCTGAACAGCTGAACTTTTGCCATATGCATAGACAGCTACTCGTAATCGCAGCTTAACGTTTTAAAATAAATTTGTCTGAAAAGCCCATTTTACTTAACCCTCAAAAATACAAAGATGGTAGGAGACCTTGCACAGATATAACCCTTTTCACAGAATAATTTCAACACTGCTCTTTCAAGGAATCCAGATGCTGACCTGTCCCAGAATATGGCAGTATTTGGACAGTTCATTTCGCTGAGAAGATCCCAGAAAGTATCCTGTAAAATGTATTTCCAACTGTAACTCTGGTTTAACATAGATAAGAATGAGTAGATAATAGATTCAAAGAAGACACCCAGACTGGAGAACTATGGCTGAATGTAAGAAAATGTATTTTTTCCATCATGAAGTCTTAAATAATATTCATAAACATTAAAATAAATAGAAGGTTCAGCTCTCAATTTCAGAGACGGACAGACGGGAGAAAAGATGAGAAAAAGGTGAGAATCCAATTATGCTAACTAATAGCACAGGGAGGTCCACTTTAGGAATTACAGTTAATGCAGAATGGTTGTGTGAAGGTTGCGACCAACCTCCAAACAGTGCTTGCAAACTTTAGAGATAATGTCATTTCCTATAAAGACAGCAGCTTATGTTTTACCTCTTGTGAATTTGGCACTACGTTTTGGTAACAGGACATAATGTCAATGGACTACGTTATAATTGCTAAATCAGTAAGAATAGAGCAACATTTCACAATTAGTTGCTCTAATTTCTGTGTTTTATGCAATCTCTCTGTTGGAAAGTTAAAGAAGAATGAAAGCAACAAAATGGTATAATTACAGGGAAAATCAGACCTTCAGAAAGAAGCATGGGCGAGTTCTTGAAAACTATATACCGTGGTGGGATACTAAACACATCAAATACCAATATCCCCTATGGGGAACTGCTGTGACTTAATAGAAATTATAGTAATGAGGTTCTGTATTAAAAAAGAGAAAAAACGAGCCTCTGAATGTTTCAAGAGGAAAGGATACACCCATAGAGACTAACACAAACTCTGGACCTGTTAAAAAGATTACTAGAAAAGGACAACTGGGAAATAAAACTGAAATCCATTGAATGCAAGGTAACTGCATCAGATGTATAACAGTCCAGGGTGCAGAAAAAGAACATTTAAAGAATTCTCAAAATACAATTGGAAATACTGAAACTGGATAAAGATATGGAACGTTATAAAAGACTCCCTCAAATCAAATTTAAGAAACCAGATACCCTACAAAAGATTTTAAGCCCCAGTGATACTATTACATATCTGAAAATAGACCATCTGGAAACTTGCTACTTAGTTTACCAAAAGGGTGTTACAGATGTAACTCCTGCATTTTATGTAAATGGGTACCAAATGCAACACAATCTATCGGCAACTCTAATATACACACAAATTTCACTTTGAAGATTTTATCAATTACAAACACATTGCATCGATCCAAGAATGGATGTTATAAACAATATGTTGGATCCTCCACAAGAATGATAAAGTAAAGGCAGCGGGCCATCAGATTAACAATAGTGATACTTAGCCACTGATTTTAATAATCAGCATAAACTGGAGCAGCTAAAGAACTTAAAATTACTGGAAACCTTCCATGTCAAGATAACAAAAGACATGAAGGAGACATAGTAAAATGTCAATGACAAAAAAGTGACAAGGCAGATAGGAAATTTACAAGGGGAAAAACAAAGCTTGAATATTGAAAATGAACCGCAAGCACTGCTGTGATAGTCACAACAAAGGAGAAGTGACTCACATGCATATTTGTTCCAAAAAAGAAAATAACACAGCAGGGGAACTAACAATGAGAAATAATTGTCAGATTTTCGAAACTCACTGTGGTATTTCTAGCTGCAGGTGAGTCGTACCAAATGGTCTTGTGGGCTCTGGTTGATATGTCATTTTGGAGTGCCAGTACCAGACGATAAGTACTTGAACTAAATCATAATATAAAAAGATAATCCTGAAAAAGACAGAGTTCCTTTATAGACATCTTGCAAATTTAGGATATACAACTCCTTTTTATACTGTATCCGAGTAAAAAAATATTTTCAGCTTTCATATGTGGAAACACTAATGGTTTTTACATTCTAACCTTGCACTGTTGTGTGGACCTCTTCGACCTGCATTGGCCACCCCTATTTTTAACTTCATTTTACATTTGCATACTTTATTAGTTTTAGCTAAGCTGCTGTTAACAATGACATTTACACGCATTTCTTGCATGACAATGTTCTAGGAATCTGTGGTACAAGCTACTTGTTTAGTTAGCCTTTGCATAACATGCAATCTGTACTTTCTATTCAAGGCTAGGAACACCATACACGATTTCCTAATTCTTATGCTGCCCGTTAAGGAGACGGCATCCATCTTCTAGACACAGCACTGCATCAGAGCTGTGCTTCCAACACTGTTTGGCCTTATCTTATAAACGGTGCACGGACTGCAAGGGAGAGAGGGCATTCCAGTCATAACCATCCTGGGGCGCATGCTGTGCAACATGCAGTTTTGTGGGCGTGAATCTACCAGCCTCCTGCAAGGATTGCCATCTACATTGCAGGCCGACACTGGACACTGTTTCCAGGTATGGGGTTGGGCTGATATCTTAGATGGGGCAAAGCAGAAGGGTACACCCACTATGCTCTCAGCATATTTTAGGGGTAGGTAGAAACTTCTAGAACCAAGTTCACCATGGTGGGAGTGTTTATCTTCTTTACCATGTTTGCAATGCTGATTACTTTGCTTTGTTTCCACTGTCTAATCATCGCAGCTCACTCTCTATATGCCAGGCTGCGACTGTTTCAATAAATGTACTGAAAACATATCTCTCATCTGTATCTCGCCTTGGCATGCATGAGTAATACCACAAAAGGGTAAGATCAGTTTCTACTACTTCTCTGGGGAGTCAGTGTCATCTTCTGGTTGCTATAATCACATTCAACCCCAGTAGGTTTAGGGTTAGGGTGAGGCACTGTGAGCTAGCCAGGAGTTGTCCCGACTGATACTGATGGTGTGGATGGTCTCAGTCTCCCACATTCTGAAATTCTGCTGTCCTAAATACACAGTCCTATTATCTGAGTAGGAACTGTATAAGAGCACATGGCAAAGGTAATATAATGGCAGTTGTGATGTTACTTGAATGAACAGGATCTAGGTTTCAATCTTCTACCTACTGGTAGTGTTTTAATTAATACCTCTTACTTTAACGTCAATTAGTACCTAGGCCCGTGGTTCTTCACCTGTGGTCCGTTAACATCTTGGGGTCTGCAAAGCCTACTTACAGAGTCCATGACTGGTTAGACAATTAAATAATTAACAGATTAATAAAGCGCACATAAATAAAAAATAATAAAATGGAGGGGAGACATTAAGCTGAATCAAATTCAACTTGATTTGTGGGAGCAGTGCAAGTGAATCTAAGAAAAATTAGTATGGATGATGAGTGGCCGCAATTGAATTAAGAAAAGCTCCAACCTTTCCATTAACATTCAAATTTACTTTTTTTGTCTTTTATATTTGTTTGTGTATTATTTT